>NC_140989.1:176626178-177226178 GCF_052327205.1 Somniosus microcephalus
TCACTGACTCCAGGATCAGTCTCACTGACTCCAGGATCAGTCCTCACTGACTCCAGGATCAGTCTCACTGACTCCAGGATCAGTCTCACTGACTCCAGGATCAGCCTCACTGACTCCAGGATCAGTCCTCACTGACTCCAGGGATCAGCTCTCACTGACTCCAGGATCAGTCTCACTGACTCCAGGATCAGTCTCACTGACTCCAGGGATCAGTCTCACTGACTCCAGGGATCAGTCTCACTGACTCCAGGATCAGTCCTCACTGACTCCAGGGATCAGTCCTCACTGACTCCAGGATCAGTCCTCACTGACTCCAGGATCAGTCTCACTGACTCCAGGATCAGTCTCACTGACTCCAGGGATCAGTCCTCACTGACTCCAGGGATCAGTCTCACTGACTCCAGGATCAGTCTCACTGACTCCAGGGATCAGTCTCACTGACTCCAGGATCAGTCTCACTGACTCCAGGATCAGTCTCACTGACTCCAGGATCAGTCTCACTGACTCCAGGATCAGTCTCACTGACTCCAGGATCAGTCTCACTGACTCCAGGGATCAGCCTCACTGACTCCAGGGATCAGTCTCACTGACTCCAGGGATCAGTCTCACTGACTCCAGGATCAGTCTCACTGACTCCAGGGATCAGTCTCACTGACTCCAGGGATCAGTCTCACTGACTCCAGGATCAGTCTCACTGACTCCAGGATCAGTCTCACTGACTCCAGGGATCAGTCTCACTGACTCCAGGATCAGTCTCACTGACTCCAGGGATCAGTCCTCACTGACTCCAGGGATCAGTCTCACTGACTCCAGGGATCAGTCTCACTGACTCCAGGATCAGTCTCACTGACTCCAGGGATCAGTCTCACTGACTCCAGGGATCAGTCCTCACTGACTCCAGGATCAGTCTCACTGACTCCAGGGATCAGTCTCACTGACTCCAGGGATCAGTCTCACTGACTCCAGGATCAGCCTCACTGACTCCAGGATCAGTCTCACTGACTCCAGGGATCAGCCTCACTGACTCCAGGATCAGTCCTCACTGACTCCAGGGATCAGTCTCACTGACTCCAGGATCAGTCTCACTGACTCCAGGATCAGTCTCACTGACTCCAGGGATCAGTCTCACTGACTCCAGGATCAGCCTCACTGACTCCAGGGATCAGTCTCACTGACTCCAGGATCAGTCTCACTGACTCCAGGGATCAGCCTCACTGACTCCAGGATCAGTCTCACTGACTCCAGGATCAGTCTCACTGACTCCAGGATCAGTCTCACTGACTCCAGGGATCAGTCTCACTGACTCCAGGATCAGTCTCACTGACTCCAGGGATCAGTCTCACTGACTCCAGGGATCAGTCCTCACTGACTCCAGGGATCAGTCTCACTGACTCCAGGGATCAGTCTCACTGACTCCAGGATCAGCCTCACTGACTCCAGGATCAGTCTCACTGACTCCAGGGATCAGTCCTCACTGACTCCAGGATCAGTCTCACTGACTCCAGGGATCAGTCTCACTGACTCCAGGATCAGCCTCACTGACTCCAGGATCAGTCTCACTGACTCCAGGATCAGTCCTCACTGACTCCAGGGATCAGTCTCACTGACTCCAGGATCAGTCTCACTGACTCCAGGATCAGTCTCACTGACTCCAGGGATCAGCCTCACTGACTCCAGGGATCAGTCTCACTGACTCCAGGGATCAGTCTCACTGACTCCAGGATCAGTCTCACTGACTCCAGGGATCAGTCTCACTGACTCCAGGATCAGTCTCACTGACTCCAGGATCAGTCCTCACTGACTCCAGGATCAGTCTCACTGACTCCAGGATCAGTCTCACTGACTCCAGGATCAGTCTCACTGACTCCAGGATCAGCCTCACTGACTCCAGGATCAGTCTCACTGACTCCAGGATCAGTCTCACTGACTCCAGGGATCAGTCTCACTGACTCCAGGATCAGTCTCACTGACTCCAGGGATCAGTCTCACTGACTCCAGGATCAGTCTCACTGACTCCAGGATCAGCCTCACTGACTCCAGGGATCAAGTCAGTCTCACTGACTCCAGGATCAGCCTCACTGACTCCAGGATCAGTCTCACTGACTCCAGGGATCAGCCTCACTGACTCCAGGATCAGTCTCACTGACTCCAGGATCAGTCTCACTGACTCCAGGATCAGCCTCACTGACTCCAGGATCAGTCTCACTGACTCCAGGATCAGCCTCACTGACTCCAGGGATCAGTCTCACTGACTCCAGGGATCAGTCTCACTGACTCCAGGGATCAGTCTCACTGACTCCAGGATCAGCCTCACTGACTCCAGGGATCAGTCTCACTGACTCCAGGATCAGTCTCACTGACTCCAGGGATCAGTCTCACTGACTCCAGGATCAGTCTCACTGACTCCAGGATCAGCCTCACTGACTCCAGGATCAGTCTCACTGACTCCAGGATCAGCCTCACTGACTCCAGGGATCAGTCTCACTGACTCCAGGATCAGTCTCACTGACTCCAGGATCAGCCTCACTGACTCCAGGATCAGCCTCACTGACTCCAGGGATCAGCCTCACTGACTCCAGGATCAGCCTCACTGACTCCAGGATCAGTCTCACTGACTCCAGGATCAGTCTCACTGACTCCAGGATCAGTCTCACTGACTCCAGGATCAGTCTCACTGACTCCAGGATCAGTCTCACTGACTCCAGGGATCAGCCTCACTGACTCCAGGATCAGTCTCACTGACTCCAGGGATCAGTCTCACTGACTCCAGGATCAGTCTCACTGACTCCAGGATCAGTCTCACTGACTCCAGGATCAGTCTCACTGACTCCAGGATCAGTCTCACTGACTCCAGGATCAGCCTCACTGACTCCAGGATCAGCCTCACTGACTCCAGGATCAGTCTCACTGACTCCAGGGATCAGTCTCACTGACTCCAGGATCAGTCTCACTGACTCCAGGGATCAGTCTCACTGACTCCAGGATCAGTCTCACTGACTCCAGGGATCAGCCTCACTGACTCCAGGATCAGTCTCACTGACTCCAGGATCAGTCTCACTGACTCCAGGGATCAGCCTCACTGACTCCAGGATCAGTCTCACTGACTCCAGGATCAGTCTCACTGACTCCAGGGATCAGTCTCACTGACTCCAGGATCAGCCTCACTGACTCCAGGATCAGCCTCACTGACTCCAGGATCAGTCTCACTGACTCCAGGATCAGCCTCACTGACTCCAGGATCAGTCTCACTGACTCCAGGATCAGTCTCACTGACTCCAGGATCAGTCTCACTGACTCCAGGGATCAGTCTCACTAACTCCAGGGATCAGTCTCACTGACTCCAGGATCAGCCTCACTGACTCCAGGATCAGTCTCACTGACTCCAGGATCAGCCTCACTGACTCCAGGATCAGTCTCACTGACTCCAGGATCAGTCTCACTGACTCCAGGATCAGCCTCACTGACTCCAGGATCAGTCTCACTGACTCCAGGATCAGTCTCACTGACTCCAGGATCAGTCTCACTGACTCCAGGATCAGTCTCACTGACTCCAGGATCAGTCTCACTGACTCCAGGATCAGTCTCACTGACTCCAGGGATCAGTCTCACTGACTCCAGGGATCAGTCTCACTGACTCCAGGATCAGTCTCACTGACTCCAGGATCAGTCTCACTGACTCCAGGGATCAGTCTCACTGACTCCAGGATCAGTCTCACTGACTCCAGGATCAGTCTCACTGACTCCAGGGATCAGTCTCACTGACTCCAGGATCAGTCTCACTGACTCCAGGGATCAGTCTCACTGACTCCAGGGATCAGTCTCACTGACTCCAGGGATCAGTCTCACTGACTCCAGGATCAGTCTCACTGACTCCAGGATCAGTCTCACTGACTCCAGGGATCAGTCTCACTGACTCCAGGGATCAGTCTCACTGACTCCAGGGATCAGTCCTCACTGACTCCAGGATCAGTCTCACTGACTCCAGGATCAGTCTCACTGACTCCAGGATCAGTCTCAGTGACTCCAGGATCAGCCTCACTGACTCCAGGATCAGTCTCACTGACTCCAGGGATCAGTCTCACTGACTCCAGGATCAGTCTCACTGACTCCAGGGATCAGTCTCACTGACTCCAGGGATCAGTCTCACTGACTCCAGGATCAGTCTCACTGACTCCAGGATCAGTCTCACTGACTCCAGGGATCAGCCTCACTGACTCCAGGATCAGTCTCACTGACTCCAGGATCAGTCTCACTGACTCCAGGGATCAGTCTCACTGACTCCAGGGATCAGTCTCACTGACTCCAGGGATCAGTCTCACTGACTCCAGGGATCAGTCTCACTGACTCCAGGATCAGTCTCACTGACTCCAGGATCAGTCTCACTGACTCCAGGGATCAGTCTCACTGACTCCAGGGATCAGTCTCACTGACTCCAGGGATCAGTCTCACTGACTCCAGGGATCAGTCTCACTGACTCCAGGGATCAGTCTCACTGACTCCAGGGATCAGTCTCACTGACTCCAGGGATCAGTCTCACTGACTCCAGGATCAGTCTCACTGACTCCAGGGATCAGCCTCACTGACTCCAGGATCAGTCTCACTGACTCCAGGATCAGTCTCACTGACTCCAGGATCAGTCTCAGTGACTCCAGGATCAGCCTCACTGACTCCAGGGATCAGTCTCACTGACTCCAGGATCAGTCTCACTGACTCCAGGATCAGTCTCACTGACTCCAGGATCAGCCTCACTGACTCCAGGATCAGCCTCACTGACTCCAGGATCAGTCTCACTGACTCCAGGGATCAGTCTCACTGACTCCAGGGATCAGTCTCACTGACTCCAGGGATCAGTCTCACTGACTCCAGGATCAGTCTCACTGACTCCAGGATCAGTCTCACTGACTCCAGGGATCAGCCTCACTGACTCCAGGGATCAGTCTCACTGACTCCAGGGATCAGCCTCACTGACTCCAGGATCAGTCTCACTGACTCCAGGATCAGCCTCACTGACTCCAGGGATCAGTCTCACTGACTCCAGGGATCAGTCTCACTGACTCCAGGATCAGTCTCACTGACTCCAGGATCAGTCTCACTGACTCCAGGATCAGTCTCACTGACTCCAGGGATCAGTCTCACTGACTCCAGGATCAGTCTCACTGACTCCAGGGATCAGTCTCACTGACTCCAGGATCAGCCTCACTAACTCCAGGATCAGTCTCACTGACTCCAGGATCAGTCTCACTGACTCCAGGATCAGTCTCACTGACTCCAGGGATCAGCCTCACTGACTCCAGGATCAGTCTCACTGACTCCAGGGATCAGCCTCACTGACTCCAGGATCAGTCTCACTGACTCCAGGGATCAGTCTCACTGACTCCAGGGATCAGTCTCACTGACTCCAGGGATCAGTCTCACTGACTCCAGGATCAGTCTCACTGACTCCAGGATCAGTCTCACTGACTCCAGGATCAGTCTCACTGACTCCAGGATCAGTCTCACTGACTCCAGGATCAGCCTCACTGACTCCAGGATCAGTCTCACTGACTCCAGGATCAGTCTCACTGACTCCAGGATCAGTCTCACTGACTCCAGGATCAGTCTCACTGACTCCAGGATCAGTCTCACTGACTCCAGGATCAGTCTCACTGACTCCAGGATCAGTCTCACTGACTCCAGGATCAGTCTCACTGACTCCAGGATCAGTCTCACTGACTCCAGGATCAGTCTCACTGACTCCAGGATCAGTCTCACTGACTCCAGGGATCAGTCTCACTGACTCCAGGATCAGTCTCACTGACTCCAGGGATCAGCCTCACTGACTCCAGGATCAGTCTCACTGACTCCAGGATCAGTCTCACTGACTCCAGGATCAGTCTCACTGACTCCAGGATCAGTCTCACTGACTCCAGGATCAGTCTCACTGACTCCAGGGATCAGTCTCACTGACTCCAGGATCAGTCTCACTGACTCCAGGATCAGTCTCACTGACTCCAGGGATCAGTCTCACTGACTCCAGGATCAGCCTCACTGACTCCAGGGATCAGTCTCACTGACTCCAGGGATCAGCCTCACTGACTCCAGGATCAGTCTCACTGACTCCAGGGATCAGTCTCACTGACTCCAGGATCAGTCTCACTGACTCCAGGATCAGTCTCACTGACTCCAGGGATCAGCCTCACTGACTCCAGGGATCAGTCTCACTGACTCCAGGATCAGTCTCACTGACTCCAGGATCAGTCTCACTGACTCCAGGATCAGTCTCACTGACTCCAGGATCAGTCTCACTGACTCCAGGATCAGTCTCACTGACTCCAGGGATCAGTCTCACTGACTCCAGGATCAGCCTCACTGACTCCAGGATCAGTCTCACTGACTCCAGGGATCAGTCTCACTGACTCCAGGATCAGTCTCACTGACTCCAGGATCAGTCTCACTGACTCCAGGATCAGTCTCACTGACTCCAGGGATCAGTCTCACTGACTCCAGGATCAGTCTCACTGACTCCAGGATCAGTCTCACTGACTCCAGGATCAGCCTCACTGACTCCAGGATCAGTCTCACTGACTCCAGGGATCAGTCTCACTGACTCCAGGGATCAGTCTCACTGACTCCAGGATCAGTCTCACTGACTCCAGGATCAGTCTCACTGACTCCAGGATCAGTCTCACTGACTCCAGGGATCAGTCCTCACTGACTCCAGGGATCAGTCTCACTGACTCCAGGATCAGTCTCACTGACTCCAGGATCAGTCTCACTGACTCCAGGATCAGTCTCACTGACTCCAGGATCAGCCTCACTGACTCCAGGGATCAGCCTCACTGACTCCAGGATCAGCCTCACTGACTCCAGGATCAGCCTCACTGACTCCAGGATCAGTCTCACTGACTCCAGGATCAGCCTCACTGACTCCAGGATCAGTCTCACTGACTCCAGGGATCAGTCTCACTGACTCCAGGATCAGTCTCAATGACTCCAGGGATCAGTCTCACTGACTCCAGGATCAGTCTCACTGACTCCAGGATCAGTCTCACTGACTCCAGGGATCAGCCTCACTGACTCCAGGATCAGTCTCACTGACTCCAGGATCAGTCTCACTGACTCCAGGGATCAGCCTCACTGACTCCAGGATCAGCCTCACTGACTCCAGGATCAGTCTCACTGACTCCAGGGATCAGCCTCACTGACTCCAGGGATCAGTCTCACTGACTCCAGGATCAGTCTCACTGACTCCAGGGATCAGTCTCACTGACTCCAGGATCAGTCTCACTGACTCCAGGGATCAGCCTCACTGACTCCAGGGATCAGTCTCACTAACTCCAGGATCAGTCTCACTGACTCCAGGATCAGTCTCACTGACTCCAGGGATCAGCCTCACTGACTCCAGGGATCAGTCTCACTGACTCCAGGATCAGTCTCACTGACTCCAGGATCAGTCTCACTGACTCCAGGGATCAGCCTCACTGACTCCAGGGATCAGTCTCACTGACTCCAGGGATCAGTCTCACTGACTCCAGGATCAGTCTCACTGACTCCAGGAATCAGCCTCACTGACTCCAGGATCAGTCTCACTGACTCCAGGATCAGTCTCACTGACTCCAGGGATCAGTCTCACTGACTCCAGGATCAGTCTCACTGACTCCAGGAATCAGCCTCACTGACTCCAGGGATCAGTCTCACTGACTCCAGGGATCAGTCTCACTGACTCCAGGATCAGTCTCACTGACTCCAGGATCAGTCTCACTGACTCCAGGGATCAGTCTCACTGACTCCAGGATCAGTCTCACTGACTCCAGGAATCAGCCTCACTGACTCCAGGGATCAGTCTCACTGACTCCAGGATCAGTCTCACTGACTCCAGGATCAGTCTCACTGACTCCAGGGATCAGCCTCACTGACTCCAGGGATCAGTCTCACTGACTCCAGGATCAGTCTCACTGACTCCAGGGATCAGTCTCACTGACTCCAGGGATCAGTCTCACTAACTCCAGGATCAGTCTCACTGACTCCAGGATCAGTCTCACTGACTCCAGGGATCAGCCTCACTGACTCCAGGGATCAGTCTCACTGACTCCAGGATCAGTCTCACTGACTCCAGGATCAGTCTCACTGACTCCAGGGATCAGCCTCACTGACTCCAGGGATCAGTCTCACTGACTCCAGGATCAGTCTCACTGACTCCAGGAATCAGCCTCACTGACTCCAGGGATAAGTCTCACTGACTCCAGCGATGAGCCTCATGGCTCTTCTCTGCAAAGCCTCCAGTGCTTGAATGTTTCCTTGTTTGTTGGGAATTAGAATGGATACATTGCTCAAGGGCTGTCCAGAGCGCTGTACAGTTTGCTCACGATTTCCTATAACTTATATTCTGCTGTTTACACCATGTAGTTCAACATTGTACTGACTTTATTAACTGCTGCTCTACATTGGTTGGACATGTTTATTTTAACCTTTCCTACCTCCTCAAGGAGCAAACTGCCCTCCTTCTTATGTTGACCAGGTGGTCTATAACATACCTCTTAGTGTTAGCTTGGATTTACTGACTTTAGAGATTTCTGAACAGAATAGTTAATTTTGAAGCTTTCTTATTCCCACAGGATCAACTTCTTTTACCTCCCCCGTGTCCTTGACATACAAAGCTACACTATCCCTTTTCGTCCACTCTGTCTTTTCTAAAGACTCTAAACCCCCGAAGGTTACATTCATTTCCATTAGCACTTCATTGGAGAGAGATGAGTGATGCATCATTCATGTCTCCGTGCCTATGGTTGGGATTTATTGATATTAATGAACCTGTTAGACAGATCGAAAACATCTTTAACAAGGACAGAAGGAGTTAAAGTGAAGGAGCGACATGGATTCACTAGGAATGGTTTACAGCAATGGCCTATTTTCTTCTGCTGTGGCTCATTTGGTTTTGAAGGTTGCAAACACTGATTCTGTCCCAGTGGTTCAGTCGCAATCCTGTTCACAAGTGTTTGTTCCCTCGGCTGATTACATGAAGGACGGTAGCAGACTGTAACAAGTTTTTCTTTATCTTTTGAATGTGCTTTATCTATCAAATCAGATAATTCGACACGCCAGGACAAGTTCTGATGGAAATTACTAATGAGACATTGTAGTGTGCACAAAAAGAGCAGCATTTCATTGCCTTTCTCATTTGTCTCCTTTTCCCTCCCCTTGCTTCCGGCAAGAATTGCTTGATTGTGGTCAGGATTACAAAGGCTGGCTGATCTTCTGCTCCCTGACCCAGGAGCCCAAGGCTAATTGTAGTCCCCCTACCATTGCCCCAACGGAGATCGGCTAATCTGGCACAGGTTGCGAAACAAACCTGGGACTCTGGCACCGCATGACTGAGTTACTTATCGGGATAGGCGCACTGAGGTTTGCCATGAAGGAGATACTTTAACGGAGAAACCATTTTACACTGGCTCTTGGAGCCATTAAGCTAACAATGGCCACTGCACTAGTTATATGATATAAGTACTTCAAGCTCCTAAACATCATGCTGACTACCCAGAGCTCAAGACAATACTCCTGATGCTATACAGTGTGGACCACAGATTCTCTCACAGCTTCTCTGTGGTCCAGGTCTGGCAACGCCTCGATTTTAAAATTCTCATCCTTGTTTTCAAAACCCTCCATGGCCTCCCCCCACTCCCTATCTCTGTAATTTCCTCCAGCTCTACAATCTTCCGAGATAAGTCCAAAGATGTGCGAGTTAGGTTGATTGGCTATGATAAATTGACCCTTAGTGTTAGGGGGATTAATACGGGGATAGGGTGGGATATGTGTTGGTATAGGGGTTACAGGGATCGTGTGGGATATGTGTCGGTGCAGGCTCGATGGGCCGAAATAGCCTCTATCTGCACTGTAGGGATTCTGTGAATTCTGTGAAAAAGAACAAAAGAACATAAGAATTAGGAGCAGGAGTAGACCATACGGCCCCTCAAGCCTGCTCCGCCATTCAATAAGATCAAAGCTGATCATCGACCTCAATTCCACTTTCCCGCCCGATCTCCAAATCCCTTGATTCCCCTAAAGTCCAAAAATCTATTTATCTTAACCTTGAATATACTCAACGACTGAGCATCCACAGCCCTTTGGGGCAGGGAATTCCAAAGATTCACAACCCTCTGAGTAAAGAACTTCCTCCTCGTCTCAGTCTTAAATGGCTGATCCCTTATCTTGACACTGTGACCCCTAGATCTGGACTCTCTAGCCATGGGAAACAATCTCTCAGCATCTATCCTGTCAATCCACCTCAGAATCTTATATGTTTCAATGAGATCACCTTTAATTCTTCTAAATTCCAAAGAGTATAGGTCTAATCTACTCAATCTCTCCTCATAGGACAACCCTCTCATCCCAGGGGTCAATCTAGTGAACTTTTGTTGGACCGCCTCTAAGGCAAGTTGATCCTTCCTCAGGTAAGGAGACCAAAACTGTGCACAGCACTCCAGGTATGGTCTCACCAGAGCCCTGTACAATTGTAGCAAGACTTCTTTACTCTTATACTCCAACCCCCTTGCAGTAAAGGCCAACATACCATTTGCCTTCCTAATTGCTTGCTGTACCTGCATGCTAATTCTTTGTTTTTCCTGTACGAGGTCACCTAAATTGCTCTCAACTCCAACATTTAATAGCTTCTCACCATTTAAAAAATATTTTGTTTTTCTATTTTCCTACCAAAGTGAATAACCTTACATTTACCCACATTATACTCCATCTGCCACCTTATTGCCCACTCACTTAACCTGTCTATATCCCTTTGCAGACTCTGTGTTCTCCTCACAGCTTACTTTCCCACCTAGCTTTGTATCATCAGCAAATGTGGATACATTACACTCTATCCCTTCATCTAATTCATTAATATAGATTGTAAATAGCTGAGGCCCCAACACTGATCCTTGCGGCACCCCACTAGTTACAGCCTGCCAACCTGAAAATGACCCGTTTATCCCAACTCTCTGCTTTCTGTCCATTAACCAATCCTCTATCCATGCTAATACATTACCTCCAATCCGATGAGTCCTTATCTTGTGTAACAACCTTTTATGTGGCACCTTATCGAATGCCTTTTGGAAATCCAAATATACTACATCCGCTGGTTCCCCTTTATCTACCCTGCTAGTTACATCCTCAAAAAACTCTAATAAATTCATTAAACATGATTTCCCTTTCATAAAACCATGATGACACTGCCTAATCATGTTATGATTTTCTATGTGTCCTGTTACCACTTCCTTATCTCTGCATTCCTCCAATTCTGGCCTCTTGTGCATCTCTGATTTCCATCGCTCCACCATTGGTGGCTGTGCCTTAAGCTGCCTAGGCCCTTAGCTCTGGAATTCCCTCCCTAAACCTCTCTGCCTCTCCACCCCTCTCCTCCTTTAAGACACTCCTTAAAACATAAGACATAAGACGTAGGAGGAGGAGTAGGTCATTTGGCCCCTCGAGCCTGCTCCACCATTCAATAAGACCATGGCTGATCTGATCTTGGCCTCAGCTCCACTTCCCTGCCCGCTCCCCACAACCCTCGACTCCCTTATCGTTCAAAAATCTGTCTATCTCCACCTTAAATATATTCAATGACCCAGCCTCCACAGCTCTCTGGGGAAGAGAAAACCGACCTCTTTGACCAAGCTTTTTTGTCACCTGTCCTAATATGTGGCTAGGTGTCAAATTTTGTCTGATGATGCTCCTGCGAAGCGTTGGGACATTTTACTACGTTAAAGGCACTGTATAAATTCAAGGTGTTGTTGGTCTATGATCTGCTGATAGGTGCTTCCGAAGGGCAGGACCGGCTGTGCCACTTTCTTCTTTTTCCACCTACATCAGTTCTCAGTTTTGCTCGGTCCATTTGGGAGAGGCAGTGGATGAAGAGTAAAGGACAGATGCTTCCCAAAAATGGGGAAGAGGAACTCAGCAGCATGTCACCTGTGGCTCCCTTACATACCTTCCAAAGATTATAGGTCAAGTGCTTTGGCCTGAGACCTAACAGGAGGTCAGCAAATGCTACGTGGTATAGAGAGGTCAAAAAAAGAGATGATGAAGCAATTAAAAATGACTAGTTGATATCCCGTGGTGTTGCACACGAGGAGTCAAGACCAGGTGTAGTCTTCAGGTGAAGCGGGGATAGTGGGCGGGGGATAATCTGACTGGGGCGCAAAGACATAATTCAGTCACCATTATAAACTCGTACATTCCATCCTTACTTTTATTTTCCGTTATGAATTCCTATCTCCACATTTATAATGGAAAACTCCTATGTAAACTCGTCATGCTCTGCCAGCAGTGGTGGTGCAGTGCCCCCACTGGGGGCAGAGTGTAATTACAGCATTGGCAGTTTCCATTGTAAACGCAGGTTCTATCTACAGGAATTTAGAATGGAAAATGTTGACAGAAAGTGCATGAGATTTTTAATGTAAGGTACGGATGAGGGAGGGAGAATTCCAAGTTTTACAAACATAAGTAAATGACAAGATTTTGTTGCCAAGTCCTGTCCAGGAACACCGCACAGCCATTGGTTCAAATATACAGCGTTGCAAACATCATGAGCTCCCATTTATGGTTTCATTGTATGTGTTGGGTCTACCTCCAGGGCATAAAATGCCGAGCGGTATGTAAAGCATCTTAATAGCTTGGACATCCTATGAGTTGATTGTTTTGCATTCCTGCAGCTTTCCCACGTGCAAGCTGTGCTTTTCACCGTGTGCAATAAATAATGCTCGTTACTCTTTAAAACTGCAAAGTGCTGCTGTTCATAATACTGTACGTACTTGCTCAAGGCCCATTGCTTCTAACATTGCAATGAATTGCTAGATCGGGCTTCTGTTCAATCAACAGTGATGGGAGGACAATGTAAAGCATTGCTGCCCCCGACATCTGTGCAACATTAGTGTTACTGGGCAATGAGGTGATAAACTATAGTATTACTGGACTATGAGGTCATAAACTATAATAGATGGCAACAGTGAATGATTATTTAAATATCCAATGCCTCAAAAAGCTAATAGCCGTCATAGAAATGACTCAATGTTTCAATTATGTTATTTGAATGCAAGTTCGAGCAAAACAAGATTTTTTTCATATAGCAATGTCTGACTCACAACTGTGCTTGCTAAAGCAGGATATAATCCTTTTGGAAATGAGTGATTTGTATCTGAAACAGTTTCTCTCCAAGCGGCTTGGTAGCAGGACGCAAGAGGACTCAGTAATGATGTCAGGTGATGAGGTAGAGCAGGGTCATCGAAGCTTTGTATCTTCTGAGGCCCCCTCTGCTCTCTCAGGTGGACGATCCCACGATGATATTTCGAAGAAGAGCAGGGGAGTTCTCCCCGGTGTCCTGGTCAACATTTATCCCTTAACCAACATCACTAAAAGCAAATTATCTGAGTCATTAACATATTGCTGTTTGTGGGATCTTGCTGTTCTGACTTTTTGACGAAGGGTCATCGACCTGAAACGTTAACTATTTCTCTCTCTCTACAGATGCTGCCTGACCTGCTGAGTATTTCTAGCATTTCCTGTTTTTATTTCCTCATTCATTTATTTATATCTCAAACTGCAGATAGTATGAAATCTAGATGTTCTAATTCAGGATTTGTCTACTAATGAGGCTAAGAACGACCCTTTCAATCTCACAGACCCACAAAGTTCAAACAGTACAAAGCAGTGAGTACGAGATATCAGCGCCAATAGAACAAAGCTGCCCAGGCTGTGTGGATTCCGATACCTTTAACGTAGCAAAACATCCCGCGGCTCTTCACATGAGCGTTATCAATCAAAATTTGACACCGAGCCACAGAGGGAGCTATTAGGACAGATGACAAAATGCTTGGCCAAAGAGGTAGGTTCAAGGAGCGTCTTTAATGAGGAAAGAGAGGCGGAGAGACAGAGAAGTTTAGTCAGTGAATTCCAGAGCTTAGGGCCTAGACAACAGAAGGCACGGCTGCCAATGGTGGAGTGCAGAGATCTCGAAGGCTTGTAGGGGTGGAGGAGATTACAGAGGGGCGAGAGTTTAGAGGGATTTGAAAACAAGGATGAGAATTTTAAAATCGAGGCGTTGCTGGACCAGGAGCCAGTGTAGGTCAGCGAGCACAGGGGTGTTGGGTGAACGGGACTTGGTGCGAGTTAGGACACGGGCAGCAGAGTTTTGGACAAATACAAGTTTATGTGGGGTGGAAGATGGGAAGCTGGAATAGCCGAGTCTAGAGGTGACAAAGGCATGGATGAGGGTTTCAGCAGCAGATGAGATGAGGCAGGGGCGGAGTCGGGCAATTTAATGGATGTGGAATTAGGTGCTGGAGCATCTGACATCTGTGCAACATTAGTGTTACTGGTTGGAAGCTCATCTCGATGTCAAATAAGCCAACAAGGTTGCGAACGG
Source organism: Somniosus microcephalus (assembly GCF_052327205.1). Taxonomy (NCBI): domain Eukaryota; kingdom Metazoa; phylum Chordata; class Chondrichthyes; order Squaliformes; family Somniosidae; genus Somniosus; species Somniosus microcephalus. The sequence continues at coordinate 176,640,568 of NC_140989.1, forward strand.
TCTGGTTCAGCCTCAGAAAGTTGCTGGGGAGAGGGATGGAGTCGGTGGCGATAATCGGAAACTGGCTTTGGTCTTCCCAATATTTCGCTGGAGGAAATTTCTGCTCATCCAGTACAGGATGTCGGACAAGCAGTGTGACAAATTGGAGATATTGGAGGGGCTGAGTGAGGTGGTGTCAAGTTAGAGCTGAGTGTCAGCAGTGTTCATGTGGAACCTAATGCTGTATTTTCGGATGATGTCGCTGAGGGGCAGCATGCAGATGAGAAATAGGAGGGGGCCGAGGATAGATCCTTGGGGGACACCAGAGGTAACGATGCAAGGCCGGGAAGAGAAGCCATTGCAGGAGATTCTCTGGCTACGATTAGATAGATAAGAATGGAACCCGGCGAGGGCAGTCCCACCCAGCTGGATGATGGTGGAAAGGCTGCAGACCAGTCGAGAAGGATGAGGAGGGATAGTTTACCATGGTCACAGTCACATAGGATGTAATTTGCGACTTTGATAAAGGCCGTTTCGGTCCTGTGATGGGGGCAGAAACCTGATTGGAGGGATTCAAACATGGAGTTCTGGGAAAGGTGGCACGGATTTGGGAGGTGACAACGCATTTGCCGGGTGGCCTAGGAGGGGTAAAGAGAAAACAAGGAAAAGGGAAACAGAAGTGAGAGGCTCGGCTCCAGAGTGGTAGCCAGTATGTGCATACGAGTTGACACGGGGAAACTCAAGTTACATAGGCCTGGAAGATAGGGATAGAAATGTCCTGGTAATAATTGGAGCCAGGTGTGGTGGGCGAGGGAGACCGAAAGCTAATTGAAGGACAGAGCACCAGAGGAAGCACTGCTCGAGGTATTTCCAGGAAATGAAGAGCCAGGAGTAGGAAGTAAAGCACCAAGTAACGTTGGACTTGATAGCTGATAATTGCTCCTGTTGCTCAGTGCACGTTTGACAGTCAATGGGAGGGTTTCCTCTGTTGCTGTTCGCGGTAGATTCATGCACACGTTACGAATTTGCTACAAAAAATAAACAGAAGACAATTTTACCCAGCGTGGGTTATTTTCCAGTGAACCAACTTGCTGGAGTATTACACCCAGTTTTCAATCACTTCTTTTTCTCTTTTCTATTCATTTGTAGCTCTTAGATGGCCATAAAAGATCCCATGGCACTATTCGAAGAAGAGCAGGGAGTTATTCCCGGTGTCCTGGCCAATAATTAACCCCCAACCTGCATCACTAAAACAGATTATCTGGTCATTATCACATTGCTGTTTGTGGGAGCTTGCTGTGCCCAAATTGGGTGCCGCGTTTCCAACATTACAACAATGACCACACTTCAAATGTACTAATCTCAACAGATTAAAGCACTTCAGGGCATCCCGAGGCCGTGAAAGGCGATATATAAATGCAAGTTCTCTCTTTTACTGTATGCAATCTTGGAGCCGACCTCATCTAGCAAAATAAACCTCTTAGTTTGAAAGGATTTGCGATTGATTGGTCTGTGTTGGGCAGATTGTTCCAATGCTTGCTGGTTTTTTAAAAATAATCTTTATAGCCTTTTTTAAATCCAGTAGTTTTTATTCTCCCTTGCCTGTTGAATTTGATGATGGGACTGGTCATTTTACTAATTCTGGACAAAGAGGGACGACCAATTAAAAATAAAATCATTCACGGGATGTGAGCGTCGCTGGCAAGACCAGCATTTATTGCCCATCCCTAATTGCCCCTTGAGAAGGTGGTGGTGAGCCACCTTCTTGACAACTGAGTGGCTTGCTAGGCCATTTCAGAGGGAAGTTAAGAGTCAACCATGTTGCTGTGGGTCTGGAGTCACATATAGGCCAGACCGGGTAAGGACGACAGATTTCCTTCCCTAAAGGACATTAGTGAACGAGATGGGTTTTTACGACAATCCGATAGTTTCATGGTCACCATTACTGATACTAGCTTTTTATTCCAGATTTATTTAATTAACTGAATTTAAATTCCCCAGCTGCCGTAGTGGGATTTGAACTCACGTCTCTGGATCTGGATTATTAGTCCAGTAACATAATCACTATGCTACTGTACCCCTATATAGTCCTAATAATGATTTTCCCTCTTTCTTTTCTCTAATAATTTTTGCCTTTAACACTACTTTAGGCTCATGTACTTCTAACAAATAACTTCAATGTAACGTACTAATGTTTAAAAACAAGTCTTTTCAACAATGCAGAAGTTGAAGTACAATAACCTGTAAATTTTGATTCATGCCCATTTTTACAAATTGAAGGCAAACACAGAATTTATTCTTTGTTAATATAATAGCTTTTGGTGCAGCATGATCATGTATTAATGTTACTGTGGAATAATAGGATATGGGTTTGCAGCCATAGTCCCTATGGGCTAACTAGTCTGAACAGAGCCGTTGGGGAGGATACATTTCATTAGCGAGTCAGGGGACATCAGACAGCCTATTGACCTAAGTCAGTCTTACACACATCTCAGCAGCTAGTTACAGAGGTCCGCTGGTAAAATGAGGCTATGGAATCATGCCTGGCCCAGGGGACTTTTTTTCATTCTCAGGATGTGGGCGTCGCTGGCAAGGCCAGCATTTATTGCCCATCCCTCATTGCCCTTGAGAAGGTGGTGGTGAGCTGCCTTCTTGAACCGCTGCACTCCGTGTGGTGAAGGTACTCCCACAGTGCTGTTAGGGAGGGAGTTCCAGGATTTTGACCCAGCGACAATGAAGGATCGGTGATATACTTCCAAGTCAGGATGGTGTGTGACTGGAGGGGAACTTGGAGGTGGTGGTGTTCCCATGCGCCTGCTGCCCTTGTCCTTCTAGGTGGTAGAGGTCGCGGGTTTAGGAGGTGCTGTCGAAGAAGCCTTGGCGAGTTGCTGCAGTGCATCTTGTAGATGGTACACACTGCAGCCACGGTACACTGGTGGTGGAGGGAGTGAATGTTTAAGGTGGTGGATGGGGTGCCAATCAAGCGGGCTGCTTTGTCCTGGGTGGTGTCGAGCTTGAAAGTATGCATGTGGTATCTAAAGGGGCATTTCCCTTTCCCAAGCAGTTGCTATTCAGAACAATGACAGATCAAACTGATGCAATACTGCAACGTGGCCCAGTGTTGTACTGTGCTCATATCATAGACTGATAAAATGCAGGTTCACCCCATCCATTCTCCACATGTTGAATTACCCAAACCCAGGGGAAACACAGAACAGAGGCCTGCCAGTTCCTTACAGGAAAGAAAGGTAATTGAAGGGAGCGGCTCTTTTACACCTCCTGGCAAGGTGGTCCCATTGGCAGTGCCATGGGACCAGATTCTTCATCTGCCCTCCCGGCGGTGGAAGGAAGGAGGGAGGCCTGGAAAAAAGTAAGGGAAGAGAATACAAAGATAATAACTGTCAAAAATCTACTTTTTGTCAGTGTTGAATTTTGTAACTTATATTTTGTGCCTCTAGAAATAGCATGTAACGGGTTAACATCCAAAGTCACCCAAATATTTGTCAATAGAAAAGTTCAGACTGGGCAAGGTGAGGCCTTCACAAGGTGCAGGATTCTGGACGAACACTGCGGGCTGTCTAAAGTACTCATTGTTTAATTGGTCTGGGGCCATCTCAAACCTCTTTGGCATTGCCAAAGATTGGCTATCTATGTAATATTAACAAATGGCTGCTTTATCCTAATATAATTAAAGCAGCAAAAAGGTACACTCTGGACCATAGGGGAAATGAGGTCTGCTTATGGGAATCGCCAGTGGTACTGAACCCAAGGAAATCTGGCAGGCAAGCTCAAAAATGTGGCAATGTCTCATGCTTTCATATCCTTGATATACTGAGGCTGGCAAAAGAACTTTCAAAAGGGAATTGGATATATACTTGGAAAGGAAAAATTGGCAGGGCTAAGGGGAGAAGAGCGGAACTCTTTCAAAAAGGCGATACAGGTACAACGGGCCGAATGGCCTCCTTCTGTGTTGTATGATTATATGAAGTCAAGATGACACGAGCTTTATAAACCTTTACTTTTCAGTCTATACATTCTTTGCATTGCAGCACTAAAACCTCGTTTTCTGAAAATAACTTGCAGTTGTTTTGGAAAATAGCTGAAAAGTATGTGGCGGTTGATGAGGTAATGATTGAAATAACAACAGAAAATGCTGGAAATACTCAGCAGGCCAGGCAGCATCCGTGGAGAGAGAAACAGAGTTAACGTTTCAGGCCTGGGACCCTGCATCAGAACTGGAAAAAGCTGGAAATGTAACAGATATTAAGCAGGTGCTGAGACGGGGGCGGGGGTGGGGGGGGGGGTGCATTTAGGAGGGGAGGAAGGAATTGAAAGAACATCCTGTACTTTTGTAAGAGGCAGGAAAGATAAAATGTTGCAAATGGGAGTGGCAAAAATCATACTGCATGAAAAATGGGGGCAGGGATAATTATCTGAAATTGTTGAACTCAATGTTGAGACCGGCAGGCTGTAAAGTGCCTAATCGAAAGATGAGGTGCTGTTCCTCGAGCTTACGTTGAGCTTCATTGGAGCAATGTAAGGACTCTATTCCATTCTCCCAGTTTCTCCATCTCCGCCGCGTCTGTTCTGACGATGCCACCTTCCATACCAGTGCTTCCGACATGTCTTGTTTTTTCCTCAACCGAGGATTCCCCTCTACTGTGGTTGACACGGCCCTTGACCGTGTCCGTTCTATTTCCCACACTTCTGCTCTAACCCCTTCCCCTCCCTCCCAGAACCACAATAGGGTTCCCCTTGTACTCACCTTTCACCCCACCAGCCTCCACATTCAACGGATCATCCTCCGCCATTTCCGCCACCTCCAATGTGATCCCACCACCAAACACATCTTCCCCTCACCTCCCCTTTCAGCATTCCGAAGGGACCGCTCCCTCCGCGACACCCTGGTCCACTCTTCAATCACCACCAACAGCCCTTCCCCTTCGCCTGGCACCTTCCCGTGCAAGCGCAGGAGATGCAACACATGCCCTTTTACCTCCTCCCTTCCCACTGTCCAGGGCCCCAAACACTCCTTCCAGGTGAAACAGCGATTTACTTGTACTTCTTGCAATTTAATATACTGTATTCGCTGCTCACGATGCGGTCTCCTCTACATTGGGGAGACCAAACACAGATTGGGCGACCGCTTTGCGGAACACCTCCGTTCAGTCCGTAAGGGTGACCCTGAGCTTCCGGTCGCCTGTCACTTTAATTCACCGCTTCACTCCCACTCTGATCTCTCTGTCCTCGGCCTATTACATTGTTCTAATGAAGCTCAACGTAAGCTCGAGGAACAGCACCTCATCTTTCGATTAGGCACTTTACAGCCTGCCGGACTCAACATTGAGTTCAACAATTTCAGATAATTACCCCTGCCCCCATTTTTCATGCTGTATGATTTTTGCCACTCCCATTTGCAACATTTTATCTTTCCTGCCTCTTACAAAAGTACAGGATGTTCTTTCAATTCCTTCCTCCCCCCCTCCCCCCGTCTCTGCACCTGCTTAACATCTGTTACATCTCCAGCTTTTTCCAGTTCTGATGAAGGGTCCCAGACCTGAAACATTAACTCTGTTTCTCTCTCCACGGATGCTGCCTGGCCTGCTGAGCATTTCCAGCATTTTCTGTTGTTATTTCAGATTTCCAGCATCAGCAGTATTTTGCTATTATATAGGTAATGATGATTATTTAGTAACCCTTTTTTGTAACTTGTCAGCAAGTTGTCACTTTCTCACTTTCGCCATGTTATCTACCCTTCCCCCTTGTGATCAGGTGGACACTGATCACTTGCAACAGTCTTGCTATTAGCACATCATTTAATTTGAATAATTGAGCAGCAAATGCCAAAGACCAAATAGAGCTTCGAACTTTTGCGGAATACTAGTCAATCTTCCGTGGCAGCGCACGTGTGGAGTGGAAACCAGGTCAATCTGGGTTAGAAGGTGAAGGGATAGCTGGGCCCTAGGTGAGAAAGAAGAAGGAAAGACGTGTATTTATATAGCGCCTTACATGACCTTGGGATGTCCCAAAGCGCTTTACAGCCAATGAAGTAATTTTGAAGTGTAGTCACTGTTGTGATACTGAAAATGCGGCAGCCAATTTGCACACAGCAAGCTCCCACAAACAGCAATGTGATAATGATCAGATCATCTGTTTTAGTGATGTTGGTTGAGGGATAAATATTGACCAGGACACCCGGGGGGAACTCCCCTGCTCGTCTTCGAATAGTGCTGTGGGATCTTTTACGTCCACATGAGAGGGCTGACGTGGCCACGGTCTAACGTCTCATCCAAAAGACAGCACCTCCGACAGTGAAGCACTCCCTCAGTACTGCACTGGAGTGTGAGACTGTATTTTGTTCTCCAGTCTCTGTAATGAGGCTCGAAACTATAACCTTCTGACTCTGAGGCGAGAGTGCTGCCAGTGAACCACGGCTGACACCTGGGGGGATGAGGGAGGAGACAGATGGGAGGGGAGGAGATAGGAGGGGGATGTGGAGATGGGGAGAGGAAGAGGATGAGTGAGATGGATGGGGGGACAGGGGAGGAGGAAGGGTGGAGGAGAGGGGGCAGTGAGGACAGGGAAAGCGTGAGTGGCATTGGGTCAAAGCTGGTTTTCTTCTCAGTGTGAGAGGGTTGAAATGGGCTAGTGTCAATTTTTCTTTGCAGTGGTGGGGGGAGGGGAGTTACACAAGCCTAGGTCCCATTTCAATATTCATGGGGACGAGGGATATTCTGCTCAGTGGCGGAGGGGGAAGTGAGTAGTGGGGATAGATTTCTTTCTCGGGGTGGGGGATGGTGAAGATATGTGTGCTTTTCAGGGAGGAAGGGGAAGAAGTGGTCCGAGTGCTACTCAGTGGGGTGTGGGGAGAAGAAGTCCCAGTTGCTTCTTAGCTGAGGAGGAGATTGAAGGAGAAGAAAGAGGCCTGAGTGTTTCTCAGTGAGAGAGAGGGAAGGAAATTCCTGAGTGTTTCTCAGTGAGGGAGAGGGAAGGAAATTCCTGAGTGTTTCTCAGTGAGGGAGATGGGGAGGAGTGGTCAGGGGTGCTGTTTCAGTGATGGGGAGATGGAAGGATAGTTGTGGGCGTGGCACAGAAGAATGCTTGGCAGTTGTCTACTGACTCACCAAGGCCAGGCTGATGGTGTGTCAATTTGTTTGGCGAGAGTGACCATTCTCGGTGTGTGCAAGGCTCCTTCTTGCGCCAGTGGATTAGGCCGAGGTCTGTGCACTGTCTGGCTGCCCCTTGCAGTTCGACCTGTTCACCCTGCTGGAGTGTTAGTGTCTGTGGGGATGGCCCATGTTGAGATCCACATGTAACGTGACCGACAGGGAGGGCACTAGCGTCGGGATGTGATTCCGATCCCGGAGAACGAGCTGAGGGACGATCGACATTTGTGCAGGAGAATGAGCGCAGAATAAATTAGTTAATCAGCAATCCTTAGGCTGTTATTAATTGAGGTCAGGAGGAATTCTGCTAAATTTCAGGCTGTCCCATAACGTTAGGAGGCTTCCCATTTAGTTTAATGGGTCACATAACGTGATGTCCACAGCACCACCTACAGGTGCAATACTGCAGCCACTCACTTTTTACCACAGGATAAATGAAGCAAGGTACATGAACACTGAAGTGAATTCAGTTTTAAAGTGGTTTAGCATTCTTGTTGAGCGGCTACTATTCCACCCACATGACCATGTCTCAGCTTAGACAGTGACTGTCAACATGCTATTCAACAGTGAGAGCATTGCAACCGAACCCAAACCCGTCTTTGCCCGACTTTCACACACATTCACTTTCAGCGGGTGTCGCTGTTGATAATGTTACAGTGGATATTTTTTCTATAAGTCATTGTTGTACCTGGGTGCAGTGTTTGGTGTTCAATTAGCAGCGACAAATATAACAGGTGTCAACATAAAAATGGTTGTTTGTTTGATTAATTTAATTTCCATTAGTGGAAATACCTAAGCGCCATCTCATTATCAGACCAACTTTACCAGCCAAATCTGTGACACCTTCATTAAAAACCCTTGACTGGCAAAGAGAGAAAAGAGAGAGATGTGCATTTATATGATGCCTTATCACGACTCTCAATGACATCTCGAAGCAGACTTCTTACACTTAGGTTCTGACAGCCATTAGGCTCAGTATTAAAGCTGTGTTCTAAAGTTCAACTTACTAAAAATGGCCGTATGTGGGTTGCATCTAATGAACTTGATAGTAATTCAGGCACTGCTAGTGTTCTCCCCCACCCCTACCCCCACTCCCCACAAATAGGTTGGAAGTGGAAATCAACCATTGTTGAGTATTCTAAACTTTTTGACTTCACGCGAATGAGTTGTGGGCTTCGGGGGTCTGACGGTAAGGTGCTTCACACCGCGGCGGCTTTCACTATTCTCTTTTTGAGGGGATTCAAGGAAATGATGTATCAGCGTGACAATACACATCACCGAATCTCAAACAAAACAGCAAATACTGACAGGCAGAATATTTTCCCTCTCGACCTGTTATACAGTAACTTTATCGATCCAAAGCATTCACATTGTAGAAGGAGGACTATCAGTCAATTTAACAAATCAATTTGTTAAAAGCGTCACCAAGTCAGAAAGCCCCTCCTGTGAATTCTAGGGCAATGGTTTTGTATTTCACAATGAAAAAAGAAAGACTTGCATTTCTATAGCGCCTTTCACGACCTCAGGACATCCCAAAGCGCTTTACAGCCAATTAAGTAATTTTGAAGTGTAGTCACTGTTGTGATACTGAAAATGTGGCAGCCAATTTGGGCACAGCAAGCTCCCACAAACAGCAGTGATAATGACCAGACAATCTGTTTTTTAGGTCCCATTACCATCTCCTTTTGCCTTGCACCATCATCCCTTTTGTCTCTTAATCTCTCCTGCCTTCCACCTTATCACAGACCTTCTCTTTTGTTCTTTCCTCCCCTCCTCCCTTTCCCTACCCCTACACTTGTTTATAAACCTGTTACATCTCCAACTTTTTCCAGTTCTGATGAAGGGTCATCGGCCTGAAACGTTAACTCTATTTCTCTCTCCACAGATGCTGCCTGACCTGCTGAGTATTTCCAGCATTTTCTGTTTTTATTTCAGATTTCCAGCATCCGCAGTATTTTGCTTTTGTATTACTGTTTTTTTAGGTGTTGGTTCAGGGATAAATATTGGTCAGGACACTGGGGATAACTCCCCTGCTCTTCTTTAAATTAGTACCATGGGATCTTTTACGTCCACCTGAGAGAGCAGACGTCTCATCTGAAAGACGGCACTGTTGTGTATGTACCTTTAAGAGAATAACTGGTCTCAGACTGCAGTACCGGCAGTGACCACCCCTGTATAAAAGGCGCTAGAGAGCCTCTGTTGGTTAGTTTCGTTTATGCCTTTCACCAGTAAAGATCTCTTTGTTTCTCTCCTGCTAGTCCATGTCTCAATCATTCACGGACTTAACACTGGCGATGAGTTAGAAACGAACTTACCTGCAACTCAGCAGCAGCTCCGACGACATGTTGAAGGTCGGAGCCAGAAGAAAGAAGAAGAAAAAAAAATAGGCCATTGAAACTCGAGAAACGGGCGTCGACCGTCAATCATCGATTTCAAAACTTGCAGGAGAGACTGTCCAGAGCCAGGCTGGGTTCCTCGGTCCGTGGTTTCCCAGCTAATCGGGCTGGTGGCAGGTAGTGCTCTGATCATTCCTGGGCTGCAACGGGGCCGGGCAGCGAGTCGGGAAGCAAGGAGAGAGAGAGAGAGGGTGGAGCATACAGGGCGCGGCCGGTGTTTCGAAGCTGGGCAGCGTTCGGACCTCAGAAGAGGGAGGGAAGTGTCCCAGAGGGTCCGCTCCATGACGGGAAGATAATAAAAGAAAACGAATTAATATTTAACGCGCAGGAAACTGTGGAAAGCAGCGCTAACAACAGCGGGGAAGAAGGAAAAGCGCGGGAGGCGCCATTTTGTTAAATCGGAGAAGAAGGCAAAGCGCGGGAGGCGCCATTTTAGATTTGCAAGATGCCGAAGACTGGCTGTATCACTGCTTTTGATAATACATTAGAGGACTGGACCACGTATGTGGAAAGAGTCGAGGTATATTTCGAGGCAAATGAAATAGCGGAGGGGAAAAAGGCATCAATATTGTTAAATGTAATGGGTGCTAGAATGTACGGCCTATTGCGGGATCTGATTACTCCAGCCAAACCGAAGGCGAAGAGTTTTAACGAAATTGTTGCTGTTCCACAGGAGCACTTAAACCCTGCACCGCTGTTGATAGCAGAAAGATTTAAATTCCACAGGAGAACTCAGCACAAAGATGAGAGCAATGCTGAGTATCTTACGGAACTACGCAAGCTATCAAAGCACTGCCAGTTCGGAGCAGGACTGGCAGATACCCTACGGGACAAATTTGTCTGTGGACTCCTGAGTGAAGGAACACAGAAGAAGTTACTCGCAGAAAAAGAGCTGACGCTAGATAAGGCTTTCAGCGTGGCAGTATCGTATGAAGCAGCAGCCAGGGGAGCTGCAGAAATTCAACAAAAACCACAGGAATACGGCACCCACGAAATGACACGGGGATTTGCAAAATGTTATCGCTGCGGCAGAACTAACCATGACCAGAAGGACTGCTGGTCCAAAGACAAAATATGCAGACAATGCGGGAAGATTGGACACATTGCACGAGTTTGTAGGTCTGGGAAGAAGACCAGCGACAACAAAAAGGCTACTAAGGAACCGTACAAGAAAGTACAAAAGATGACGGACAGTAGTTCCGAAGACCAGATGAGCGATAGTGAATCCGAGAACAGGAGATTCAGCTGTCTCAAACTTCACAATGTAATTGCAAAAGAGGATCACCGAACCATTTGGGTCACCCTCACGATAGCAGGGTCCCAAGTTAAAATGGAATTGGATACAGGATCAGCGCTAACCATCATGAATCGACGAGACTATGAGCGGCTATTTTCACACATACCCTTGAGAGAGACATCCATCGTCTTGACGACGTATACGGGGCAAAAAGTATACCCCAGAGGAAAAATAAGGGTGCCTGTCGAATACAATGGCAAGAAAATACGGAAATTGTATCTCTACATACTGCCAAATGGTGGACCACCGTTATTGGGACGGGAATGGATCAGGAAGATAAACTTAGATTGGCATTCCATTCATGCAATGACGGTGGACAGTAAAAAAGATGAAGACGCCACTCCTGGACGATTGTCAACAATCTTAGCTAACGCCAAAGAGGTATTTCAACAAGAACTGGGCACGCTTAAAGGCGTAACCGCCTTGTTAAAAATAGAAGAGAATGCAGTTCCCAAGTTTTTCAAAACGAGACCGGTACCATATGCAATTCGTCCAGCCGTCGAGGCAGAGCTGGAGAATCTGGAGAAGGCGGGCATGTTGTCTAAGGTCGACTGGAGCGAGTGGGCGACATCCATCGTTCCTGTCATGAAGAAAACATTAAGCAATAAGTCCGGAGAGCCAAGGAAGATTCGCATCTGTGGGGATTTCAAGGTGACGGTGAACCCTGTCCTTCACACAGTACAATATCCTCTTCCAAGGATAGAAGACATCTTCGCCTCACTGTCTGGAGGGAAGTGTTTTACAAAAATTGACCTAGCACAAGCATATTTGCAGATGGAGGTTGAAGAGTCCTCTCGGAAGTATCTCACGATAAACACTCACAAAGGTCTTTACCAGTATCATCGATTGGTATTCGGAGTAGCATCGGCTCCGGCGATATGGCAAAGAGCGATGGAACAAGTCCTGCAAGGGATTCCGGGGACTCAGTGTTACTTGGACGACATCCTTGTAACAGGTGAAGATGACAGTGAACACCTTAACAACCTAGAACAGGTGCTCACTAGACTACGGGAACATGGGCTGCGAGCCAACCGCCCCAAGTGCGAATTTTTTAAGAAACTGATATCGTATTGTGGCCACGTGATTGATGAAGAGGGGTTACATAAGTCCCCTGACAAAATTGAAGCGGTTGTTAAGGCCCCAGCGCCTGAAAATGTGTCGCAACTGAGGTCATTCCTCGGGTTGGTGAACTACTATCATAAGTTTTTGCCGAATTTGTCGACAATTCTGCATCCACTGAACGCACTGCTACGAACGGGGGTAGCATGGAAATGGAGTGATGATTGTAAACGTGCTTTTCAGAAGAGTAAGGACTTAATCACTTCGAAGGAAGTATTGGCTCACTACAACCCAGCACTGCCAATCAGGCTGGCGTGTGATGCGTCTCCCTACGGCATTGGGGCGGTACTGTCACATAAATTCCTTGATGGTTTGGAGAGGCCGATAGCTTTTGCATCACGCTCGTTAACTTCTGCCGAGCGTAACTACGCCCAGATTGACAGAGAGGCCCTCAGCCTAGTGTGGGGGGTGAAGAAGTTCGATCACTATCTGCACGGTCAAAAGTTTACTCTACTAACCGATCATCAACCTCTTGTCTCCATTTTCAACCCTCAGAAGGGCATACCGATAATGACAGCACAACGGCTGCAGAGATGGTCCCTTTTCCTAGGGGCACACCAATATGACATCGAGTACAGGGGAACTAAACAGCATGGAAATGCTGATGGATTGTCACGTCTACCGTTGCCGACGGTGGAAGAAGAAGACCTTGCAGTGGATCCAATGGAGTTATTCCACTCAACCATAGTCGAATGTCTCCCTGTGACGAATGCAAACATAGAAAAGGAAACACGGAATGACCCGACACTATCACGGGTCTATGATTTAACGGTGAAGGGATGGCCAGCACATGGCGAACCACTGCTGCCAGCATTTTCGCCAAGAAGAGAACAGCTGTCAGTGTGCAGAGGAACCTTGATGTGTGGAACCAGAGTAGTAATTCCACCTAAGTTGACGGATAGAGTGCTCAATGAGCTTCATGAGGGTCATCTGGGTGGGGTAAAAATGAAGAGCTTAGCCAGAGCGTTTGTGTGGTGGCCGGGAATCGATAGAGAAATCGAAGAGATGACCAAGAGCTGTGCAGGATGCCAGAAGGTCCAAAACGTCCCACCACAAGCTCCTCTGCATCCATGGGAGTGGCCCTCATCTCCATGGCAAAGGGTGCACATTGATTTTGCTGGTCCCTTCATGGACTCGATGTTTTTAATTGCGGTGGATGAACATTCAAAGTGGCCAGAGGTAATAAAAATGTCCTCAACCACCACGGAAAAAACTATTGCAGTTTTACGAACCATATTCACCAGGAATGGGCTGCCTGAACAGATTTGCTCTGACAATGGACCACAGTTTGTGTCTGAAGAGTTCCGGAGGTTCTTAAAGAACAATGGTGTTAAGCATTACACATCTGCCCCATATCATCCAGCCACTAATGGATTGGCCGAGAGGTTTGTCCAAACATTCAAGAAGGCTATCAAGGCAATGTGTAATGAAGATATACCCCTACAACACAAGGTGGACAACTTCTTGTTTGCCTACCGGAATGCGACACATGCGGTTACCAACCAAACTCCAGCCATGATGTTCTTCAATCGAAGACTATGATGCCGCTTGGATTTGGTTAAGCCAAACGTCCGAAGAGATGTGGAGAACAGGCAGTTTCAGAATATGAATGAAAGGCCGACCAGGAGTTTTAAGATAGGTCAACCAGTTTTGGCCTGGGACTACCGCACTGAGAAATGGCAGCCAGGAACGGTTTGTACACGACAAGGACCTCTCATGTATACCGTGGACGTTGGGGAGAGCATTGTAAGACGCCATGCTGACCAGATTCTAGAGTCACTGGAAAACGTCAACTCCACACCACGATCTGATACACCTGGTAATGAAATCGACGTTCCAATTGCAGCTACCGCAGAACCGGTAATATTGGAAGCAGATGAACCAAACAACGACATTGATTCTGACTCAACATTGCCAGAAGAACCTGATACTCCAAAGAGGCGTTATCCAGACAGAATCAGGAAGCCTCCTCAAAGACTGAACTTATAATTGCTTAAACTTAACCAATGTATCTAGCAACAGTAATTGTGATTGTAATTCGTTATCATTAGTTGTTAAATGAATGTTATGTACTGTTTATCTAAAAGGGGAGGAATTGTTGTGTATGTACCTTTAAGAGAATAACTGGTCTCAGACTGCAGTACCGGCAGTGACCACCCCTGTATAAAAGGCGCTAGAGAGCCTCTGTTGGTTAGTTTCGTTTATGCCTTTCACCAGTAAAGATCTCTTTGTTTCTCTCCTGCTAGTCTGTGTCTCAATCATTCACGGACTTAACAGGCACCACCGACAGTGCGGCACTCCCTCGGCACTGCACTTGAGTGTCAGCCTAGATTATGTGCTCAAGTATAGTGTTAAGTGGATTATAGTCTTAAACTGTGTAGTATGTATCCATTGGTACTTACATAGATGCAATTGGCTCCAGAATACAAAGAGTCTGCCATTAACTGGAGTCGTGCTAAAGATTAAATTGTAAACTTACTTCTGAGGAAGGCCACTCTAGGATCAGACAGCAATTCACTATGTTTCACTTGTTCAGAGGAACAGTGGCTAATAATTCAGAACACATTTTCCAACATTCGCACATTTGAACTTCATTTATATTCCCAGTTCCCGAATATAAGATCCTTGTAATGAAGCTCCATCAATTTTGCAGGCAGTGGCCTAAGAAATATAACTCTTCCTGGAAATGGCCTGGAGCTGGAAACAGCAGCTGAAATTGTATGATTTAATCAGTACTTAATTTTAATGATAATTTCAAAAAACATATATTATGCGTTGGCAATCATTTGTGCGCAGTAATGGCACTGTGAATTGATTATATGACTGCACATAATTCAAATTGCATTCGCCATGAGAATATAAATGATGGCAGGCCAAATTGGCTCTTTCCCCATGTAAATTAATTCAGGATTGACATTTCCATTTGCAAGGAGTTGACGTTTGCAAGTAGCCAATTGACAGCTTTCACGGCAGCTAACCGATTGGGCTGACCACAGATTCTCAATCCATTGATTTTTTTTCTTTCTTCTTTCTTCTCCATTCTTCATCACAATGACCTTCTGCGAGAGCGAGCTTTCCATTCTCCCTTTAATTTTCGTTCTAATATATCTGCCTATTAATGAGCTGCAGGAACTAGAAGTTATTAACTTCGGCTACCTTTGAGTTGCCAACAGCAACCAATTATGTTTCTCGTGTGCAGGTAGGGGTCATTCTTGGCCATGTCTGTGTGCACAAGATGATGGCCTCGCTCTCCATATGAGCCATAAAAGTTAATGAGCTGTTTTAAAGACACGCGCATATCTAATGTCTGGGAGCACATCATTTTTATTTTCTTGTCTGTTGACACGCTGCACAAACTTCACGAGCCCTGCCACTCGTTACAGTTTTTACGCACGTTAAAGGGTTCGGGCCTTCTCATCGGCATAAGGTCTACTAAAGTAAATTGGAGGCAACAATGGGTAACTAATGGTGAGCACTTAGCTAATGCGCGGCCCATTCATGCTTCACAGTATTGTTGTCAATTGGACCGGTGACATTTTGTGGGCCAGAATGTATTTTTGAAATTTTCCAGCTGCGATATTGCAAACAGAATTGTTGTTTGATAGTGTGGTCTCCATATCCCTCTCCAACCTCAGCAACAACAGGGGTCAGCCCATTGAATGTTGCAATTTTCCTTTAGGGTATCTCCTTCTGCAGTCATATCTTCAAAATGATAGCTCTGATTGAAAGTACAAAGAAAGGAAGCCATTTTGAACCAGTAGACAATGAGGGAATATTTTAGTTTGCTAAGTAACATAACTTACAACCAATGATATTGAGGCTGAGTGCCTTTCCTGGTTAGTTCTCAATGGGTTGGGACTTTGCTGACTTAAATCCCTACAATTCCAGGAAATTATTAGCTAATGAGCAATGAGTCTCTAAGTTTGGCTCTGGTATTAAGCACCACAGGGCTATCTGAATGACTGGATGCTCACATAGTGGGAGCACCAACAGCAAACAGGCGGATTCCTTCGAGCGAGCTGTCATGTGCTACTGTCTGTTTAATGGGGTGAAGGTACACTGGCATAAGATAAATGGTAGATTGTAAATACCAATTTAGTACCATTATTAAAAGTTATTTTGCAGAAGAATTTTTATGAGGACATGGCCTGTTTTACATGTGATGGAGCATTCCATATGCTTTTATTTATGTTTATTTCCCCCTATTTTCTCTTATTGAATCACCTCTCAGATATCTCCTTTCAGTCTTTCCTCACAAATCAGATCTTTGACACTAGTGATCAGCCTTGTGGCTCTTCTCTGCACTGCCTCCAATGCAAGAAAGTCTCCCTTACATTTTGGTGACCAGAACCAGACACAGTACTCAAGGTGGGGACGGGCCAGAGCACTGTACGATTTGGTTACAACCTCCTCTTTTTTAAAATTCGTTCATGGGATCTGGGCGTCACTGGCAAGGCCAGCATTTATTGCCCATCCCTAATTGCCATTGAGAAGGTGGTGGTGAGCCGCCGCCTTGAACCGTTGCAGTCCGTGTGGTGAAGGTACTCCCACAGTGCTGTTTGGGAGGGAGTTCCTGGATTTTGACCCAGCGACAATGAAGGAACGGTGTGTGACTTGCAGGGGAACTTGGAGGTGGTGGTGTTCCCATGCGCCTGCTGCCCTTGTCCTTCTAAATGGTAGAGATCGTGGGCCTGGGAGATGCAGTGCGTCTTGTAGATGGTACACACTGCAGCCACGGTACGCCGGTGGTGCAGGGAGTGAATGTTTAAGGTGGTGGATGGGGTGCCAATCAAGCGGGCTGCTTTGTCCTGGATGGTGTTGAGCTTCTTGAGTTTTGTTGGAGCTGCACTCATCCAGGCAAGTGGAGAGTATTCCATCACACTCCTGACTTGTGCCTTGTAGATGGTGGAAAGGCTTTGGGGAGTCAGGAGGTGAGTCACACACCGCAGAATACCTGGCCTCTGACCTGCTTTTGTAGCCACAGTATTTATGTGGCTGGACCAGTTAAGTTTCTGGTCAATGGTGACCCCCAGAATGTTGATGATGGGGGATTCAGTGATGGTAATGCTGTTGAATGACAAGGGGTGGTGGTTAGACTCTCTCTTGTTGGAGATAGTCATTGCCTGGCACTTGTGTGGCATGAATGTTATTTGCCACTTATCAGCCCAAGTCTGAATGTTGTCTAACTTCTATTACCCTGTTTGGGACTGTGCAGTTCAATATCCTATTGGCTTTGTTCATTGGTGGTCATGCCTTCAGCTGGCTAGGCCCTAAGCTCTGGAATTCCCTCCCTAAACTTCTCTCTCCTCTTTTAAGATGCTCCTTAAAACCTACAACTTTGACCAATCTTTTGGTCACCTGTCCTAATATGTCCTTATGTGGCACGGTGTCAAATTTTGTTTGATAATCGCACCAGTGAAGTGGCTTGGGACATTTTACTATGTTAAAGGTGCTATATAAATACAAGTTGTTATTATTGTTGTTATATTGGTTGGACATGTTGAATGTCATGTCTACTAAGGCTGCTAAATCTCTGTCAACTTCATCCTCCATTATTTCAACAGCATCCATTGTCCCTTCTTATGTGCAATATTTATAGGACCAGTCTGGCAAGTAAAATGGGGTGGAGAAGCCGATACTCCACCAAAACTCCGCCATTAAAAATGGCTGCTGCAATTTCCCTCCCGTAACCCTGATTCACCTACTGGGAGCATGCTCTGCTATATTTCAAAGAAGTCGGGTACATAACCAACAGTCGTACCTTCACTTAACTTGGCTGGCCTGATGAGGTCATTAAAATATTTCCAGCATTGAATAGCTGTTTGTGGGGTGCTGAAGTTGGCACCGACCACCAGTGCCAACCCTACCCCCAGACTGCCTGCACATCCTTTTTCTGTGGCATAATAGCTTGGCTTCACAGCAGCCCTTGGGTAGAAATTGGACTCTGCAGCGCCCGTTTTTGAGGCACTAAGCGGCCTCCTAAAGGTCAAAAATCACTTCCAAGATGCACGTGCACACTTCTGATGGGAGGTGTGTTGGACGCCACTTTGGTACAGTAATTTGAGCGCCCGCATTTAATTACCACCGGCAGCATGCAGAGCAGGTAGATTATGGTGTCAATCATTGTGCAGCACTGATCTGGCGCCGGCGCTGCCATTTCCGAATGCCACACTCCTGCCAATGCCCTCTCTTAACATCTCAAAGCTGAACACATGTTCAATGGCATGAAGGACCCCCGCCCCATCAGCGCTACTTAAAGGGACCAGGAACTACTTACGGGTTAATTGCTGGATTTTTTTTTAAGCTTTCCTATACTTGTCTAATAGTTTCTGTAGTCTCCATGGAGTGGTCTGGCTGGTGCTGAAGTACTTTTTTGGTGGTTTAAAGGCTGGTGCTGAAGCCAGTTGCTTCCAGACATGGGTGGCCTGGTAGGCCTTCCTCTTGGAATTGATCATGACTGGGAGAATGAAGAGAAGCCACGCAGACCAGGACAAGCTGCTAGAAGAGAGGAAGAGAAGGGCTCTCAGCAGGAGGCCATATCCGCCCAGGGTCTTTAGGGAGCAATTCTCTTACCCGAACTTCAGCGAGGACCAATGCATGAGATAATTTCGCTTCACTAAAGAGGTTGTGACTGAAATCTGCCAACTGCTGCAGCCACAACTGCAACCTCAAAGCAGGGCAAGGGCTGCATTGCCTGTGGCTAACAAAGTGACCGTGGCTCTTAACGTTTATGCACCTGGCTCCTTCCAGGCTGCTGCTGGAGATATAGGGGAGTTATCCCCGGTGTCCTGGCCAGTATTTATCCCTCAATCAACATCACTAAAACAGAAGATCTGGTCATTATCACATTGCTGTTTGTTGGAGCTTGCTGTGCACAAAATTGGCTGCCGCGTTTCCTACATTACAACAGTGACTACACTTCAAAAAGTACTTCATTGACTGTAAAGTGCTTTGGGACATCCAGTGGTTGTGAAAGGCGCTATATAAATGCAAGTCTTTCTTTCTTTTTCTTTTATAAGTAACATCTCGTAGTTTGCTGTACACTGCTGCTTAAAGGAGGTCACTGAGGCTCTCTATACAAAGAGAGACAGCTTCATTTCATTCCCTCTTGCCAGAGACAAGCAGACAGAGTGAGCACGAGGGTTTGCTCGGATTGCAGGCTTCCCCATGGTGATGGGTGCCATTGACTGCACGCACATTGCTTTGCATGCGCCTCATGTGAACGCGGCCATTTTCCTGAACTGAAAGAGATTCCACTCCCTCAATGTGGATTTGGTATGCGACCATGCAGGTGGATGCCCGTTACCCTGGCAGTAGCCATGATTCCTTCATTCTGCAGCAGTCCTCTGTGCCAGTTATATTTGACCCACACGGCAAGTCAAAGGCTGGTAGCTGGGCAACAAGGGGCATCCACTCATAACATGGCTCATGACTCCAGACAGGAACCCACACACATGTGCACAGTAGGCATACAATGAGAGCCATGGTGCTACAGGAACATTATAGAGCACACCATCGACGTCCTCAAACAACGTTTCCGCTGCCTGGACTGATCTGGAGGAGCCCTGCAGTACTCAGCTGAGCGGACATCAAGATTTGTGGTAGTATGCTGCAAAATCTGGCCATCATGAGGGAACAGCCCATGCCACACCTATCAGGTGAGAGGCTGAGGAACAGGAGCACGAAGAAAAGGAGCAGGAGGAGCATGTGGAGGAGGAGCAAGTGCAACAGGAAGTGGAGGAACAGGAGGATACAACATAGACAACCCATTTCTGCCCAGGCTCTACCTGATCAGATTATTTATGAGCAATACCAGTAACTTCAACCACACCTCCCCATTCACCAGCAGTCCCACACTCCTTACTGACCATCACATCATCCTCTGTCTGACAACACACAAATAAAAATCACCAGAAAATGCACATTCCAATCCAAATTTATAAATTAAATCATGACACATAGCATACAAAAATAAACTAATCGCCCTTGTGCATTCCCTTAGTGCCAGTCTTCCATGTGCCTTTACCTCTCCTAGTGCTCCTACGAGGTGTTACCCCAGTGGCTGCAGCATGGGTGGTGGAAGGCTCCAGGTGGCGTTGGAGGGCGACCTTGACCAGCGCTGGGCCTAGAAGGCCAAGCATCAGACTGCATCATCTCGGCCTGGGTGGCAGCAGTCTGAGCTGGCTGGCTGACAGACAACAGCAAGGGCACTGGTAGGGTGGTGGGATGGAAGCATGAATTCTGAGAGAGGGCAGCTGGTTCGTGTTCCAGCAATCCTAGTAATCTGTTGGAGAACAGATTGTTGGAATGCCATAACGCCCTGGAAGCCACTTTGAACACTGATATCCTTCTTCTTAGGCAGTCCCTCAGAACCGAGGATGACGTGCTTCCACATTAAAAATTAGTTCTCAGGTGACTGATGAGTCCAATGCGGAACCTACAGTCTCTGTCACAGGTGGGGCAGACGGTGGTTGAAGGGGCGGGTGGGTGGGGTGCCTGGGTTGATGTGCGCTCCTTGCGCTGCCTGCGCTTGCCTTCCGCTTGCTCCTGGCAAAGAGACTCAAGGCGTTTGGCGCCATCCCGGATGCTTCTCCTCCACTTCGTGCGGTCTTGGGCCTGGGATTCCCAGGTGTCGGTGGGGATGTTACACTTTTTCAAGGAGGCTTTGAGGGTGTCCTTGAAGTGTTTCCTCTACCCACATGAGGCTCTCTTGCCGTGCCGGAGCTCCGAGTAGAGCGCTTGTTTTGGGAGTCTCGTATCGGGCATGCGGACAATGTGACCCATCTATCGGAGCTGATCAAGCGTGGTCAAAGCTTCGATGCTGGGGATGTTGGCCTAAGCAAGAACACTGATGTTGGTGCGCCTATCCTGCCAATGGATTTGCAGGATCTTGCGGAGGCAGCGTTGGTGGTACCTCTCCAGTGCTTTGAGGTGCCTGCTGTACGTGGTCCATGTCTCTGAGGCATACAGCAGGGTGGGTATCACTGCTGCTCTGTAGACCATGAGCTTAGTGCCGGGTTTGAGGTCCTGGTCTTCAAACACACTCTTCCTCAGGCGACCGAAGGCTGCACTGGCACACTGAAGGCAGTGTTGGACTTCGTCGTCGACATCGGCCCTTGTTGACAGTAGACTCCCAAGGTATGGAAAGTGGTCCACATTGTCCAAGGCCTTGTCATTGATTTTGATAATCGGGGGGCAGTACTGTGTGGCAGGGGCAGGTTGGTAGAGGACCTTTGTCTTACGGATGTTTAGTTTAAGGCCCATGCTCGCGTACGCTTTGGTGAAGGTGTTGACGATGGTTTGGAGTTCGACCTCCAAGTGAGCGCAGATGCAAGCGTCATCTGCATACTGTAATTCGACGACAGAGGATGGGACGACCTTGGATCTGGACTGGAGGCGACGGAGGTTGAACAGTTTCCCGTTTGTTCTGTAAATTAGCTCCACTCCAGTGGGGAGCTTACTGAGGGTGAGATGGAGCATTGCAGCAAGGAAGATTGAGAAGAGCGTTGGTGCGATGACACAGCCTTGCTTGACCCCGGTTCATACGTGAATTGGGTCTGTGGTGGAACCGTTGGTCAGGATCACGGCTTGCATGTCGTCGTGAAGCAGAGCCATGATGGCAGCAGTCTGACCTTCCACTGGAACTCTCAGACCTTTGATGGAAGCTGCTTGTGCTGCAATGGAAGCTGAGACATCAGCCATCAGACGCTGCATCATGATGGGTTCCACAGGTGTGCTGATGGAGGTGACTACCTGTCCTGTTCCATGCTGGAAAGGATGTGCTCCAAGCTCTGCACAAAGCCCTGTGCCAAGTTGGAGCTGGACTCCTCCATGTTCCTTGACATTGAGCGCAGGCTTTCTGGCAGGGTTTCCAGTGCACCAAGCATTTGGATACGTAAGCCCATCAGCCTCCTTCTATACAATAGCAAAATACTGCGGATGCTGGAAATCTGAAATAACAACAGAAAACGCGGGAAAAACTCAGCAGGCCAGGCAGCATCCGTGGAGAGAGAAACAGAGTTAATGTTTCAGGTCTGGGACCCTTCATCAGAACTAGAAAAAGTTGGAGATGTAACAGATATTAAGCAGGTGGAGAGACAGGAGGGATGAAGGAACATACTGTGCTTTTGTAAGAGGCAGGAAAGATAAAATGTTGCAAATGGGAATGGCAAAATCATACAGCATGAAAAATGGGGGCAGGGGTTATAGTTTGAAATTGTTGAACTCAATGTTGAGGCCAGAAGGCTTTAAAGTGCCTAATCGAAAGACGAGGTGCTGTTCCTCAAGCTTACGTTGAGCTACATTGGAACAATGTAATAGGCCGAGGACAGAGAGATCAGAGTGAGAGTGAAGCGGTGAATTAAAGTGACAGGCGACTGGAAGCTCAGGGTCACTCTTATGGACTGAACGGAGGTGTTCCGCAAAGCAGTTTGGTCTCCCTAATGTAGAGGAGACCGCATCATGAGCAGCGAATGCAGTATACTAAATTGCAAGAAGTACAAGTAAATCGCTGTTTCACCTGGAAGGGGTGTTTAGGGCCTCAGTGATGCCCCTTCCCATGATGCCACCTTCCATACCAGTGCTTCCAACATGTCTTCCTTTTTCCTCAACCGAGGATGCCCCTCTACTGTGGTTGACACGGCCCTTGACTGTGTCCGTTCCATTTCCCGCACTTCTGCTCTCACCCCTTCCCCTCCCTCCCAGAACCACGATAGGGTTCCTCTTGTCCTCACCTTTCACCCCACCAGCCTCCACATTCAATGGATCATCCTCCGCCATTTCCGCCACCTCCAACGTGATCCCACCACCAAACGCATCTTCCCCTCACCTACCCTTTCAGCATTCCGAAGGGACTGCTTCCTCCGCGACACCCTGGTCCACTCCTCAATCACCCCTAACAGCCCTTCCCCTTCGCCTGGCACCTTCCCGTGCAAGCGCAGGAGATGCAACACATGCCCTTTTACTTCCTCCCTTCCCACTGTCCAGGGCCCCAAACACCCCTTCCAGGTGAAACAGCAATTTACTTGTACTTCCTGCAATTTAATATACTGTATTCGCTGCTCACGATGCGGTCTCCTCTACATTGGGGAGACCAAACGCAGATTGGGCGACCGCTTTGCGGAACACCTCCGTTCAGTCTGTAAGGGTGACCCTGAGCTTCCGGTCACCTGTCACTTTAATTCACGGCTTCACTCCCGCTCTGATCTCTCTGCCCTCAGCCTCTTACATTGTTCCAATGGAGCTCGGCGTGGGCTCGAGGAACAGCACCTCATCTTTCGATTAGGCACTTTACAGCCTTCTGGCCTCAACATTGAGTTCAACAATTTCAAACTATAACTCCTGCCCCCATTTTTCATGCTGTATGATTTTGCCATTCCCATTTGCAACATTTTATCTTTCCTGCCTCTTACAAAAGCACAGTATGTTCCTTCATCCCCTCCTGTCTCTGCACCTGCTTAATATCTGTTACATCTCCAACTTTTTCCAGTTCTGATGAAGGGTCCCAGACCTGAAACGTTAACTCTGTTTCTCTCTCCACGGATGCTGCCTGGCCTGCTGAGTATTTCCAGCATTTTCTGTTGTTATTTCAGCCTTCTTCTATAGCCTGGCCCATTGAAGTCATCATCTGAGTCCTCTGCAGCAGAACTAGTGTGCAACCTCGCCCTCCCGCGAGCTGGCACCTGTGCTATCATTTCCCCCACCCTGGATCCTACGCACTTGTGTCTGGTGTCTCATCACGTGCCGATCCCTCCTCTATCCTAGCCTCTAAAATACACGCAGTATCAGTATCTGAGCTGGTGGCTGTGAGTGTAAGAACACGTGACTGTGTGCCTTCATCTTCACTGTCTTCTTTCTCTTCCTCCACTGACTGGGAAGGTTCCAGTTCTTGGGTATCTGAAATGAAAAAGGGACAAGAGTTGGGTTGTGGTGAGGAGAGAGGAGAAAGTAAGAAGTGCATGCTTACACCATTTGCAGCTTCTCACTCAGAAGAGATTGAGGGATGAGGGAGAAGGATGATAAGTATGTGGATACCCTCATCATTGATCACTTCAACACCGCCAGTGACTACGGCCTCAGTGATGCCCCTTCCCATGATGGCCAGCACTATCTCCTCCATGGGGATTAAAACATGCAGGCGCACTTGTCCTCCTCCAGTTCTTTCCTGTTGTCTCCTGGTATGCGCCACCTTCTCCTGCAAGAAAGAGGGAGGTGTGCCAGTGAATGTCATGCAATATGTTGGGTTTTGTGGCAGTCGTGGTTGAATAGTTGCCAGTGTGTGTGAGTTGTGGGTGTGAGACTTGCAGCAGTGCTAAGTGTGTGAGGATGAGGTAAAGCATATGACTGTTAGGGTTGAGTCCTCATTGATAGAGATTGTTGGTAGGTGAGTGATGGGGTGTAGTGGGTAGTAGGCAGAAGGCTGGAAACTATAGACCTGTTAGCCTAACATCTGTGGTTGGTAAAATGTTAGAGTCCATTATTAAGGAGACAGTAACGGGACATTTGGATAAACATAATTTAATAGGACAAACTCAGCATGGTTTCATGAAGGGGAAGTCATGTTTGACAAATTTGCTGGAGTTTTTTGAGGAAGTAACATTCAGGGTGGATAAAGGGGAACCAGTGGACGTAGTGTATTTAGACTTCCAAAAGGCATTTGACAAGGTGCCACACAAAAGATTATTGCTCAAGATAAAAAATCACGGGATTGGGGTTAATATTCTGGCGTGGGTGGAGGATTGGCTCTCTAATAGAAAGCAGAGAGTTGGGATAAATGGTTCATTCTCAGATTGGCAATCAGTAACTAGTGGTGTTCCGCAGGGGTCAGTGCTGGGTCCCCAACTCTTTACAATCTATATTAACGATTTGGAGGAGGGGACCGAGTGTAACATATCAAAGTTTGCAGATGATACAAAGATGGGACGGAAAGTAGTGAGTGAGGAGGACATAAAAAACCTGCAAAGGGACATAGACAGGCTAAGTAAGTGGGCAGAGATTTGGCAGATGGAATACAATACTGGAAAGTGTGAGGTTATGCACTTTGGCAGGAAAAATCATAGAGCACGTTATTATCTTAATGGCAAGAAACTGGAAAGTACTGTAGTACAAAGGGATCTGGGGGTCCTGGTGCACGAAACTCAAAAAGTTAGTATGCAGGTGCAGCAAGTGATCAAGAAGGCCAATGGAATGTTGGCTTTTATTGCTAGGGGGATGGAATATAAAAACAGGGAGGTATTGCTGCAGTTGTACAAGGTATTGGTGAGACCGCACCTGGAATACTGCATACAGTTTTGGTGTCCATACTTAAGAAAAGACATACTTGCTCTCGAGTCAGTACAAAGAAGGTTCACTCGGTTAATCCCGGGGATGAGGGGGTGGTCATATGAGGAGAGGTTGAGTAGATTGGGACTCTACTCATTGGAGTTCAGAAGAATGAGAGGCGATCTTATTAAAACATATAAGATTGTGAAGGGGCTTGATCGGGTGGATGCGGTGAGGATGTTCCCAATGATGGGTGAAACTAGAACTAGGGGGCATAATCTTAAAATAAGGGGCTGCTCTTTCAAAACTGAGATGAGGAGGAACTTCTTCACTCAGAGGGTGGTAGGTTTGTGGAATTTGCTGCCCCAGAAAGCTGTGGAAGCTACATCATTAAATAAATTTAAAACAGAAATAGATAGTTTCCTAGAAGTAAAGGGAATTAAGGGTTACGGGGAGCAGGCAGGAAATTGGACATGAGTCTAGGTTCGGAATGGTCATGGCCCTGTGGGTAGTGGAGTGGGCCCAGGGGCCGTGTAGCCTGGTTCTGCTCCTACTGTGTTCTAATTCTGTGTTAGATTTCAGGAGATGGTTTTATTCCTGTTCCTGGCTGGGGTGGAGATCGCCTTTACAGAAGGTAAGTACTGTAGAAAATATAGGGACAGAGTGATCTCCTGGAAGAATTTCGATCGACTAGATGGGTCGGAGAGGAATTTCCCAGATTTTTTTCTCCCAAATTGGCCATTGGGTCTTTATCTGGTTTTTCGCCTCTCCCGGGAGATCACATGGGTTCGGGTGGATGCAGAGTGATAGAAGTTTTGAGGTTAGGATCAGATCAGCCATGATCTTATTGAATGGTGGAGCAGGCTCGAGGGGCCGATTGGCCTACTCCTGCTCCTATTTCTTATGTTCTTATGTTCTTATGAGGCTAGTGGTGCAGTTGATAGGATGTGCCATTTGAAGATTAAGTCACTCACCATGGCAACTCATGTGAGATCATTACAGGTCTTCCTGCGCTGCACCCATGTTCTTGGAGCAATGATCCTGGCATTGACCTCCGCTGTTACTTGTTCCCACTGCCTCCTGAGCATGTGTCTGGAGGATCTCCTCCCCCCCTTTGGATACAGGACATCTTTCCTCCTTTCCACCTTTTCCACCAAGATCTCCAGTGCATTGTCTGGAAATCTTGGTGAACGTTGTTGCGCATGTTCAACCATTGCTCAAAGTACCACAGCACAGAATCAGTTTTGTAAAACTCCCACCACTTGTTGCTGTCAAAATGTGCCTCCCCTTTAAGAGGTGCAGGCTGCCTTTAAGTAGCGCTAGTCTCTTGCAATATCAGGCCCCTGACTGATGCGTGCAGCTAATGAGCAGCGTGGGTAGTGCTGGCTGCACACAGAAACCATTTAAAAGAGCAGGCAGCACAAATTTAACGTGCTGTCTGCAACACAATGAACAGGTGCGGGTTAATCACGCACCGCTATTCCTGCGCCCGTTTTCAAGTCTTATCAAAGTTCTCCCCCCTTATCTCTGCCAGCAATATCTCCACCACAGCCTTCAGGAATCAGTGGACCTTGGTCATCGCAGACATTTCACACCGCGCCCCCCCACCAATTGAAGACCCCTCTTTCTGCCATTGCTATTCAATGTTCAAGAGCAGCTCCAGCTCTCTCTGTCTCTCTCCTCCTCCTTCTGAGTGACCTGCTGTGTTTCTGGCCATTTCAGCTGCTTTAATTGCCACAGCATGCCTCACTTTTATGTCCACCTGAGAGGGCAGACAGGGCCTCGGTTTAACGTCTCACCCGAAAGACGACACCTCCAACAGTGCAGCACTCCCTCAGTACTGCACTGGGATTGTCTACCTGGATTGATGGTCTGAAAATGTTATCAGGCAGCACTTACTCACCAATAACCTGCTCACTGATGCCCACTTTGGGTTCCGTCAAGACCACTCGGCTCCAGACTTCAATAAAGCCTTGATCCAAACATGGACAAAAGAGCTGAATTTCAGAGGTGAGGTGAGAGTGACTGCCCTTGACATCAAGGCAGCATTTGACCGAGTGCGGCATCAAGGAGCCCTAGTAAAACTGAAGTCAATAGGAATCAGGGGGAAATCTCTCCACTGGCTGGAGTCATACCTAGCACAAAGGAAGATGGTTGTGATGGTTGGAGGTCAATCATCACAGCCCCAGGACTGCGCTGCAGGAGTTCCTCAGGGCAGTGTCCTAGGCCCCTCAGCTGCTTCATCAATGACCTTCCCTCCATCATAAGGTCAGAAGTGGGGATGTTCGCTGATGACTGCACAGTGTTCAGTGCCATTCACAACTCCTCAGATAATGAAGCAGTCCATGCCTGCATGCAGCAAGACTTGGACGACATTCAGGCTTGGGCTGATAAGTGGGAGGTAACATTCGCGCCACACAAGTGCCAGGCAATGACTATCTCCGACAAGCAAACGTCTAACCACCGCCCCTTGACATTCAACGGCATTACCATCGCCGAATCCCCCACCACCAATATCCTGGGGGTCACCATTGACCAGAAACTTAACTAGACCAGCCACATAAATACTGTGGTAACAAGAGCAGGTCAGAGGCTGGGTCTTCTGCGGCGAGTGTCTCACCTCTTGACTCCCCAAAGCCTTTCCACCATCTACAAGGCACAAGTCAGGAGTGTGATGGAATACTCTCCACTTGCCTGGATGAATGCAGCTCCAACAACACTCAAGAAGCTCGACACCATCCAAGACAAAGCAGCCCGCTTGATTGACAACCCATCCACCACCTTAAACATTCACTCCCTGCACCACCGGCGTTCTGTGGCTGCAGTGTGTATCATCGACAAGATGCACTGCAGCAACTCGCCAAGACTTCTTCGGCAGCACCTCCCAAACCTGCGACCTCTATCACCTAGAAGAACCAGGGCAGCAGGCGCATGGGAACACCACCACCTGCAAGTTCCCCTCCAAGTCACACACCATCCTGACTTGGAAATATATCACTGATCCTTCATCGTCGCTGGGTCAAAATCCTGGAACTCCCTCCCTAACAGCACTGTGGGAGTACCTTCACCACATGGACTGCAGCGGTTCAAGAAGGCAGCTCGCCACCACCTTCTCAAGGGCAACTAGGGATGGGCAATAAATGCTGGCCTTGCCAGCGACGTCCACATCCCATGAACAAATAAAAAAAAAAAAATCCCTCGAATCACTCTTGCATTTTCTATGCATAAAAAGCTAGGACCCCCTCTCATTGAAAGAGCCTGTATCTCAATACCAGGCATCATTAGCAACAGAACCCCTCAATTATCCTGTGGGCTGCATTTTTTAGCCCAGTGGTAATTGTTACAGATTCTGTGCTGGATTTTGCCAGGCCTGAGGAGGCGGGAATGGAGGCGTGTGGGGTGTTAAAATTGCAAAAAGTGGCGGGCAAGCCCAACCCTGCCTCCAAGCAATTTTCCAAATGCATGGTTTCTGATCCCGCCTCCGTCCCGCCGCCAAGAGGTGGGATAGGCCCTTAAGACCCTTAACAACCACTAAATTGCCTCTATAATCCCATTTTGAGAGGCCTTTCCGATTTTAACACGTTTCTCACATGATTCACGCCTGTTCTGAAACACGACGGTGAAACCGGGTGGGAGCACAATTGGATTGCTGACTATCAGCTGCAGCTCCACCATTAAATAGGAGATTTGATCAGTTATCATTTGCAGGTGGCAGGACTTTGTTGCCTCAGGCCTGGGGGAACTTTTAGCAGGCATAACCATAGCTGTGGAATTTGGAGCCTGACACCCATCTCCAGTGTGACCTCCTCTCCCCACCTTGACTGAGCGCTTCCTCAACTGAGGCATCTACCAGAAGCATGGGAACCATTTATTTCCTTTCCTCCTGGACATCAGATTCGGACGAAGACCAGCTGTGGCAGCAGCAGAACCATGAACAACAGCACCACCAACAGCAGCAGCAACAACAGGAGCGCCAAGCTAATGCTCACCCACCTGAAGCTGCACAGGCCAGAAGGTGCCAGCGCACAACCACATTGCTGCCCGGGATGCAAGGAACGCACTCATCTTGGCCAGATTTGCTTAGCCTAGCCAATCAAGCACTTTTGCATCGACAATGGCCAAGAACCAGAGGATTCCTAGCACTCTGACCACCATACTGACAATTGCAGTAATCCTAAGCCCTCAATGTGGAAGTCCCATTTGACACACGCCACAACTGCAACAGTTGCCATCAGAATTTTTATTTACAATAACCAACTGATGGCATTTTAAAAATAAACACAACAAGATGTGCGGGTTAGGTTGATCGGCTATGATAAATTGACCCTTAGTGTTAGGGGGATTAAATACGTGGGGTTACAGGAATAGGGTGGGATATGTGTTGGTGTAGGGGTTACGGGAATCGGGTGGGATATGTGTCGGTGCAGGCTCGATGGGCCGAAATGGCCTCTATCTGCACTGTGGGGTTTCTGTGATTCTGTGATTTCACCCAAGTGACTACCCTTGTGACTATTTGTGCAGTATCTTTCTCTTACGCGTGCTCCTACGTGGTGCTTCCCCTGTGGCTTCAGCAGATGTGGAGGCCCCTTGCTCACTTTCTTGCTGCTCCTGTCTCGACATCTTTGACGGGCGTCCTCTGGGGTTGCAAATCTGTGAGGGCTTGTCAACAGTCTGCTGCTCCTGTGGCAGTGCAGGGGTTGAGACGCCGATCTCAGTTGGGTGGGGACTCTGGTGGGGCTCTGACTGAGGGCTCTGCAGTGGCTTGGAGAGGAGCCCCCACTTCCTTGATGTCTGCCACCAACTTCCCTCTCATGGGTCAGGTCCCCCTCAGCACTTGCAAGTGGCTTGAGAGCACCTTGCTGCACATCAGGGGGCCATGAGGACCCATATCTGCACTGGCAGTCCTATTCAGAAGGACTTCCATGAAGCTGTGGTTTCTCTGTTCAATAGCTGACCATCGCTCCTCCAGAGATGTCAGTCTATTCTGAACACTCACCATGTTTTCCTCACTCCGGCGACTTACTGCCACCATGGCCATAGCCAGCCTTTCCACAGAGGTTGCCATCCTTTCCGTGGTGCTGCGTTCATGCGCCAATGACTCCACAAAGGCTCTGCTCATGTTCGTGATGGACTCCTCCATTCGCTCCACACTCGCAGCGACCCTGGAGACAAAACCTGCCAGAGACTCCTGCACCTGTTCCTGGAGTTCCAGCACCGCTGTTCTTCTGGATGGACCCAGAGGCAGAGGGTCGACATGCAGCTGAGCCGAGCTGGGAGAGTCCTGCGCCCTCCAGCTAGGACTCTCCACTGCTGTCCCTGTCTCCACAATTTGCTGATGCTCACTTGTGAGCTGTGATACACCAGGTGAC
Source organism: Somniosus microcephalus (assembly GCF_052327205.1). Taxonomy (NCBI): domain Eukaryota; kingdom Metazoa; phylum Chordata; class Chondrichthyes; order Squaliformes; family Somniosidae; genus Somniosus; species Somniosus microcephalus. The sequence goes on from NC_140989.1 coordinate 176,671,154, forward strand.
AACACTACTCTATCTCGCGATGGTCCCACCGAGGTGTGAGTGTCTGCGCTGGTGCTGGGTTGGCTGAATTCTGCTGACGCTGCGCCCTCAGAGATTGCAGCTTCCTCTGAGGAGTCTGGAGGCTCAGGCTCTTCCTCCTCGATAGTGGGGACGGGTCCTTGCGATGGTCCTGTGGGGGAGTAAAGGAAAGAGTCAGAGATGTGAGGCCAAGGTTACATGCACATTGCATCTTGCAGATGATTGTAAGTCCATCTGTTAGAGCTTCAGAATCATTATCAGTGACTCATGCAATGTCAATGATATGAAAAACTATTCTGTCACTAGTTTTCTCTGATGCACCTGTCTGTCCGTCACCCACTTGCGCATCGTCCTCCAGTCCCACAATCTCCAGGACCACCTCCTCCCAGGGGGTGAGCTGGGCTACTGAGAGTGGCCTTCCTCCTGTCCTCGCTCTTTCCCTCTTTTTGTGAGCTCTCTTTTCCTGCAATGAGGGAGACAAGTGGAGTTTGAGTGAGAATGAAGGAGTGAGTGTAGAAAATCCATAGCATAGATAACTAGAAGGAGACAAAGATGGAGTGAGGTGGCAAGACCAAGGGCCCTCCCTGTGTGTTGTCAGTTGTTTTCATAGCATCACAGTGATAGGGAGTGTGAGGGCTGCATAGTCGAATAATTAGGTGAATGTGACCATAGAGAGAGAGGGAATGGGTAAGGCTGCAGGGATGTCAGTGTCAAGTGGGATGTGGAGGAAGAGGTTACTAAAGCTGAGTGCTGGTGCAGAGAGGCAATGGGGATCAGATTGAGGGTGATGGCAAAGTCATACTCACTTTTCCAGTGCGCAGAAGGTCATGGAAACTCTTCCTGCACTGCAGCCAGGTTCTGCGGATGAGGGACAACGAGTTCACCTCCTGGGCCACCTGGACCCACACAGCCTTCGTTTGCTGGGGCGGCTTCGCCCTCCCTGAAGAAGGGAAGAGCACCTCCTTACTATCTCTTGCTCCCTCCACCAAAGCTTGCAGGGTGATGTCATCAAACCTGGGAGCAGACTTAGGTCTCCCGCTGCTCATTCTGCCTCCAGGTCCCTCTCACTGCAAAGGCCAAAAGGTTGGCAGTCTGCAGAAGAAGCAAGGCTTCTTGCAGACCTTAGATTGGGCCTATACTCTGGAGTTTAGAAGAATGAGAGGTGATCTCATTAAAACATATAAGATTCTGAGGGGGATTGACAGGGTAGATGCAGAAAGGTCTGACGAGAGGTCATCGACCTGAAACGTTAACTCTGTTTCTCTCCACAGATGCTGCCTGACCTGCTGAGCATTTCCAGCATTTTCTGTTTTTATTTCAGATTTCCAGCATCCACAGTATTTTGCTTTTCCCTAGCATGACTGTTGGAGTACCTTCACCACACGGACTACAGCGGTTCAAGAAGGCAGCTCACCACCACCTTCTCAAAGGTAACTAGGGATGGGTAATAAATGTTGGCCTCGCCAGCGATGCCCACATCCCAGGAACGAATAAAAACAGAACTCAGGCCACTGAATCTGGAACTGTCACTTTTGCCTGCACTTGTAAGTTCCTTTACCTTGCTCTCTGTAGCTTCATCTTATAGACTGGACAGCTGGTGATCTGACAGGGCAGGTGACCTACCTGGAAGCCTCAGTCGTTGTTGGTGTTTTTCCAGTGAACATTTTTCTACAGAGTTGAACAACATTCTCTTGATCCACGATATTTTTTTTATTTCTTGGCACAGTTTCACTGCTGATGTTCGCACTGTCTAAAAGAGCTACTCGAATTTATATTTTAATCAACAATCTCTACCCTGCTGAGAACAAATAAGAATTCCGTATATTTAGCACAACAAGTGCCGTCACTAGCCTAATCAGACATGTTTAATACCAACACTAGGGGCCATAACTATAAGATAGTCACCAATAAATCCAATCTGGAATTCAGGAGAAACTTCTTTACCCAATGAGTTGGAACAAGGAGTAGTTGAGGCGAATAGCACAGATGCATTAAAGGGTAAGCTAGATAAACGCATGAGGGAGAAAGGAATAGAAGGTTATGCTGATAGGGTTAGATGAAGAGGGGTCTAGAAGAGGCTCATGTGGCACATAAAACTGTTGGGCCGAATGGCCTGTTTCTGTGCTGTAAATTTTATGTAATGTTTCATGTACTCATTTACCTATTTTGTTCTATCTCATCCTGGCACTTTGCAAGACCCACATGACCTTTCTGTCATTTTTAGGACCACACGACCTTTCTGTCATTTTTAGGACCACACGACCTTTCTGTCATTTTTAGGATGTACTTGTTCCTGGTTTCTGTGATCGCCACAGACTGTGGGCTACCTACGGCAGGTAAGCAATCTGCTCCCAGAGCTCCATCTCCAAGCCAGCCCCCTGAGAAGTAGCAGTAGTGGGTTGGAGGACAGCTCTCCCTTTGCTTTGTCCTCCCCGCAACATGGTGGGGAAGAGCCTCCACTAAATGAATTAGAATGATCTCATTCATTGCTGAGGACCCCATTTGATACTCTTCACTCAGCAGTCTTTGGGCCCCGGAATTCCCCTCCCTAAACCTCTCCGTCTCTCCTCCTCTCGCTCCTCCTTTAAGACCTGTTTGACCATGCTTATAGTCACCCTATCTAATATCCCCTTTGGCTCAGTGTCTATTTGTGTCTAATTACGCCTCTACAAAGCACCTTGGGTCATTTTCCCACATTAGAGGCACTACATAATGCAAGTTATTGACGCTGGAAGACATCTTAGTTTCATCAGCAACTCTGAATCTTAACTGACACGTATAACTAAATGATTAGTCTGGCCGTTAGCGGGAGAGTATAATTACATCTGTTCTCCAGGACAGTCAGCTTACTGAAGACTTCAAAGCGGCAACAAGCATTTGTCGGGGCGATGACTTGGTTCCGTTCCTCTTAATTGTCTACGTCAACTGCATGCCATGCGAGGTAGAAGCATCCTGTTAACATCCGTCCCAAGGATGTCAAGGAGAAAGCCCACAAAGGTTCTGATGGAGCTCGACTTTACCAGCTGAGATAAGACTCCCTACGTCTGCTATTATTAATGCATCAGTTAACTCATAGGAGGTGAGATTCCCGTGCTGCTTTCTGACAATTGTTAGCCCATTTATATAGCGAGCAGCAGAATCTAAATCAAACATGTCAACCAGTGCATTACACACAGCACACAGAGGAATTTCTAACTCATAATATATTTGTTACCTAGGAAACAGACAGGTGGGGGAAAAATTAGGCGGCGCCGAGAGGTCCGAGGCCAGCTCGAAAGTAGGCCTCAGACCTCATTAACATTACTTGTTAATGAGCTGTCGCCGCCTGGCACCTTACAGGAAATGCTGGAGGCGCGTTCCTCCTGCCTCCATACTAATATTACCGCACCGCCCCCCCACCCCTCCCGTTTGCCTCCCTCCCTCCCTCCCTCTCCCTGGATATATTTACGGGTCAGCTCAATGTCTGAGCCGACCATAGCTCGCTGGATTTATTCCACTTAGGTCCGAGGATAAATTCAGGATGGTCCTCAGGCCTCGCTCTGCGGGCGCGCAGTTCTACGCCCGGATCATTATCGGGCGCTACCGAGTTTAGGCCCCCAATGTCTCACAGACGGCAGAATCAAAACCAGTTGAGAACTGAGTTGATATCCTATTGCATCTTCCAAGTTGGAAAGTAATGTTGGTGATATGACCATTTAACACTTTTGTATACCATTCTATTGTTTGCTATTTTAGCGAAGATGTCAGCCCATTAAAATAAATAGGTTAATATCTGTATTAAATTAGTGAACTTTAATATTGCCTGTTAATATCACCAACCCAAATTTCTAGACCAATATCCTCAACATTTGCGAGTGCTGGATTCTTGCTCAGAAGCTTGAGGATTGACTAAACAGCAGCACCACCAACAGTTATCAGACTATGTTCAGAATTACTTGCATTGACCACATTGTTGTATCTCCAATGAAGTAGCAACTTTTATTGGAAACCTCAGACACTGCCTGGGCACATTCTGAAGAAACCAACAACAAGAGCCATTAACCAATTGAGCTGTGGGATATCATGCAAAAGGAAATGGAGGCTCCTTCACCAGAAGTGTATCTCAAGCAACATCAAACTTAATATAAAAAGGGAATTGGATATATACTGTATTGAAGAGGAAAATTTGCAGGGCTATGAGGAAAAGGCAGGGGGAGTGGGGCTAATTGGATAGTTCTTGCAAAGAGCTGGCACAGGCATGATGGGCCGAATGGCCTCTTTCTGTGCTGTATCATTCTATGGTTGTATAAGACCAAAATCAGATGGAAATAATTGTGACCACCCACAGTTCCATATTTAAAGAAGAATTAAAGGTTGTCACGGTGATACAGTTTTATTAATGTACCACTAAGGTGCACCATAATACGCTGTCAACCGTGGCTCAGTGGCAGCACTCCCATCTCTGAGCCAGAAGGTTGTGGATTCAAGTCTCACTCCAGAGACTTGAGCACGTAATCTAAGTTAGCAATCTGATAGCAGTACTGATGGAGCGCTGCACTCTCGGAGGTGCTGTCTTTTAGATGAGACGTTAAACCGAGGCCCCGTCTGCTCTCTCAGGTGGACGTAAAGATCCTACGACGCTATTTTGAAGAAGAGCAGGGAAGTCCTGGCCAATATTTATCCCTCAACCAACATCATTAAAACAGACTATCTGGTAATTATCACATTGCTGTTTGTGGGAGCTTGCTGTGCGCAGATTGGCTGCTGCGTTTCTTACATTATAATAGCGACTACACTGCAAAAAGTACTTCATTGGCTGTAAAGCGCTTTTTTTCATTAATAGAAGGGTTCTGTACAGACTCATGCACTTGGGACTAGGAAACTCCAGGCACATTTATATCAGTCAAATGGATACCCATTCAAACAAGATCAGGAAAGAGCCTTGGGGGTATGAGGTAAAATGATGAATTCATTACGCAGTTAAGTATCATGGACAACAATGCTCTACTAGAGCTTTGCTTGTCCTAGGGAGCAAGAGAGGAATTTCTCAGAGTTTTTCTGAATCGGCTGCAGGTTTTTCCTTTTGCTTCTCCCAAGAAGAAACCTGACCAGGAAAGGGAGGGGCGATGGGCAAGGCTGCACCATCTTGGATGTGATGGATGGAGCTCATGGCCTTTTCTCATCTATCATCTTGCCTGCTCTTATATATGATTTGATTGTGGCTCAGTGGGTAGCACTCTCTAGGTGGGCGGGGCTAGGAGTGAACCAGGTGTTACTGGTTGCCTGGTTGCAGCAGGGAATTGGAGTGAGTTTGTAAAAAGTTGGTGGTGGGTTTTGGGGCTTTTGTTTTCAGGTTTTAGGGCCTTTTTGGCCCACAAAAACAGCCAGATGGCTGCTGAGGGGTCCAGAGTGCTGGGCCCCTCAGAGGACAGTGTTCCCAAGAGGAATTTAATTAGGGAAGAAACTGTGGTTGGAAGGGAAAGAAAAAGGCCCAAAGATTTGGGCCGGGACCCCAGGAGGTTTGGAAAAGAAAACACGGTGGTGGTTCAGTGCGAGGATAAGGAGATACGAGCTTGGGATATTACCCAAGCGGTACATGAGGACCGTGGTGAGGGAAGCTGCTTTGCCTGCCGACCAAAGCCGAATGTTGGGTTCGAGGTGACGGTCAGTGGCCGAGAGGCGGTGGAAAGACTTTTACTCAGTCTGAAAGTTGGCGATAAGTCCTTGGAGGTATCTCTGCTATATTCGGAAGAGGTGGTGGTCTCATTCTTAAACCTGCCAGTTTATATTGAGGACGAAGTGCTAATCAAAAAGTTGGAGTCGTGGGACGTTAAAATTTGCTCAGCAATAAAGAGGAGATACTATCCAGGAACATGGGTAGCAGATGGAACCCGTTACGTAAAGGTGCGGTTCCCAGAGGGGGTGAGGTCATTACCGTACAGCATGAAATTCGAGACACTGGAAGGAGTGCAGTACTTTCGAGTGCTGCATGATAACCAAGTGAAGGTTTGTTATTATTGTCTTGGACACGACCATCTTGTAAGAAACTGTCCAGACTTGTACTGTTATAATTGCGGCGAGTCTGGACACATCGCTTGGAGCTGCAAGGCGGCGAGCTGTGGGGTGTGTCACAAAGGCCTCACCCGCTGTGAGTGTGAGGCAGAAGGAAGTTCTATGAGTGATGAGGAGATGGGAGAAGGAACAGGAGATGTGAGTGGAACGGCCGGAGGAGCGGAGCAGTCGGAGGACACAGCTGGTAAATTGAAGGAGGAAAGAGCACAGGAAGAGGCAGAAAATTGCGGAGCAGAGAACAGGATGGAGATGGTGGAAAACACACCAAGTACAGTGGAAAAGAACACAGACAGCAGCGGGTAGCAAGGGTCGAGTGCAGACTCGAGCCTTAATACGGTTCAGCTCTCCCTAAAGAATCTGGTGTCCGCGGGGGGAGAGGAGGCGTGAGTGGGTTGCGTGGTAAATGTAAGTACTCCAAAGAAAGACGGGGAGTCAGACATCTCAGTGAGCAGGAGGGGGCAAGACAAGGAGAGGGTACAAGAGGCAGGAGCCTTAAAGGGGCAGCAGGATGGGATCGGCGAGACAAAGACGCCAGAAGGGAACAATATAGGTGCGCCATTGTCCCATAGAGAGAAGGATCAGGGAGCAAGGGTCAGAGGTGGAGATGAGGTCGAAAGGAGCGGCACTGTTGGAGAAGCTGCGATAGCAGGAAGACTCTCTATGGGAGATGATGTATCTGACGGGGAGCAGGAATATGTATCTGACGGGAAGTAGGCACAGAGGGTTGCAGAAGAGCTTGAGAGTGAGGAATTAGAGGGGACAGAGACATGGAAGTCGGGGGTGGGGTGGCATCATGTGGAAAGGGAAAGGTTAGTGAGGGGCAGAAGGAGGGAGAAAGGGCAGCTCCTGGGCCCAAACTTAATGCAAGGAAGAGGCTGAAACAGCAGGGAAGGTTCAAACAGAAGGTGAAAAAGAGTCGGAGGCTGCAGGAAAAAGCAACAGCTGGCCGAAAAGTTGGGAAGGAGGGAAGGGCCAGAGATTAAATGAAGGGGAGATTATTGGGCATACTTCCCTTCTTTAGAGCCATGATTACATTGGTCTCGATTAATGTGAAAAGGCTGAGGGGTGAGAAGAAATTGCAGCAGTTGTTGCAGGGTTTTAAAGGTTCGGACTTGTTGTGTCTGCAAGAAACCTTTTGGGATGAGGATATCCTAGAAAGAGTTCAGAAGGTTTGGAAGGGAGAGGTGTTTGCAAGTTGTGCAAACAATAACCGTAGAGGGGTGGCTGTTTTGGTGAGTCCATCCATAAAAGACGACGTTGCCTTGGTGGACAAGGACACTGAGGGGAGATTTTTACGGCTAAGGGTAAAAATGGAGGGACTTAATTGCGATCTCTTTAATATCTATGCACCGAACGACCATTGCAAGCGTCGCAAGTTTTTTCGGGGGTTATTCACTGAAGCGGCAGAGGTGGAAAATCCTTGTATAGTGGGGGATTTTAATGTATTTTTATCTTGGATGGACATTTCAGCCCAGATAACCTTTAAGGATGATAACTCCAGAGGGATGATTGTAAAAATGATGGCAAATTTAAATTTGAGCGACTTATGGAGGGACCAGAACCCCATAAAAAGGGAGTTCTCCAGATTAGGTTGGATGGGTGATGTTTTAAAACAGAGCCGAATAGATTTTGTGTTAACGTGGGAAGGGTTAAGTTCTGAGGTGGTGGAGATTTATTATAAAAAAGTATTTTTTTAGTGATCACTCGGCTTTGGTTCTTAGAATTAGGAACAGCAGAGTTAAGATCGGTTTAGGGGTGTGGATTTTAAACAATCAATACCTGAAAGAAATTGCTTATAAAGAAGGGATTATAAATATAATAAAGAATGCTCGGAAGGAACCTTTGTTCTTGAAAGAAAGAAGAGTTTGGTGGGACAATTTCAAATATGAGGTAAAAGTTTTTTGGTACGTTATGGGAAAAAGAGGGTGGCAGCTAACCGGCGTCGAGAAGAGAATATAAACAAAAGGTTTATGGATGTCTGTAAAGCAGTTGACGGAGGGGATAAGGGAGCGGAGACTAAGTTCCGGGTGCTATAGGAAGAGTGGGAATTATTGCAAGCTGAAAAATGCAAGGGGGCCATTCTCCGTGCAAAGGCTAGCGATGCATTGGAGGGCGAAAGATGCACTAGATATTTTCTAGAGCAAGAGAAGCTGTGACAGAGATTATCGTTAATTGAAGAGTTGAAGGTTGGGGAGAAGATCATTCATGAAAGTGGGGAGATTTTAGAGGCGGCTAGCAGCTTTTATCAAGAGTTATATACAAAAGAAGACATTTCCAATTTGGCGATGGAGAAGGTTACTGCTTTTATTGAAGAGGGTTTAAAGGAGGATGAGAGAAGCATGTGTGACAAAGAAGTAGGATTAGCGGAAATAAAAGTAGCAATAAGTGGAATGAAGGGGGGAGGGGGGTGGGGGGGGAAAGCCCAGGGTCCGATGGACTAAGTGCAGAATTTTTCGAGATTTTAAGTCCATTGCTCTTAGAAGTTTTTAAGGAAATTAAAATTGAGGGAAGCCTGGCCCCACCTATGAGGAGAGGTATCATAAGTTTAGCTTATAAAATTAATAAAGGGGATAGACGGGATCTGAAGAATTGGAGGCCCATCACATTATTAACTGTGGATTATAAGATCTTGGCGAGGGTTATGGCAAATCGTTTGAAGGAGGTGTTACCGCAGATAGTTTTGCCCTCTCAGTCCTATAGAGTCATAGGCCGGGACATCGCAGACTCTGTGGTCTCAATCCGAGATGTGATAGAGCTCATGGAAGAGAGTGGGAGGGAGGCTTATGTATTAAAGATAGATCAAGAGAAAGCCTTTGATAGGGTCTCTCATGAGTTTTTATTGAAGGTTTTGGAAGCATTTGGTTTCAAGGAAAATTTCATTCAGTGGATAAGGATTTTTTATTCAAACATATTTAGCTGTATTAAATGTAATGGTTTTTTATCCAAGTATTTTCCGATACAGAGATCAGTGAGACAGGGTTGTCCCCTGTCCCCATTGTTGTACACATTGGTAGCAGAACCATTAGGTTACATGATGCGAAAGAAACAAGGTGTAGTTAGGATTGTGGTACCCAGCTCCGGGCTGGTGTCGGTGATACACCAATATGCAGATGACACAACCTTAACATTGAGAAATGGGGAGTCAGTGAGGAAAGCTATGGAGGTAGTGGAGGAATATTGTAGCGCTTCAGGAGCCAGAGTGAATTATAGTAAGTCCCAATGCCTGGTTGCAGGGAGGGGTAGGGGGGAATGGTTGGGGGAATGTCCCTTTAAGGTGGTGGAGGTTTTGGAAGTTCTGGGGGTGCATATGGGGTGCAAGAAAGACAGGGATGAAGTGGATCGATTAAATTGGGAACCGAAGGTTATGAAAATTTAAAAGATATTGGGAAGATGGGAAAGAAGGTGGTTGAAATTGCAAGGAAGAGCGACAGTGGTGTCTGCTCTCCTGCTATCTAAGCTATGGTACTTATTGACGGTGGAGGATATTCCTGAGTGGGCGGAAAAGTCCATCCGAGAGGCTTGTGTGAGGTTTTTATGGGAAGGGAAACGAGCCTTAGTGGCTTACAATACCATCATTGGACGGAGAAATCAGGGAGGACTCAATTTCCCAGATATTGATTTGAAGAAAAAATCCTTCAGAAGTCAAATACAAGTTTTTGGAAGCGTTGTTTTGAGCATTTTTTAAAACAAAGTGGGATAGGAGGGCAGGGGATATTGTATATGGAATACAATAATATGTTTTATAAATCGATTAAACTTCTCCCTAGGTTTTATAAGGGGGTTGTAGAGACTTGGGCCTAATTTTTAAAAAGTGTGCAGTTTATGCCCAAGGGGGCTGAGGAATTTTTAGAACAGCCCTTATTTTTGAACAGGTGGGTCAACATCGAAGGAGAGGTTTTATTTAATCAAGCTTTTATAAAAGCTGGGATTATATCTGTGAAAGACGTATTATATGAGGTAATTCCAGGTTGGTTGCTGGAAGCGATAGTGAGGGACATGGTGTGGAAGGAGGATCAGGAGGTAGAGGAAAAAGCAATAGGAATCATGTATGAGAAGATTGTGAGGGCAATGCCACAGGATTGGATGGAAGAAATAAATGCAGAAATCTCCAAAGGAAGTAAAATGCGTCCTGCTTTTCCAAGCTTTGTACTGGAGAAAGGGGGAGAGTTGGTCCAATTTGACAAATGTAATACTCGAGATTTCTATGAGGTATTTAGAGAATGGCGATTCAAGACACCTGCTGGTCAGGAGTTTTGGCAGAGTATATACCCACAGCTGGACTTCAACAGGATTTGGAAGGGAGTGTGGGCGAATTTTAAATGTCCAGAATGGATTGAACTGGATTTCAAATTGGCTCATAACTGGATTTTTACCATGACGGTCTTGTGCATGATTGGACGAGTGGAGGCAGCAACTTGCCCAGTGTGTGGGACACGGGATGAGACTCTGTCCCATTTACTGGTGTTACGTCCGCAGTTAAATGACTTTAAGTACTATGTTCGACAGTTGTGTGAAGCTTTTTTGCTGGGTGGGGACCGAAGAGCGAGAATGGGAATCCTGTGGGGCTCAATTTTGAGATGGGGATTGCAGGAGAGTCTGCCCAAGTCTAGCGGAGCGGCAATTAATTTAATGTTCAGTTTGGCTAGATTCGTGATTGTGCAAAGAAGGAATGCTCTGTTTTTTAAGGGGAGGAGAATCAATCTAAAAGTGTATTTTAAATATAAGTTAAAAGATCATTATAAGGCTCTGTGGATATTTTATTCAAAAAGGAATTTAAGGATAGTATTTTACAACCAATTTTTAAAGTACAATCGATTAATATATGTTACAGGAGACAAATTAAACTTCAGGTTTTGATGTTAAAATGTGGTGGCGGAATGGCTGTGCAGAGCGGCGGAATTGATTTGTATCATACAACGAAATGATCACGATGTTGTAAATGTTCTTAAGGCTCAATAAAGTATATTAATAAAAAAAAGTGGGTAGCACATTGTTTCTGAGTCAGAAGGTTGTGGGTTCAAGCCCCACTCCCAGGACTTGAGCAGATAAAGCTAGGCTGACACTTCAGTGCAGTGCTGAGGGAGTGCTGCACTGACAGAGGTGCTGTCTTTCAGATGAGATGTTAAACCGAGGCCCCGTCTGCTCTCAGGTGGACGTAAAAGATCCTATGGCACTATTTCAAAGAAGAGCAGGGGAGTTATCCCCGGTGTCTTGGCCAATATTTATCCCTCAATCAACATAACAAAAACAAATGATCTGGTCATTATCACATTGCTGTTTGCGGGACCTTGCTGTGCACAAATTGGCTGCCGCGTTTTCTACATTACAACAGTGACTAGACTTCAAAAGTGCTTATTTGGCTGTAAAGCACTTTGGGATGTCCTGAGGTTGTGAAAGGTGCTGTAAAAATGCAAGTCTTTCTTTTTACCTAGTGTTCCCTCCATGGGGTAAGAGTTTCAACTTACCACCGGCCGTAAAAGTAGCATGCAGATTGACTGCAGTCATAAGAACATAAGAATTAAGAGCAGGTGCAGGAGTAGGCCATACGGCCCCTCGAGCCTGCTCCACCATTCAATAAGATCATGGCTGATCATCGACCTCAACGCCACTTTCCCACCTGATCTCCATATCCCTTGATTCCCCTAGAGTCCAAAAATCTATCGATCTCAGCCTTGAATACACTCATAGACTCAGCCAGCACAGCCCTCTGGGGCAGAGAATTCCAAAGATTCACAACCCTCTGAGTGAAGAAATTCCTCCTCATCTCAGTCTTAAATGGCCGACCCCTTATCCTGAGACTATGCCCCCTAGTTCTAGACACCAGCCAGGGGAAACAACCTCTCAGCATCTACCCTGTCAATCCCCTTCAGAATCTTGTGTGTTTCAGTGAGATCACCTCTCATTCTTCTAAACTCCAGAGAGTATCGGCCCAATCTACACAATCTCTCCTCATAGGACAGCACTCTCATCCCAGGGATCAATCTTCATTGCACTGCCTCTAAGGCAAGTATATCATTCTTTAGATAAGGAGCCCAGAACTGTGCACAGTTGAAACTGCACGGAAATCGGGTGGCTCCTATAGGGGGCGGTTGATCTGCAGCGCCACTGTTATGTCTTCTAGCGCTCGTAGTGCTTTGTAAAGACGACTCTGGACTCGGTAGTTTGTAATTATAACTACTGTTTTATTTGTGTTGTAATGGCTGCCTGCCGCATGGTGCGGGGTGATATTTCCAAGTGCTGTGCGGCGCCTGCGCACTACTTTCCCAGCATCGTAGTGCTGCTACACTTGATTTGAGTGTTAGTACACTTGTACAATGTAGTCCCAACATAACTATGTAACATCCCTCTTTCCCAACAAAACTAATTACATCAATTTTCTATTTTACAATGTTTCCAGTTGAATAACGTTAACAAAATACAGAACGTGAGCTTTCTTTGCTCAATTTATATACAGATATTTGTCCATGTTGTTTTACTGTTCTGTGCGAATTATAATTGTCTTTATAATTATTCGCGATACCGCTCAGGTGGTTGTATGTTACTCCTCCATCTTGTGGACTTGGCTGTAACTATTCCTTTCTGCGGTGTTTTGGTGTGTTCTTTTCTTGTTGCCGGTGCTGTCGTGTTTGGCTCTGGAGAGTGCATGTTTGAAGTTGTTGTATTTGAGGTGTTTGTTTCTGGCGTTATATTGTTTTCCGTGTCTGGTACCCTAACTGCTGTTAATGTTGTCCGCTGTTTGACAGCTTCAGGTGAGGGTCTGATATGGATCCTGTTTCGCCTGTATTGGTTTCCAGGTTCTGTCTCTACCAAGTAAGATCTTGGAGTATCAGCTTTTCCAATAACCTTGGCTGGACTCCATGTTCTCAACAACGGATCTTGTATATGCACTGATTGCCCATTTAACAGCTCCGGTAGTGGTTTTGCATGCTTGTTATAGTGTGTGCTCCCCGTAGCTTGTGTTTCCATCAGCTTCTGCCGAACGTCCTCTTGGTCCTGGGGAGGATATACCTTTGCTGGTAGAGTTGTTTTGTATTTTCCACCGTTTAGTAGTTCTGCTGGTGATTTCGAGTCTGCTCTCAAAGGTGTCGATCTGATTGCCAAAAGGGCGAGGTCTTGGTCTTCTCCCATCTCCTTGCTTTTAATGAGAGCTCTTTTGACTGTTTGGATCTGTCTTTCAATAAATCCGTGTCCCCTTGGGTAATGTGGGGATGAGGTAATTATTTTAAATCTGTATTTTCCAGCCAGTGCTCTGAATTCGCTGGAGGTGAATTGTGTCCCATTGTCGCAGATGACCTTCTCTGGGATGCCCTGTTCTGCGAATAAGTTTTTCGCAATTTTTGTGATTGTTGTGGCTCTCATGCCGTTTATCCTTCTGACAAAAGGAAATTTTGAGTAGTAGTTTGCTACTATGATACACCACTCCTGGTTGCACAGGAACAGATCTGTTCCGACCGTGTGCCATGGTCTCGGGGGTACTTCCATTTGAATCATCTCCTCCTTCTGCTGTGTGTTTCGGCATTTCTGGCATATGCAGCATGTGGAGACCATTTGTTCTATGCTTTTGTACATGCCTATCCAGTACACAGCTGATCTGGCTCTTAGTTTACACTTCGCTATCCCCATATGGCCTTGGTGTATAGATCATGCTAAAAAATTTGCATTTCGTACTTTTAACGATGCACTTCTCGGCGTTCAGCTTGATGCCAGCCGTTCTGGTGCGCTCCATGGCATCGTGCAAGTACACGTCGTGGTCTCTTTCATTTGATCCGTAAACTTGGATGTCATCAGCGATTCCAATGGCTCCTTCACAGCCTTTGTATGTTTCATCGATCTTTTGTTGGAAGATGTCTTGGCTGACTTTCAACCCGAATGGCAGCTGCAGGAATTTATAACGCCCCAATGGTGTATTAAAAGTCGTCAGGTTAGTTGATTCTCCATCCAGTTTTACGTTCCAGTAGCCGTTTCTGGCATCCAGTTTGGAGAAGACTTTGGCTCCTGCCAGTGCTGGTGTGATTTCTTCTAATGTTGGTGTGGGGTAGTGGTCCCGCTTTATTGCCTGGTTTAAGTCTTTGGGGTCCAGACAGATTCTGAGCCGCCCGTTCGGCTTTTCCCGTACCACAATCGAGTTTACCCAGTCTGTGGGTTCAGTGACCTTTGCGATTATTTCTTTCTCTTCCATTTCTTTTAGTTCGGTGTATAATTTTTCTTTTAGCTCGATGGGTATTTTTCTTGGAGCGTGGATGACGGGTTTTACCTCTGGATCTATTGTTATATGGTACTTGAACTCCCCGAAGCATCCTACAGTGTTATCAAAACACTCTGGATACATGTCCATCAAATGTTTTGTGTCCATGATTTGTGGACGATTCTCCAGTGGGGTGTTGCTGTCGACTTTCAGTGATGTTTTTGTTAGTTCGTGGTTTACCGAGATTAACCGCAGCTGTTTAATCCCAGGATCGCCGGTCCCTCGGAGTCAGTCACATAGAACATGCAGTTGATGTTTCTGCTTTTGTGTGTTCCTTTTATATAGGTTGTTCCGAGTTGTCTGATCTCGCTCCCCCCATATGCTGTCAGCGTGACGTTGTTTGCTTTTAAACATCCTCTTTTCGGGTAGCTATCTTCACCCAAGTTTTTGGGGAAGATCCTCTGGTATAGCCTCAGTGGAAGGATGTTGCTCTGAGCTCCTGTGTCCAACTTTACTTTTAGATTGACGGTTGTGGGCTGTCCTTCGACCCTCTTTTTAATCTGGATGATAGTGTGCCATTCTTTCTTTGGGGTGCTTTCCGCTCTGGACGTTTCGTGTAAGAGAACCTTTATGGTTTCAATGTTCAGAGCTTTGTCGTACCCGCAGTCTTCGTCATCTTGCTCACCCATGGTATGGATTTTGTTTTTCTTTTGTTGGTTCTGCTGCCCACCTCTGCTTTTGGTGTGTAGCCCCTCTCTTTTAGCTCTGCACATCTTTTGCCAGTGGTTTGCTTTACCACACGTGTTGCAGCTTGTTCCATACGCTGGGCATTTTCTTCTGTCTGTGTAGTCGTGTTGTCTTCCGCAGTTTCTACACGTATTCTTCCCGCTGTCATATACTTGTTTTTGTGTGCTGTGCTTTTCGCGCACTGCATCTACTCTGTGATCCGGTTCGGGAGTTGTCCGCACATCAGCCGTATGAGTATTCAGCGTTTTCATCTGTTGTTTTGTGGCTTCGTGAGCCCTCGCTGTATCTATGGCTTCTGATTTTCTGAGCTTTTCTTTTCCTATTAGTTCTTTTTGCACTTCTGTATGTGCTGATCCCCATATTAATTGGTCTACCAGCCTTTCTTCTAGTTCCGTAAACTTGCATTTGCTGGCTTCGTTTTTTAATCTCGTCAGGAAATTGTCAGCCGTTTCACCAGGTTCCTGTCTTAAGCTTTGGAATTTATACCTGTGTATGTGGTGGTTTGATTTAGGCTCGAGATGGTTACTGAACTTTTCATAAATCTCCGTAGGGTTCGTTTTATCCTCTTCGGATAAACTCCAGCTGTTATAGAGATCTAAGCCTTTTTCTCCCGCCCACAGCAGAATGTAGCTGACTTTTTCCTTGTCGGAGGAGCCTTTCAGGAAACTTTTAAATGTAAGCTCGCATTTTTGCTTAAATTTCCGGAAAGCTTCCACGATATCGTCGGCTTCCCAGTTCATGATGGGGAGCATATTCGCGGTCAGTGCATTGGACGCCGCCATTTTAGCTGCCCGTATGATTCGCGGTTACAACGCTGCAGAGTTTGCTTTTAAATTTCTTTCTTCAATCTGATATCGTTTTTATTTGCGTAAGTTTTACTCACTTATACCACTGCCACCATGTTATGTCTTCTAGCGCTCGTAGTGCTTTGTAAAGACGACTCTGGACTCGGTAGTTTGTAATTATAACTACTGTTTTATTTGTGTTGTAATGGCTGCCTGCCGCATGGTGTGGGGTGATATTTCCAAGTGCTGTGCGGCATCTGCGCACTACTTTCCCAGCATCGTAGTGCTGCTACACTTGATCTGAGTGTTAGTACACTTGTACAATGTAGTCCCAACATAACTATGTAACATCCCTCTTTCCCAACAAAACTAATTACATCAATGATATAGCACAAAAGGAGGCCATTCAGCCCATTGTGCCTGTGCTGGCTCTTTGAAAGAGCTCTCCAATTAATCCCACTCCCCCTGCACTTTCCAATTCAATTCAATTTTTTATATATGCAGCAAACGTGTGTACTGCACAATGAAATGTTGATTTTTGATCGCCATGCAATTTTTCTTTTTCAAGTATTTATCCAATTCTCTTTTGAAAGTTGCTATTGAATCTGCTTCCACCGCCCTTTCAGGCAGCGCATTCCAGATCACAGCAACTGGCTGCTTAAAAAAAATTGTCCTCATCGCCCCCATGGCTTTTTTGCCAATGGTCTTAAATCTGTGTCCTCTGGTTACTGACCAACCTGTCATAGAAAATCTGGGAACAAAAATAAAGGTTTAAAACAATCAGCCATCGTTATTTGCAAAGAGTTTTGTCATCAAAACATATTCACAATGTTCAAGCATTGCTAAGTTTCCCCACATAAAATGCTCCTGTATTAAGGCAGTTAGTTCTTTTACTGATCATAGAATCATAGAAACTTACAGCGCAGAAGGAGGCCATTCGGCCCGTCGTGCCTGTGCTGGCTCTTTGTAAGAGCAGTCGTGTTTAGTCCCACATCCCCGCTTCTTGTCCGTTGTAAAGTCTGTGGGTTGTGCAGTTAATAAATACACAGACTTCAGAAGTAACAAACAAACAGGTCTTTACTATTCGAAGGTCCGGGCAAATCTGCCCCAGCAATCATGCCACAACACTTATATACTGGTGTGGTCACTATCGGTATTACAGTATACAGAAGCCAAACAAATAGTGCCACACCTAAAGTAGTCCTCTTAAAGGTGAACGGTTACATTCAATAGTTCCCTTAAAGGTAGACGGGTACATACACTACAATCCTCCCTTTTTAGCTTATTACTTACTAAGTCCATAGTGAACATACATTCTAACATATATACAGGTTTATGTAAGACAGTTCATAGATTCAGTCTTTCCGGGGGTTTCCGGATTCTGTCAGGATAACGCCGCAGTGGTGTCGTCATTTCAGGCGGGCTAGGAGGTGCTTCTGGCAAGGTCGATTCGGCTTGAAAAGCCGTGTCAGGTTCAGCAGACTCCAGTATCACTAGATCGGAAGTAGGTGTTCTGGGTATCTCAGTTTCAACATCACCCGGATAAGGTGGTGAAGTCGGTGGCCTATTTGTGGCGGACCCTATGATTTGGTCAACATGGCGCCTTATTATATTGTCTCCAATGTCCACGGTGTACATCAATGGCCCCAGCCTTTTCCCAATAGTTCCAGGCTGCCATTTCTCAGTACGGTAGTCCCGGGCCAAAACTCGTTGACCGATCTGGAAAGATCTAGTGACCCTGTCGTTCATGCCCTGGAATTGCCGGTTCTCTACGTCTCTTCTGACGTTTGGTTTTAGTAAATCCAGCCGGCATCTTAGGCGTCTATTACAGAACATCATTGCGGGAGTTTGATTTGTGACCGCATGTGTCGCATTTCGGTATGCCAACAGAAAGCTATCCACCTTATGTTGCAGACTTATATTTTCATTACTCATGGCCTTTACGGCCTTCTTGAAGGTCTGGACAAACCTTTCAGCCAATCCATTTGAGGCGGGATGGTATGGGGCTGACGTGTAATGTTTAACCCCATTGCTCTTTAAGAATTTCTTGAATTCTTCGGACACAAATTGTGGCCCATTATCAGAACAGATCTGTTCCGGCAGGCCATTCCGAGCAAACATAGTCCTTAACACTGCGATGGTTTTTTCCGTCGTGGTGGTGGTCATCTTAATTACTTCCGGCCACTTGGAGTGGGCATCCACCGCTATTAGAAACATCGAGTCCATAAATGGACCAGCAAAGTCGATGTGTACTCTTTGCCAAGGCGATGAGGGCCACTCCCATGGATGCAGAGGAGCCTGGGGTGGCGCGTTCTGAACCCGCTGACATCCTAGGCAGTTCTTCGTGATCTCCTCTATGTCTCCATCAATGCCTGGCCACCACACAAACGCTCTTGCTAGATTTTTCATCTTTACTCCCCCCAGATGTCCTTCGTGCAGCTCCTTTAGCACCTTCTTTTGGAGTTTGGGTGGAATCACCACTCTAGATCCACACATCAGGGTTCCTCGACACACTGACAGTTGTTCTTTCCTCTGTGCAAATGCTTGCAGTGTTGGTTCGCTCTGTGCTGGCCATCCCTCCACCGTTACATCATAGACTCGTGAAAGAGTCGGGTCATTCCTTGTCTCATTCTCAATCATTGAGTTTGTTATCGGTAGACACTCCACTATGGATGAGTGGAACAACTCTACTGGGTCCACTATACTCGCTTCTTCTACCATCGGCAATGGCAAGCGTGACAACCCATCAGCATTTCCATGCTGTTTAGACCTTTTGTACTCAATTTCGTATTGGTGTGCCCCAAGTAACACGGACCACCTTTGTAACCTTTGTGCTGTCATGGTGGAAACGGCCTTATTTGGGTTGAATATGGACACCAACGGCTGGTGGTCTGTCAGCAATGTGAACTTTTTACATTGTAGGTAATGGTTGAATTTCTTCACGCCCCACACAAGACTGAGGGCCTCCCTATCTGGGCGTAATTTCGCTCCGCGGGTGTCAATGATCGGGACGCGAAAGCCACTGGCCTTTCCGAGCCATTTGGTAGCCTATGCGAGAGTACTGCCCCAATTCCGTACGGGGAAGCATCGCAAGCTAGACGAAGGGGTAATGCTGGGTTGAAATGAGCCAACACTTCTTCAGAGGTAATCAGCTCCTTGCTTCTGCGAAAAGCCTTTTTGCATTCCTCACTCCACTTCCATGGTGTTTCTTTCCGCAACAGGTCATTCAGCGGATGCAGTACCGTGGATAAATTTGGCAGAAACTTGTGATAGTAATTAATCAACCCCAAGAATGATCTTAACTGTGATACATTTCCTGGGGCGGGGGCCTTCACAACCGCTTCTATCTTTTCGGGTGACTTATGCAGTCCCTCTCGGTCAATGACATGACCGCAGTATGAGATCCGTTTTTGGAAGAACTCACACTTCTTGCGATTAACCCGAAGGCCATACTCCTTCAACCTGGTGAGTACCAGTTTCAAATTCGTGAGGTGTTCTTCCTCATCTTTTCCCGTGATTAAAATGTCATCTAAGTAGCACTGCGTGCTTGGAATTCCTTGTAACACCTGTTCCATGGCCCTCTGCCAAATTGCTGGCGCCGAAGCTACCCCAAAGACCAGTCTATTGTAGCGATACAAGCCTCTGTGAGTGTTGATGGTGAGGTACTGGCGTGACTCTTCCTCGACCTCCATCTGTAGATATGCTTGAGCCAGATCTATTTTCGTGAAATGTTTCCCTCCAGCCAACGAAGCAAAGATATCTTCAATCCGCGGAAGCGGGTATTGTACCGTGTGAAGCACCGGATTCACAGTAATCTTGAAATCTTCGCAGATACGGACCTTCCCCGGTCCCCCAGGCTTATTACTCGGTGAGGACTTCATGACGGGAACAATGGGCGTGGCCCACTCACTCCAGTCCACTTTTGACAGAACCCCTGATCGTTCAAGTTCTTCCAGTTCTGCCTCCACAGCTGGTCGTATTGCGTAAGGAACTGATCTGGCCTTAAAAAACTTTGGGCTTGCATTTTCTGCAATCTTAACCTTTGCTTTAATACCTCGCAACGTTCCCAGTCCTTGCTGGAATACCTCCTTAGCTTCGTCCAATATTCTGGACAACCGTTCAGGTTTGACATCCTCTTTTTCGGAATCCACCGTCATGGTGTTTAGGGACTGCCAGTCCAATTTTATTTTTCGGATCCACTCCCGTCCCAGAAGTGGTGGTCCTCCCTCAGGCAATACATACAGGTCCAACCGGTGATGATCTTTATCCTTGTATCTCACCTTGACTTCTATCATTCCGATGGGGAATACTTTGTGCCCCGTGTATGTCTGTAGTACTAGTTCCGTATCCCGTAGTGGAATATGCTTGAAAAATTTCTTATAGTCATGCTTATTCATGACCGTCAACGCCGATCCGGTGTCCACTTCCATTTTTACTTGGACCTTTGCAATCTGTAGCGTTATCCAGATAGTTTGTCGGTCAGCTTCATTGCTCACGTTGTGAATTCTCAGACTGTCCAGTCCTTTGCATTTGGAGTGTGAGACCGACTTCTGTTCCCTCAGACTCTTCTTAGTCACCTCTTGTACCTTTCCGTACCATTTTTGTGGTGACTTCTTATTGTTGTACGTTGCTCCTGACCGGCATACCTTAGCTATGTGCCCGATCTTGCCACATTTCCTGCATTCTTGGTTTTTACCCCAGCATTGACTCTGGTCGTGTGTTGTCTTCCCACAACGGTAGCATTTTGTTGTGCTCGAAGTAATTTGGTCCACCCCTAGTGCCGCCGCCTTTAGCTGCATTTCCGCCGTTCCTTTTGCTGCGGCTTCATGCGATGCAGCTATGAGGACAGCCCTGTCCAGTGTGAGGTCATTTTCTTCCAGTAGTCGCTTCTGCGTTCCTTCTTTGGACAATCCGCATACGAACTTGCCACGCAGTGCCTCTGTCAGATTCCCTCCAAACTGGCAGTATTTCGCTAGCCTACGCAGTTCGACCAAGTATTCCGCATTGCTTTCGTCTTTCCTCTGCGTTCTTGCGTAGAATTTGAATCGTTCAGCCAGCATCAACGGTGTGGGGTTCAAGTGATCCTTCAGCGCTGCTACAATATCATCGAAAGTCTGATCTGCCGGTTTAGCTGGTGAGAGAAGATTCTTCAACACCCCGAATGTTTTCGCACCCATCATGTTAAGTAAGGTTAAAGCTTTTTCCTCCTTAGCTATTTTGTTAGCCTTACAATGTATCTCAATACGTTCTACGTACGTGGCCCAGTCTTCTATCTCCGAATTGAACTCGTTGATGTCCGCCCGCTTAGGCATCTTTCTTTCCTTGGGTACAACACAAGTATTTCTTCAAGTATTCTTATTTATTTGTTTATTTCTAAGATGGCGGTTTTCCCGCGAAAATGGCGGTTTCCCGCTCTTTCCTTCTCGCCCCGCCCACTTCAATCGTCTTCCCCGCCTAATGACGGCTTCCCGCGTTTCTTCCCTGGTGGAAGGGGTATGCTTTCCCCACAGCGGACAGGTTCAGCCGCTGGGCTGGCTTCCGCACAGCTCCCCTTACTCGGCTCTGTCTTTTCCTCCCGCCCGCACGGCTCTACCGGCGCTGGGTAGACCCCGTTAATGGAGGACAGTTCAGCCGCTGGACTGGCTCTCGCGCAGTCTCTCTCTCCGTACCCGGCTCTGTCTCTCTCACCCGCACGTTCGATGCTACCGGCCCTGGGTACCCCGTTGGTGGAGAACAGCTCACCGCTGGACTGGCTCTCGCGCAGTCTCTCACCCCGTTTTCGGCTGTGTCTCTCACCCACTCCCGCACGTTCGGTTTTGCTGGCTCTGAGTACCCCGTTGGTGGAGAACAGCTCAGCCGCTGGACCGGCTCCTCCCAGTCTCTCTCTCCGCACCCGGCTCTCACCCGCACGGTTCCCGTTCGCCTCCCCAGCCCTCTCGCAGACTGGTGTTTCCCTCCCCGGCTGCGGCTGGGTTTCTCTTCCCGCGCCTACTCGCAGGCTCAGCGCTTCGTGGCTGCGGTCGCTGCCCCGATTGTCCTGCCGATCGCGGTCCGGCTGTCACCCGACGCCGTTGGACCCGACCTTTGGCCGGCACAGCTCCCCCTCGACCGAGGTCGAGTGCTCTGCCCTTATCCTCCGGATGCTTCTACACCTCCCCCTACTCACAGTCTCTTCGGCCGCCTTGTTTCTTGCTGGTCGGCTCACTCCGCACCGTGGCAGAAGGGTAGTCAGTGCCTGTTGCTGATACAGCTTTTGTTGTTAGTCTTCCTGCTTTCTGTTGTTGCAGCCTCGTGTTTTCTTTTGGTAGCACGACGAGGGCGGTTGTCTCTCTTCGACGCTCTTCGTTGCTTATGGTAATCTTGCCGCAGGGTACGATCGGACTCGTCGCCACTGTAAAGTCTGTGGGTTGTGCAGTTAATAAATACACAGACTTCAGAAGTAACAAACAAACAGGTCTTTACTATTCGAAGGTCCGGGCGAATCTGCCCCAGCAATCATGCCACAACACTTATATACTGGTGTGGTCACTATCGGTATTACAGTATACAGAAGCCAAACAAATAGTGCCACCCGAAAGTAGTCCTCTTAAAGGTGAACGGTTACATTCAATAGTTCCCTTAAAGGTAGACGGGTACATACACTACATCCGTGACCCTGTAAGTTCCTCATCCTCCAGTACCCATCCAACTCCCTTTAAAATTATTGATGGAATCAGCTTCCACCACCTTTTCAGGTCGAGTGTTCCAGATCCCAACAACTCTCCGAGTGAAAACATTTCTCCTCATCGCCCCTCTAGATCTTTTTCCAATGATTTTGAATCTATGACCTCTGGTTATTGACTCACTTGCCAGAGGGAACAGCCTTACTCTATCTACTCTCTCAAAACCTCCCATCATCTTGAAAACCTCTATTAGGTCACCTCTTAACCTTCTCTGTTCCAAAGAGAACAGTCCTAACTTTTCCAAACTCTCCTCATAACTGAAGTCCCTCATCCCTGGTGACATCCTGGTAAACCTCCTCTGTCCCCTTTCTAAAGCCTTTACATCTTTCCTGAAGTGTGGTGCCCAGAATTGTCCACAATACTCCAGCTGAGGCCTAACCAGTGATTCAGAAAGTTCTAGCATGATCTCTTTGCTATTATAATCGCTGTGGTTATTTGCACAAGCATTTTTGTGGCATTCTGTGCATGCACGCAGTATCCCGGCACCGTGCATGCACTCCCAATCCCCTCTGCGCATGTGTACTGTTTACCGAGGCCGCACATGCTCTGTACCCAACAGTTGCAGCCACGCTTTCCTCAGCTCCGTGGGAGAAGGTCACTTGGTGCCCAGGGGGGAAGAGCGGATTGAAAGGGGAGGGACAGAGGGGATCGGAAGTGGATGAGAGAAAGGGGATCGGTGGGGGGAGAGAGAGAAATTCAGAGGGGGAGACAGAGTGCAGATCTAAGGGGAAACAGAGAGGATCGGAAGGGGGAGAGTGAGGATCGGAGGGGGAGAGAATCAGAGGGGGAGAGAGAGAGGATCGGAGGGGGGAGAGTGAGGATCTACACTTTACAAAATCGTTCCATTTATAGTACACTGTCTTTCCATATTAGTCTTCCCAAAGTGAATCACTTCACGCTTCTCCGCATTGAACTCCATCTGCCCTGCTTCTGCCCATTTCACCATCCTGTCCATGTCATCCTGAAGTCTACAACTGCCCTCATCACTATCTACAACACTGTGAAGTTTTGTATCATCTGCAAACTTTACAATGCTGCTCCCTACACCCGAGTCTAGGTCGTTTATAAAAATTAAAATCAGTAATGGACCCAAAACTGACCCTTGGGGAACGCCACTGAAAACCACTTCCCAGTCTAAAAACATCCATCCGCCACCACCCTTTGCTTCCCGTCATTGAGCCAAATCCATATCCATACCACCACTTTCCCCTTAATTCCATGGGCTTCCAGCTTCTTACTTGATTGTGATAGGCAATGGAGGGATACTCGGTAATGTTTGTGGCTTATAATCCACATCAAAGAGGAGATATCCTGAAGGAACAGAGTTAACAATCCTTCTAGGATTCATCCTTTAGAAACATAGAAACATAGGAGCAGGAGTCGGCCATTCGGCCCTTCGAGCCTGCTCCGCCATTCAGTATGATCATGGCTGATCCTCTATCTCAATACCATATTCCCGCTCTCTCCCCAGACCCCTTGATGCCTTTTGTGTCTAGAAATCTATCTATCTCCTTCTTAAATATATTCAGTGACTTGGCCGCCACAGCCTTCTGTGGTAGAGAATTCCACAGGTTCACCACCCTCTGAGTGAAGAAATTCTCCTCATCTCAGTCCTAAATGTCCTACCCTGTATCCTGAGACTGTGACCCCTCGTTCTAGACCCCCAGCCAGGGGAAACATCCTCCCTGCATTCAGCCTGTCTAGCCCTGTCAGAATTTTATACGTTTCAATGAGATCCCCTCTCATTCTTCTAAACTCTAGTGAATACAGGCCCAGTCGACCCAATCTCTCCTCATACGACAGTCCTGCCATCCCAGGAATCAGTCTGGTGAACCTTCGCTGCACTCCCTCTATGGCAAGTATATCCTTTCTTAGGTAAGGAGACCAAACCTGCACACAGTACTCCAGGTGTGGTCTCGCCAAGGCCCTGTATAACTGCAGTAAGACATCCTTGCTCCTGTACTCAAATCCTCTTGCAATGAAGGCCAACATACCATTTGCCTTCCTAACTACTTGCTGCACCTGCATGTTTGCTTTCAGTGACTGGTGTACAAGGACACCCAGGTCCCTTTGTACATCAGCATTTCCCAATCTATCACCCTTTAAATAATATTCTACCTTTTTGTTTTTCCTACCGAAGTGGATAACTTTACATTTATCCACGTTATACTGCATCTGCCATGTATTTGCCCACTCACTCAACTTGTCTAAATCGCCTTGAAGCCTCTTTGCATCCTCCTCACAACTCACAATCCCACCTAGTTTTGTGTTGACAGCAAACTTGGAAATATTACATTTGGTTCCCTCATCCAAATCATTGATATATATTGTGAATAGCTGGGGCCCAAGCACTGATCCCTGCGGTACCCCACTAGTCACCGCCTGCCACCCCGAAAAAGACCCATTTATTCCTACTCTCTGTTTCCTGTCTGTTAACCAATTTTCAATTCATGCCAGTATATTACCTCCAATCCCATGTGCTTTAATTTTGCACACTAACCCCTTATGTGGGACTTTATCAAAGGCCTTCTGAAAATCCAAATACAGCACATCCACTGGTTCTCCCTTATCTATTCTACCAGTCGCATCCTCAACAAACTCCAGTAGGTTTGTCAAACACGATTTCCCTTTCATAAATCCATGTTGACTTTGTTTAATCCCGTTGATATTTTCTAAGTGTCCTGTTATCACATCCTTTATAATAGATTTTAGCATTTTCCCTACTACTGATGTTAGGCTAACCGGTCTGTAGTTCCCTGTTTTCTCTCTCCCTCCTTTTTTAAATAGTGGGGTTACATTTGCCACCCTCCAATCTGCTGGAACTGTCCATAATCTATAGAATTTTGGAAGATGACAACCAATGCATCCACTATTTCCATGGCTACCTCTTTTAGTACTCTGGGATGCAGATTATCAGGCCCTGGGGATTTATCAGCTTTCAGTCCCATTAGTTTCTCCAGCATTATTTTTTCACTAATGCTAATTTCCTTTAATTCCTCCTTCTCACTAGACCCTTGGTTCCTTCGCATTTCTGGGAAGTTATTCGTGTCCTCTTCCGTGAAGACAGAACCAAAGTTTTAGCATGGATAGAGAATTGGTTAACTAACAGAAAGCAGAGAGCCGGGATAAATGGGTCATTTTCTGGTTGGCAAACGGTAACTAGTGGGTTGCCACAGGGATCAGTGCTGGGGCCTCAACTATTTACAATTTACATTAATGACTTGGATGAAGGGACCGAGTGCAATGTAGTCAAGTTTGCAGATGATACAAAGATGGGTGGGAAAGCAAGTAGTGCAGAGGACTCAAAGAACCTGCAAAGGGATATAAGCAGGCTAAGTGAGTGGGCAAACATTTGGCAGATGGAGTATAATGTGGGAAAGTGCGAGGTTATACACTTTGGCAGGAAAAATAAAAAAGCAAATTATTATTTAAATGGAGAGAGATTACAAAATGCTACGGTTCAGAGGGACCTGGGGCTCCTTGTGCATGAAACACAAAAAGTTAGCATGCAGGTACAGCAAGTAATCAAAAAGGCAAATGGAATGTTGGCCTTTATTTCAAAGGGGTTAGAGTATAAAAGTAGGGAAGTCCTGTTACAACTGTACAGGGTATTGGTGAGAACACACCTTGAGTACTGCGTACAGTTTTGGTCTCCTTATTTAAGGAAGGATATACTTGCATTGGAGGAAGTTCAGAGACGATTCACTAGGTTAATTCCAATGATCAGGTGGTTGACTTATGAGATGAGGAAAGGTTGAGCATTGGAATTTAGAAGAATGAGAGGTGATCTTATTGAAACATATAAGATACTGAGGGGGCTCGACAAGGTAGATGCAAAGAGGATGTTTACCCTCGTGAGGAAATCTATAACGCGGGGGCACAGTTTTAGAATAAAGGGTCATAGAAACATAGAAGATAGGAGCATAAGTAGGCCATTCGGCCTCTCGAGCCTGCTCCGCCATTCAATGCGATCATGGCTGATCATCCAAATTCAGTACCCTGTCACTGCTTTCTCCCCATATCCCTTGATCCCCTTAGCCTTAAGAAATATATCTAACTCCTTCTTGAATATATTTAATGAATTGGCCTCTACTGCCTTCTGTGGTAGAGAATTCCACAGGTTCACCACTCTCTGGGTGAAGAAATTCCTCCTCATCTCAGTCCTAAATGGCTTACCCCTTATCCTTTGACTGTGACCCCTGGTTCTGGACTCCCCCACCATTGGGAACAGCCTTCCTGCATCTAGTCTGTCTAGCCCTGTTAGAATTTTATAAGTTTCAATGAGATCCCCTCTCATTCTTCTAAAGACTAGCGAATATAAGCCTAATCGACCCAATCTCTCTTCATACGTCATTCCTGCCATCCCAGGTATCAGTCTGGTGAATCTTCGCTGCACTCCCTCCATGGCAAGAACATCCTTCCTCAGATAAAACTGACCAAAACTGCACACAATACTCAAGGTGTGGTCTCACCAAGGCCCTGTACAACTGCAGCAAGACATCCTTGCTCCTGTACTTGAATCCTCTCGCTATGAAGGCCAACATACCATTTGCCTTCTTAACCGCCTGCTGCACCTGCATGCTTACCTTCAGCGAATGGTGCACAAGGACACCCAGGTCTCGTTGCACTTCCCCTTTTCCCAATCTATTGCCGTTCAGATAATAATCTGCCTTCCTGTTTTTGCCACCAAAGTGGATAACCTCACATTTATCCACATTATACTGCATCTGCCATGCATCTGCCCAATCACCCAACCTGTCCAAATCATACTGGAGTTTCTCGGCATCCTCCTCACAGCACACACGCCCACCCAGCTTTGTGTCATCTGCAAACTTGGAGATATTACATCTAGTTCCCTTGTCTAGTCATTAATATATATTGTGAATAACTGGGGTCCTAGCACCGATCCCTGCGGCACCCCACTAGTCAGTGCCTTCCACTTGGAAAAAGATCCGTTTATTCCAACTCTTTGCTTCCTGTCTGCCAACCAGTTTTCTATCCAAGTCAGTACATTACCCCCAATCCCATGTGTTTTAACTTTGCACGCTAGTCTCTTATGCGGGACCTTATCAAAAGCCTTTTGAAAGTCCAAATACACCACATCCACTGGTTCCCCCTTATCTATTCTACCAGTTACATCCTCAAAAAATTCCAGTAGATTAGTCAAGCACGATTTACCTTTTGTAAATCCATGTTGACTTTGACGATCCTGTCACTGTTTTCCAAGTGCTCTGCTATTACATCTTTTATAATGGACTCTAGCATTTTCTCCACTACCGATGTCAGGCTTACCGGTCTATAATTCCCCATTTTTTCTCTACCTCTTTTTTTAAATAGTGGGGTTACATTAGCTACCCTCCAATCCATGGGAACTGTTCCATAGTCTATAGAATTTTGGAAGATGACCAGCAATGCATCTATTTCTAGGGCCACTTCCTTAAGTACCCTAGGATGTAGATTATCAGCCCCTGGGGATGTATCGGCCTTCAACCCCGTCAATTTCCCTAACACCATTTTCCTACAAATACTGATTTCATTCAGTTCCTCCCTCTCATTAGACCCTATGTTCCCTGACATCTCTGGGAGTTTATTTGTGTCCTCCTTTGTGAAGACAGAACCAAAGTATGTATTTAATTGGTCTGCCATGTCTTTGTTCCCCATTATAAATTCCACTGATTCTGACTGCAAGGGACCTACGCTTGACTTTACCAATCTTTTTCTCTTCACATATCTGTTTTTATGTTCCCTGCTAGCTTACTCTCGTACTCTATTTTCCCCCTCTTAATTAATCCCTTTGTCCTCCTTTGCTGAATCCTAAACTGCTCCCAATCCTCAGGTTTGCTGCTTTTTCTGGCCAATTTATATGTCCTCTCCTTGAATCTTATGCTATCCCTAATTTCCCTTGTTAACCAATGTTGAGTCACCTTTTTTGTTTTATTTTTATGCCAAACAGGGATGAACAAATTCTGTAGTTCATCCATGCGATCTTTAAATGTTTGCCATTGCCTATTCTCCGTCAACCCTTTAAGTAACATTCCCCAATCCATCCTACCCAACTCGCGCCTCATACCATCATAGTTTCCTTTATTTAAATTCAGTACCCAAGTCTCTGAATCAACTACTTCACTCTCCATCTTAATGAAGAATTCTTCATATTATGATCGCTCCTCCCCAAGGGGCCTCGCACAACAAGATTGCTAACTAATCCTTTCTCATTACATAAAACCCAGTCTAAGATGGCCTGATCTCTAGTTGGTTCCTTGGTCCAGGAAACTATCCCGTATACACTCTATGAATTCCTCTTCCACAGTATTGTTACTA
The DNA here is from genome assembly GCF_052327205.1 of Somniosus microcephalus. Classification (NCBI taxonomy): domain Eukaryota; kingdom Metazoa; phylum Chordata; class Chondrichthyes; order Squaliformes; family Somniosidae; genus Somniosus; species Somniosus microcephalus. Next base: position 176,699,983 of record NC_140989.1, read on the forward strand.
ATTTGGTTAGACCAATCTATATGTAGATTAATGTCACCCATGATAACTGCTGTGCTCTTATTGCACGCATCTCTAATTTCCCATTTAATGCCATCCCCAACCTCAGCATTACTGTTTGGTGGTCTGTATACAACTCCCACTAATGTTTTCTGCCCCTTGGTATTTCTCAGCTCTACCCATACAGATTCCACATCATCAGAGCTAATATCCTTCCTTACTATTGTGTTAATCTCCTCTTTAACCAGCAATGCTACCCCACTGCCTTTTCCTTTTTGCCTGTCCTTCCTGAATATTGAATACCCCTGGATGTTGAATTCCCAGCCTTGGTCACCCTGGAGCCATGTCTCCGTAATCCCAATTATATTATATCCATTTACATCTATTTGCGCAGCTAATTCATCCACCTTATTACGAATGCTCCTCGCATTGAGACACAAAGCCTTCAGGCTTATTTTTTTCACACTCTTAGAACTTTTAGAATTATTGTTTACTGCGGCCATGTTTGATTTACACCCTTGCTTTCTCTGACTTCCACTTTTGCTTTTCTCCTTCCTGTCTTTTGCTTCTATCCTTGCATCCCTTTCCTCTGTCTCCCTGCACAGGTTCCCAACCCCCTGCCATTTTAGTTTAAACCCTCCCCAACAGCACTAGCAAGCACTCCCCCTTAGACATCGGTCCCGGTCCTGCCCAGGTGCAAATCGTCCACTTTGTACTGGTCCCACCTCCCCCAGAACTGGTTCCAATGTCCCAGGAATTTGAATCCCTCCCCCTTGCACCATTCTTCTAGCCACATATTCAGCTGAAATATCCTTCTATTTCTACTCTGACTAGCATGTGGCACTGGTAGCAATCCTGAGATTACTACCTTTGAGGTCCTATTTTTTAATTTACCTCCTAACTCCCTATATTCAGCTTTTAGGACCTCATCCCGTTTTTTCCCTATATCATTGGTACCTATATGCACCACGACAACTGGCTGCTCCCCCTCCCCCTCCAGAATGCCCTGCAGCCGCCCCGAGACATCCTTGACCCTTGCACCAGGGAGGCAACATACCATCCTGGAGCCTTGTTTGCGGCCGCAGAAACGCCTATCTATTCCCCTTACAATAGAATCCCCAATCACTATAGCTCTCCCGCTCTTTATCCTCCCATCCCGTGCAGCAGAACCACCCATGGTGCCAGGAAGTTGCTTGCTGCTGCCTTCCCCTGATAAGCCATCTCCCTCAACAATATCCAAAGCGGTATATCTGTTTGAGAGGGGGATGGCCACAAGGGACCCCTGCACTACCTGCCTGCACCTACTACTCTGCCTGGCGGTCACCCATTCCCTTCCTGCCTGTGCAGCCTTTACCTGTGGTGTGACCAACTGATTAAACATGATATCCACAATGTCCTCAGCATCGCAAATGCTCCAGTATGTGTCCATTCGCAGCTCCAGCGCCGCAATGCAGTCTGCCAGTAGCTGCAGCTGGATACACTTCCTACACACATGGTCATCAGGGACACAGGAAGTGTCCCTGATTTCCCACATAGTGCAGGAGGAGCATGCCACGGGGCCGAGCTTTGCTGCCATGACTTACCCTTAATTAATTAAAATTAAATCAATATCACCAATTATACTACAATTAAATGATATACTCAAGGGCCTTGTTTCCTAGCATTCCCCGCTACTCAACAGAGACCTTAGAAACGATAACCACAATATTAAGACCTTCTAAACTTTATAAACTATGGCCTAGAAATTCAGTTAAGGCCCGCCAGCAGGCTAACGCCCAAAAGTTAGCGCTGCGCGCGGAGCCAGGTGCGCCCATCAGATATTCGGCTTTTGCGCCCCAAGTCGGAACCGGGCGCTATTCCAGGGTGTGCCCGCCCCCGCTTGGGGCGCTGAAACTGAATTTCTGCGCTGTAGGCCCCGCTGCGCCACCCGCTGCGGTACTGCAGGCCTCCTCCTTCTCTTAAGGGGGAGGTGCCTGCAACAGCGAGATCGCCGCTGGATTGTGCCGGCAAATGAGCCCGGCACCACGGAGAAGTGCCGGGCTCGCGGAAAGCAGCCAGCAATGCCGCGGGGGGGTGGGTGGAGGAGGCCGGGGAAGGAGGTGCGGGCAGGCGGCTGCCAAAAAAGCGGCCGGCTGCACCTCCACCTTAAAGCGCCCCAGTAGCGCAGCAGTACGGCCCCGTTTTTCAATCGCTGTTTGCAGCTGCTGCAGAAGAGGCGGCCGCAACTAAATATAGGGTTTGGGCCGGAAGCGGGGCAGAACCAGGGCACTGCGCACACCGATGACGTCATCGGTGTCGGCGCAGCACTACCGGCTACCGCCGCCATTACCGCAGCGCTGAATATCAGCGCACCCTCTTACACTTGCGCAGAAGCCCTCTTTGGGCGGTAACTGGGCACAAAGCCCACTGAATTTCTGGCCCTATGAACCTTAACTGTCAAACTATAGACTAATATAAGTATTCACCCAATTAGCTGCTTCCTCCTGCCCGCATCATGTTTTGAATCATGACGTGGTCTGGAATGCCACCGCCGGTCTGCGAGATTGGTAAGCCTCTGTAAAAAAGCCTGCGAAAGTGAGTTTAAGTACTCACTGAACCTCCGCTCCTGACAATGGCCTGTGAAAAAAAGCCCGCGAAAATGAGTTTAAATACTCACTGAATCTCTGCTCTCACCGCTCCCAAAAATGGCCTGTGAAAAAAACCCTGCAAAAGTGAGTTTAAATACTCACTGAAACTCCGCTCTCACCGCTCCTGACACTGGCCTGTGAAAAAAACCCCGCGAAAGTGAGTTTAAATACTCACTGAACTTCCGCTCTCACCGCTCTCGACAATGGCCCTTTTAGAACTGAGACGAGGAGGAATTTCTTCTCTCAGAGGGTCGTAAATCTGTGGAATTCTCTGCCCCAGAGAGCCGTGGAGGCTGGGTCATTAAATACATTTAAGGTGGAGATAGACAAATTTTTGCAAGATAAGGGAGTGAAGGGTTGTGGGGAGCGGGCAGGGAAGTGGCTTTGAGCCCAAGATCAGCCATGATCTTATTGAATGGCAGAGTAGGCTCAAGGGGCCAAGTGGCCTATTCCTGCTCCTACTTCTTATGTTCTTATTTGTTTAATTGCTCTGCCATTTCCTTGTTCCCCATTATAAATTCTCACATTTCTGACTGTAAGGGACCTACATTTCTCTTCACTAATCTTTTTCTTTTTACATACTTGTAGAAGCTTTTACAGTCCACTTTTATGTTCTTTGCAAGTTTACTCTCATACTCTATTTTTCCCCTCTTAATCAATCTCTTGGTCCTTTTTTGCTGAACTCTAAACTGCTCCCAATCCTCAGGCTTGCTACTTTTTCTGGCAACTTTATATGACTCCTCTTTGGCTCTAATATTATCCTTAATTTCTTTTGTTAGCCATGGTTGGACCGTTTTTCCTTTTTTATTTTTGCACCAGAAAGGAATGTATAACTGTTGCAATTCATGCATTCGTTCCTTAAATGTTAGCCATTGCCTATCCACCGCCATGCCTTTTAATGAAGCTCCCCAATCTATCATAGCCAACTCACTCCTCATACCATCATAGTTTCTTTTGTTTAGATTTAGGCCTCTAGTTTCGGATTGGACTTCTTCTCTTTCCATCTTAATGAAAAATTCTATTATGTTATGGTCATTCTTCCCTAAAGGATCCCGCACAACAAGATTATTAATTAACCCCTTCTCATTGCACAATACCCAATCTAGGATAGCCTGTTCCCTAGTTGGCTCCTCAACGTACTGGTCTAAAAAACCATCTTGTACACACTTCAGGAATTCATCCTCCTCAGTATTAGTGCTAATTTGGTTTGGCCAGTCTATATGTAGATTAAAGTCTCCCATGATTACTGTAGTACCCTTGTTACGTGCATCTCTAATTTCCTGTTTGATGCCATCCCCTACATTACCACTACTGTTTGGAGGCCTATAGACAACTCCCACCAATGTTTTCTGCCCCTTGGTGCTTCTTAGCTCCACCCAGATGGATTCTACATCTTGATTTTCTGAGTCAATATCCTTTCTCACTATTGCTCTGATTTCATCTTTTACTAACAAGGCCACCCCACCTCCTTTTCCTTTTTGCCTGTCCTTCCTAAATATCGAATATCCTGGATATTCAGCTCCCAGCCTTGGTCACCCTGCAGCCATGTCTCCGTACGTATCAGTTTACTTCTATTTGCGCTGTTAATGCGTCTACCTTATTACAAATGCTTCGTGCATTCAGGTACAGTGTCTTTAGATTTGTCTTTTTAACATTTTTAGATATCTTAACATTTTTTTGTACTATGGCCCTATTTGTCTTATTACCATTTTCTCTTACCCGGACCCTATTTGTTAGTGCACTCCTTTGTTTGTACGCTCTGTCCCTTCCTGACACAATCTGGTTATCCTTACCCCAATCACTTTCCTGCACTGCTTCCTTGTCTTTTCTCTTTAGCATTCTAAATTTCTCTCCACCGGGACCCTCCCCTCCCTTATTTAGTTTAAAGCCCTATCTACCTCCCTAGTTATTCGATTCGCTAGAACTCCGGTCCCAACGTGGTTCAGGTGTAGTCCGTCCCAATGGAACAGCTCTCTCTTTCCCCAGCACTGGTGCCAGTGCCCCACGAATCGAAACCCACTTCTCCCACACCAATCTTTGAGCCACGTATTCATCTCCCTGATCCTAGTGATCCTATGCCAATTTGCTTGTGGCTCAGGTAATAATCCAGAGATTATTACCTTTGTGGTTCTGCTTTTTAATTTAGTTCCTAGCTGCTGAAACTCTCTCAGCAGAACCTCTTTCTTTGTCCTACCTATGTCGTTGGTGCCTACGTGGACCACGACAACTGGATCTTCCCCTCCCACTCCAAGTTCTTCTCCAGCCCGGAGGAGATGTCCTTTACCCTGGCACCGGGTAGGCAACACAGCCTTTGGGACTCACGCTCTTGGCTGCAGAGAACAGTGTCTATCCCCCTAACTATGCTTTCCCCTACCACTACCATATTTCTTTTTGCTCCCCCCTCTTGAATGGCTCCCTGTACCACGGTGCGGTGGTCAGTTTGCTCATCCTCCCTGCAGTCCCTGCCGTCGTCCACACAGAGAGTAAGAACCTCATACCTATTGGACAAGAGCAAGGGCTGAGGCTCCTCCACCACTACCCCCTCGTTCCCCATACCTGCCTCGCTTGTAGTCACACTCACCTGTCCCTGACCACGGACCAAATTTGAATGAATTAATCTAAGGGGTGTGACTGCCTCCTTTAAATCGCCTGCTACCTCACAGGTCGGTCCGCTCCGCTGCTGCTCCCAATAGCTCGGCCTGGGCCTCGAGCCTCGGGCTTTATTTCCTCGCTCCTCCTTCGCCTGCTCCCTCACAGGTTGGTCCGCTCCCACTGCTGCTCCCAATAGCTTGGTCTGGGCCTCGAGCCTCGGGCTTTATTTCCTCGCTCCTCCTTTGCCTGCTCCCTCACAGGTTGGTCCGCTCCCACTGCTGCTCCCAATAGCTCGGTCTGGGCCTCGAGCCTCGGGCTTTATTTCCTCGCTCCTCCTTTGCCTGCTCCCTCACAGGCCGGTCCGCTCCCACTGCTGCTCCCAATAGCTCGGTCTGGGCCTCGAGCCTCGGGCTTTATTTCCTCGCTCCTCCTTTGCCTGCTCCCTCACAGGTTGGTCCGCTCCCGCTGCTGCTCCCAATATCTCGGTCTGGGCCTTGAGCCTCGGGCTTTATTTCCTCGCTCCTCCTTCGCCTGCTCCCTCACAGGTTGGTCCGCTCCCACTGCTGCTCCCAATAGCTCGGTCTGGGCCTCGAGCCTCGGGCTTTATTTCCTCGCTCCTCCTTCGCCTGCTCCCTCACAGGTCGGTCCGCTCCCGCTGCTGCTCCCAATAGCTCGGTCTGGGCCTCAGGCCTTGGGCTTTATTTCCTCATTCCTCCTTCGCCTGTTCCCTCTTTTACAACTTTCTTGGTCAAGTTGTAAAATGCGGGAGTTCCCTTCATAGAATAAATAGAATCTACAGCACAGAAACAGGCCATTCGCCCAACTGGTCCACACTGGAGTTTATGCTGCACGAGCCTCCTCCCACCTATCAGCATATCCTTCTATTCCTTTCTCCTCCGTGTATTTTTCTAGCTTCCCCTTAAATACCTCTATGCTATTTACCTTAACTACACCTTGTGGTAACGAGTTCCACATTCTAACCACTCTGGGTAAAGAATTTTCTCCTGAATTCCTTATTGGAGTTATTAGTGACTATCTTATATTTATGACCTCTAGTTCTGGTCTTGCCCACAAGTGGAAACTTTTCTCTACGTCGAAGACCATCCTTGACCGATCTGGGGTTATGTACCTAACGGTTCACCTCAGAATTTAAGAGGTGAATAAAGGGTTATTTATTGAACAATGACTCACTTTCTGTACTTCAGTTTTAATGTTGTTGGTGACTGTTACAGTAGTATTTTACGTTAGTGTATTTTGCCATTATTTGTTATGCTGCGATTTATGCTTTAAATTAAAAATAAAACCACAGGGGCATTTGTTCAGGCTGTCAGTAAGTTCTGTTTTCTGTTTCTAAAAGGCAGGACAACCAATACTATTCCTTCTCAATGTGACAGTGGTGAGACCCTTAATACTGGTTCTGTTTGTCAAAGAAGCCGAATAGTATTAGTCCAAACTCAAAGAGAATGGATACCCAGACACACGTGTTCTGTATCTTACAATTGCTCACTGATATTTATCAAAAGGGTTCAAAAACTCAGCACTGCCTGCCCAATCTGACAGGTCTAACAGGCTGTCAGAATCCTTTGCCCGCTGCTCACAGCAACATCAAAATCGAATGAGAATAAAGCAAGGATCCGATTTTATTACAAATAGCAATCTGATGAAACCTTATTGTTAACGATTTTTCTACCAATCCTGAACAACAAGCAACTATTGTTACTGTAGTGTATGTAACCGTTCCACCTTTAAGAGAACTATTTTAAGGGTTGCACTACTTTATCTTGGCTGCTGTATACTGCAATACCGGTGGTGACCACACCGGTATATAAGTGCTGTGTAATGATTTATTGGGCAGTTCCGCCCTGACCTTCAACCAGTAAAGACCTGTTAAAGTTTACTCTTGTGGTCTGTGTAGTAATTCTCATTATAACACACAAACTTAACAGTGGCGACGATTACGATCTTACCCTGCGGCAGAGATACATCCAAGGCAGTTTAACGGGCGTCGAGAGGAGGCATCCGCCCTCACCATTCTGCTGAGAAAAGACTCGGGTCTGCAGATCAAAGGAAGAATTCTGACACGAAGACTTCCATCAGCAACAGGCAGTGATCATCCCTTCTGTCACGGTGGTGGGTAAGCCGATTAGCGACGAGCAGCAAGTCGGCCACGTTGACTGTGAGTAGGGGAGAAAATAAAAAAATAAAAAAACGGAGGATATAAGGGCGGAGAACTCGACCACAGCCGGGGAAAGGAGCCGGACAGAAGTCGGGGCCAGAGGTGCTGAGACTGGGGCAGCGTAAGGCACGGAAGCCGCGGTGAATGCAAACGCAGCCGGTGCGAAAGACCGGGCTGCAAGCGGGCTGGGAGACGCAACAGCATCGAGAGAGAGCTCGACCGCGACCGGTGAAAAAGGCCGGGCAGCTACCGAGGCCGCGAGGCGCAGCGACCGGGTCAGCATAAGGCGCGGGAGAAAATTTAAAAAAAAACGCGGAGAACTCAGCCGCAGCCGGGGGGAAAGGACCGGACTGCAAGAGGGGCTGGGAGGCACGATTTGAAAACCGCTGGGGGAGGGCGAACGCAGCAAATCGGCAATCGCCATTACAGCCAGCGGGGGAGAAAGGCAAACGCGGGAAGCCGCCATTTTCGGAGGCGGGGGAAGAAGACAAGCGCGGGAAACCGCCATTTTGTAAAAAAAAAAAAAAATAATTCTTTTGTTTCTCAAGAAGATCGCGAGGATGCCTAAGCGTGGTAACATCAATGATTTCGATCCCGATGTTGAAGATTGGGCCACGTATGTAGAACGCATAGAGATATATTGTAAGGCAAATAAAATATCAGATGAAGATAAAGCACTAACCTTACTAAACTCAATGGGTGCGAAGACATACGGGCTATTGAAGCATCTTCTATCACCAGCTAAACCGGCGGATCAGACTTTCGCTAATATTGTTGCTGTCCTGAAGAATCATTTGAACCCCACACCGCTGATGTTAGCGGAACGATTTAAATTTTATGCGAGAACGCAACTGAAAGAGGAAAGCAACGCGGAGTATTTAATTGAACTGCGCAAGCTAGCGAAATACTGTCAGTTTGGGGAAAGCCTGACAGAGGCACTGAGAGACAAATTCGTGTGTGGATTGTCGAAAGAAGGAACACAAAAGCGGTTGCTCGAAGAGAATGATCTTACACTTGATAAGGCTGTCACTATTGCAGCATCGCACGAAGCCGCAGCGAGAGGCACTGCGGAAATGCAGCTGAAGGCAGCGGTACTCAGCGTAGATCAAATGGCATTGGGTACAACGAAATGTTATCGTTGTGGGAAGACAACACACGATCAGAACCAATGCTGGTTTAAAAACCAGGAATGTAGAAAATGTGGCAAGCTTGGTCACATAGCTAAAGTATGCCGGTCAGGAAAGAAGACCAGCAACAAAAAGTCACCACAGGAAAAGTGCAGAAAGGTACATAAGGTGGCTGAGAAGAGTTCGGATGAACAGAATTCGGATTCAGACTCCAACAGCAAGGAACTGGGTAGTCTAAGAATTCACAACGTGAGTAAGGAAGCTGACTGACAAACTATCTGGGTCACACTGCAGATAGCAGGAGTCCAAGTGAAGATGGAATTGGACACCGGATCGGCGTTGACGGTCATGAATAAGCAAGATTACAAAAAGTTATTCAAACATATTCCCCTACGGGATACGGAGATAGTATTGCAGACATACACGGGGCAAAAAGTATACCCCATCGGAAAGATAAAAGTCAAGGTGATACACAAGGGCAAAGAACACCAAGGAATGGACTTATATGTACTACCTGAGGGAGGTCCACCACTTCTGGGACGGGAGTGGATCAGGAAAATAAATATGGACTGGCACTCCCTAAACGCAATAACGGTAGATTCCGGAAAAAAAGATGTCAAACCTGAACGATTGTCCAGAATATTGGATGAGGCTAAAGAGGTGTTCCAACAGGGACTGGGAACACTGAGAGGAATTAAGGCAAAAATCAAGATTGCAGAACATGCAAACCCAAAATTTTTCAAAGCCAGACCGGTACCGTATGCGATACGACCTGCTGTGGAAGCTGAGCTGGAAGGGCTGGAACGTTCAGGAGTACTGTCTAAGGTGGACTGGAGTGAGTGGGCCACGCCCATTGTTCCCGTCATGAAGCGTTCATCGAGTAATAAGCCAGGGGAACCGGGGAAGGTCCGCATCTGTGGAGACTTCAAGATCACAGTTAATCCGGTGCTTCACACGGTGCAATATCCGCTTCCGCGGATTGAGGATATCTTTGCTTCATTGTCTGGCGGGAAACGCTTCACCAAGATAGACCTGGCGCAAACGTACTTACAGATGGAAGTTGAGGAAGAGTTGCGCCAGTATCTCACAATCAGCACGCACAGAGGCTTGTATCGATATAATAGACTGGTTTTTGGAGTGGCTTCGGCTCTGGCAATTTGGCAGAGGGCCATGGAGCAGGTATTACAGGGAATTCCAAGCACTCAATGTTACTTGGACGATATCCTGATTACAGGAGATGACAATGAGGAACACCTTGCAAATTTGAAACTGGTGCTCACCAGGTTGAAGGAATATGGCCTTCGAGTTAATCGCCAGAAATGTGAGTTCTTTCAGGAACGGATCTCGTACTGTGGTCATGTCATTGACCAGGAGGGGCTGCACAAGTCACCTGACAAGATCGAAGCTGTTGTGAAGGCTCCCGCTCCGGAAAATGTATCCCAGTTGAGATCGTTCCTAGGGTTGATTAACTATTACCATAAGTTTCTGCCAAATCTATCCACGGTGCTGCACCCGCTGAATGCTCTTTTGCAGAAAGAAGTACCATGGAAGTGGAGCGAGGACTGTAAGAAGGCCTTTCGCAAAAGCAAGACATTGATCACCTCAGAGGAAGTGTTGGCTCACTTCAACCCAACGCTACCTATTCGTTTGGCTTGTGATGCTTCTCCTTATGGTATTGGAGCAGTACTCTCACACAAGTTGCCAAATGGCTCGGAAAGGCCAGTCGCATTTGCATCCAGATCATTGACCTCCGCTGAGCGCAACTATGCTCAGATAGATAGGGAGGCTCTCAGCCTGGTGTGGGGAGTAAAGAAGTTTCATCATTACCTGCAGGGCCAGAAGTTTACACTGCTGACAGACCACCAGCCGTTGGTATCCATATTCAACCCTAAAATGGGCGTTTCCATTATGACAGCGCAAAGGCTACAGAGGTGGTCCCTTTTCCTAGGGGCACACCAATATGGCATAGAATACAAAGGATCAAAACAGCATGGGAATGCTGACGGTTTATCATGCCTACCGTTGCCAACGGTAGAAGAGGCGCCTACAGTGGACCCAGTGGAGATGTTCCACTCAACCATAGTGGAATGTCTACCAGTAACAAATTCTACGATCGAAAAGGAAACAAGAAATGACCCGACTCTCTCACGAGTCTACGATTTAACGGTGAAGGGATGGCCAGCACATGGCGAACCACTGTTGCCAGCATTTTCGCAAAGAAGAGAACAGCTGTCAGTGTGCCGAGGAACTTTGATGTGTGGATCCAGAGTGGTGATTCCACCCAAACTCCAGCAAAAAGTGCTAAAGGAGCTTCACGAGGGGCATCTGGGTGGAGTGAAAATGAAGAACCTAGCCAGAGCGTTCGTGTGGTGGCCAGGTATCGATGGAGACATCAAAGAAATGACCAAGAGCTGTTTAGGATGCCAGAAGGTCCAAAACGCCCCACCACAAGCTCCTCTGCATCCATGGGAGTGGCCCTCATCTCCATGGCAAAGGGTACATATCGACTTTGCTGGTCCATTTATGGACTCAATGTTCTTAATCGCGGTGGATGCACACTCCAAGTGGCCGGAGGTAATAAAGATGTCCTCCACCACCACGGAAAAAACCATCACAGTATTAAGGACCATCTTTGCCAGGAATGGGCTGCCGGAACAGATCTGTTCTGATAATGGACCGCAATTTGTGTCCGAAGAATTCAGGAAGTTCTTAAAAAACAATGGGGTTAAGCACTACACGTCCGCCCCATACCATCCCGCCACCAATGGATTAGCTGAAAGGTTTGTCCAGACCTTCAAGAAGGCCATAAAGGCCATGGGTAATGAAGACATAAATCTACAACATAAGGTAGATAACTTCTTGTTGGCGTACAGGAATGCAACACATGCGGTCACAAACCAAACTCCCGCCATGATGTTTTTCAATAGAAGCCTAAGATGCTGGCTGGATTTGATCAAGCCAAACATCAGAAGGGACGTAGAGAATCGGCAATTTCAAGGCATGAATGAAAGGCCAACTAGAACCTTCCAGATAGGTCAACAAGTTTTGGCCCGGGACTACCGTACCGAGAAATGGCAGCCTGGAACTATTTGCACACGACTAGGACCGCTGATGTATACCGTGGACATTGGTGAAAGCATAATAAGGCGCCATGCTGACCAGATCATAGCGTCATCCGAAAAGGGACAACCTACACCACAACTCTATACGCCTAATGATGAAGCAGAAATACCCATAGTATCTACCTCCGATCCGGTGATACTGGAACCAGATGAACCCGACACTGACATTCAAGCCGAATCGACCTTGCCAAAAGAACCTACTACACCACCGAAAACTACTACACCACCGAGGCGTTATCCGGACCGAGTCAGGAAGCCTCCAGAGAGACTGAATCTGTGAACTGTTTTACATTAAGTTGTGTATATATGTTATGATGCTATGTTTAATGGGAAGATATACTGTTAACCTAAAAAGGGAGGATTGTAGTGTATGTAACCGTTCCACCTTTAAGAGAACTATTTTAAGGGTTGCACTACTTTATCTTGGCTGCTGTATACTGCAATACCGGTTGTGACCACACCGGTATATAAGTGCTGTGTAATGATTTATTGGGCAGTTCCGCCCTGACCTTCAACCAGTAAAGACCTGTTAAAGTTTACTCTTGTGGTCTGTGTAGTAATTCTCATTATAACACACAGACTTAACAGTTACATCTAGAAGACCATGTCAATTCACTAAAGGTGTGTTCAGATTTACATTCCAAGCTACCATTGCATTCAATCCACTTCTAAAGAAAGACTTGCCTTTATATAGCACTTTCATGACCTCAGGACGTCCCAAAGTACACTTACAGCCAGTGAAGTACTTTTTTTGAAGTGTAGTCACTGTTGTAATGTAGGAAACACAGTAGCCAAGTTGCACATAGCAAGCTCCCACAAACAGCAATGAGATAAATGACCAAATAATCTGTTTTAGTGAAATAAAAACAGAAAATGCAGGAAATACTCCGCGGGTCAGGCAGCATCTGTGAAGAGAGAAACAGAGTTAACGTTTCAGGTCGATGACCTTTCCCAGCATATTTTCCCAGCCCCCTACTGTGCTGTATCTCAGCTAATGGCTCAAACATGCAGCATGCAGAAGAGGCGAAAAATGACATTGTAAAAGGAATGTAAGTACCGTCCCACTATTAACATATGGACATACGAAAATGATGGGCAGGAATTGTTCATCACTGCTAGAGCATCACGACTAAACACTTTCCTCCCCGCCTCCCCACCCTCTCCACCAGCCCCCCATCCCCCACCTCACCCCACCACTCCCTCCCCCCACCCCCAGCCCCCTGTTGTGTCGGTACCTTTCCACCTAGACACAATTTAGGACTCAGAATTTCAAACATGAAGTGCTTTATTGGAAGGAAAGGAAGTTCTGGCAAGTTCCGAACAAAGAGGGCTAAACTTAACAGAGAACACCCAACCATTTATCTCCTGTGACAGCGCCACCACAGGTGGGAGGAGAACACAGAATAGAACACACAATACATAACATTTCCTCCCCTCTTAAATGGAAGGTCCACATTATTCCTCAACAGGTAAGTTACTTTCAATGCACTCAACGAACCTAGGGTAGAGGTAGACTGCCTCAACCCGTGACTTTACCCTGGGGTTTATTCTGCCCCAGTCTTGTGGGCAAGTCACTAAGCCTACAGATCCAAGTGTCTTGGAGGCCACCGCTCTCTGACAGGATACCGGCGGTCATCGCTGGCTTCCACAGCAGTAGGCATTGACACAGGCCTGGATGGAGAAGGTGCCTGTGTCAGTCGAAAGTCAGGAGTTTGCACAGGTGGAACAGTCTCTTTGACTTCCTGTGTTGGAGAAGAGCACTGTGGCAAAGGATGCTGGTTTGCGGTATCATCTGGAAACAGTTCAGGCCAACCAGCCGTTGGAGCCTCTGTGGCTGTCTCTGCTCCTAGCAACAGTTGATCTGTGTGTCTTCCCCAGACGACGTCCTCAGCAGTCTCAACCGTGTAAGACACAGGGCCCGTCTGCGCGATCACCGTAGCAGGAACCCATTTCGGTCCAGTGTTGTAGTTTCGAGCTAGGACGTGCTCTCCCAGATGAAACCGTCTCTCCTTGGCTCTTTTCTCTCTCTTTTCAACTTGAGCTTGTTGTTGACAATGGACAACCTGTTCTGCCCTTGGAGGTTTGAGTAAGTCAAAACTTGTCCGGAACTGCCTCTTCATCATGAGCGAAGCGGGGGAAGTTTTGGTTGTGGCATGCGGCTCGTTCCTGTAGGACAACAGCAAGCTGTTCAGACGTTGGTGGATTGAGCCCTGACCTTGCGATGCCTTCAAGGCGTGCTTCAAAGTTTGCACGAACCTTTCTGCCTGGCCGTTAGTAGAGGGATGATAGGGCGCAGACCCGATGTGTTGGACACCATTCACATGCAGGAAGGTTGCAAACTCCTGTGATACAAATTGTGGACCGCTGTCACTTACGAGTTGTTCCGGTGAGCCATAACGGCTGAACATCTCACCAAGTTTCTCAATTGTTTTCTCTGCCGTGGGAGACCTCATCACAGCGACCTCCGGCCACTTGCTACGAGCGTCCACAACCACCATAAACATCTTCTCTTTGAAAGGACCGGCGAAGTCCACATGTACTCGCTGCCACACTTCTGCAGGCCAATCCCAGGGGTGTAGGGTTGCCAGCTGTGGAACATTCCGGACCCTTTGACATGGGGAACATGTTTTGGCTTTCTCCTCAATATTCCCATCGAGACCTGGCCACCAGAAGTAGCTTCTTGCCAGTTCCTTCATCCCAACCATCCCACTGTGGCCTGTATGAAGTAGTTGCAGTATAGGTTCCCTCAAAGGTGGCGGAATGATGACACGGCGTCCCCAAAGAAGACAACCTGCCTGGACGGAGAGCTCATTTCTTTTTGAAACGCGGGTGTACCTTCGCACCTGAACTGCAGTGACAGGTGCTCCCTCCACTTGTCTAAAGTAGAAGATGTCTATCTGGCGAGGCTCTGGGGGAGTAACAGGCAAGGGTAGCCTCGAGAGACCGTCTGCGTTGCCGTGCAAGTCTGATTTGCGATATTTGATGTCGTATGTGTGTCCTGACAACAGTAAAGCCCACCTTTGCATCCTGCTTGCAGCGAGAGACGGAATTCCGGTGTGGGGCCCGAAGATTGAAGTCAATGGATGATGGTCCGTCAGGAGTGTGAACCTTCTCCCAAATAGGTACTGATGAAATTTTCGAATTCCAAAAACGATTCCCAAGGCCTCGCGCTCGATCTGCGCATAGTTACTCTCAGCCTTGTTCAAGGTGCGTGATGTGAAGGCGATAGGTTTCTCTTCACCCGAAGGCATGATGTGGGATGTGACTGCTCCCACACCATATGGTGATGCATCACATGCTAGCTGCACAGGTAGCTTTGGGTCAAAGTGTGTCAGGACCTCCGATTTCAGCAATGCTTTCTTTGCTTGGGCGAAAGCTTCGTTGCACAGTTCAGTCCATTTCCATGTTTTGCCTTGACATAGCAACTGATGTAACTGCTTCAGCAATGTTGCTAAGTCTGGAATAAACTTCCCATAGTAGTTAAGTAGCCCCAGAAATGAACGTAACTGGCTCACATTCTGGGGTGCTGGGGCCTCCACGATCGCCTTGACATTTGACGGCGCCTTATGCAGGCCAGTAGCATCAATCACATGCCCCAGGTACTCAACTGAAGACTGAAAGAATTCACATTTGTCTTTACGAACTCTGAGTCCGTACTCTTTCAGTCGTTGTAGTGTCGCATCCAAGTTCAGAAGATGATCCTCCTCATTTGTCCCAGGGACAAGGATGCGTCCAGGTAGCACTGGACTCCTGGCAGTCCACTCAAAATCTGATCCATTGCCCTTTGGAATAGAGCAGGGGCCGACGTAATTCCAAACGGAAGGCGGTAGTACCTGTATAGCCCCTTGTGTGTCACAATTGTCAGCATCTCCTTTGATTTGTCATCGACATGCATTTGTAGATAAGTCTGGCATAAGTCTATTTTGCTGAACTTTTGCCCTCTGGCCAGGCCCGTAAAAAGATCATCAATGAGGGGAAGAGGGTACTGTTCCGCAGACAGCACCGGGTTAATAGTCACTTTAAAATCCCCGCAGATTCGAACAGATCCATCCTTTTTCAGGACAGGAACAATTGGTGTGGCCCATTTGCTCATGCTCACAGTTCCAGGACTCCATTCTCGACTAAGGCCTCCAAGTTAGCCTCAACTTTTGGCCTAATTGCATAGGGTACAGGTCGGGCTTTGTGAAACTTCGGCTTGCTGTCAGGTTTAATGTCCAGTCTCACGCTGATCTTTTTCATGCTCCCAAGTTCCCCATTGAAGAGTTCTGCATGTTTGTTTAACACTGCAGTCAGACCTGACTCCCCTTTTGACATCATGCGGACTGCAGGCCAGTCCAGCGTGATTTTCTCTAGCCACGCACGTCCCAGTAGCGATGGGTAATTTCCCTTTACCACATATAGTGGCAGTTTTGCAGTCTGTCCGTTCAATTTAACTGTCACCTCAATGACGCCTCTCATGGCCACAGGTTCGCCGGTATACGTCTTTAGCACAATGTTTGTTGGCTGAAGGATAAGGTGCTTTAGCATTTTGTTGTAGACAGTGTCTGAAACAAGGGACACAGCCGCGCCTGTGTCCACCTCCATCCGCACTGATTGTCCCTCCACGAGTGGTGACACCCAGTAGCCATTTAAATCACCTGCAACCGTCAGTATGTGCACCTCTTCCTCCTCAGAGATGTCGCTCCCCTCTGTTTTGCTTGTTCCATCATACTGCACTGAATGAACACTCTTTTTCCTCTCTTGTCCAAATGCAGACATTTTGCTTCCATGCTTCCCAGCTCTGTCTGTTCTTTTTTTTACCTCTACAGGCGCGTTCAATGTGACCCTTTTTGCCACAATTTCGGCGTTCCAGCTCCGTACACCAGCAATCATTAGCATGATGGCCCGTTTTCCCACAACGGTAACATGTGCCATTCTGCGCACCTTTAGGCTCAGATGACAGCTTGTGAACTCTCCCTGTTGAACTCAACTGGTGAGCCTCCTTTTCCGCCATCTCCATGGAGACACTAACTTCAATGGCCTTTTCAAGAGTAAGGTTGTCCTTCGGAAGAAGGCGCTTCTGTGTGGCTGCATTTTGCATACCACACACAAGTCTGTCTCTAATGGTGTCATTCAGCACCTCCTTGAACTGGCAGTGTTCTGACAACCTTTTTAAAGCAGCAATAAACATCGTCACTGATTCCCCCTCCTCTTGATTCCGTTTGTGAAATCTAAATCTCTGAGCAATAACCAGAGGTTTTGGTGAAAAATGTGCTCCAAGAATTTCCACTAGTTGCTTATATGTTTTAGTTCCTGGCTTATCTGGCTGCACGAGGCTGCGAAGTAAATTGAATGTCTTCGGCCTGATTACACTCAAAAAGGTAGGCATGACTTTTTCATTTGCCACCGCATTCGCCAATACAAAATAGTCAAAATGTTCCGTATATGCGCTCCATTGCTCCACATTTTCATCAAAATCACCGATGTTTCCTAATATAGTAGCCATCTCACGTTTCAAATTAAATTTTCTGTTTACTCACTGCACCCGTAACGTACGCAGATTCATCCGCTCCTTGTTGCCAGTTGTTGTGTCGGTACCTTTCTACCTAGACACAATTTAGGACTCAGAACTCAGAGATTCAAACATGAAGTGCTTTATTGGAAGGAAAGGAAGTTCTGGAAAGTTCCGAACAAAGAGAGCTAAACTTAACAGAGAACACCCAACCATTTATCTCCTGTGACAGCGCCACCACAGGTGGGAGGAGAACACACAATAGAACACACAATACATAACACCCCCACCACCCCCAACCACTCCACCTACCTCCCCACCCCCTCCCCAAACCCCCACCCCACCACTCCCTCCCCCACCCCTCCACCCGCCTCCCCACCCCCTCCCCAACCCCCACTTCCACCCCCACCCACCTCACCCCACCACTCCCTCCACCCACCTCCCCACCCCTTCTCTCAAACCCTCATCCCACCCCACCCCCACCCCACCCCTCCACCCCTCCACCAGCCCCCACCACCCCAACCCCTCCAGCTGCCCCCACACCCCACCCCACCACCCCACCCTACCCCAACCCCAAAACACCCCAACCTGACCCCACCACTCTAGCCCCACCCCTCCTCCACCACTGCTCCCCCACTCCCCACCCCTCTGCCACCCCCCCACCACCCCCACCACTGCCTCCCCCTACCCCTCCGCCACCCCCTCCTCCAAAAGGTTTGCTCTGTGATGGTTTGCCAACATTAATCCTTTCACTGCCCTTTATACTGGGGAGTTTGATTCTGTTTATTGCTGTTCTCTGGTAGATTTGTTATTCAATTCTCAGTGAATTGCATTAAGAATGATTGACTTGAAGAGTTATTGCATCTGCAAGATGGACGGCATCTATCTTGTAGCAAAATAGATTCGGTGTGTGTGTAAAAAAAAATAAAAGTCACAATTTAATTTTAACAAACGGTAGCAATAGAGTCGGCAGCCGAAGTGAAGAGGTTTATCTGATAATTTGTTTTGTAATTTTGATCTATGTGTACTGGCAGTGTTATTTTATACAAAATACTTACATATATCCCAGCAGACACATCTCAAACAATTTTAGTGAAGGGATAAGATGCCAAGGCCTGAGAAGGACCCTTAAAGGGATAGGCCCTGCTTGATTGACGATGTTTTATTTTTCTGTAAGGTATTATGAGCTGAAGGCCAGAAATAAAATTATCAGTAATGCCAACTCCCGCGAATTAATCGCAAGACACGATCTCGCGATTCAGCTGTGAAAAGTCATGGGCCTAGAAATTGGGTATAGCCCCGCTTGGGGCGTTAGAATTGGCGGAGCGCAAATTTTATAGCCAGGCGCAACTTATCGACACCTCGTGCGATATTGGGTTGCAGCACCCCAAAGGTGATTGAGGTGCAAGTTCAGGCATTACACGGGGCACCTAAGGCGCTAACATGCCGGCGCAACCCAATATCGGGGCGTCCAGCCACAGCGCAGGTGCTCTCAATTACCCATGACCACGAGACTTGCAGGCGCCGGCCAGCTCTTAAGGGGGTGGGTCAGGCAGCTCCAGCATCCACACTCTGCGCCTTGTAGGCCTGCAAATCGGCGCAGGCCCTTCTCTGCCGCAAAAAACTTGGATCAGATGGAGAGGGTGAGGCAGAGAGCAGAGCGCTTCAGCACTGAGTCTCTGGAGGAATTGGTGTCCGCAGTGGAGCGCCGGCGAGATGTCCTATACCCAGACAATGGCAGGAGGCCTAATCATAAGGACTACCGACGAGCTTGGAGGGATGTTTCTCAGAGGGTCAACTCCAGCAGCATGGCGACCAGGAGCCCTGTCCAGTGCAGGAAGAAATTCAACGACCTGATTTTATGGCTACAGGGTGCACGATACCCCAGTGGCCATCTGTCAGCAAGCACCCATGGCCCTTTCTGGTCACACACATCCACATTTGACTCAGGGCATCATGTAAGGGCTGTTCCACCATGGGGGGCATGAGATCATCACTCAGGGCATCATGTAAGGGATGTTCCACCATGGGGGGCATGAGAACATCACTCAGGGCATCATGTAAGGGCTCTTCCACCATGGGGGGCATGAGATGATAACTCAGGGCATCATGTTACATCACTTCCCGTCCTTTGCCCTGCAGGCCAAGCTGGCACGGAACCGAAAGGAGCAGCTTCGCACCGGAGGAGGCCGTCCTCAAGTGGAGCCTCTGACGGATCTCGAGGAGAGACTCCACCAGATTGTGGGAGGACGTCTGAGTGGTCCTGTCACCACTGCAGCTGCCGACCCCATTGTCCACAGTGATGGTAAGGTTCTCAACTATTACAGCTCTCACCTTTCAGTTGTTTCCCCCGCCAGCATGCTTTCTCAATGTGGACCCATGTCATAGCATTGCCGCACTGTTGCATCCCTTGCTGCCAAACTGTCCTTTTGCTAAAGCCACTCTTCAACCTCCCTGCTTTCAGATGCTGCATCACCAGCTCGGGAGCCGGCCCCTCAAGCTGCCAGTGCAAGTGCCTCCGGAGGGGACGACCAGGAGGAAGCCGGACCATCCGTGCCAGCCTCAGGGGAGCCACCGCATGTGGAGACTGGGGATAGTAGTTCCCTTGAGGGGAGTGGTGGGGGGCTCTGATGAGGAGCCAGTTGCAGGGACCAGCGGCCTGCAGCAACGCGCGGGGAGTAGGGACGCTCGGTGGCCGTCTCCCCGGAGGGCGAGGCAGGCCACCATGACTGCTGCACAGAGTGCAGAGGAGGTGCGGTGCCTTGCCGAAATGAGCGCCCAGGCCCGGCTCAGGCACACTGAGCTTATGGCTGCAGTGGGGAGGATGCCTGAGTCCATCGACACACTGGCAAAGAGTGTGGTGGACTTTGGGGCAGCAATGGAAAGGACTGTCCAGGGCTTCGGGGCAGCAATGGAAAGGTCTGTCCAGGGCTTCGGGGCAGCAATGGAAAGGTCTGTCCAGGGCTTCGGGGCAGCAATGGAAAGGACTGTCCAGGGCTTCGGGGCAGCAATGGAAAGGTCTGTCCAGGGCTTCGGGGCAGCAATGGAAAGGTCTGTCCAGGGCTTCGGGGCAGCAATGGAAAGGTCTGTCCAGGGCTTCGGGGCAGCAATGGAAAGGACTGTCCAGGGCTTCGGGGCAGCAATGGAAAGGTCTGTCCAGGGCTTGTCCGAAGCAGTGGCAAGGACTGTTCCAGCCTTGTCCGAAGCAGTGGAAAGGACTGTTCATGGCTTTTCCGAAGCACTGGCACCTGCCACGCAGGTTCTCACTGCTGCCACGCAGTCACATGCTGGCCTCGTCCACACGCAGATTGAGGCCACGCGAACACTCACTGCTGCCACCATAGCTGCATCAGGCAGGATCACCCCAGGCCCTTGCAGCACCACAGCAGGCCATGAATTTGTGGAGCAGTCGATTGTGGCGTATGGTCCGGTGCGGCACCGTCAGAGTGCCAGTGTGTCGGCCGACAACAGTGCAGGTGTCCTCTCTCTGCATGTGACCAGTCCTGATGCCACCGCTGGCACGTCAGCAGAGCAGCTGCCACCACCTGCGCGGCACACTGCTAGCAGACATGTCCAGTTGGAGCAGCCTGCTTGTGGGACCTCCAAGCCCAGAGGTCGTCTAGGCCGTCCCTCAGGGGCTTCAGCGCTTCCAGACACTCAGCAGGTGTCCCCCAGCCTTGACGCAGCCACTGGGGTACAATTACGGAGGAGCTGCAGGGAGGGAAGGGGCCGACCTCGTAAGAGGAGTCGGTCTCCATCAAGGGGTCACCAGTGGAGGGAGGTGCTAAAACGTCTCTTTTTCCGGTTTTAAGGCACTCCACACCTGTTGTGTTTGTTTGTTATTGTTGTGTATGTAATATGTGTGCTACTTTGAACCTATGGACAGGACTGCACTACTTGTAGGGCGTAGTGATACGCAGTACCACTCCTGGCCATAGGGGTATAAATAGTATTGTGGGTACTGATCTCCCCTCAGTTCCCGCCTGTGGGCATGAAGTAAAGACCTACGTGCAGTCCCTACCTCCAACCAGTAAAGACCTGTTTGAGTTATATGTTTAAGTCTTTGTGTTAATTGTTCAATACAATACACATACTTAACACTGGCGACGAGTCGGTTCGAACCCTGCGGCAGTTATTCCACGGCGGCTTCGTCCAAAGACAGGACGTTGAAGAGAGGTTTCAATCCTCAACACCCCACTCAAAACTGAAGGGCAGCAGAAATCCTGACAGCTTCCAGCGACTGGAAGCGACAGGCATTAGGATCCTGAAGCCTCCATAACCTCGTGGGTAAGCCGAGCAGCGTTGGCTGCAAAGACAGGGCCACCGATCGGGAGATAAGGGCGATCGCAATCCCTGATAAGAGCCGCGGTGAAACGCGCGAGCGGGTAAGCCAGAGTCCGGGAGGGAGCGAGCAAGAGCCGCGCGAGCGGGTGAGCCACAGGCCGGGAGCCGCTTCAAGTGCGAGGCGCAGCGCGGGCCAGCGATCAGGACCAAAGATAAGGGCCGCACTCGGACTGAAAGGCGCGGCGGCTGCAGAAGCTCAAGGTGCGAGAGCCGCGGTGCACAGCGCGGGCTATCGATCGCATAGAAGATAAGGGCCGAGAGCCGCTTCGGTCGGGAGCCACTTCGCGATCCAGCGATCGCATCCGCTGATAAGGGCCGCACTCGGGCGATCACGGCGAAGATAAGGGCCGCACTCGGGGGCTGAAGGGAGACGGCGTCGGGGGACGGGTGAAGACCGCCAAGCGCGGGAAAACCGCCATTTTGTGGGCGGAGGACGACGGCAAGAGCGGGAAGCCGCCATCTTTGATAACAAGTAAAGAAAATAAAATCTGAGAAATTGCAAATCTACAATGCCTAAACACGGGAATATTAGCACCTTTGATAGTGACCTCGAAGATTGGGCCATATATGTTGAAAGAGTAAAAAATTATTGTAAGGCCAATAAAATTCGTGACCAAGATAAAGCTCTAACATTATTAAATTTAATGGGTGCGAAGACATACGGGCAATTGAAACACCTGTTATCACCAGATGAACCGGCGGATAAGACGTTCGATGAGATTGTTACTGTCCTGAAAGATCATCTAAACCCCACGCCGCTGATGCTAGCGGAACGATTTAAATTTTACGACAGAAGGCAGCTACAGCATGAAAGCAATGCTGAATATTTGCTGGAATTGCGTAAATTAGCGAAATATTGCCAGTTTGGAACGGGACTGACAGATGCACTACAAGACAAATTTGTGTGTGGTTTATTTAAACAGGATACACAAAAGCGACTGCTCGAGGAGAAGGCGGTCACTATGGCAGCAGCACACGAAGCCGCAGCGAGAGGCACGGCAGTAATGCAGCTACGGTCACCGGAGCTCAGTGCACACAAATTGGGTGTGAGTTCTGGCAAATGTTATCGTTGTGGAAAGACAACGCATGATCAGAACCAGTGTTGGTTTAAAAACCAAGAATGTAGAACTTGTGGTAGGCTTGGACATATAGCTAGAGTATGCAGGTCAGGGAAGAAGACCAGCAACAAGAAGTCACCGCAAGGAAAATACGCAAAGGTACACAAGGTGACCGAACAGGAGTCCGATTCAGACGCTAGCAGTAATGAACTGGCTAGCTTAAGCTGTAATGAACTGGCTAGCTTAAGAGTACTCAACGCTGGTAAGGGTGCAGACCTCCAGACAATTTGGGTCACTCTTCAGATAGAAGGAGTCCAAGTAAAACTGGAATTGGACACTGGATCGGCATTGACGGTCATAAATAAGAAAGATTACGGAAAGTTATTCCAACATATTCCCCTACAGGATACGGGGATTATATTGAAAACATACACGGGGCAAAGAGTGTACCCCATCGGGAAAATAGAGGTTGCAGTGGTCCACAAGGGCGAAGACAGTCAAATAATGGACTTATATGTGATATCTGAAGGAGGTCCTCCACTACTAGGACGGGAGTGGATTAGGAAAATGAATATGGACTGGCATTTCCTACAAACAATAACGAGTGAGAACTCGGTGAAGATAGTCGGCCCAGACTCTGGAACGGATGATGGTAAGCCCAACTCAGGTGCAAAAGACAAAGTTTCAGCACAGAATTCCACTGAGCAACAACAACATAGTTTAACTGTGGATTCTGAGTCTGGCAAGTCTACTGATGTGCCCATTTCTGAGGGACACCGGGCTCGAACTCAACTCCATTTCAAACTACAACAGCAATTAGAACAAATGCTTCGCCGTTTTGAGCAAGAGTTGAATGCAACGAAAGAGTTCTTTGATATAGAGTTGGAGAATCTGGAAAGACAACAGAAGCAGCTGATGGAGAAAATGGAGCAGGAGCACACAAAACGTCTGATGTCAGAGGAGTTAACAGTCAGCCAACTCCTGCATATGCTGAAGGACAGGACTCTGAAATGGGAAAAACTTGAACACAAACTTCAATATTCAAACGAAAGGGGTTCGGAGCTCTCAAAGGTTATTGGAAGAGCTGAGGTGGCAACACAGACTGAGATGACTGCAACAGAGCAGCCCTTGGATGCCAAAAGTACGCTGACTCACGTCAACGTAGAACAACAGACCGCTGAAACAGCTGCTCCGGTAGAGGGATTGAATAGTCCGATCAATCAATCTCCAAAAGAAGTTGAAGTAGTAAAATCTCAAATGAGGTCATTAGTAAACGACTTGCTGAAAGCCAAGAAAAAGCTGGATGAAGAGGTACGCATGAAGAAGTCTCTTCAGGAAAGATGTCTGGACTTGGAACAAAAGCTGGCTAACGCCCAGCTGGGTATGGAGGAAATAGAAGACCCTCTCGCTGGCCTAGATCAGGACGACACCGAATATTACTATGTCCTGTCCTGCCCAACTTGTAACTTCGACTCCCACCATACAGAAATCATGGAGGAGCACCGAAAGTCTACGGAACATCGGGAGAAGGTGGCTCTACTACGGAAAAAGGAGGAAGAGAAGGAGGAACTGCGCATGCAGCTGGCAGCTGACAGTGGAGCCCAGAGAGTCTCCAAGAAGCAGAAAAGGAAAAGTCGAAACAGAAGATGACCCATCTGAACCATTATTACCTCTACCAGATCACACACGTGGTCCCTCCGAACGGAGCCAATTCAGTTCGGAAGTTCAAACTGTTAAATCCATGGAAGGACTATTGAATGAGTCACTCCAGCAACGTGAACCGACTACACCACAGAGATTGAATCTGTGAACTGTTTTCCGCAGAGACTGAATCTGTGATCTGTTTTGACATGAAGTTATCTATGTACCTATGTTATTCTGTTATGTAAACCTGAAGTTATATATGTATATATGTTATTACGTTATGTTAAATGGGGAGATGACTGTAAAGCTAAGAAGGGAGGAATGTTGTGTATGTAATATGTGTGCTACTTTGAACCTATGGACAGGACTGCACTACTTGTAGGGCGTAGTGATACACAGTACCACTCCTGGCCATAGGGGTATAAATAGTACTGTGGGTACTGATCTCCCCTCAGTTCCCGCCTGTGGGCATGAAGTAAAGACCTACGTGCAGTCCCTACCTCCAACCAGTAAAGACCTGTTTGAGTTATACATTTAAGTCTTTGTGTTAATTGTTCAATACAATACACATACTTAACAGTTATGGTTTGGTTAGTTTCGCCGGCTTGCCACACAGTTATCTGTTAGTTTGTTAGTTATGATTTCTGTTGCCATTACGTTGTCATGCTGGAAGGAAGCACTTGTTTGAAAATAAAGAAAACGTTTTATTTACAATCGACCTGTACACTATTTACATTCATCGATGCCTTCATAGGCTTACAGCGAACCGGAGGGTGCTGTTCGAATCACAGCCACCATTCCGCCCGAGGGGCCTAGAACCGAGTCCTTATGAGCCTCTGATGAACGGCCCTTCCAGTTTCTGGAGCCCTCCCATCTTCCTGCTCCTCCTCCTCCTCCTGATCCTCCTCGCCCGCATGCTCCTCCTCCTCCTCCTCCACCTCCTCGTCCGCCTGCTCTGCTGGACCTTGAGGGTCGGCTGGCATTGGCTGGGTGCGTCGAATGGCCAGGTTGTGGAGCATGCAGCAGACAACAATGATGCGCGCCACATGCTCCGGTGAGTACTGTAGGGCGCCCCCCGAATGGTCTAGACAGTGGAAACGCTGCTTCAGCACACCAATTGTGTGCTCCACAATGTTCCTGGTGGCCTGATGACTGTTGTTGTAAAGCTCTTCTGCCGGGGTGCTGGGCAAACGGAGCGGGGTCATGAGCCATGGGCAGAGAGGATAGCCCTTGTCACCCAGAAGCCAGCCTCGTGGGTGAGCCGGGACCTCAAAAAGGTCAGCCACTGAGGTCTGCCGCAGGATGAAGGCGTCATAGCTGCTGCCAGGGAATTGTGTGTTCACCGTCATGATCATCTGCCGGTGATCACAGACCAGCTGCACATTAAGGGAGTGGAACCCCTTTCGGTTGCGGAACTCCTCCGGATTCTGCAATGGCGCCCGCAAAGCCACGTGTGTACAATCAATGGCCCCCTGCACCATGGGGAAGTCCGCAATAGCCGCGAAGCCCTGTGCGCGCTCCCCCTGCTTCTCCAGGGTCACAGGGAAGGTGATGAATTTGCACCTCCTTTTGTAGAGGGCAGCTGTCAC
Organism: Somniosus microcephalus; assembly: GCF_052327205.1. Taxonomy (NCBI): domain Eukaryota; kingdom Metazoa; phylum Chordata; class Chondrichthyes; order Squaliformes; family Somniosidae; genus Somniosus; species Somniosus microcephalus. The sequence goes on from NC_140989.1 coordinate 176,725,750, forward strand.
TTGCCGGATGCAGCAATGCACCGCAAATTGAGAGATATTAGATATGTCCCCAGCTGCTGCCTGAAACGATCCGCTGGTGTAAAAGTTGAGCGCAACAGTGACTTTCACGGCCACCGACAGAGAGGTCCTGCACCGTATCCGCGGCTGCAGATCCCCAGCAAGCAGGTGGCACAGCTCAGTGACAACATCCTTACCAAATCTGAGCCTTCGCAGACACTGCTCCTCCGACATGGTAAGGTAGGAGACCTGCTGCCTGAAAACCCTGGCAGCGTATGGTCGAATTTGGCGATGTCCATTGGCCCTCCTCCTTCTGGCCAATCCCGGCCCTCCCTCCGTTTCTGTGCCCTTGCCAGTTGCTCAGCCAGGATGACGTTCCCCTCCAAAGCAGCTCCCATTATTCTGGCCGACGAGTAAGACGCAGTCAGCTTTCTGGACCCAACTGTACTGGACAGGGCTGAAGGTCCCAAGGCTCCTCTGGCTCAATAAGAACAAGTCTGTGCCACTGAAGGTCTGCAACTCTCTCCAGCAGCGAGCAGTGTGGCCAGGCCAAATGGCTGCCAGTTTTATACTAGTGCTGTCCCCTTTAAAGAGCGCCCCCCGAGTCCAAGAAGGACCTGGTAACGTTCCATCCAACTGTCACTAATAGCACCAGGTGGAACGGAGGGGGTCGCCACTGAATTTCCGGTACGGGGCGCCAAAAAGGCCTTGCACAATGAAATGACGTCATTATCTTGCTGCGCCCGCAAGCGGGCGCAAAGACTTAGCACCGGCGCAACCAGGCTACTCAGTATGGCCGGATGCGCTAGGATCACTGCGCATGTCTGAATATTGGGTAACGACCCAAATCTTGGGCTCTTTAGGCGCTAATCGCTGGCGCAACCAACCGAATTTCTAGGCCATGATTTTTTTCCTACTTTATTAATCTTCATTTTGTCTCCTGGTGATTGGATGCTGTGGGATACGTGGGTTAGGTCACTGGCATGTACGGATTTATCTCGGTAAGTTTTTTTTTTGATTGTTTCTATGTTCAGTCTACTCGCTGCTTTTAACGATTAAATTAAATAGAGGGTGTTAGTACTTCTTGAAAGCTGAGTTGAGGGATTTTAGTGATGCATAGGACTGGGATCGAACCCAGGCATCTTCCTGCTCTTACATTAAGTAAGTAATACAAAAATAATAATAAATATATATGCTTAATTGCATAACTATTTTTTTATACCGAAAAAATACTCATTGGGTGAGAAATTCGTGGCCTTCGTGCCACTCCATAACGCCATTAAATGGCGCTAAAATGGCGGCTGCTGCTCTTTCGCCAGCTGCTGGCGGGTCCCGCAGCGGCCGCCGTTTTGGTCCTTACCTTTGTGCTGCCGGTAACTGGCATCGCCATCCCGAACAAAATGGCGGCATTGTGACGTATATCGGCGTGCAACGCTGACTTTACATCACAAGCGCGAACTTCGACCCACGCGCTGGGTCCTAAGCATGTCAAGTTAACCTACCGTGAAAGCAGGCTGACAGTGGCGATGTCTACACCTCTTAAGGGACACACACATCGTTCAGGTAATTTTTTGATTTAAGGTTTTGGACTGGTCTTTTTTGATTTTATTGTAGTGGCTTGCTGCAATAGATGTGAAAAGTTTTTTTAAGCGTGTAGGGAGTGCTGCTAGATGCTTGCAAGGACTTGGATGGTAAATGAAGGCCTTTGAGAAGACAGAACATGCTGCAAATACTCAGCAGGCCACGCAACATCCGTGGAGAGAAAAACAGAGTTCACGTCTCGCGTTGAGATGCTGCCTGACCAGCTGAGTATTTCCAGCATTTTATGCTGTCATTTCATACTTATAGCATCCGCTCGCAGCAGGAAGAGGCAGACACAGAAGAGGAGGAAGCCGAAGAGGAGGAATTAGACAGAAGAATGCATCCCTGACAGCCCCTTTCTGGCCGGGATATCCGGGATGGAATCATCCACCTGAGGTACCAGTGACCACAACCACAATTCCCCTTTCAACATTAGTCCCACACCTTACCTTCCCTCTGTTACTGACCATCACAGCGTCCTCTTGGCCACAACGCTGAAATAAAAACCACCACAAAGCAAACATTCCAAGCCAACTTTATACATCTATCCATCCAATGTGACATTAAGAAATCAATTCATCACCCTTATGCATTCCCTTAGTGACAGTCTTGGGTGTGCCTTTGCCTATCCTACTGATGCCACCCAGTGCTACCCCAGTAGCTGCAGCAAGGCTGGTGGAAGGCTGCTGACATTCAGTGGGAGACACTGCAAATGGCCTTGCTGGCCGACCTTGAGGAGCTGGTGGCTGGGAGTGTGAAGTCGAGTGACGATGTTTCATCTTCTTCACTCTCCTCTCCCTCTTCTTGGTCAACCACTGGCTAGGCAGGCTGCATTTCTTGGGTGTATGAAGGCACAAGGGTGGAGTTGTGGTGAGGGGAGGGCAGGAAAGCAAGAGGTGCATGTGAGAAGGAGGATAACTTATGAGGATACCAGCATCTTGTATCCTTTCAGCCCCGCCGCTGGCCAATGGCTCAGCCATGCCCCTGCCAAGAATGGCCGGCACCGTCTCCTCCAAGGGGGTGAGGCGAGGCTAGGAATGGGAGAAGCCTCGTGATTGTTGCAGATTGTTGGTAGGTGAGTGATTAGGCATCGTGCATTGAGCAGTGTGTGAGGCTAGTGGTGCAGTTGGTAGGAGACGGCTTTTGAAGATGCATTCACTGACCTTGACTAGTGGTCTGAGGTCATGGGCACTGGAGCCAGGTTGTTGGGGCGACACTGCTGGTAGTGACGGTCTCGATGATCTGGTCCCACATCCTTCTTTCTGGAGGGCCTCCTGGCCCCTGTGGGTAGAGGACCTCTCTTGCAGTGTTGACCCCCTGCACAAAGCTGGAGTGATGTGTGTGAGACTCTCATTGCCTCTTCCCTGGCTTGTTGAGCCATTTTTGTTAGTGCTGAGGCAGTTTTTTTCCCCCCATTTCTTGAGGTTAGGAATGGAATTCAGCTTTAAGAGCTGAATATTCACATTTGGGACTTCTTTTTAATGTTAATTTTTAAATAAAAGGCAGAAAGGGCCAAAAACTGTGTTGTTTCACTTCACTTTAATTTGTATTGCTTCAGTGTGCATGACCCCTTTAATTCTCAGGCCCCTTCATTGCCCACAATTCCTTGTGAGCCCCACAGCCTCACTTCTGGAGGCTGTGCGAAGTTGCAACGCCGCACCTGGACAGGAACTTCGGGACGGAGGCCTCCAGTAACACCACCAGGAGATACGCGCTGCACCAACAATCCCCATCCCTGTAGTGTATGTCTCCGTCTACCTTTAAGAAAACCATTGTACGTAACCGTTCACCTTTAAGAGAACTATTTTAGGTGTGGCACTACTTTGTTGGCTTCTGTATACTGTAATACCGACGGTGACCACACCGGTATATAAGTGCTGTGTCAGGATTATTTGGCAGATTCGCCCTGACCTTCGAATAGTAAAGTCCTGTTTTAAGTTACTCTTGGAGTCTGTGTATTAATTAACTAAACAACCCACAGACTTTACAGTGGCGACGAGTCCGATCGTACCCTGCGGCAACAATACTCCGAAGCAGTTAACAAGCGTCGAGAAGAGGCAACCGCCCTCGTCATTCTGCTGGGAGAAAACTCGAGTCTGCAGAGCTGGAAAGGAGGAAGAATTCAGAGACAAAGACTTCCATCAGCAACAGGCACTGACTGTCCCTTCTACCACGGTGAGGAGTGAGCCGATCAGCACGAGAAGCAAGGCGGCCACGGTGACTGTGAGTAAGGGAAAAGTAAAAAGAATAACCGGAGGATAAGGGCGGTGCACTCGACCACGGTCGAGGGGGAAAGGAGCCGGACAGAAGTCGGGCCCAGAGGCGCTGAGACTGGGGCAGCGTGGAGCAAGGAAGCCGCGGTACAGACAGGCTGGGGACGCAACGGCGTCGTGAGACAGCTAGACCGCGACCGGCGAAAAAGGCCGGGCAGCGACCGAAGCCACGAAGCGCTGCGACCGGGAGCGTAGGCGCGGGAAGATATAAAAACTCAGCCGCAGCCGGGGAGGGAAGCACCAGACTGCGAGACGGCTGGGAGAGGCGTTTGGGAGCCGAGCGAGCGGGAGAGGCAGAGCCGACCAAGGGAGACTGCGCGAGAGCCAGTCCAGCGGCTGAAACTGTTCTCCGTCAACGGGGTGTACCCAGCGCCGGTAGAGCCGAGCGAGCGGGAGAGGCAGAGCCGACCAAGGGAGACTGCGCGAGAGCCAGTCCAGCGGCTGAAACTGTTCTCCGTCAACGGGGTGTACCCAGAGCCGAGAGAGCGGGAGAGAGACCGAGCCCGAGCAAGGGGAACTGAGCGAGAGCCAGCCCAGCGGCTGAACCTGTTCGCCGTCAACGGGGTGTACCCAGCGCCGGTTGCCTTGCCGAGGAAAGGGAAAGCACTGAAGCCGACGCGCAGGCTGTGAACCTGAAAGCCAGCGGCCGTCGCCTGTGGGGGAAAGTGTACCCCTCCCGCTAGGGAAGAAACGCGGGAAGCCGCCATTAGGCGGGGAAGAAGACAGAAGCGGGAAACCGCCATTGAAGTGGGCGGGGAGAGAAGGTAAGCGCGGGAAACCGCCATTTTTGCGGGAAAACCGCCATCTTAGAAAAAAAAAAAAAAATAAGTTAAAGAAATAATTCGGGGTGTTATCAGAAAGAGAGGAAGATGCCTAAGCGTGGTAACATCAACGATTTTAATGCCAAGGTAGAAGACTGGGCCACGTATGTGGAATGCATTGAGATCTATTGTGAGGCCAATAAAATAGAAGAAGATGACAAAGCTATAACCTTGCTAAACTCGATGGGCGCGAAGACATACGAGCTCTTGAAGCATCTACTAGCACCAGCTAAACCGGCGGATCAGACTTTCGATGATATTGTGACTGTTCTGAAGGATCACTTGAACCCCACACCGTTGATGTTGGCGGAACGATTCAAATTCTATGTGAGAACGCAACGGAAAGACGAAAGCAACGCAGAATACTTGGTCGAACTGCGTAGACTAGCGAAATACTGCCAGTTTGGAGGGAATCTAACAGAGGCATTGCGAGACAAGTTCGTGTGCGGGTTGGCAAAGGAAGGAACGCAAAAGCGACTACTCGAAGAGAACGACCTTACACTTGACAGGGCTGTCCTTATTGCAGCATCGCACGAAGCCGCAGCGAAGGGAACTGCGGAAATGCAGCTAAAGACAGCAGCACTAAGTGTGGATCAAATTACCTTGACAACAACAAAATGCTATCGTTGTGGGAAGACAACACACGACCAGAACCAATGCTGGTTTAAGAACCAGGAATGTAGGAAATGTGGCAAACTGGGTCACATAGCTAAGGTATGCCGGTCAGGGAAGAAGACCAACAACCAAAGGACCAACAACCAAAGGAAGCCATCACAGGAAAAGTACAACAAGGTGCACAAGGTGGCTGAGAAGAGTTCAGACGAACAGAATTCAGACTCAGACCCAAACGGCCAGGAGCTGGGTAGTCTGAGAATTCACAATGTGAGTAAGGAAGCTGACCTACAAACTATCTGGGTCATGCTAAAAATAGCTGGAATCCAAGTGAAAATGGAGTTGGACACTGGATCAGCTCTATCAGTCATAAATCGAAGGGATTACCACCGGCTATTCTCACATATACCCTTAAGAGATACCAAGTTCGTATTGCAGACATACACGGGGCATAAAGTATACCCCATGGGAAAGATAAGAGTCAAAGTGAGAGATAGGGGTAAAGAACACCCAAGAATGAACTTATACGTACTACATGAGGGAGGACCACCGCTTCTAGGACGGGAGTGGATCAAGAAAATAGACATGGAATGGCACTATCTAAAAGCCATAACGAGTGAGGACTCGGTGCAGACAATCAGCTCAGATTCTGAAACGGATGACGATAAGACCAACCCAAATATGAAAGACAAGGCTGAAATGGACTTGCCGATGAAGGTTGGAAAAACGAAGGCATGCATAAAGGCTTATGCTCCAGAGAAGAACAAAGTTTCAGAGCAGAACTCCACCGAACAACGACAACCTAGTTTGACAGAAAATTCTGAGCCTGTTCAAGTTACGGACATATCCATGACGGAAGAACACCGAGCTCGGACTCAAACTTATTTCAAATTACGACAACAATTAGAACAATTGAGTTACCGTCTCGTACAAGAGATGAAAACAATGAAAAAGTTCTATGACATCGAATGGGAGAATCTGGAAAGACAACAGAAGCAGCTAGCTCAAGCAGAGAGCGACCATAGAGCCATCGTGACCAATTACCGATCACATCTCCCTTATGCTGTTCAGGAGTTAGAATATTTGCAGGAAGAAGCAAATGAAGAGGAATCTTCAGGAAGCCAGGATTTTATTCCAGTTCTTCTCTACGACTCCTTACAAGCAGAGTGTGAGAAGTTGAAAGAACAGTATGAACAGGCCCAGGCTACAATTCTGGAAGGGGTTAACTCGGCAACCTCCGAAAAGCTAGTTTCAGTGGAAGCATATGAGCAACTGAAGGTTGAACATGAGCAAGAAGTCCAAAGGCTGCAGGAAATTCTTGATGAGCTCAAGGCCAAGACAGACTCATCGGTAGAAGTTCCATCCATAGATGAGAAATTAGAGGTGAAAGACATGGCAGAACATGAAAGACAAGATGTACAAGAACTCATAAAAATATTAAAGGAAACCCAAGACAAATATGGGGCGGCAATGACCGAGATTCAACAACTTGAAGAACAGATTTAACTGGGAATCTGTTCAGTGGAAGAAAAGGGAACTGTAAGAAACACAGAGACTGTAAGAATGGCCTCTGAACACGAGCTAGAGAGCATCAATGCGCAACTTCTCCGAGCGCTGGAAGCCAAAGTACAAGAGGAAAAGAAGGTGAAAGCATTGGAGGAAAAGGTGGATGAAATGGAGAAGACTCTGACCCACAGTGTTCCCGTGGAAGAGTTAACGGTCAGCCAACTCCTTCATATGCTGAAGGACAAGACTCTACAATGGGAACAATCTGAACACGAGCTTCAATCTTCAAAGGGAAGGAGTTCGGAGCTCTCAAAAGTTATGGAAATAGCTGAGGTTGCAACACAGATTTTACAGGGATGCCAAAAGTACGCTGAATCACGTCAATGTGAACAGCAGAATGTTGAAACAGCTGCTCCAGTAGAAGGATTGAATAGCCTGATCAATCAATCCCCGAGGGAAGGGGAAGTATTGAAATCACAAACGAGGTCATTAGTGAAGGATTTGCAGGAAACCCAGGAAGAGTGGGATGAATATGAACGCATGAAGAAGTCTCTTCAGGAAAGATGTCTAGGGAGGGAACAACAGTCGGCTAACGTCCAGTTGGGTACGGAAGAAGTAGCAGGCCCTCTCGCTAGACTAGCTCAGGACGACACCGAATATTACCATGACCTGTTGAGTGACACGGAATATTACGATGACTTGGTCTGCCCAGCTTGTGATGAAAATTCCCAAAGTGCAGAAATCAGGATGAAGCACTCAAAGTCTAAGGAACATAGGGAGATGGTGGCGCTACAGCTGGCAGCGGATAAGGGAGCTCCGAGAGTCTCCAAGAAGCAGAAAAGAAAAAGACGCAGCAGAAAGTGATAACCATCTAAATCATTATCACTTCTACCAGATCATGTACGTGGGCCCTACGAAGGGAGCCAAATCAGTTGGCAAGTAGGAAAAATTACCAAGGCAGTCCAGCTGTTTGTAAAAGTCAGCACTGCTGGTTCAGCAGGACGGAAGTTCAAGCTGTTAAGTCAAGGGAAAGACTATTGGATGAGTCACGCTAGCAATGTGAACCGGCTACACCACAGAGATGTTGTTCGGACCGAGTCAAGACCAGAGACTGAATCTGTGAACTGTTCCCGCAGAGACTGAATCTGTAAACTGTTTCCCGCATAGATTATACCTGTGAATTGTTTTACATGAAGTTGAATATATGTTATGTTTAACGGGGGACTAAGTATGTTGTAAGCTAAAAAGGGAGGATTGTAGTGTATGTCTCCGTCTACCTTTAAGAAAACCATTGTATGTAACCGTTCACCTTTAAGAGAACTATTTTAGGTGTGGCACTACTTTGTTGGCTTCTGTATACTGTAATACCGACGGTGACCACACCGGTATATAAGTGCTGTGTCAGGATTATTTGGCAGATTCGCCCTGACCTTCGAATAGTAAAGTCCTGTTTTAAGTTACTCTTGGAGTCTGTGTATTAATCAACTAAACAACCCACAGACTTTACAATCCCCCCAGATGAATTTTGCTCCATTAGCGTTGGGCCATTTTCAGCGGCTGATAACTCCAGTTGCCGATGACTTTTCTGTCTAACACAAACGTCTCCCCCATTGTGTTACAGGCGGTTCCCGAACGTTTTCATAACACGACAGGGGAGTCTCGGAAGCAAGAGGCCCGAGGATCGATAGAGACTGTTCGCGTCTCCACAGGCAGCTTGCTCGAGTGAAGCCATCACTGCCAACATCAACCCTCGGGCAAGTTCCAGGAGGGGCCTTGGGGCGGCTTTGGAGTGGCCTACGGCGGGGTGGGGAAGTTTGTGAAGCATTTTCAGATGCAATAATATAGTTTTTGTAAAGAAGCTGTGACCTGTTGGAGATTAAATAAAGCCACTAATGAGGTTTATAAACCAACTGTCAATCTATATTGGTTTACATTTGGGAAAAAATAGCAACTCATGATTTCTATACCAAATCTCATGATTTTTAAGAGTTTGTCTCCTGATTTATGAGGTGGCGGGGTTAGCAATACTGAATTACGCTAGCAAAAATGTTGTGTTCCTCGATTATTTTTCAGCCCCTTGTGGTTGGATTGTCCATTTTCCTGCAAGTACACGGACACCAACTATTTTATATCACTTTCAAATATTTAAATAAAAAGAAAGAAAGTCTTGGATTTGTATAGCGCTTTACAGCCAATGAAGTACTTTTGAAGTGGAGTCACTGTTGTAATGTAGGAAATGCCACAGCCAATTTGCGCACAGCAAGCTCCCACAAACAGCAATGTGATAATGACCAGATAATCTGTTTTTAGTGATGTTGGTTGAGGGATAAATATTGGCCAGGACACTGGGGATAACTCCCCTGCCTTTCTTCAAAGTAGTGCCATGGGATCTTTTACGTCCATCTGAGAGAGCAGACAGTGCCTCGGTTTAACATCTCATCTGAAAGACGGCACCTCCGACAGTGCAGCACTTCCTCAGCACTGCACTGGAGAGTCAGCCTAGATTTATGTGCTCAAGTCCCTGGAGTGGGACTTGAACCCACAACATTCTGACTCAGAGGCAAGAGTGCTACCAACTTTATTTATTGAACATTAAAAACATTTATACATTGTGATCATTCCATTTTATCATACAAATCCATTCCGCCACTCTGCACAGCCATTCCTCCACCACATATTAACATCAAAACCTGAAGTTTAATTTGTCTCCCACAACTTATATTAATTTATTGTACTTTAAAAATTGATCAGTAATCATGGCTCCGAATAAGGGAAGTGTGCCTGATAACTCCCACATCATTTAATCTCCGGCCCTTCCCTCCTCTCATGCTCCTTCCCAACTTTTCGGGTAGCTGCTGCTTTCTCCTGCAGCCTCCGGCTCTTTTTCACCTCCTGTTTGAAACTTCCCTGCAGTTTCAGCCTCTTTCTTACATTAGGTTTGGGCCGAGGAGCTGCCCCTTCTCCCTCCTACCCCTCATTAACCTTTCCCTTTCCACACAATGCCACCCCACCCCCCACTTCCATGTCTCTGACTCTGACTCCTCACTCTCGAGATCTTCTGTAACCTCCCGTCCCTGCTCCCCATCAGATACATATCTTCCTTAGAGAATCTTCCTGCTATCATGGTTTCTCCAACAGTGCCACTCCCTTCGGCCTCATCTCCACCGCTGACCCTTGCTCCCCGTTTCTTCTCTCTCTGGGACAATGGGGCATCTGCACCTAGCTTGCTCCCTTCTGGCGTCTTTGTCTCTCCGCTCCCGTCCTGCTGCCCCTTTAAGGCTCCAGTCTCTTACACCCTCTCCTTGTCTTGCCCCCTCCTTGTCTTGCCCCCTCCTGCTCCCCGAGATGTCTGACTCCCCGTCTTTCTTTGGCGTGCTTATACTTACCCCGCACCCTTCTCCCAGCTCCGCGGACACCAGATTCTTTAGGGAGAGCTGAGCCAGAGGTGAGCACGCAGGGCATCCCTCCGTGTCGGCACTTGGTGCACATGCGCGGTACACCCGATGATGTCACTTCCTTTATCGAGCCGTTCGTGCTGGCTGAATTTGTGACTGATCTTGCTGTTGAAACATTGTTGGGCCATTGTTTTGAAGAATTCTGAACTAATAGCCTGTTTGTTAGCAATGCCTGCTCATTCAGGACATGTCTAGCAGCTTGGTGTTGACAGATTTCCTTGATCTCTGCTAATCTTCAAAAGGTAGCATTTAAAGACACCTGGGACCAGATTCTCCTCTGAATTAGAGCCCAGTTTGAGGTGGATATCATAGTATCATACAGCACAGACGGAGGCCATTCGGCCCATCATGCCTGTGCCAGCTCTGTGAAAGAGCTATCCAATTAGTCCCACCCCCCTGCTCTTTCCCCATAGCCCTGAACATTTTTCTTTTCCAAGTATTTATCCAATTCCTTTTTGAAAGTTATTATTGAATCTACTTCCACCAGCCTTTCAGGCATATTACATTGGATATACGGCACAGACACAAGCCATTCGGCCCAACCAGTCCATGCTGGCGTTTATGCTCCATTCCAGCCTCCTCCCGTCTATCCTCATCTAAATCTATCAGCATAACCCTCTATTCCCTTCTCTCTCATACGCTTGTCCAGCCTCCCCTTAAATACATCTATACTTTTCGCTTCAACCACTCCCTGTGGTAGCGAGCTCCACATAGAAACATAGAAGATAGGAGCAGGAGTAGGCCATTCGGCCCCTCGAGCCTGCTCCGCCATTCGAGATCACGGCTGATCATCCAAATTCAGTACCCTGTCCCTGCCTTCTCTCCATATCCCTTGATCCCTTTAGCCTTAAGAAATATGTCCAACTCCTTGACTATATTTAATGAATTGGCCTCTACTGCCTTCTTTGGTAGAGAATTCCACAGGTTCACCACTCTCTGGGTGAAGAAATTCCTCCTGATTCCTGTCCTAAATGGCTTACCCCTTATCCTTAGACTGTGACCCCTGGTTCTGGACTCCCCGACCATCGGGAACATCCTTCCTGCATCTAGTCTGTCTAGTCCTGTTAGAATTTTATAAGTTTCGATGACATCCCCTCTCATTCTTCTAAACTCCAGTGAGTACAAGCCCAATCGACCCAATCTCTCCTCATAACGTCATTCCTGCCATCCCAGGTATCAGCCTGGTGAATCTTCGCTGCACTCCCTCCATGGCAAGAACATCCTTCCTCAGATAAGGCGACCAAAACTGCACACAATACTCAAGATGTGGCCTCACCAAGGCCCTGTACAACTGCAGCAAGACATCCTTGTTCCTGTACTCAAACCCTCTCGCTACGAAGGCCAACATACCATTTGCCTTCTTAACCACCTGCTGCACCTGCATGCTTACTTTCAGCGACTGGTGCACAAGGACACCCAGGTCTCGTTGCACTTCCCCTTCTCCCAATCTATTGTCGTTTAGATAATAATCTGCCTTTTTGCCACCAAAGTGGATAACCTCGCATTTATCCACGTTATATTGCATCTGCCATGCTTGTGCCCAATCACCCAACCTGTCCAAATCATACTGGAGTTTCTCGGCATGCTCCTCACAGCACACATGCCCACCCAGCTTTGTGTCATCTGCAAACTTGGAGATATTACATCTAGTTCTCTCATCCAGATCATTAATATATATTGTGAATGGCTGGGGTCCAAGGACCGATCCCTGCGGTACCCCACTAGTCACTGCCTGCCACTCGGAAAAAGAGCCGTTTATTCCAACTCTTTGCTTTCTGTCTGCCAACCAGTTCTCTATCCAAGTCAATACCTTGCCCCCAATCCCATGTGCCTTAATCTCTTATGCGGGACCTTATCGAAAGCCTTTTGAAAATCCAAATACACCACATCCACTGGTTCTCCCTTATCTATTTTACCAGTTACATCCTCAAAAAATTCCAGTAGATTAGTCAACCACGATTTACCTTTTGTAAAGCCATGTTGACTTTGTCCGATCCGGTCACTTTTTTCCAAGTGCTCTGCTATTACATCCTTTATAATGGACTCTAGCATTTTCCCCACTACCGATGTCAGGCTTACCGGTCTGTAATTCCCCGTTTTCTCTCTACCACCCTTTTTGAACAGTGGGGTAACATTAGCTACCCGCCAATCCATGGGTACTGTTCCAGAGTCTATCGAATTTTGGAAGATGACCAGCAATGCATCTACTATTTCTAGGGCCACTTCCTTAAGTACCCTAGGATGTAGATGATCATTCTCACCACTCTCTGGGTAAAGAAGTTTCTTCTGAATTCCCTATTGGATATCTGGATATCATATATTGATGGCCTTTAGTTATGCTCTTCCGCACAAGTGGAAACACTCTCTCTGTATCTACTCTATCAAAACTGTGGTGTATGTAACCTGTTCCACCTTAAGAGAACTTAAGCCTGTTCCACCTTAAGAGATGTACTACTTTCTCTGGCTGCTGTATACGTAATACCGGTGGTGACCACCGGTATATAAGTACTGTGTAGTGATATTGCTGTTAGTATAGCCCTGACCTCCAACTAGTAAAGACCTGTTGAAACGTTATTCTTGTAGTCTGTGTCAGTAATTAATCTTAAATACAACTAGAACACACAGACTTAACAGTGGCGACGAGTCCGATTCTTACCCTGCGGCAGTTTATATCCACGGCGGCTTCGTCCACAGAACGGGCGTTGAAGAGAGGCATCCACCCTCATCACCCTGCTGGAAGACACGTCGCGCGGCAGGCATCGAGAACCCGGAGTGCAGAAGATATCCTGAACTCGAAGCCTCCATCAGCGGCAGTCAGCTATCTTCCTTCTACCTCGGTGGTGGGTAAGCCGGTCAGCGACGCGAGCAGAAAGTCGGCCGCGTTGGCTGTACAGACGGGGAGGGAAGACGGAGGAATAAGGGCGGTGAGATCGGTTGCGACCGGAGATAAGGGCCGGGCCGCATTCGGGCCAAAAGGCGCAGCGCGGGGACATCGATCGCGGCTGGTGATAAGGGCCGGGCCGCATTCGGGCCAAAAAGGCGCAGCGTCTGGGGCGACTGAAGGCGCGAGAGCTGCGGTGAAGGCCAATGCAGCCGGTGCTGATAACCGGGCTGCAAGAAGGGCTGCGAGGCGCGACATCGGGGAAGCGCGAATGCCCGAGGGAGCCGCGGTGAAGCGGAGACAGCGTCGGGGGAGTTACTAACCGCTGGGAAAGGGGAGCAGCAGCGGCACGCCAAACGCCATTGCAGCCAGCGGGTGAAGAAGGCGAGCACGGGAAAGACCGCCAAGCGCGGGAAACCACCATTTTGTAGGCGGAGGACGAAGACAAGAGCGGGAAGCCGCCATCTTGGAAAAAGGGAAATCACAAAAAAAATTGCAACGATGCCTAAACATGGGAACATTAATACCTTTGATAGCGACATCGAAGATTGGGCCACGTATGTAGAACGCATACAAAATTGTAAAGCAAATAAAATCCCAGATGATGAGAAAGCACTAACTTTATTAAACTTAACGGGTGCGAAGGCATACGGGCAATTGAAACACCTTTTATCACCAGACGAATCGGCGGAGAAGACGTTCGAGGAGATTGTTACTGTCCTGAGAAATCATCTAAACCCCACGCCGCTGATGCTAGCGGAACGATTTAAATTTTACAGCAGAAAGCAGCTGAAAGCTGAAAGCAATGCTGAATATTTAATGGAATTGCGTAAGCTAGCAAAGTACTGTCAGTTTGGAACGGGACTAACAGATGCGCTAAGAGATAAATTTGTGTGTGGATTATTAAAAGAAGATACACAAAAGCGACTGCTCAAGGAGAATGAGCTGATGCTTGAGAAAGCGGTCACTATGGCAGCATCACACGAAGCCGCAGCGAGAGGCACGGCAGTAATGCAGCTACGGTCACCGGAACTCAGTACAAATCAATTGGTTTTGAGTACTGTAAAATGTTATCGTTGTGGAAAGACAACGCACGATCAGAACCAGTGTTGGTTTAAAAACCAAGAATGCAGAACGTGTGGCAGGCTTGGCCACATAGCTAAAGTATGCCGGTCAGGAAAGAAGACCAGCAACAAAAAGTCACCGCAAGGAAAATACATAAAGGTACACAAGGTGACAAAGAACAGTTCGAACGAACAGAAGTCAGATTCAGACGCCAGCAGTAATGAACTGGGTAGCTTAAGAGTACACAACGTTGGTAAGGATGCAGATCTCCAGACAATTTGGGTCACTCTTCAGATGCAGGAGTCCAAGTAAAGATGGAATTGGACACTGGATCGGCATTGACGGTCATGAATAAGAAAGATTACAAAAGGTTATTCCAACATATTCCCCTACGGGATACGGAAATTATATTGAAAACATACACGGGGCAAAGAGTGTACCCCATCGGAAAGATAGAGGTAAAAGTGGTCCACAAGGGCAAAGAAAGCCAAGTAATGGACTTATATGTGCTACCTGAAGGAGGTCCACCACTACTGGGACGGGAGTGGATTAGGGAAATGAATATGGACTGGCACTCCTTAAAGGCACTAACGGTAGATTCCGGGGAAACAGATGTCAAACCTAAACGATTGTCCAGAATATTGGATGATGCTAAAGAGGTGTTCCAGCAGGGACTGGGAACACTGAGAGGAATTACGGCAAACATCAAGATTGATGAACATGCACACCCAAAATTTTTCAAAGCCAGACCGGTACCCTATGCAATACGACCTGCTGTAGAAGCGGAACTGGAAGCGCTAGAACGTTCAGGTGTACTGTCTAAGGTAGATTGGAGTGAGTGGGCTACGCCCATTGTTCCCGTTATGAAACGTCCTTCGAGCAACAAGCCAGGAGAACCAGGGAAGGTTCGCATCTGTGGAGACTTCAAGATCACCGTTAATCCGGTGCTTCACACGGTGCAGTATCCGCTTCCGCGGATTGAGGATATTTTTGCTTCGTTGTCTGGCGGGAAACACTTCACCAAGATAGACCTGGCGCAGGCGTACTTGCAGATGGAGGTTGAAGAAGAGTCACGCCAGTACCTCACGATCAACACGCATAGAGGTTTGTACCGGTATAATAGGCTGGTTTTTGGAGTGGCATAGGCTCCAGCAATTTGGCAGAGGGCCATGGAGCAGGTATTACAGGGAATTCCAGGCACACAATGTTACCTGGACGATATTCTGATTACAGGAGATGGTGATGAAGAACACCTCGCAAACTTGGAACTGGTGCTCAACAGACTGAAAGAGTATGGACTTCGAGTTAATCGGCAGAAATGTGAGTTCTTTCAGAAGCGGATCTCGTACTGTGGTCATGTCATTGACCGGGAGGGGCTTCATAAGTCTCCTGACAAGATAGAGGCAGTTGTAAAGGCTCCCGCTCCGGATAATGTCTCTCAGTTGAGGTCGTTTCTAGGATTGATTAACTATTACCATAAGTTTCTACCGAATCTATCCACGGTACTGCACCCGCTGAACGCTCTTTTACAGAAGGGAGTACCATGGAAGTGGAGCGAGGACTGTAAGAAGGCATTTCGCAAAAGCAAAGAATTGATCACCTCAGAGGAAGTGTTGGCTCACTTCAACCCGACACTGCCTATTCGGTTGGCTTGTGATGCTTCTCCATATGGTATTGGGGCAGTACTCTCACACAAGTTGCCAAATGGCACGGAAAGGCCAGTCGCGTTTGCATCCAGATCATTGACCCCCGCTGAGCGCAACTATGCACAGATCGATAGGGAGGCTCTCAGCCTTGTATGGGGAGTGAAGAAGTTTAATCATTACCTGCAGGGCCAAAAATTCACACTTCTGACAGACCATCAGCCGTTGGTATCCATTTTTAACCCTAAGAAGGGTGTTTCGGTGATGACAGCACAGAGACTCCAGAGATGGTCCCTTTTCCTAGGGGCACATCAATATCAAATAGAATTCAAAGGTACAAAGCAGCATGGCAATGCTGATGGGCTGTCGCGCCTGCCACTACCTGAAGAAGAAGAGACGACGAAAGTTGACCCTGTTGAGTTATTTCGTTCGACCATCATCGAGTGTTTACCAGTCACCAATGCAAGTATTGAAAGAGAAACCAGGAACGACCCGACACTGTCCCGAGTCTACGAGGTGACAGTGAAGGGATGGTCAACACATGGTGATCCTCTGTTACTGGCATTCTCGGCAAGGCGAGACCAGCTGTCCGTCTGCCATGGTACTTTGATGTACGGGACAAGAGTGATTATTCCTCCCAAGTTAAGGGAAAGAGTTCTAAAGGAACTGCATGAAGGTCATCTGGGGGGAGTTAAGATGAAAAGTCTTGCTAGGGCTTGCTTGGCCGGGTATTGACCAACAGATAGAGGAGTTGACGAAAAGCTGCGCTGGGTGCCAAAAAGTGCAAAATGCACCTCCGATCGCACCGCTACACCCATGGGAATGGCCTTCAGCCCCATGGCAACGCGTACATATTGACTTTGCTGGTCCATTCATGGACTCCATGTTCCTAATTGCGGTGGACGCACATTCCAAATGGCCAGAAGTGATCAAGATGAATACCACTACTTCAGAAAAGACAATTGCGGTGTTAAGAACAATATTCGCAAGGAACGGATTGCCAGAACAGATATGTTCGGACAACGGACCACAGTTCGTGTCGGAAGAATTCCAAAAATTCTTAAAGAAGAATGGGGTGAAACATTATACCTCTGCCCCATATCATCCGGCGACAAACGGGTTGGCCGAGAGATTTGTCCAAACATTCAAAAAGGCAATAAAGGCCATGAACGATGATCAGATTCCGCTACAACACAAGGTGGACAATTTCCTAATGGCATATCGAAACGCCGCTCATGCAGTAACTAACCAAAGTCCTGCCATGATGTTTTATAACAGGAGGTTGCGGTCCAGGTTGGACTTGTTAAAACCAAATGTGCGGAGGGAAGTGGAAAACAAACAGTTCCGGCATATTAATAACAAGACCACTCGAAGTTTCGACGTAGGACAACCAGTGTTGGCAAGGGGCTGTGGAAACGAAAAATGGCAGTCCGGAACAATTCGGGCCAGACAAGGACCTCTGATGTACACAGTAGATATTGGTAACAATGTGATAAGGCGTCATGCGGATCAACTGGTAGAATCAAGAGCAAGGGTCGAACCCATGGTTGCGACAGAGACAACTGTGGAAGACGTTAATGAACCTGAAGCATCTACCTCGGCAGGGAATGTACCTGATGATGACGTCCAATACATAGGAAACCAACTAGAGGAGTCACCTCAGGAACAAGAATCAGAGACCACTGAAAGGCGTTATCCAACCCGAATCAGAAGGCCTCCTGAGAGACTGAACCTTTGAACTGTTTATACCTGAAGTTATATATGTATATATGTTATTATGTTATGTTAAATGGGGATATGACTGTTAAGCTAAAAAGGGAGGATTGTGGTGTATGTAACCTGTTCCACCTTAAGAGAACTTAAGCCTGTTCCACCTTAAGAGGTGTACTACTTTCTCTGGCTGCTGTATACGTAATACCGGTGGTGACCACCGGTATATAAGTACTGTGTAGTGATATTGCTGTTAGTATAGCCCTGACCTCCAACTAGTAAAGACCTGTTGAAACGTTATTCTTGTAGTCTGTGTCAGTAATTAATCTTAAATACAACTAGAACACACAGACTTAACAAAAACCTTTCATAATTTTAAAGACCTCTATTAGGTCACCCCTCCACCTTCTCTTTTCAAGAGGAAAGAGACCCAGCCTGTCCATCCTTTCCTGATATGTATACCCTCGCATTTTTGGTATCATCCCTGTAGATCTTCTCTGCACCCTCTTCAGTGTCTCTATATCCTTTTTATAATATGCCAACAAGAACTGCACGCAGTAATCCAAGTGTTGTCTAACCAAGGTTCGATACAGGTTTAGCATAACTTCCCTACTTTTCAATTCTATCACTCTAGAATAAAGCGCTTGATCAACCTTTTTTTATGGCCTTGCTAACCTGTGTCGCAACTTTTAGTGATTTGTGTATTTGTACTCCGAGATCCCTTTGTTCCTCTACCCCACCTACACTCACACCCTCCAAGTGATAAGTGACCTCCATATTCTTCCTACCAAAATGTAATACCTCACATTCAAAAACAGAAAATGCTGGAAATACTCAGCACGTCAGGCAGCATGTGTGGAGAGAGAAACAGAGTTAACGTATCAGGTCGATGACCCTTCGTCAGAATCCAGTTCTGACGCATCTTAAGATCAGTCGCAAATTCAACCAGCACGAACGGCACGATAAAGGAAGTGACATCATCGGGTGTACCGCGCATGTGCGCCAAGTGCTGACACAAAGGGGTGCCCTGCGTGCGCAGCAAGTGACATCATCGGACTGGCCTAAAACCGAAAGTTTCCACACAGTGTGGCTATGCACTCCGTTTTATACCTCACGACTGCTGCTAGATTGCCATGTCATTGTGAACCAGCTAACCGCTTCAGGCAAGCTCCTGTTCAAAACGCATCTTAAGACTGTTCACTTTTTGAGTCCTACTCACAAGAAAACTGGTCACAAAATCCTGAACTGTGACACCCAACAATCAGAATCTTTGTTACATTCCTTTGCTCAAAATAAGAAAACAAACAAACTGAATTTTGTGGGCTAGTTACATGCATAGTTAAAGAAAAAAAGAAAGACTTGCATTTACATCACACCTTTCACGGCCTCAGGATGTCCCAAAGTGCTTTGCAACCAATGAAGTACTTCTGAAGTGTAGTCACTGTTATAATGTAGGAAACGCGGCAGCCAATTTGCGCACAGCAAGCTCCCACACTACTGTTATAACTGCGATGAGTCTGGACACATCGCTCGGAGCTGCAAGGCGGAGAGCTGTGGGGTGTGTCACAAAGGCCTCACCTGCTGTGAGTGTGTGGCAGAAGGAAGCCCCTTGAGTGACAAGGAGATGGGAGAAGGAGAAGGAGGTGTGAGTGGAGCGGCTGGAGGAGCAGAGCAGGCGGAGGACACAGCTGATGAATGGAAGGAGAAAAGAGCACAGGAAGAGGTAGAAAATTGCAGAGAAGAGAACAGGATGGAAATAGTGGCAAACACAACATGTACGGTGGAAAAGGACAAGGGCAGCACGGGTCGAGGGCAGAGTTGAGCCATAATATGGCTCGGCTCTCCCTAAAGAATCTGGTGTCCGCGGGTGGAGAGGATGTGGGAGCGGGGTGCGGGGTAAGTGTAAGTACTCCAAAGAAAGATGGGGAGTCAGACATCTCGGGGAGCAGGAGGGGGCAAGATAAGGAGAGGGTGCAAGAGGCGGGAGCCTGAAAGGGGCAGCAAGACGTGAGTGGAGAGACAAAGATGCCAGAAGGGAGCAAGCTAGGTGCAGATACCCTATTGTCCCAGAGAGAGCAGAAACGGGGAGCAAAGGTCAGCGGTGGAGATGAGGCCAAAGGGAGCGGCACTGTTGGAGAAACCATGATAGCAGGAAGACTCTCTATGGGAGATATGTATCTGATGGGGAGCAAGGACGGGAGGTTACAGAAGAACTCGAGAGTGAGGAGTCAGAGTCGGACAGAGACATGGAAGTAGGGGGTGTGGTGGCATTGTGTGGAAAGGGAAAGGTTAGTGAGGGGCAGAAGGAGGGAGAAGGGGCAGCTGCTCGGCCCAAACCTAATGTAAGGAAGAGGCTGAAACTGCTGGAAAGGTTCAAACAGGAGGTGAAAAAGAGCCAGAGTCTACAGGAGAAAGCAACAGCTGCCCGAAAAGTTGGGAAGGAGCATGAGAGGAGGGAAGAGCCGGAGATTAAATGATGTGGGGGTTATCAGGCACACTTCCCTTATTCGGAGCCATGATTACTGATCAATTTTTAAAGTACAATAGATTAGTATATGTTATGGGAGACAAATTAAACTTCAGGTTTTGATGTTGATGGCCCAGAAATTCGGGTCGAGGGCTTCCCGCGGGTGCAAGCCCCCGACCTGCACTTACCTTGCCCGCCGGCCGTTGAGCTGTGGGCCAGCGTGGAATTCCGATCCTGGGCCTGCTCCAGCTGCCAGCACGCAGTGCTTGCGTATCTCAGGGGCGCAGCTGGCTCGATGCGTCCCCTGGGATCACGTGGGCCATGGGGAGCCAATCGGAGCAGGGAATGCTCCATTCATAAGATTGACAGGAAGAGCTGTCAAAACTTATAAATACTACGGGCCCCAAAACATCACTAAATCTTCAAATAAATTTTTAAAAAACACATTTTTTAAATAAACTATAAATTACACGAAATAACTATTTTAAACAATAATTTAAATTTTTGAAAAAACTAAGTTTATTTTTTAACGGGGCTAAAAATAAACTTACCTTGCTTTAAAGTATTTAAAAATAATAAACCTGTGGAAAAAATGTTTTAATTTTATTTAATTCACCACTTACCTTGTAAAAAGCAGGCCTTACGCCTGCTTTTTATATGTGTAAATTCTGCAGACTTACCCTCCCGGGAAAACCTGTAAAAAAAAACTAAGCTCGATGCGCATGCGCAGCCTCTCCTGCGCACGTGTTCGAACTCTGAACCCCTTCGTTCAGGGGAATGGAAGTGCCGGTTTCCCGCGCATGCGCAGTGTATGCAGGAAACCGGCACTTCCATTGAGCCTACGGGTGAGTACCCCGTGCGTACTCACCCGTGGAGACCCGAATTTCTGGGCCATTATGTGGTGGAGGAATGGTTATGCAGAGTGGCGGAATGGATTTGTATGATACAATGGAATGATCACAATGTTGTAAATATTTTTAATGTTCAATAAATAATAAGTATTAAAAAAAAAGTTGGTAGCACCCTCGCCTCTGAGTCAGAAGGTTGTGAGTTCAAGCCCCACTCCAGGGTCATGGAAATACTCAGCAGGTCAGTTCTGGCGAAGGGTCATCAACCTGAAACATTAACTCTGTTTCTCTCTCTACAGATGCTGCCTGACCTGCTGAATATTTCCAGCATTTTCTGTTTTTATGTCAGATTTCCAGCATCCGCAGTATTTTGCTTTTGTATACCTCACATTTATCTGTGTTGAACTTCATTTGCCAATTATTTGCCCATTTTACAAGTTTATTAATGTCCTCCTGTAATTTGTTGCAGTCCTCCTCAGTATTGGTATCATCCGCAAATTTAGAAATTGTGTTTTTGATTCCAAAGTCTAAATCGTTAATGTAAATTGTGAACAACATCGGTCCCAGCACTGATCCTTGTGGAACACCACTACCCACCTTCTGCCACTGTGAATAGCTACCCTTTACTCCTACTCTCTGCTTTCTGTCTTGAAGCCAGCTAGCTATCCATTCTGCTACTTGTCCCCTGACTCCGCATTCTCTGACTTTATTCATTAGTCTATTATGGGGTACCTTATCGAAGGCCTTTTGAAAATCTGGATAAATTACATCTACTGAATTACCCTTGTCTACTCTCTCTGTTACCTCTTCAAAAAATTCAATAAGGTTGGTCAAGCAAGATTTTCCCTTTTGAAATCTATGCTGACTATTCATTTTTATACTTTTCATTTCTAGATGTTCTTCTATTTTCTCCTTTAGTAGGGATTCCTTTATTTTTCCTACCACTGATCTTTGACTGGCCTATAATTCCCTGGACATGCTCTATCCACCTTCTTAAATATAGGTACAGGTAGACTACCCTTTATCCGAACTTCTGAAAACCGAAACCCGCTAAAAACCGAAGGTTTTTTCGTTCAGCGTAAGTCGTGCGCACGACATGACCAGAGTGGCGCACGACTTACGCTGAGCAGGGCAGAGGGTCACTGAGTTCCCTCCTGGGTAGGAGATTGCAGGCCGAGCCAACCCAACAATACAGCGGCCCGTCCGATACCTGTCCGATATTCTTTTCTCCCCCCCCGACCCCCCGCCGAACCCCACCCTTTCGGATAAGGGATAGTGTATCCTTTATCCGCACTTCCGAAAACCGAAATCCTCTGAAAACCGAAAGTGTTTTCGTTCAGCGTAAGTCGTGCGCACGACCCCGACCCCCGCCGACCCCCACCCCCGACCCCCCGCCGACCCCCCCGCCGACCCCCACCCCCGACGCCCCGCCGACCCCCCCGCCGACCTCCCCGCCGACCCCCCCGCCGACCCCCCGCCGACAGCGACCCCCCCGCCGACACCCCCGCCGACCCCCCCCGCCGACCCCGAACCCCCCGCCGACCCCGACCCCCCCGCCGACCCCCCGCCGACCCTGACCCCTCCCGCCGCCCCGCCGACCCCCACCCCCGACAAATTTCCCAGTCTTATAAAATACCTTCCGAAATCCGAAATTTTCCGAAAACCGAAACACGGCTGGTCCCGAGGTTTTCGGATAAAGGATAGTCTACCTGTATTACGTTAGCTATCCCTCAGTCCTCCAGCACTATACTTTTTTCTAACGAATTATTAAATAGTAGCTGGAGTACCCGGCGTTGCCGAGGGAACTGAAGAACCCTCTGCCATGTTTATAAAACTGTTTATAAAACTGTTGGGATTGAAGAAATCTTGCTAAGCACCCAGGAGGTGGTTGTTTAACTTCATTTTTTGTTAATGGGGATCGCCAGTAGCCATATACTCCAGGTTTTACAGTTTTCCTTCTATGTGAATTTGGAGGTAGCAAGCAGAATTATAATTTTGCAATGTTATCATTGACATTAATGAGAGAGAGAGAGAGGGGGAAGGAGAGAGAGAGAGAGAGAGAGAGGGGGAAAGGAGAGAGAGAGAGGGGGAAGGAGAGAGAGAGAGTGAGGGGGAAGGAGAGAGAGAGAGAGAGAGGGGGAAGGAGAAAGAGAGGGGGGAAGGAGAAAGAGAGAGAGAGAGGGAAGGAGAGAGAGAGAGAGAAGGAGAGAGGGAAGGGGAGGGAGAGAGAGAGAGAGAGAGAGGAGAGAGAGAGAGGGAATTAGAGAGAGAGAGAGAGAGAGAGAGGGAAAGAGAGAGAGAGGGAAGGAGAGAGAGGGGGAAGGAGAGAGAGAGAGGGGGTGAAGGGGAGAGAGAGAGAGGGAAGGAGAGAGAGAGGGAAGGAGAGAGAGAGAGGGAGGGGGAAGGAGAGAGACAGGGGGGAAGGAGAGAGAGAGAGGGGGAAGGAGAGAGAGAGAGCGAAGGAGAGAGAGAGGGAAGGAGAGAGAGAGAGAGGGAAGGAGAGAGAGAGGGAAGGAGAGAGAGAGAGAGTGAAGGAGAGAGAGAGAGAGGGAAGGAGAGAGAGAGAGGGGAAGGAGAGAGAGAGGGGGAAGGAGAGAGAGAGGGGGAAGGAGAGAGAGAGAGAGGGGAAGGAGAGAGAGAGGGGGAAGGAGAGAGAGAGAGAGGGAAGGAGAGAGAGAGAGGGAAGGAGAGAGAGGGGGAAGGAGAGAGAGAGAGTAAAGGAGAGAGAGAGAGGGAAGGAGAGAGAGAGAGGGGGAAGGAGAGAGAGGGGGAAGGAGAGAGAGAGAGGGAAGGTGAGAGAGAGGGAGGGGGAAGGAGAGAGAGACAGGGGGAAGGAGAGAGAGAGGGAAGGAGAGAGAGAGTGAGGGAAGGAGAGAGAGAGAGAGAGGGAAGGAGAGAGAGAGAGAGTGAAGGAGATAGAGAAGAGAGGAAGACACCCCGGGGAAGGGGTTGGACTCAGAGCCTGTTATGTATTGTGTGTTCTATTATGTGTTCTCCTCCCACCTGTGGTGGCGCTGTCACAGGAGATAAATGGTTGGGTGTTCTCTGTTAAGTTTAGCTCTCTTTGTTCGGAACTTTCCAGAACTTCCTTTCCTTCCAATAAAGCACTTCATGTTTGAATCTCTGAGTTCTGAGTCCTAAATTGTGTCTAGGTAGAAAGGTACCGACACAACAAGTGGCAACGAGGAGCGGATGAATCTGCGTACGTTACGGGTGCAGTGAGTAAACAGAAAATTTAATTTGAAATGTGAGATGGCTACTATATTAGGAAACATCGGTGATTTTGATGAAAATGTGGAGCAATGGAGCGCTTATACAGAACGTTTTGACTATTTTGTATTGGCGAATGCGGTGGCAAATGACAAGGTCGTGCCTACCTTTTTGAGTGTAATCGGGCCGAAGACATTCAATTTACTTCACAGCCTTGTGCAACCAGATAAGCCAGGAACTAAAACATATAAGCAACTAGTGGAAATTCTTGGAGCACATTTTTCACCAAAACCTCTGGTTATTGCTGAGAGATTTAGATTTCACAAACAGAATCAGGAGGAGGGGGAATCAGTGACGATGTTTATTGCTGCTTTAAAAAGGTTGTCGGAACACTGCCTGTTCAAGGAGATGCTGAATGACACCATTAGAGACAGACTTGTGTGTGGTCTGCAAAATGCAGCCACACAGAAGCGCCTTCTTACTAAGGACAACCTTACTCTTGAAAAGGCCATTGAAGTTAGTGTCTCCATGGAGATGGCAGAAAAGGAGGCTCACCAGTTGAGTTCAACAGGGAGAGTTCACAAGCTGTCATCTGAGCCTAAAGGTGCGCAGAATGGCACATGTTACCGTTGTGGGAAAACGGGCCATCACGCTAATGACTGCTGGTGTACGGAGCTGGAATGCCGAAATTGTGGCAAAAAGGGTCACATTGAACGCGCCTGTAGAGGTAAAAAAAGAACAGACAGAGCTGGGAAGCATGGAAGCAAAATGTCTGCATTTGGACAAGAGAGGAAAAAGAGTGTTCATTGAGTGCAGTATGATGGAACAAGCAAAACAAAGGGGAGTGACACCTCTGAGGAGGAAGAGGTGCACATACTGACGGTTGCAGGTGATTTAAATGGCTACTGGGTGTCACCACTGGTGGAGGGACAAGCAGTGCGGATGGAGGTGGACACAGGTGCAGCTGTGTCCCTTGTTTCAGACACTGTCTACAACAAAATGCTAAAGCATCTTACCCTTCAGCCAAAAAACATTGTGCTAAAGACGTATACCGGCGAACCTGTGGCCATGAGAGGCGTCATTGAGGTGACAGTTAAATTGAACGGACAGACTGCAAAACTGCCACTATATGTGGTAAAGGGAAATTACCCATCGCTACTGGGACGTGCGTGGCTAGAGAAAATCACGCTGGACTGGCCTGCAGTCCGCATGATGTCAAAAGGGGAGTCAGGTCTGACTACAGTGTTAAACAAACATGCAGAACTCTTCAATGGGGAACTTGGGAGCATGAAAAAGATCAGCGTGAGACTGGACATTAAACCTGACAGCAAACCGAAGTTTCACAAAGCCCGACCTGTACCCTATGCAATTAGGCCAAAAGTTGAGGCTAACTTGGAGGCCTTAGTCGAGAATGGAGCCCTGGAGCCTGTGAGCGTGAGCAAATGGGCCACACCCATTGCTCCTGTACTGAAAAAGGATGGATCAGTTCGAATCTGCGGGGATTTTAAAGTGACTATTAACCCGGTGCTGTCTGCAGAACAGTACCCCCTTCCCCTCATTGATGATCTTTTTACGGGCCGGGCCAGAGGGCAAAAGTTCAGCAAAATAGACTTATGCCAGGCTTATCTACAAATGCATGTCGATGAGAAATCAAAGGAGCTGCTGACAATTGTGACACACAAGGGGCTATACAGGTACTGCCGCCTTCCGTTTGGAATTATGTCGGCCCCTGCTCTATTCCAAAGGGCAATGGATCAGATTTTGAGTGGACTGCCAGGAGTCCAGTGCTACCTGGACGACATCCTTGTCACTGGGACAAATGAGGAGGATCATCTTCTGAACTTGGATGCGACACTACAACAACTGAAAGATTACGGACTCAGAGCTCGTAAAGACAAATGTGAATTCTTTCAGTCTTCAGTTGAGTACCTGGGGCATGTGATTGACGCTACTGGCCTGCATAAGGCGCCATCAAAGGTCAAGGCAATCGTGGAGGCCCCAGCACCCCAGAATGTGAGCCAGTTACGTTCATTTCTGGGGCTACTTAACTACTATGGGAAGTTTATTCCAGACTTAGCAACATTGCTGAAGCCGTTACATCAGTTGCTATGTCAAGGCAAAACATGGAAATGGACTGAACTGTGCAACGAAGCTTTCGCCCAAGCAAAGAAAGCATTGCTGAAATCGGAGGTCCTGACACACTTTGACCCAAAGCTACCTGTGCAGCTAGCATGTGATGCATCACCATATGGTGTGGGAGCAGTCATATCCCACATCATGCCTTCGGGTGAAGAGAAACCTATCGCCTTCGCATCACGCACCTTGAACAAGGCCGAGAGTAACTATGCGCAGATCGGGCGCGAGGCCTTGGGAATCGTTTTTGGAATTTGAAAATTTCATCAGTACCTGTTTGGGAGAAGGTTCACACTCCTGACGGACCACCGTCCATTGACTTCAATCTTCGGGCCCCACACCGGAATTCCGTCTCTCGCTGCAAGCAGGATGCAAAGGTGGGCTTTACTGTTGTCAGGACACACATACGACATCAAATATCGCAAATCAGACTTGCACAGCAAAGCAGACGGTCTCTTGAGGCTACCCTTGCCTGTTACTCCCCCAGAGCCTCGTCAGATCGACATCTTCTACTTTAGACAAGTGGAGGGAGCACCTGCCACTGCAGCTCAGGTGCGAAGGTACACCCGCAATGATCCAGTCCTGTCTGAGGTAATGGACGATGTCATTCGAGGGAGAGCTATAGGAGATTCTCCTAGTTTGAAACCTTACGTTTCAAAAAGAAATGAGCTCTCCGTCCAGGCAGGTTGTCTTCTTTGGGGATGCCGTGTCATCATTCCGCCACCTCTGAGGGAACCTATACTGCAATAACTTCATACAGGCCACAGTGGGATGGTTCGGATGAAGGAAATGGCAAGAAGCTACTTCTGGTGGCCAGGTCTTGATGGGAATATTGAAGAGAAAGCCAAAACATGTTCCCCATGTCAAATGGTCCGGAATGTTCCACAGCTGGCAACCCTACACCCCTGGGATTGGCCTGCAGAAGTGTGGTAACGAGTATATGTGGACTTCGCCGGTCCTTTCGAAGAGAAGATGTTTATGGTGGTTGTGGATGCTCGTAGCAAGTGGCCGGAGGTCCCTGTGATGAGGTGTACCATGGCAGAGAAAACAATTGAGAAACTTGGTGAGATGTTCAGCCGTTATGGCTCACCGGAACAACTCGTAAGTGACAACGGTCCACAATTTGTATCACAGGAGTTTGCAACCTTCCTGCATGTGAATGGTGTCCAACACATCAGGTCTGCGCCCTATCATCCCTCTACTAACGGCCAGGCAGAAAGGTTTGTGCAAACTTTGAAGCACGCCTTGAAGGCATCGCAAGGTCAGGGCTCAATCCACCAACGTCTGAACAGCTTCCTGTTGTCCTACAGGAACGAGCCGCATGCCACAACCAAAACTTCCCCCGCTTCGCTCATGATGAAGAGGCAGTTGCGGACAAGTTTTGACTTACTCAAACCTCCAAGGGCAGAACAGGTTGTCCATTGTCAACAACAAGCTCAAGTTGAAAAGAGAGAGAAAAGAGCCAAGGAGAGACGGTTTCACCCTGGAGAGCACGTCCTAGCTCGAAACTACAACACTGGACCGAAATGGGTTCCTGCTACGGTGATTGCGCAGACGGGCCCTGTGTCTTACACGGTTGAGACTGCTGAGGACGTCGTCTGGAGAAGACACACAGATCAACTGTTGCTAGGAGCAGAGACAGCCACAGAGGCTCCAATGGCTGGTTGGCCTGAACTGTTTCCGGATGATACCGCAAACCAGCATCCTTTGCCACAGTGCTCTTCTCGAACACAGGAAGTCAAAGAGACTGTTCCACCTGTGCAAACTCCTGACTTTCGACTGACACAGGCACCTTCTCCATCCAGGCCTGTGTCAATGCCTACTGCTGTGGAAGCCAGCGATGACCACCGGTATCCTGTCAGAGAGCGGCGGCCTCCAAGACACTTGGATCTGTAGGCTTAGTGACTTACCCACAAGACTGGGGCAGAATAAACCCCAGGGTAAAGTCAGGGTTTGAGGCAGTCTACCTCTACCCTAGGTTCGTTAAGTGCATTGAAAGTAACTTACCTGTTGAGGAATAATGTGGACCTTCCATTTAAGAGGGGAGGAAATGTTATGTATTGTGTGTTCTATTGTGTGTTCCCCTCCCACCTGTGCTGGCGCTGTCACAGGAGATAAATGGTTGGGTGTTCTCTGTTAAGTTTAGCTCTCTTTGTTCGGAACTTGCCAGAACTTCCTTTCCTTCCAATAAAGCACTTCATGTTTGAATCTCTGAGTTCTGAGTCCTAAATTGTGTCTAGGTAGAAAGGCACCGACACAACAGAGCCCAGCCGCGGTGACCCGGAGCCCCCGTGCGCGGCGTAGCGCCTCAGGCCCGGTCCGACTCACCTCAGCTCAGCTCCCGCTCCAGCCCACTGCCGTCGCTCCCCCGCTCGCTATCTCTCGGGAGCTGAGCTGAGGTGAGTCGGGCCGGGCCTGAGGTGCTAGGCTGCGCACGGGGGCTCCGGGTCACCGCGGCCAGGCTCTGATTCCAACCCCTTCCCCGGGGTGTCTTCCTCTCTTCTCTATCTCCTTCCCTCACTCTCTCCTTCCCTCTCTCTCTCTCTCTCTCCTTCCCTCTCTCTCTCTCCTTCCCTCTCTCTCTCTCTCTCCTTCCCCCTCTCTCTCTCTCCTTCCCCCTCTCTCTCTCTCTCCTTCCCCCTCTCTCTCTCTTTTTCTCTCTCTCTCCTTCCCTCTCTCTCTCTCTCCTTCACTCTCTCTCTCTCTCCTTCCCTCTCTCTCTTTCTCCTTCCCTCTCTCTCTCTCTCCTCTCTCTCTCTCCCTCCCCTTCCCTCTCTCCTTCTCTCTCTCTCTCCTTCCCCCCTCTCTCTCCCCTCCACCCCCTCTCTCTCCCTCTCCTTCCCCCCTCTCTCTCTCCCCTCCACCCCCTCTCTCTCCCTCTCCTTCCCCCCTCTCTCTCCTTCCCCCCTCTCTCTCCTCCCCCTCTCTCTCTCTCCTTCCCCCCTCTCTCTCCCCTTCCCCCCCTCTCTCTCTCTCTCCTTCCCCCCTCTCTCCCCTCCACCCCCTCTCTCTCCCTCTCCTTCCCCCCTCTCTCTCTCCTTCCCCCTCTCTCTCTCCTCCCCCCTCTCTCTCTCTCCTTCCCCCCTCTCTCTCCCCTTCCCCCCCTCTCTCTCTCTCCTTCCCCCCTCTCTCTCTCCTTCCCCCCTTTCTGTCTCCTCCCCCTCTCTCTCTCTCCTTCTCCCTCTCTCTCCCCTTCCCCCCTCTCACTCTCTCTCTCCTTCCCCCCTCACTCTCTCCTCCCCCCTCTCTCTCTCTCCTTCCCCCCCCTCTCTCCCCTTCCCACCCCCTCTCTCTCTCTCGCTCCTTCCCCCTCTCTCTCTCTCATTAATGTCAATGATAACATTGCAAAATTATAATTCTGCTTGCTACCTCCAAATTCACATAGAAGGAAAACTGTAAAACCTGGAGTATATGGCTTCTGGCGATCCCCATTAACAAAAAACGAAGTTAAAGAACCACCTCCTGGGTGCTTAGCAAGCGTTCCTCAATCCCAACAGTTTTATAAACAGTTTAATGAACATAGCAGAGGATTCTTCAGTTCCCTTGACAATGCCGGGTACTCCAGCTAGTTTATTATATATATATAGAGAAGAGATGTGTAGTAATGCCTCTGCTATCTCTTCCCCACATTCTTTTAAAATGCACGGATGCAATCCATCTGGACCAGGGGTTTTATCCTCTTTGAGTTTGATTAGTTTATTTAATACATCCCCTTTTTTAATTTTAAATGCAGTTACCTCATTACTCATCTCATTATCCAATATCATGCCCATCTGTTCTATCTCCCTGGTAAATACCGAAGCGAAATAATCATTTAATACCATCTCTCTATCGTTACCTGTAGCATTGTCCTGTCTATCCCTTAATGGACCTATTCCCATCCCAAACTTCCTTTTTTTATTGATGTGCCTGTAAAATATTTTACTATTTTGTTTTATGTTCCTTGATAATTTAATTTCATAGTTCCTCTTTGCCTTCCTAATTTTTTTTTACTTCTCTCCTAATCCCTTCATATTCTCTCTTATCATGCACTCCTCTGCTGTCTATATACTTAATGTATGCCTCTTTCCTTACCCTCAATTGTTCTCTTATGTCTTTATTCATCCATGGAGTCTCATTAGTGTTTAGTTTGTTCTTTCCTTTTGGCGGAATATATTTTTCCTGCACTCTGTTGAACATCGTTTTAAATGTTTCCCATTGTCATTCTACTTTGTTGTTTGCCTATATTGTTGCCCATTTTATCTTCCCAAGTTCTATTCTCAGCCCCTCAAAATCAGCTTTTCTCCAATCTATTAACCTGGTTTTTGTCATACTTATGTCCTTCTCTATTATCATCTTAAAGCGTATTATATTATGGTCACTATTACCTATATGTTCCCCTACTTTTACTTCTCCTATCTGCTCTGGCTCATTCCCCATAACTAGATCCAATAGCGAATCCTCTCTTGTTGGGCTTTTTACATATTTTGGGTTATAAAGGAGTCCTGTACACATTGTAGGAACTCCATTCCCTTATTTTCTTTATCTACATTTTCTGTCCAATTAATATCGGGGTAGTTGAAATCCCCCATGATGATTATTCTATGTTTTTTTACTCATTTCCCTAATTTGTTTGTATATTTCTTCCTCCACCTCCCTTCCACTATTAGGTGGTCGGTAGGCTAGCCCTATTAGTGTGTTTGATCCTTCATTATCTTTTATCTCTATCCACATGGATTCTATTTTTGTCTTGCTGATATCTGCATCCCTTTATTCCCTGATAAACGGTATGGAAAATGTAAACCTACAACACCCCTACAAATTAAACTGTGACAGTAGGGTAACAGGACACAGGTTCAAACTGGTTAATGATTAGTGAGTTCCGACAGGGTACTGGACTGCGGGAGTTGGTTCAGATGTATCCGATGGTGTGTTCACCTGATTTCCACTGGCACATACATTCCTGCAGGAGACACTGGATAGTGATCAGGACTGGGAACACTGGCTGATTCTTCTCCTTCCTAACCCAGGAGAGTAAGGCTAATCTCCACTTTGGGCAGTGCGTTTACAAACTGAACTATCAGGAGACTGCCTGCTGCATCCTTTGGCTGTATTAAATATGAGTTCTACTCAACAACAGCACCAACCTATTTAAAAATATATATTTTATTGCCACGCCACTGCAGCATTTACTTTATTAAACTGCTAGTTGTTTTGGCAGGATAGGTATTTTGGATGTAAGGTTCTGCTAAGAGGGTTAAATTATGAGGACAGTTTGCATAGATTAGGCTTGTATTCCCTTGAGTATAGAAGATTAAGGGGTGATCTGATTGAGATGCTTAAGATGAATAAAGTATTTGATAGGATAGATAGAGAGAAACTGTTTCCTCTGGTAGGTGAGTCCAGAACATGGGGACACAACCTTAGAATTAGAGCCAGGTCCTTCAGGGGTGATGTCAGGAAGCACTTCTTCACACAATGGGTAGTGGAAATCTGGAACTCTCTCCCCATAAAGCTGCTGAGGCTCGGTCAATTGAAAATTTCAAAACTGAGATTGATAGATTTTTGTTAGGCAAGGGTATTAAGGGTTATGGAACCAAGGTGGGTAAATGGAGTTAAGGTACAGATCAGCCATGATCTAATTGAATGGCGGAAGAGGCTCGAGGGGCTGAATGGCCTCCTCCTGTTCCTATGCTCCTATGACTGACCGTGAGTAACCCCAAGGGAGATTCACAATATGGAATATCCTTTATTCTTTGACATCATTATCTACTGAGTTGTTACCCCAATTTTTTGTTAGGAAGGCCTGACTCTACTGAATGAGGCATTGCCAACTCTAGCCCGAACTTTGGTCAGATTGCTGTGAGGTAAATGGGACAATGCTGCTAAAGGGCTAAACTCCAGATACCAAGGGGGCGCCACTTTCAACTTAAAAAAAAATTTGTTTATGGGATGTGGGCGTTGCTGGCAAGGCCAGCATTTATTGCCCATCCCTAATTGCCCTTGAGAAGGTGGTGGTGAGCCGCCCTCTTGAACCGCTGCAGTCCGTGTGGTGAAGGTACTCCCACAGTGCTGTTAGGGAGGGAGTTCTAGGATTTTGACCCAGCTACGATGAAGGATCGGCGATATATTGCCAAGTCAGGATTGTGTGTGACTTGGAGGGGAACTTGGAAGTGGTGGTGTTCCCATGCGCCTGCTGCCCTTGTCCTGCTACGTGGAAGAGGTTGCGGGTTTGGGAGATGTTGCCAAAGAAGCCTTGGCGAGTTGTTACAGTGCATCCTGTAGATGGTACATGCTGTAGCCATGGTACGCCGGTGGTGGAGGGAGTGAATGTTTAAGGTGGTGGATGGGGTGCCAATCAAGTGGGCTGCTTTGTCCTGGATGGTGTTGAGCTTCTTGAGTATTGTTGGAGCTGCACTGGGGCACATGTTGGATGGGCAGTGGGCAGCAGCACGTCCTATGCCCAGCCGGTGTCACCAGCGAGAGGCCCGGGCCATTTTTCATGTTCGGGCCTCGTCTAAATATGTCTGGGTGAGCTGCCAGCACTCAGTGAGCTCTCACACATAGGCCATTGCAGTGGGAGGGTGGAAAACCTTTCAGCATCTCCATGAAGACGAGCTCTGAGGTCAGGCCCTAAAGGGAGGAGGAGGCAATCTTGAGGGAAGGGTGGCACTGAACAGTCGGCGGGGGGTCTGAGGACTTTTGTGGGACTAGGAGGAGCGTTCATGCTGCGCTCAACGCCTGGTGCCAATATCTAATATTTTATTGAGGCTCCTATCTGTTTCGGCCATCCATTTTGAGGCCGGCCTGAAAATTGCGTTGGGTGAGCCTCAGGTAGCCTATGGGAGGCGATTTATTTTTTCAATTTTCAACATCAGATCGTCCCATTTTTTAGTGCAAACGGGGCAAACGGCAGCTGAAAATCGCCCACCCTGCCTGTTGTTAAATATGGTAGGTACATATAACAGTAACCCTGCTTTATATTGGTTTTAACCCAATGAGTATTCCGAAGTTCCGAAATGGCAAACTGTAGTTACAGATATTGGCAAAGGTGAAAATCACTGGCAACCACTGAGCCACAGCTGGCACTCTGAAGAGGTTGTTGGGATAGCTCTGGGCCAATTTTCCATTTGTTGAATTGGACCAGCTCCTTCATGGGCATGTGCTCCTCCCATGGCTGATTTTCCTCTACACGCTATGTTCCCTGTGATCTGCCACATCCACAGCAGGAACAGGGAGATAGCCGTCTCCTCGACCTTAACCCCCCCTCTTAATTCGGGGAACGTTTTCAAAAACTGGGCCTCTGGTTCGTGATTATCGGTTAACGCAACAGCTGCACAAAGTCATTCTCTGCTTCAGTTGAACTTGCAAAGGATACTGTCCCCGTGATAGTGCTTTATGAATGTTCTTTCTCCGATTTGTGAGACATATAACTCAGTAGTACAGCATGAGCGATAGAACGTCAGTAAAGCACTGTCAATGGGACAAGATTCAGCTCTCCTTAGATGATTCATTTTGTTTTACACATTTTAAACATCTTTTGGAATTGGTCCAGTAAGTAATAATTCACGGCACTAAATTTGTGTTTTTAATTCCACTGACAATGAATTATTTCACTGGGCAAGGAAACTGCAGTGCATAACAGTGCAATAATTTATGATTATTTGACAGTTGTTTTTTTGCAAGTGCATGAGCAAGCTTCTTTCTGCACACTGGTACCAATGGGCAGAGCGTGAGCATGAGCAGTGCTGGCTCCACCCCATTGGTACCTCAAAATTCAATCTCATAAAGCAGTGTCAGCCATGGCTCAGTGGGTAGCACTCTCTCACCTCTGAGTCAGAACATGGTAGGTTCAAGTCCCACTCCAGAGACTTGAGCACAAAAACCCTAGCTGACACTCCCAGTGCAGTACTGAGGGAGCACTGTACTGTCAGAGGTGCTGTCTTTTGGACGAGATGTTAAACTGAGGCCCTGTCTGCTCTCTCAGGTGGATGTAAAAGATCACATGGCACTATTTGAAGAAGAGCAGGGGTGTTATCCCTGGTGCCCTGGTTAATATTTATCACTCAATCTACATCACTGAAAAACAGATTATCCGGCCATTGTCACATTGCTATTTGTGGGAGCTTGCTGTGTGCAAATTGGCTGCGGTGTTTCCTACATTACAACAGTTACTTTAATGGCTGTAAAGCATCTGGTGGTCATGAAAGGTGCTATATATGTGCAAGTCTTTCTTTCTGCTGCGGTCCTAACTAATGGGCTGACCAGGTGGAGGGCCCAACCAAAATGGCAGCCGGGGGGTGGGAGGAACAGAGCAGGAATAGGCTTCAATTTTCAGAGTGCTACGGACCTGTTTCTCCTCTCCCTCCTCCGGTGGTTAAAAGCAACCCACTGTGTGTCTTTAATGTAAATCCAGCCACTATTTCCTCAGAACCTCCAGTTACCCTTTCTGTTACTCTGCCAGACTGAACATAATACTTTCGACATTGTGATGAGTGGGATTTCCTTCTGCCAGACTTAAGCCTCCTTCACCATTTCGTACTTCACATGGAGAGATCTTGCAGGATTCAATCACGCACACTCACATCAAATAACAGAATTTTCACGGACATTCTCGAATGCAACCTAAAACTGAAATATTATCTAAGCTGCTTTTTCTTCACTACTGATTAATAGTTCCCACAAGACATCGTAACATACTGTTCATAAGTAGTAGCATGAATTATGGAGGCAGAGGGGTGGAGATTCACCTTGGGTGCTAGGGCAAATAGCCCAAGTTCAATTTCTACCCTGTATAATCCAGCTGAACCAATTTTAGGATTTATCCGCCAATGAGGCAACAGGGCTAAGAATGGCCCCTTTCAAACCTCCAGGCCCACAGCAATCAAACAGGACACACCACCAAGCCAGAAATATAAGCACAAATGGGACTGAGTTGCCTGAGGTACGTGGGCCTGATTGGCAAGTTGAGAGGCTCATGGACCTTAGTTTGGATGCCGATGCTCTAACTGCATCTCCACATCTGGATCAATAAAAGGCATCTGGAACTGTCACACTTGGTGGAATACTTACTGCACCATGGCCAACATCTCAGAGAGAAAGAAGAAAAGCTTTCACCTTCTGCAAATGCTCTGAATTTGTATATTAAGCAGCCTTTTCTGTATAATTTGTTTCGAATCTAACTCATGTTTTGGTTATAGAATCATAGAATGTTTACGGCACAAAAGGAGGCCATTCGGCTCGTCGAGCCCGTGCCGGCTTTCTGCAAGAGCACCTCTGCTAGTCCCCCTCCCCTGCCCTTTCCCTGTACTAATGCTTATTATGCAAAGCAGAAGTGTGGATTACCTGCAAGAATCATGACCAGGCCCAGTTTGAAACAAGCTCTCACATCTGATTCCATTGGCAGAAGGGTCGGTAACCAAAGGACACAGATTTAGGATAAATCGCAAAAGAGCCAGAAGTGATATGGGAAAACATTTTTTTACGCAGCGAGTTGTTGTGATCTGGAATGCACTGCCTGACAGGGCGGTGGAAGCAGATTCAATAACTTTCAAAATTGGATAAATATTTGAAGGGAAAGAAATTGCAGGGCTCTGGGGAAAGAGCGGGGGAGTGGGACTAATTGGAGAGTTCTTTCACAGACACGATGGGACAAATGGCCTCCTTCCATGCTGTATCATTCTGTGATTCTATGAAATCATCTTCAGTTGGACACAACTGATGCCCTTGTCAGCTGTTTGATAGATATTGTCTACTTTGAGGTCACTTTGACCGCTGTTTGTTTCTCGTGTTGTTATTGCAGTGAAGTCTTGGTTGGCAGAAGCAGGGGAGAAAGCCGAAAGCACAAAAATCCTCCCCCGATCTACTGTTGCTGGAAGTTTGGGGTTGCAGTGTAGGAGCAGAGATTGGTCCTGTCGAAGCACCACAGCTCTTAGTCAAGCTTCTTTGCAAGTTTCCGCTGTACCTTCCTCCCCACTCCAGAACTGAGCACATAATCTAGGCTGACACGTCAGTGCAGCGCTGTATTGTCAGAGGTGCCATCTTTTGGATGAGGTGTTAAGCCCCTGGCCCCGTCTGCCTGGTCGTAAAAGATTGTGTGGCCCTATTCAAAGAAGAGCAGAAAATTCTCCTAATGCCCTGGCCACAATTCTTCTCTCAACACCACCAGAGGCAGATCAACCAGTTCCCTCCAGTGGAGGTGGAGGAGGTGTGGGCTGGTGCTTGGGATGGGGATCCTCTATCGGTACTTGGCCGGTGGGGTGGTCCGCACCCCGGGGTCTACCTGCCCAACTTCCGCCACATTCTTGGGCAGCAGAAGCCTTCTCTTTGCCAGATTTTCCATGCGCCCCTGTCCTTATGCTATTCTGCTGTAACCATTTATACCTCCTCTGGACTCATCCTTTGTTTCTGTACTTGTTTCATTATCACCTCATTTCATCTTGCACCATCATTGCTTTTGTCATTTAATCACTCCTGCCCTCCACCTTATCACCAACCTTTCCCTTATGTTCTTTCCCTGACCCCCTTTTCCCTGCGTGTAGCCCCACTCTTATTGCAGGGGTTGTATGGAACATTGTCGATTGATCAATGTAGCTAAAAGCCTAGAAGTTACTGTTGCCAATATTAGAAGGCGAAGGATTAGTGGGTGTATATGATGTTCCTCTGTGCGAATATGATTTCACTGTATTAAGCGTCATTCCCTAATTTCACCAACAATACATTTTTAGTCAGTCTCTGCAAATTCTCCAGCAGGTGACTAAAATGAGTCAGTTGCATGGAGGCTGAGCAATGAGGTCACCTTCTCTGTCACTGGCTAAGGCAGTAAGAAGAAAGGCTTGTATTTATAGAGCGCCTTTCACAACCTTAAGGCATCCCAAAGTGCTTTACAACTAATGAAGTAATTTTGAAGTCGAGTCACTGTTATAATGTAGGAAGCGTGGCAGCAAATGTCTGCACAGCAAGATCTCACAAATGGTAATGTGATAATGAGCTGATAATTTGTTTTAGTGATGTTATAAGATAAAGAGTGGTGGAGTGGGACTAATTGGATAGCTCATTCAAAGAGCCAGCACAGACGTGATGGGCCAAATGGCCTCCTTCTCTGCTGTATGATTCTTTGTTGATTGAGGGATAAATATTGGCCAGGGCACCAGGGATAACTCCCCTGCTCTTCTTCAGCATAGTGCCATGGGATCTTTCATGTCCACCTGAGAGAGCAGAGAGGGCCTCGGTTCAATGTTTCATCCAAAAGATGGCACCTCCGACAGTGCAGCACTCCCTCAGCACTGCACTGGAGTGTCAGCACAGATTTTTTGTTCAAGTCTCTGAGGTGGGACTTTGAACTCACAACCTTCTAACTCAGAGAGCAAGAGTGCTGCCACTGAGCCACTGGCTGACACCATTAACAACAGACACAATCTCTAGCTCCACCTGTGATTTTGATCGTTAGTCAGAATCACCTACGGCAATGACAGATAACGCAAAGAGGCCTATTCTGGGATGTTACAATCTTGTTGTAGCCTGAAGCTACCTGGATCTGTCTATTGTGCCGTGCCTTGGAAATCTATAATCACATTCTTATTTGGTTTGTTCTGCATTAGAGAGAAACGATATTAATCTGAATCGCCAGCTATAATTACATTTAATTTTTAATTTTATAAACAATTTTATGTTGGCTGAAGGAAGGAGATTCTTCCTAACCCGAGGCTCAGATGGGTTTTGTGTCAGATAATTTTTCCTTTTACTTGTACTTAACTGGTTGACGGTGTAACTGATGTATTAAAAGTGATTCATCAGAATATCTGCTTCTCTTGCATTTTGTTTCAATACAATATAATATAATTTAAAGAAAGTACTGCATTTAATAATGTTAACTGTTTTTCAATTCATAGAATCATAGAAACTTACAGCACAGAAGGAGGCCATTCGGCCCATCGTGCCTGTGCTGGCTCTTTGAAAGAACAGACGTGTTTAGTCCCACATCCCCGCTTCTTGTCCGTGACCCTGTGAGTTCCTCATCCTCCAGTACCCGTCCAACTCCCTTTAAAATTATTGATGGAATCCGCTTCCACCACCTTTTCAGGTCGAGCGTTCCAGATCCCAACAACTCTCTGAGTGAAAACATTTCTCCTCTTCGCCCCTCTAGATCTTTTGCCAATGATTTTGAATCTATGACCTCTGGTTATTGACCCACTCACCAGAGGGAACAGCCTTACTCTATCTACTCTCTCAAAACCTCCCATCATCTTGAAAACCTCTATTAGGTCACCTCTTAACCTTCTCTGTTCCAAGGAGAACAGTCCTAACTCTTCCTACCTCTCCTCATAACTGAAGTCCCTCATCCCTGGTAACATCCTGGTAAACCTCCTCTGTCCCCTTTCTAAGGCCTTTCCATCTTTCCTGAAGTGCGGTGCCCAGAATTGTCCACAATACTCTAGCTGAGGCCTAACCAGTGATTTATAAAGTTCATGATCTCTTTGCTTTTATATTCTATGCCTCTATTTATAAACCCAAGTAACCCATATGCTTTTTTAACCACCTCACCAACTTGCCCTGCCACCTTTAAGGATTTGTGTATATGGACACCAAGGTCTCTCTGCTACACTTTTCAAAAACGTGCCACTTATAGTATACTGACTTTCCAGATTAGTCCTCCCAAAGTGCATCACTTCTGATTTCTCCGCATTGAACTCCATCTACCCTGCTTCTGCCCATTTTACCATCCTGTCCATGTCATCCTGAAGCCTATAACTATCCCCATCATGATCTACTAGTTTGCCAAGTTTCGTATCATCTGCAAACTTTACAATGCTGCTCCCTACACCCGAGTCTAGGTTGTTTATATAAAATGAATAGAGTAATGGACTCAAAACTGACCCTTGGGGAACACCACTGCAAACCACCTCCCAGTCTGAAAAACATCCATCCACCACTACCCTTTGCTTCCTGTCACTGAGTCAGTTTTGTATCCACATCGCCACTTCCCCTTAATTCCGTGGATTTCCATCTTCTTAATAAGCCTCCTGTGTGGCACTTTGTCGAATACCTCCTGAAAATCCTTATATACATCTACTGCATTACCTTGATCAACCTTCTCTGTTACCTCATCAAAGACGTCAATCAAGTTAGTTAGACACAATTTGCCTTTAACAAATACAGCTGGCAAATCCTTGATATAACCCATGCCTTTCTAAATGTAAGTTTATTTTGTCCCTGCTAATGATTTCCAATAACTTCCCCACCACCGATGTTAGGCTGACTGGCCTGCAGTTCCCTGGTTTATCCCCCTCCCTTTTCTTGAATAGTGGTATTGTGGCAGAACCACTGAATGACTCTGGCTAACTGTATATAATTCTCTTTAACGATGTTCTAACACCAGCCTAAACCTGTACCATTGTGTTAGGCATTACTGTGTTTTGTATATAGAGTTTGCATGTACGAGGCGTGGCCCCTTTAAGAGCACGGGAAAACGTGGGTAAATGCGATGATGTCACGTCGCAAACCATGGGACCGCCCAGGCAGTCCTCGTGGCATCTCCGTTGAGTAAAGACCTGTTTAATTGTTCTCTTGCATCGATCTCCGTTATTCGTAGGAATTCGTTAATTCCTACATTGGTGACCCCGTTTTTGTGAACGTTTTCGCAAAAGAAGAGCACAGCATGGAAGCAAACGCCGTTTCGCTAAAGCTACCGCAGTTCTGGGAGCAGCAAGCGCCCTCGTGGTTTATTCAGGTCGAGGCCCAGTTCGCCCTGAGGAACATCGATGCGGATCAGACCAAGTACCTTTATGTGGTCTCCGCACTCGACAGCTCTACCACCTCTCGGATCGTCAGCCTCCTCGAAAACCCCCCAACGGAGCGCAAGTATGAAACCCTTAAAGCGTGGTTACTGCAGGTTTTTGGGCTCACAAAATCGGAGCACGCCCGTCGACTACTCGCTATGCCCAAGCTCGGGGTCTCCAAGCCTTCAGAGTTGATGAGCCAAGTGCTCACACTCCTGGGCTCAGAACGGGAATGTTTCCTTTTCCGCGAGATTTTCCTCAGCCAACTGCCGGAACAGGTACAAGCTGCCCTGGCCAGTTCTGAAATTGAAGACTGTGCAACACTCGCTGCGGAGGCTGACAAAATTTTCGCTGTAACTCGGCAGTACTGCGCCGCCACGAGGCACCCATCCCCCGCAGATGCCGCCCCAGCTCGTCAGCCTGCTGGGCTGTGTTTCTACCACGCGCAGTTCGGCACGAAGGCGAAGCGTTGCCGCCCTCCCTGCAGTTTTCCCCAACAAAACAAGCCACAATGGACACTGCGACCACCGAGGAACGGGTCTAACGGGCGCCCCGCGGCCGCGATGGCGATCGGCAACGCGGGAAAATTGCTGTTCATCTCTCCGGTCGTTGTTTTCTGTGCGACACCGGAACGCAGTGCAGCATTTTACCCGCGTCCGCCCTCGATGTGCAGATGGGGAATCATGGCCCCGCCCTTGAAGTGGCCAATGGCGGAAC
Source organism: Somniosus microcephalus (assembly GCF_052327205.1). Taxonomy (NCBI): domain Eukaryota; kingdom Metazoa; phylum Chordata; class Chondrichthyes; order Squaliformes; family Somniosidae; genus Somniosus; species Somniosus microcephalus. Next base: position 176,766,426 of record NC_140989.1, read on the forward strand.
AATTCGGACCTTCGGCAGACGGCGAGTGGCGGTGTGCCTCGGGGGGCAACGTTTTCACTGGGAGTTTGTTATGGCCAAAGTTTCCCAGCCCCTCCTCGGTGCGGATTTCCTGTGCGCCAATGGCCTCCTGGTCGACTTTAGGAACCGACGGCTGATCAACGCAGCAACTTTTAATTCTCTTCCGTGTTACTGCAGTAACACTACGTCGCGCACCGTCTCCTGTGCGTTCCCGACTCCTGATGCGTTCGCTCGCCTGCTCGGCGAATTCCCCGACCTGACAAGACCCACGTTCTCCTCCACAGCCACGAAACATGGCGTGGAACACCACATCACCACCAACGGCCCCCCCGGTCTATGCGCGGGCCCGGCGCCTGGAACCTGGCAAGCTGGCGGTCGCAAAGGCGGAGTTCGCAACCATGGAACGGTTAGGGATTATTCGCCGGTCAAATAGTTCCTGGTCTTCACCCCTCCATATCGTCCCGAAGCCTGGCGGCGGATGGTGGCCATGCGGCGACTATCGACGCCTCAACGACGCCACCACTCCTGATCGGTACCCGATCCCCCACATTCAGGATTTCTCTGCCCATTTGGCAGGGAACACCGTGTTCTCAAAAGTCGACCTCGTCCGGGGCTAACACCAGGTCCCAGTTCATCCACAAGACGTCCAGAAGATCGCAGTCATCACCCCATTTGGCCTCTTCGAGTTTTTACGAATGCCGTTTGGGTTAAAGAACGCCGCGCAGGCTTTCCAACGCCTGATGGACTCCGTGCTGCGGGACCTCAAGTTACTCTTCGTCTACCTAGACGATATTCTAATTGCCAGTCCTGCTAAGGAAGAACATACCTGTCACCTACGCACCCTTTTTCGACGCCTCAACCAGCACGGCCTGATTATCAACCCGGCCAAGTGTCAGTTTGGCCTGCACCAAATTGACTTCCTGGGGCATCGCATCACCTCAGAGGGAGCGGTTCCTTTACCTTCGAAAGTAGAGGCAGTGACATCTTTTCCACGCCCGCAGAACGTAAAGGCCCTGCAGGAATTCCTAGGCATGGTAAACTTTTACCACCGTTTCGTGCCTAAGGCGGCACTACTCATGCAGCCCCTGTACAAGGCCCTCAAGGGCAAGACTGGCAAGAACCCGGTAGACTGGACGGATGACATGGCCCGAGCGTTCGCCGACACCAAAAGCGCCTTAGCCAATGCGACTATGCTGGCGCACCTGCTGCCGGGAGCCACCATCGCCCTCACCACCGACGCGTCGGACTACGCAGTCAGTGCCGTGCAACAGCAGTGGGTGAATGGGACGTGGCAGCCGTTGGCATTCTTCAGCCGTCAACTACGGCAGAACGAGAGAGCATATAGCACGTTCGACCGGGAGTTGCTCGCCCTTTTGCTCGCCCACGTGCTAGTGAGTATAGGAATAGGAGGATAGAGCAGATGAATGCGTGGCTAAAGAGTTGGTGCAGGAGGGAGGGCTTTAGTTTCCTGGATCACTGGGCCTGCTTCTGGGGAAGGTGGGACTTGTACAAGTCGAACGGGTTGCATCTGAACCAGAGCGGGACAAATATCCTTGCGGGGAGGTTTGCTAGCACCGTTCGGGGGGGTTTAAACTAAACTGGCAGGGTGTTGGGAACCTGAGCAGGGAGACAGAGGAAAGGGAAACAGGGATAAAAGCAAAAGATAGGAAGGAGAAAAACAAAAGTGGCAGTCAGAGAAATCAACGGTTTAAATCAAACGTGGCCACAGTAAATAATAATTCTAATAGGTCTAAGAGCGTTAAAAAAACAAGCCTGAAGGCTTTGTGCCTTAATGCGAGGAGCGCAAATAGAGGTAAACGAATATGATTTGGTTGGGATTACGGAAACGTGGCTCAAGGATGGCCAAGACTGGGAACTCAACATCCAGGGGTATTCGATATTCAGGAAAGATAGGCAAAAAGGAAAGGGAGGTGGGGTAGCATTACTGGTTAAAGAAGGGATTAATACAATTGTAATGAAGGGTATTAGCTCTGATGATGTGGAATCTGTATGGGTAGAATTGAGAAATACTAAGGGGAAAAAAACATTAGTGGGAGTGATATATAGACCTCCCAACAGTAAGGCGGAGGTTGGGGATGGCATGAAAAGGGAAATTAAAGAAGCGTGCAATAAGGGCACAGCAGTCCTCATGGGTGACTTTAATCTACATATAGATTGGGCCAACCAAATTAGTAACAATACTGTGGAGGAGGAATTCCTGGAGTGTTTACGGGGTGGTTTCCTGGACCAATATGTCGAGGAACCAACCAGAGATCAGGCCATCTTAGATTGGGTATTATGTAACGAGAAAGGATTAATTAGCAATCTTGTTGTACGAGGCCCCTTGGGTCGGAGCGATCATAATATGATCGAATTCTTCATTAAGATGGAGAATGAAGTAGTTGACTCAGAGACTAGGGTCCTCAATTTAAATAAAGGAAACTACGATGGTCTGAGGAGCGAGTTGGGTAGGATTGATTGGGGAATGGCACTCAAAGGGTTGATGGTAGATAGGCAATGGCAAACATTCAAAGACCGAATGGATGAGCTACAGAATTTGTTCATCCCAGTTTGGCATAAAAATAAAACAAAAAAGGTGACTCAATTGCGGCTAACAAGGGAAATTAGGGATAGCATAAGATCCAAGGAGACGACATATAAATTGGCCAGAAAAAGCAATAATCCTGAGGATTGGGAGCAGTTTAGGATTCAACAAAGGAGGACAAAGGGATTAATTAAGGGAAAATAGAATATGAGAGTAAGCTAGCAGGTAACATAAAAACTGACTGTAAAAGCTTTTATAGATATGTGAAGAGGAAAAGATTGGTGAAGTCAAGCGTAGGTCCCTTGCAGTCAGAATCAGGGGAATTTATAATGGGAAACAAAGAAATGGCAGACCAACTAAATTCATACTTTGGTTCTGTCTTCACAAAGGAGGACACAAATAACCTCCCAGAGATGCTGGGGAACATAGGGTCTGATGAAAGGGTGGAACTGAAAGAAATCAGTATCTGTAGGGAAATGGTGTTCAGAAAATTGATGGGACTGAAGGCCGATAAATCCCCAGGGCCTGATAATCTACATCCCAGGGTATTTAAGGAAGTGGCCCTAGAAATAGTAGATGCATTGCTGGTCCTCTTCCAGAACTCGATAGACTCTGGAACAGTACCCATGGATTGGAGGGTAGCTAACATTACCCCACTATTCAAAAAAGTTGGTAGAGAAAAAGCGGGGAATTATAGACCGGTAAGCCTGACATCGGTAGTGGGGAAAATGCTAGAGTCTATTATAAAAGATGTAATAGCAGAGCACTTGGAAAGCAGTGACAGGATCGGACAAAGTCAACATGGATTTACAAAAGGTAAATCATGCTTGACTAATCTACTGGAATTTTTTGAGGATGTAACTGGTAAAATAGATAAGGGAGAACCAGTGGATGTGGTGTATTTGGACTTTCAGAAGGCTTTCGATAAGGTCCCATATAAGAGATTAGCGTGCAAAATTAAGGCACATGGGATTGGGGGCAAGGTATTGACTTGGATAGAGAACTGGTTGGCGGACAGAAAGCAAAGAGTTGGAATAAACGGGTCGTTTTCCGAGTGGCAGGCAGTGACTAGTGGGGTACCGCAAGGATCGGTCCTAGGACCCCAGCTGTTCACAGTATATATTAATGATCTGGACGAGGGAATTGGATGTAATATCTCCAAATTTGCAGACGACACAAAGCTGGGTGGGAGGGTAAGCTGTGAGGAGGATGTCATGAAACTCCAGTACGATTTGGACAGGTTGGGTGATTGGGCAGAAACATGGCAAATGCACTATAATGTGGATAAATGTGAGGTTATCCACTTTGGTGGCAAAAACAGGAAGGCAGATTTTTATTTGAATGGCAATAGATTGGAGAAGGGGAAGTGCAAAGAGACCTGGGTGTTCTTGTGCACCAGTCGCTGAAGGTATGCATGCAGGTGCAGCAGGCGGTTAAGAAGGCAAATGGTATGTTGGCCTTCGTAGCAAGAGGGTTCGAGTACAGGAACAAGGATGTCTTGCTATAGTTGTACAGGGCCTTGGTGAGACCGCACCTTGAGTATTGTGTGCAGTTTTGGACGCCTTACCTGAGGAAGGATGTTCTTGCCATGGAAGGAGTGCAGCGAAGATTCACCAAGCTGATACCTGGGATGGCAGGAATGACGTATGAGGAGAGATTGTGTCGATTGGGCTTATACTCAATGTGGTTTAGAAGATTGAGAGGGGATCTCATCGAAACCTATAAAATTCTGTCAGGCCTGGACAGACTAGATGCAGGAAGGATGTTTATGATGGCCAGGGAGTCCAGAACCAGGGGTCATAGTCTAAGGATAAGGGGTAAGCCATTTAGGACTGAAATGAGGAGGAATTTCTTCACCCAGAGAGTAGTGAACCTGTGGAATTCTCTGCCACAGAGGGTGGTGGAGGCCAGTTCATTAAATATATTCAAGAAAGAGTTGGATATATTTATTAAGGCTAAAGGGATCAAGGGATATGGGGAGAAGGCAGGGACAGGGGACTGAATTTGGATGATCAGCCATGATCTCATTGAATGGCGGAGCAGGCTCGAAGGGCCGAATGGCCTACTCCTGCTCCTATCTTCTATGTTTCTATATTTCTATGTTTTTTCTGGCCACCCGCCATTTCGGTTCTTACTGGAAGGACGTCCTTTCACCGCCTTTGTGGACCATAAGCCGCTAACCTTTGCAATGGCCAAGACCGCCAAACCGTGGTCAGCCCGACAGCAGCGTCAACTGACCTACATATCCGAATTCACCACGGATATACGGCACGTGGCCGGTAAGGACAACCTGGTGGCAGACTGCCTCTCCCACGCGATCGTCAGTACGGTTCATTTGGGCATCGACTACGCCCTCATGGCAGCGGACCAAGCCTCAGACCCAGAAGTCCAAGCTTACAGAACGGCCATCACTGGCCTCCAGTTGGCCGACGTCAAGTTCCATTCGGCAGGTACCACGCTGTTGTGTGACGTCTCCGAACAGGATCCTCGCCCTGTCGTGCTGGTCGTCTGGCGCCGCAAAGTGTTCGACGCCATACATGGGTTGTCACACCCAGGAATGAAGGCCTCTCAGAAACTGATGCCTGCGAAATTTGTATGGCATGGCATGCATAAAGATGTCCGCGACTGGGCCAACACCTGCGTGGTCTGCCAAAAGGCCAAGGTACAGCTCCACATCAAAGCTCCGTTGGCCACCTTCACAGTTCCGGAGCGACGTTTTGACCATGTCAACGTGGACCTGGTAGGACCACTCTCACCCTCCCATGGTTTTTCACACATCCTGACCATGGATGACCGCACCACCAGATGGCTGGAGGCGATCCCCCTGTCATTCACTACTTCGGCGGACGTGGCCAGGGCGTTCATTTCCTCCTGGATCGCCCGTTTCGGAGTGCCCGCAGATATTTCATCAGACAGGGGACCGCAGTTTTCCTCCGAATTCTGGAATGCAGTGGCCCAAGGACTCGGTGTCAAATTGCACCGCACCACAGCCTACCACCCACTGGTGAATGGCCTCTGCGAATGCTTCCACCAGTCAATGAAAGCCGCCCTGAGGGCCAACCTCCAGGATGCTGGATGGGCAGACAAGCTACCGTGGGTCCTGTTGGGCCTTCGCACAGCCCCCAAAGAAGACCTTCACTCTTCATCAGCGGAGCTTGTGTGTGGTCAGCCACTGCGAGTCCCGGGGGACTTCCTACCAACATTGACGGAGCCATGGTCCGCGTCTGCCCAGCTTGCTAGTCACCAAGAGGTGGCCAGATGTTTCGCACCGGTGCCCACTTCGCACCACGGGCTGCAGAGGTCACACGTTCCCACGGAGCTTCACAAGGCTGAATACGTTTTTATTTGCCATGACACACATAGGGATCCGCTCAAGGCCCCATATACCGGTCCCTTCCGCGTGTTGGAAGCAGGGGACAAAACCTTCATGGTAGATGTCGGTGGTAAACCGGACCACATTTCGGTCAACCGCTTAAAGCCAGCACATTTAGACCTCGACCGCCCCGTTGAGACAGCACAACCGCCGAGACGGGGTCGGCCACCCATCGTCGTTACGGCAGACCAAGTGCGACCGCCCGCCAGACCGCCAGCCGACCAGCAGCCTCCGCCTTGAGAGTACAGGAGTCATTCAGACAGGCTCGTCAGACCCCCTCACCGTTTGACTTTGTCTGTTAAAGTGAATTCTGGGGGGGCGCATGTGGCAGAACCACTGAATGACTCTGGCTAACTGTATATAATTCTCTTTAACGATGTTCTAACACCAGCCTAAACCTGTACCATTGTGTTAGGCATTACTGTGTTTTGTATATAGCGTTTACATGTACGGGGCGTGGCCCCTTTAAGAGCACGGGAAAACGTGGGTAAACGCGATGACGTCACGTCGCAAGCCACGGGGCTGCCCAGGCAGTCCTCGTGGCATCTCCGTTGAGTAAAGACCTGTTTAATTGTTCTCTTGCGTCGATCTCCGTTATTCGTAGGAATTTGTTTATTCCTACAGTATAACATTAGCACTACTCCAGTCCTCCGGCACTACTCCTGTAGCCAATGAGGATTGAAAGATTGTGACCAATGCCTCTGCTATTTCTATATTTGCTTCTTTCAACAACCTAGGATGCATTCCATCCGGACCAGGTGACTTACCCCAGCTTTCAGTAATGCTAATCTTTTTAGAATGTCGTCTCTATCTATTATTATCCTGTTCGTAACTTCCCTCCCCTCTTTTAGTGTAACCTACACATCATCCGCTTCCTTTGTGAAGACAGAAGCAAAGTACTCATTTAATACTTTTGCCATGTTCTCTGCCTCTACATGAAGAATTCCCTTTGGGTCCTTAATAGGCTCAACTTTTTCCCTAGCAAACCACTTACACGTTATATGTTTATAAAATGTTTTAGGCTTCAATATAATGTTGCCTGCAAATCTTTTCTTGTAACCTCTCTTTGCCTCCATATTAACTTTTTCAATTCCCTCCTGTACTTTCCAACATCTTCCGGTTATTAACTGCCATTTGTCATAATCCTCCTTTTTCTGTTTTGTTTGAACTTTTATTTCCTTTGTCATCCAGGGTGCATTAGCTTTGGATGCTGTACCTTATCAGTAATCACCAAGCTTTGCAAGTGTTCAGAAATCCATTTTACATAGAATTGAAAACACCGAAACAGGCCATTTGACCCACGCCACGTTTTATGCTCCACACGAGCCTCCTCCCACTCTACTTCACCTCACCTTATCAACATATTCTCTTCTCCCTCATGTACTTACCTAACTTCCCCTTAAATGCATCTATACTATTCGCCTCAACCACTCCCTATGGTAGCGAGTTCCCCATTCTCACCACTCTCTGGGTAAAGAAGTTTTTCCTGAATTCCTTATTGGATTTATTTAGTGACTATTTTATATTGATGGCCTCTAGTTTTGGACTCTCCCATTTTGTACTGCTATCCCTCCCTCTTCTGCTTCTCCTCTCTGAAGCATTTCTGCATAAATCCAATTCCCAAACCTTTCGATTGACATGAAACACTCCCAACTGGAGAATTAGCTCTTTTCCCATTTATTCGTCCTGCTCCTTTGCTGATCAGTGTTTAGCCTTGTTGATACATTCTATGGACTCACAATATGGCAGAGGAGATTCGAGTTGCTGTTAATTATTTACAAACGGCACCACTGCTACATTGGATTGTTATTGAGCTCCAGTATGGCAACATGGCTGATTTATTTGGTGTGGTGATGTCTAGTACATTAGCCACAAGCCACATGTGGCTAATTGGAGATTCAGATGTGGCTCATTACATTTCTGATTCTTAAATAAAAATGAGCAATAGATACCATCCTTGGGCATGTGATTTCAATACTTCTATTTACACGGTGTCAGGGTTCCAGCTACACGTTCCTCTGCTGGTCGCCAGAGAGCAGTTTAGGAGGCCTCAGTACACTGCTGCCATGTCTCTGTACCTCTCTCCTCACCTGTGTCTCATTAGAGTAATTGTCTCATCAAAGTAATCAGGCCTGTTATTTAAGCCGACGATTTCCGGCCCCAGTCGCTCAGTCTTGAGTTCTCATGCCTGCAAGTCACAGGTTAGTTTCTAGTCCTTGCTCTGCGTTTTGTATACTCGCTTTTGTTTCTTTTGAGTTGTTACTTTGGTCTTTTGTTTGAAGAATTCTCTGAACGTCTTGTATTTGAAGAGCCTTCTACTAAAGCATCTTTTGAGTTTTACCTCATCTCAGGTCTCTGGCTGTCTGACTGCAGGGTCCACTACCACACCCGTAACACACGGCACATGCATGTGAACTTTAACCTTTTTGTGGGTTTGCTGGGAAAATGGTACGACAAAAAGCAGAGTGTGCAAGTGTTGTTTGATTGTTGTGAGTTCTTTACTACCTTGGTTACCGAATGGCAGTAGATGTTTCTTCAGTAAATATACACTTGTGAAGTGCATTTACTGGTATTGTGTGACTGTGTGTAAGGTGTTCCCTGCTAAAATGAATGCGTGTGGCTAAAACAATGTCACCATAGCCACACCTGTAGCTAGTTAGTGATTTCTATTGGACAACACCGATTTAGTGCACCCGGAGGTTGATTTTGATTAGTTGCGTGGAGCTGTTATTTTACCCTCGCTGGCTGAGTTTGCAACTTGAAGAGTGATCCTTTCTGTCAGCCAATGTGGCTCAATGGTAGCACTCTCACCTCTGAGTCACAAGACTATAGGGTCAAGTCCCAGTCTGGAGACACTCCAGTTCAGCACTGAGGGAGTGTTGCACAGTCGGAGGTGCCGTCTTTCGGATAAGGTGTTAAACTGAGGCCCCGTCAGCTCTCTTTCTCGAGTGGACGTAAAAGATCCCATGGCACTATTTCGAAGAAGAGCAGGGGAGTTCTCCCCGGTGTCCTGGCCAATATTTATCCCTCAACCAACATCACTAAAAACTGTTATCTGGTCCTTGTCACATTGCTGTTTGTGGGAGCTTGCTGTGCGCAAATTGGCTGCTGCATTTACTACATTACAACAGTGACTATACTTCAAAAGTATTTCATTGGCTGTAAAGGGCTTTGGGAAGTCTTGAGGTTGTGAAAGGCGCTATAGAAATGCAAGTCTTTCTTTCTTCCCTCATGGACTACATCGACAATCTGCACTACCTTGTGTGCCAACTCTCATATCTTCCTTCCCTGGGAATGCATGGGCCTCACACCAAATATGGGCAAGAGGAGGATGAATGACTTCCTTCCCAGACTCTGGCTGGAGTTTTCTTTACCTGGGCGGGTCAGGTGCGGTCGTCGGCGTGGTGGGTCGCGACCCTGTTCCTGATTCCATCCCGCTCCTGAGATCGACTCTCCGTTAATGGCGCCTATTACCCTGCGCGTTACCCGGCCCTATTAACTGGTGCGGGTCTGATGACATCAGCGATGACGCATTTTCAGCCGGGATATTTAAAGGAGCCTTGGCCACATTGCATTTGAAGGTTCATCTAGGAGTGTGCAGGCAGCACACTGTACAACTGGACTGCTACAAAGAGTGCCAAACATGACTGCACTGAGTCAGAGGACTGCACCCAGGTTCTCTGATGACTCCCTCCATATGCCATGAGGAGTGCGTGAAAGCACGCAGGGAAGTCCTCTTCCCTTCCGATGGGCAGAAGAGACCTCCCCAACAGACCAAAGGAGCCTGGCTCCAAATAGCTGAGGAGGTCACCAGCAGGGATGTGGTCAGGAAGACCTGGGTGCAGTGCCGCAAACGTTTCAATGATCTCATTAGATCTGGAAAGGTGAGTACAAAGCCACACTCAACTTCATCCTGCTGTGCTGCTCATCACATCCCCATCGCTCTGCCTTCCCAACCCTGCTCCTGCACATCCTTACTCACATCAACATACCTTGCACGTCCACCCATCCCTCTCTCTCTCTAGCTACATCCCCATCTGACTAACCACCCCTCACACTCACCCTCATCCTAATGCACACAAGGACAACACACAAGGATGAAGAGTCTCAAACCTGAAACATTAACTCTGTTTCTCTCTCCATGGATGCTGCCTGGCCTGCTGAGTTTTTCCAGTGTTTTTTGTTGTTATTTCAGATTTACAGCATCCGCAGTATTTTGCTATTACACAAGGAGGCCACTTGGCATTGCCACCCACTCCATCATAGTCTCCCTCTAAAGATCTAACCCATCCATTCCTTACACATATTCCCTCACTGTCACTCAACCTTCTTTTCTTTCCCTCCTTGCAGGAGAAGAGAGCCCACAATAAGAGGGAGAGGGAGAGAAACAGAGGTAGCCCTTCATCATTGGCCACCTTAACAGCAGCAGAGGAGGTTGCCTTGAAAGTGTCTGGAGTCGCAGAGCAGCTGAAGGTGGGAGATGGAGAGAGGGGGACATCTCAGCAACCTGGTGACAGAATTACATCTCATACAGCTACATGGCATACCTCAGCCACTCATATGGGGACTGATGTCATCAGCCAGTGAATGTTCATCATGTGCATAATGGTATCTGTACCCATTCTTCATATGACATAGCTAACTCATCTCTTTACTCTCCCGCAGGTCCATCAAGAGCCTCCCCCCACCCCACTGTCAAGGAGGAAGAGGAAGACGACTCCTCAGAGGAGCCTCCAGCCTCTGAGGGTGCACTGTCATGAGACGTAAACGCACCCAGCACCAGCGCAGATATGCACATCTCAGTGGGTTCCACGCGAGATAGAGTAGTGTTGTCACCTGGTGTCTCACAACTCACAAGTGAGCAAGAGCAGATGGTGGAGACAGGGACAGCAGTGGATGCTCCTCACCAGAGGGCGCAGGGTGCACCGAGCTCTGCTCAGCTGCATGCAGACGCTGAGCCTCAGGGGCCTTCCAGAAAGAGGGTGATCCTGGAGGTGCAGCAAGAAGTGCAGGAGGCTCTGATAGGTTTCACTAGCACGATGTCTGCAAATGTTCAGAGAATGGAGGAGTCCATCTCCAACATGAGCACCACGGTGTCGCAGGCGATGGTGACTGTAGGCTCTTCCATGGATAGGATGGCCACCTACATGGAGCAGCTAATGCGCCACTCACAGGAGCACATGGTCTCTGTGGAGAATAGATGGCTATCTATGCAGATAGATGACAGGGGCTTATAGACTTCCGGTCTAGGAGGGATGTCAGTGTAGACTTGGGACCTCATGGCCCCACTGATGTACAGCAAGGTGCTCTCCAGCTCCTTGCTAGCAGCAAAGTGTTGGTGGCTCATGAGAGGGATGAGGTGAGAGGGGAGAGGGAAGTGGGGGCTCCTCTCAAAGCGCTCACACTTCTCCCCCGTTGCCTCCCCCCTCCCAACTCCCTCAGTCAGAGCCCCAGATGGTTCCTCGGATTGCGATGGCCGAGTCTGCCCCTGCACAGTCGCAGGAGGAGCAGACTTTGGTTTGACAGGGCCATCAGAGGCTCCAAAACCCAGAGGATGTCCGCCAAAAGTGTCTAAGCAGTCGCAGCAGGGAAGTGAGCAGGCTGCCTCTACCTCTGCTGAAGCCACAGGGGTAGCACCTCGTAGAAGCGTGCGGAAGAGAAAGATGACACAGAAGTAGATTCACAAGGGTAGCCACTTTATTCAATGTTTCAGTAAAGTTTCCATTACTGTGATGTCACGCATAAAACTATTTATTTTCACCACTTTCTGGCCATGGACAAATTTCTGTGCAACTTTGGAAGTGGCTTAGTGAGTTGCAGTGAATAGTGAGACATAACATTATCTCCAACAATGGGGGTCAGTGTGAAAGGAATGGCTTGGTCATTGTAGGGATGCTTTATGGTGTTGCTGTGGGGTGGTGGGAACCTATGTGGGTGTAGTGCGTGAAGTTAAGTAAATTTGGCCATGATGAGCCCACCCCTGGCCTCCCGGGCAGCAATGTGCTCGGGTGCTGGTGGGATCTGGACCATAGGTTCCTCTTGCTCCTCCTCCTCCTTGTCTTCTAGCTGATGCTCCTCCTCCTCCTTGTCTTCTAGCTGATGCTCCTCCTCCTCCTCTGAAGAGGCTGTGCACTCAGTGCCTTGCTCCTCATGGAGTGCTAATCCTTTCTGCTGGGCTATGTTGTGCAGGGCGCAGCAGACCACGATGATTCTGTCAACCCTGGCTAGTGCGTGCTGAAGGGCTCCTCCAGATCTGTCAAGCCATCTGAAGCGCATTTTCAGCATGCCTATTGTCTGCTCTATGACACATCTGGTGGAAATGTGGCTTTCATTATATCTCTCCTGGGCCTCAGTACTTGGCCTCCTCAAGGATGTCATGAACCATATTTTCAGTGGATAGCGTTTGTCTCCAAGCAGCCAGCGGAAAGTATGTTTGGAGGAGCAAAGAGCTAAGGGAGGGTGGACTGGTGCAGGATGAAAGAGCCAAGGCAGCTGCCAGGGAATTTGACACACACATGCATGATGATCTTACTATGGGTGCAGGTGAGCTGCACATTGAGGGAGTGGAAGCCCTAGCGGTTGACAAAGACTCCTGGGTTATTATGGGGTGCCCTGATGGCCACATGTGTACAGTCGATGAGTCCCTGCACCTGTGGGAAGCCAGTCAGAGCAGCAAAGGCCAGCGCCCACTCAGTAACACTGGCTTCATCAGTGGCAAAGTTGATTTACAATCTATATTAATGACTTGGATGAAGGAACTGAGTGTACTGTAGCCAAATATGCTGATGATACAAAGATAGGTGGGTTAGCAAGTTATGAGGAGGACACAAAGGGCTGGATTTTCATTGAGGAGTCGGGTAGGAGGCGGGACGACAACTTTTGGGGTTGTACATAAGAACATAAGAACATAAGAAATAGGAGCAGGAGTAGGCCAATCGGCCCCTCGAGCCTGCTCCGCCATTCAATAAGATCATGGCTGATCTGATCCTAACCGTCAATCTACTATCACTGAACCATCTCCTGAATCTAACAGAATTAGACACACGAAATAGGAGCAGGATCAGGCTACATGGCCCCTGGTCCCGTTCCGCTACCCACAGGGCCATGACCGATCCGAACCTAGACTCATGTCCAAATTCCTGCCCGCTCCCCGTAACCCTTAATTCCCTTTACTTCTAGGAAACTGTCTATTTCTGTTTTAAATTTATGTAATGATGTAGCTTCTACAGCTTTTTGGGGCAGCATATTCCATGGACCTACCACCCTCTGAGTGAAGTAGTTCCTCCTCATCTCAGTTTTGAAAGAGCAGCCCCTTATTCTAAGACTATGCCCCCTAGTTCTAGTTTCACCCATCATCGGGAACATCTTCCCCGCATCCACCCGATCCAACCCCTTCACAATCTTAAATGTTTCAATTGATTCGCCTCTCGTTCTTCTGAACTCCAATGAGTAGAGTCCCAATCTACTCAACCTCTCCTCATATGTCCATCCCCTCATCCCCGGGATTAACCGAGTGAACCTTCTTTGTACTGACTCGAGAGCAAGTATGTCTTTTCTTAAGTATGGACACCAAAACTGTATGCAGTATTCCAGGTGCGGTCTCACCAATACCTTGTACAACTGAAGCAATACCTCCCTATTTTTATATTCTATCCCCCTAGCAATGAAAGCCAACATTCCATTGGCCTTCTTAATCACTTGCTGCACCTGCATACTAACCTTTTGAGTTTCGTGCACCAGGACCCCCAGATCCCTTTGTACTTCAGTACTTTCCAGTTTCTTGCCATTAAGATAATAACTTGCTCTACTATTTTTCCTGCCAAAGTGCATAACCTCACACTTTCCAGTATTGTATTCCATCTGCCAAATCTCTGCCCACTTACTTAGCCTGTCTATGTCCCCTTGCAGGTTTTTTATGTCCTCCTCACTCACTACTTTCCCTCCCATCTTCGTATCATCTGCAAACTTTGATATGTTACACTCGGTCCCCTCCTCCAAATCGTTAATATAGATTGTAAAGAGTTGGGGACCCAGCACTGACCCCTGTGGAACACCACTAGTTACTGATTGCCAGTCCGAGAATGAACCATTTATCCCAACTCTCTGCTTTCTGTTAGATAGCCAATCCTCTATCCATGCCAGAATATTACCCCCAAACCCGTGATTTTTTATCTTAAGCAATAATCTTTTGTGTGGCTCCTTGTCAAATGCCTTTTGGAAGTCTAAATACACTACGTCCACTGGTTCCCCTTTATCCAACCTATATGTTACTTCCTCAAAGAACTCCAGCAAATTTGTCAAACATGACTTCCCCTTCATAAAACCATGCTGACTTTGTCCTATTAAATTATGATTATCCAAATGTCCTGTTACTGTCTCCTTACCTACCACAGATGTTAGGCTAACCGGTCTATAGTTTCCAGCCTTCTGTCTACTGCCCTTTTTAAATAAGGGCGTTACATTAGCAGTTTTCCAGTCTGCTGGGACCTTTGCTGATTCCAGGGAGTTTTCGAAAATTATTACCAATGCATCCACAATCCCTACCGCCACTTCCCTCAAGACCCTAGGATGTAAGCCATCAGGTCCAGGTGATTTATCCGCCTTGAGTCCCATTATTTTACCGAGTACCACTTCCTTAGTGATTTTGATCGTGTTTAGCTCCTCCCCCCCTATAGCCGCCTGTTTGTCCAGTGTTGGGATATTCTTAGTGTCTTCTACTGTAAAGACTGATACAAAATATTCATTCAGTGTTTTTGCCATCTCCATATTTCCCACCATTAATTTCCCGGTCTCATCCTCTAAGGGACCAACATTTACTTTAGCCACCCTTTTTCTTTTTATATAACTATAAAAACTCTTACTATCTGTTTTTATATTTTTTGCTAATTTACTTTCATAATCTATCTTCCCTTTCTTAATCAATCTTTTTGTTACTTTTTGCTGTCTTTTAAAGTTTTCCCAATCCTCTATCCTCCCACTAGATTTGGCTACCTTATATGCCCTTGTTTTTAGTCGAATACTATCCTTAATTTCTTTACTTAGCCACGGATGGCTGTCTTTTCTTTTACACCCTTTTCTTCTCAGTGGAATATATTTTTTTGGAAGTTGTAACATAACTCCTTATCGGGTTCTAGCCAACCCACGCGATTTAGACTTGATTGACCTTGTTGAGCCCGCCCAGCGGGCTCAGCAGGCCAATTAAGGGCCACCCGGCAACAGGTGACATCAAGACCTTTTGACAGATGAAATATCAGCGTTCGACAGCTGTTTGAAGCTGTCAAACACTGACAAGCTGTACTCCAAGTTAATTCCTTCCTCTCGGAATGATTTAGAGATCTCCCTGGAACAGAAAGCAGAGGCTGCAGATTTTGACAGCTGGCGGCCATTCTGCTTTCTATGCTGGTGAGACGAGGGACTCCCGAGACCTGAAGGAAGGAAGACTGTAAAAGTAAGTAAAGGTTAGTAGAACTTCTTTAAACACTTTACACAGACCAAACACTTACCTCTGCACTCATGCATCCATCACTCACCTGAACACCGGACATCTCGACCCCTCCAAGCCCTTCAGCCCGACGGCCCGCCTCACTAACTTGGCGTGGTTTGGAGCCGTCGAGAATCCCACATTTCAACAATGAAAATAGGGATTAGGCTAAAAACTGTCTGTTAACTACCTGTTAACAGGCAGTTAATTTGCACTAATCCCCTTCCCGCCTCGGGGAGGCGGGTCCCAGTGCGGGTCGGGTACCCGCCTCCTTTGAAACTGGCATGGAGGCGGGTTGGGGGTGGGATGGGGTTGGGACCCCCGATTTCAGGATTTTAAACCCCCCACACGCCTCCAATCCCGACTCCACGGCCCAATGAAAACCCAGCCCAAAGAGTCTGCAAAGGGATATAGATAGGTTAAGTGAGTGGGCAAAAATTTGGCCGATGGAGTATAATGTGGGAAAATGTGAGGTTATCCACTTTGGAAGGAAGAATGAAAAAGCAAATTATTATTTAAATGGAGTGAGACTACAGAATGCTGCGGTACAAAGGGATCTGGGGGTCCTCGTACATGAAACACAAAAAGTTAGCATGCAGGTACAACAATAATTAGGAAGGCTAATGGAATGTTGGCCTTTATTGCAAGGATTATGGAGTATAAAAGTAGGGAAAATTTGATGCAACTTTACAGGGCGCTGGTGAGACCGCACCTGGAGTACTGCGTATAGTTGTGGTCTCCATATTTAAGGAAGGATATACTTGCATTGGAAGCAGTGCAGAGAAGGTTCACTAGGATGATTCCTGGGATGAAGGGGTTGACGTATGACGAAAGGTTGAGCAGGTTGGGCCTATACTCATTGGAGTTTAGAAGAATGAGAGGTGATCTTATTGAAACATACAAGATTCTGAGGGGGATTGACAGGGTGGATGCTGAGAGGATGTTTCCCCTAGTGGGGGTATCTAGAACTAGGGGGCATAGTTTCAGAATAAGTGGTCGCCCATTTAAGACAGAGGTGAGAAGGAATTTCTTCTCAGAGGGTCGTGAATCTTTGGAATTCTCTATCCCAGAGAGCTGTGGAGGCGGAGTCACTGAATATATTCAAGGTGGAGATAGACAGATATTTGAACTACAAGGGAGTCAAGGAGTATGGGGAGAGAGCGGGAAAGTGGTGTTGAGGCCAAGATTGGATCAACCATGATCTTATTGAATGGTGGAGCAGGCTCAAGGGGCCGATTGGCCTACTCCTGCTCCTGTTTCTTATGTTCTTATGTTCTTATAACTGGCTAACTTATCAAAGAGGGCATCGGTCTCCTGTGTGATGCATCTGTGGGCGACCGACTGCAAGATGCCGCAAATGTCTGCTGCAGATCCCTGGAAGGAGCCTGAGGCGAAGAAGTTGAGGCTGCTGGTGACTTTGACAGCCACTGGTAAGGCATGTCCACCTGCGCCTCTGGGCTGCAGGTGTTCCTCCAGCAATCTGCAAATGTCTGTGATGACCTGGCATGATAGCCTGAGCCTCCTTTGGCACTGCTGCTCCATCATGTTGAGGAAGCTCAACCTCTGCCTGTATACCTTGTGTTAGGGGTACTGCCTCCGGCATGGTGCAGCCCTGTGCTGATGCCCTCTGTCCTGTGCAGCATTAGGTGGTTGAGGAGAAGGTTGGTGGTGTTGTTGTTGGTTTTGCTGGTGTTGGGGTTCATCGTGGTCTGATTCTGAGGACCAAGGTGAGACAGTATAAACGGCACCCATGCTGATGGAAGTGATGGCAGGTCAAGTGGAAATAACAGAAGCAATCTGTCAATAATGTGATAGGTTCTACCAATGAGATGACAGTAGATCCCGACTTTGCTGAAAACACTTGCAACCTCTAGAAAGCTAAATCTGTGCTGACAATGCACTCAGCAACAGCATCTGCTTTAGGAAAGTGATCAGCTGTGAGGTGGGAGTTTTTATTGTACTTTTCATGCTGTGCACTGATGAGCTGGATCAATGGCCACTCAACTCCCGCCTCAGGTTGACAGATGTGGGTCCCGAGCTGCGTGATTCCTGTGCTCATCCAGGGAAATTTGAAAGGTAGGGTTAAAAAGATGCTTAAGGGTCTGACAAGTACCTCCTAATGATCTCAATTACCTCAGCCGCCTCTGCCATTTGGATCGCTGACGCGCTGGAAAATGCGCCTGAGACAAAGGTGCGTGGGGGCGGGATGATGGTGGCTTCCCGACCCACTCCAAGGTTTGTCAAATTTCCCTCCCGACCCGCCTCCAATCGCGCCTGGACCCGCCCCAGAAAATCCCGGCCTTTGTGTTGCTAGGACGAGCTTGAGAGCAGACTTGCGGAGAAGTTCTCCCTTCAGTTTGACCTCCCACTGTGGTGAGGTGCCACTCCTGTGTGCCCAAGTGTTGTGTCGCTGCTTTGCTAAGCCATTTCCGTTTTGATAACTTGATTCTCTACTATGGATCTTTTCACAATGGTCGTCAGACAAACTCAACACATAGCACTCACGAAAGCTAAACATCTATCTCTTTATTGGAAGAATTCTAATTGACAATAGCATCTGTGAGGCAGACTTGGGCTTATCATTCTCACCTCTGAGCCAGAAGGTGCTGTGTTCAAACCCCACTCCAGACAACCCTGGCGAGTGGAGACTGGCGCTCCGGCTCTGAATTCTGGGTTGACATCCAGTGGGATACTTGTGGGTGGGGGTGCCCTCGCACCACATATGTTGTGGGAGCCCATAAAACCCTCCTGCCATATAGGACAACCACCCTATTGGCTGGTATTAAAATGGTTACGGCCATGGAAGGGGTGTTCACGGCACGGCCTGTCAGACTGTTAATCAGGCTGCGAATCCTCCAACTACTTCAGACTGTTCTCCAAGGAAAGAGTGCGAAGATACAAAGACAACAATAGCAGCTACAAGTTACAACAAACCACTCATGTGGTTTTTAATTCCCACTTGCTTTTTCCGCCCTCATGCCCATTAATATACTGCGTTGTGGATTTACACAAATGTTAAGACTCCTGTTTTGTGACTGATTTGTTCGCAACACCAAGTACAATCGTGGAAACCAACCACAGAAGCTTTGTGAGGCATTACTTGGAAGTCTCAAGGCAATTCATTGAATCGCAAGTAGACAGAATAGAGACTTAATTGGCCTGTGGAGGAAATAACTGATTGACACACACTCACTTAGCCAATAAGAGTCAGCTCCTACCCTTCATGAATTCATGGAGAATGACTGCAATTATTGCAATGTGAAAGCTTATACCTTTAAGGAGGATATGAAAAGTTTCCATGCTGACTTCAAACATGTAATATTTAATTTAGGTCTTGATCATCTGCGTTCACTCTCACATTAAAGATTGCTTATGTGCAATTTTACAATATCAATACCTAAATCTGCGATGATTTGCTTTGCTGTCCCTTTCAGCTTGGACCAAATTTCGGTGCCTTTCTAAACTTGCTACCTATTCTTCAGCTTCGCACGTTCCTTTTCTGTCATCTTCCTCCAGCTTACTTTCAGATGAGACATTAAGCTGAGGCCCCGTCTGCCCTCTCAGGTGGACGGAAAAGATCCCATGGCACTATTTCGAAGAAGAGCAAGGGCAATTCGTCCAGTGTCCCGGCAAACATTTATCCATCAACCAACACCGAAAACAGATTAACTAATCATTTATTTCATTGCTGTTTGTGGGAGCTTGTTGTGCACAAATTGGCCACTGTGTTTCCTACATTACAACAGTGACTACATTTCAACTAGTACTACATTGGCTGTGAAGTGCTTTGAGACGTCCTGAGGTCATGAAAGGTGCTTTAGAAATGTGAATCCTTCCTTCCTTTCTTTCTTTACTTTTGTCTTCTTGCTACTTTTTCTCCTTCTTGGAGTCATTTCATCTTCTTCTTGTTCACTTTGGAGAAATTTAGCTTTGAAACGTGTAACTTACAGAGTTTTTTTTAAAGAAAAAGGTGCATAGCACTTTTAATGAGAAAGTAGCAAACTGAATCGAATAATTTGTGTAGGGTTCTCAAAATTCCCACATTCCCCGAAAATTATGGATAAAGGGGCCCTGTATGGACAAGTTATTAAAAACAGGGTACCCAAAATGGCTTCTGTAACCTCGTGACCAAAAGTACAGGATTTTAAAAGCAAGGCTCTGCAGAAAAGGCAGGCACCTTTTCAAACCTGAAACAAAACTTAAAATGCATGAATCTGTGAAGAGACTTTGTGGAGCCAGACAGCTAAAGCAAACACAGAATATGCATTCATTCGCCTTGAAACAGATCAAGTTAGAATAGGCCTAAATCGAGGCCATTAGGTTTCTGCATATTTAATCGGTAACACCTCACAGTAGCCATCAAGTCAGGACGGGGACAATTAAGTTTCATAAATGGCAAACAACCAGGACATCGAGGCCATTAAACACGGAGACAACTACTCCAGAAGTCGTTAAAGTAAATGGCTGTAATCATTTTAAACGAGCCCGCCAAAAGTTAGACAAAGGACTGACCTGATTTGGCGCACAGATAAGGAATGAAGAACGGGTATAATTGTAGGCCCATCAGTGGTGATCGGTCTCTTGACTCTTGCTCCTGCCCTCATCTTTTGGCCTTGGCCTCCTGCCTCTCGTTCTCGTGCCCTGGCCTCGTGGCGGGCTCTCTTCTCGCTTCCCGTGCCGCTCACCACCAAGGACGCCCATTACACCGGGGCCAAACGTGGGAGGAGAACGGAACCCGATTCGAAAGCACACAGGACACACAGGCCACAAATGGGCAGACGAGACGAGACGAAGAATACGGTAAACCGATAAGAGCAGAGAAGGGCAGTGGAAAGACGCGTTGGGGACAAACGCCTAGTTATAAGCTGGCGTTTGAAGAATAAGTTGGCGTTACATGCATGGACAGTAAAACCCCGGAATCATAGCCCAGTTTAAGAATAAGCTGGCGTTCGAAGAATGGGTAGCAAAATCAATGGACAATAATAGCCCAGTTTAAGAATAAACTGGCATTCGAAGCTTGGCTAGCAAAATCATTAGACGGTAAAGACCGCCGACCGACCCCCAACCGCAGCAATACCGTCGAGAAAGAAGAAGAAGACCCATCGCGGCTCGACGACGACGTTAGCTGAGGAAAAGGAGGGTGCCTTCGCACAAACAACTTCAGCGCCGCGCCCTGTGACCACGTGGCGACGAGATACCCCAAAGGACAGAAAGAGCGGATCTCAAAACCCCACCAGTTAAAGCAACAGGTTTCAGATTGGTGAGCATGAATTCCTGGCCCCTCATAGCTTAATCTAGTTAGGTATAGGGGGTGGGATAAGGATAAGGGGATTTTTAATGTATCTGTTTCCCTCGATGTGCCATGTGTTCCCCATTCCCATATAAGGATAATTGTTTATGCCTGTATTCATATCAGTGATTCTCAATAAGATTGTGTTTTATTCTGCTTTTAATAAAATTTTGGTTTTCTTGCACCAAACCACCTGTCTACTTGGTTTTCTGTATCGCCGCCTGTACCTAAGTCCAGTGTCTAGAACCCAGGGGTGTGGGAGCGACTCGAACCGCTCAGAGACAGTCAGAGGGGAAGCTGACTGGGCACACGCACCCCCTACATTCGTTTTTAGCGATGTTGCTTGAGGGATAAATATTGGCCAGGAGAGAACTCACCTGCTGTACTTCAAAACAGTGCCATGGGATCTTTTATGTCCACCTGAGGGAGCAGATGGGGCCTCGGTTTAATGTCTCATCCAAAAGACGGCCCCTCCGACAGTGCAGCACTCCCTCAGCACTGCACTGGAGAGTCAGCCTGGATTTTTGCGTTGCAGTTACTGGAGTGGGTCTTGAACCCACAGCCTTCTGACTCAAGCCGGGCGACTGGCGGAATGCAGTCCGATTTCACTCGAGGCGGGCAGGCAGTTTGCCCACACTGTCCGCAAAAACATTTTTCATAGAAATTTCTAGAGAGACATCTGCAAATAAAAGAAACTGCAGAATCTTTTTTTCTGGGAACTCTAAACAACAGCAGAATAGTCATTTGTAAATTTCAACATGTCAGTCTCAGGTTAATGTGATAAAGTTTTGAATTACCCTTTAGCTGGGGATGCATTAACTAATTTAATGCGCAATTAGAAAAGCCTTTGGGTCTACAGCTTTGGCCATTAGCAACGATTACCTCACTTGTCCAACTAATAGGTTTACACACACATAGACGCTCCAGAAACTTTCGAACACCGACAATGCGCTAGTCGGAGAACTCATTATTCTAGAAATGACAGTGCCAATTCATTGTCAGAGTCTTGTTTCTTTTAACAGTGGGCTCTATGTGTGTGTGGATTGTGAAAATATTTCAGTGACACCTTCATTTTAATTCAGAAGGTCACAGGAGATGTAATGGTTAGTCCTTTCAATGATTAGTGTCAGCGCTTTTTTTGAAGCGGCAGACGACTGAGCCGGACATTCTCTTTAGTTTAATACAGCAACTAACTTGCAATAATACAGCACCTTCAATGTGGAAAGATGCCTCGGGGCGCTTTAAGAAAAATGGAGGCCGAGCCGAAGGTGGCGAGATTAGGAGGGGTGACTAAAAGCTTGGGTCAAGAAGATAGGTTTTAAGGAGAGTCTTAAAGCAGGAGAGAGAGGTGGAGAGGAGGAAGGGTTTAAGGAGGGAATTCCCAAGAGTGGGAGACAGGCAGCTGAAGGCACGGCTGCCAATGGTGGAGCGAAAGCAGAGGGGACTGCACCAGAGGCTGGAGTTAGAGGAATAGAGAGAACTGGGAGGGGGGTCCATTGTGGGGCTGCAGCAAGTCACAGAGATATGGAAAGGACAAGGCCATAGAGGGAATATAAACACCTGGCTGAGAATGAAGGACAAAATGAATCAATTTCCATAGTTTCTTTTATTTTTCTTTGTAATTGTCAGTATTACAATCTGATAAGAAATAATTTCTGTAGGTATGATAACTTGGAAGCTGGAGGAGTTAACACTTTGTAGTGTAAAGATTCTGCAAAGTATAAATTACTAAAAAAATCTTTACTTAAATTACGAACCTTAACCTTACCTCAGCACATGAATTATGTACTGCATGAGCTAATATAATGGCATTCGATTAGCATCCATTGGAAGGAGCTGATTACAGTCTGTACTTTCCCTTCACCCTAAAGATATGTTTGATTCCTGACTCTTCCCAGGCAGCTGCCGTTAAAGCCATTTGTGCTGGGTGTATAGTTACTGAAATGAATGGCACTGGCTCTGACTGCAGACAGCAGAGAAAACAAGCTGGGCCTGATTGTCTGCCATGGTATCTGCTGGAACATGGGGATTCAGCTCATACCCTGTTTATGTGTCAGCTGCTAACACAGTTTTGCATTGCGTTTACATCTGTTCCAAATTAAGGCTCTCTCCACAGGGAGTTTCTTGTGATATTTCTGCAATTTTAAAAAATATTAATTCTCGAGGTTTGTGCGTCGCTGGCAAGGCCAGCATTTATTGCCCCTCCCTAGTTGCCTTTGAGAAGGTGGTGGTGAGCCTTCTTGAAGCGCTGCAGTCCGTGTGGTGAAGGTGCTTCCACAGTGCTGTTAGGGAGGGAGCTCCAGGATTTTGACACAGCGACGATGAAGGAACGTCGATATATGTCCAAGTCGGGATTGCATGTGACTTGGAGGGGAACTTGGAGATGGTGGTGTTTCCATGCACCTGCTGCCCTTGTGGTGGAGGTCACAGGTTTGGGAGGTGCTGTTGAAGAAGCCATTGACAGCCCCTTCCACAATTGTGCTTTGTAATTCATAAACTCAGCAGGATGCCTTTATTTTGTTACACATCACCTTCAAAACATTGTTCTATTGGGTCACAACTTAGATCACAGTCACGTGCAAATGTAAGTTCTATGGATCTTTAAAGTAATGGTGCATTAACTTGATTAAGGTCTATACGCTGCGGTTATGTCTCAGGTAGACTGCAGTGAAATTTGGAAGAAGATCGCTGCCAAACTCAACGTGGTTTTCCAAGGTGAGTTATGCCATTAAGCAAGATTAAACAACCTTTAGCAGAACACTACAGAGAAAGTACCTCATCAACTCAGAGCATCCACAGAAGGGTCATCCATCACAGGAGAGCTCATCCCAGAGGAGTGAAGAGCTTATGAGGCCTAAACTCTCAACCTTATAGAGTCGACGAACAAGAGCTGGTACATCAGACTCTGGAACATAAGGTCCACCAATTAGGGTGTTTTGATCAGACTCTGGAATGTAATACCCAACATTTAGGGTGGGTTGATCTGACTCTGGATTGTAAGGTCCACCAGTTAGGGTGGGTTGATCTGACTCTGGATTGTAAAGTCCACCAGTTAGGGTGGGTTGATCTGACTCTGGATTGTAAAGTCCATCAGTTAGGGTGGGTTGATCTGACTCTGGATTGTAAAGTCCACCAGTTAGGGTGGGTTGATCTGGCTCTGGATTGTAAAGCCCACCAGTTAGGGTGGGTTGATCAGACTCTGGAATGTAATACCCAACATTTAGGGTGGGTTGATCTGACTCTGGATTGTAAAGTCCACCAGTTAGGGTGGGTTGATCTGGCTCTGGATTGTAAAGTCCACCAGTTAGGGTGGGTTGATCTGGCTCTGGATTGTAAAGTCCACCAGTTAGGGTGGGTTGATCTGGCTCTGGATTGTAAAGTCCACCAGTTAGGGTGGGTTGATCTGGCCCTGGGTACTACTAACATTAAAGTGGGAATAAAAGGGATGATTCCTCACTCAGGCGCTCCTGGCAATGATGGCATTCGGGGAGCACTGGTCATCAAATGGCGGGCCCGCAACCCTGGATCTTCCCATCCATTAAATTGAGTGCCTGGAAAATCAAGGGTTACAACTCCACGATTTCCTAACCAGCTCTCCCTGCAAGATCTGCTCCTCTCCAGCACTGCCCGAGCTGGGAATCATGGTAATTCACATTCTTTTTTTCTGCTGTTACGTAGTAATTGGAATGTGGATTATTGTTATTATTGTGACATTTCAGAAAGCTTGGATTTCTATTTGTAGTCCCATGACAGTTGTTATTTTGGCAAACACTGCAACTATTGTGCGCACAGGAAGATCCCACAAAGAGCAGCGAGCTGATTGACCAATCCAACTGTTTTTGGTGGTGTTTTCCGAGGGAGGCATGTGCCAGATGGCCAGGATGCCAGAATACTCCCCTGTTCTTCTTAAAAGAGTACCATGGGATCTTTAACGCACAACTGAATAGGTAGATGGGGCCTCCCTCAGTATTGCACTAGAGTGTAGATTATGTAATCCTGGAGGTTACCACCTTCTAACTCAGAGTCAAGCTGACACTTGGTAAATGTAGTCAATATTGCAAAATTATTGCTTATTAGGTTCTGAGCACGATGAAGCAGCATCGCCTTTGAGCCCTCACATTCTCCTTCCTATTCTCTTGGATCTTTCTATGAGCCGCTTGCTTGCCTTATCCAAAAGAGTACCAGATCCATTGCCCTTGAGGATTTGACAGACAGCCGCCAGCAGTTTAAGAATCTGTAGACTGCTCTGTTGAGGAAACTTTGGGATGGCTTCCTGCCACTGATGGAGAGAGATGATTCAGTCCACCAGAGATGCTGCTTAGAACACCCAAAGGGTGGCTTGCCTGGCAATGTGACTGAGATGTGAGTGCTGAGTTGCTATCGAAGCGATATTCCCATCAGACTCTAAGTAACATCTGTAGAGACCTTGTGGGAAGCCTGGAACTCAATACCCATATTATATGGCCAGTTCACATGACAATTCAATTGCTCATACCCCTTAGGTGAGAAGAATGGGTCTACTGGTTAACAGCAGCTGGCATCTTCTGTATAACACATATAAGGAGAGCAATCAGCCATGTGCAATGAAGATCAGGGCTGGCCAGAATAACTGTGTTTACTCATACTTTCTTTTTAATATTGGGAGCCTGTGGATTTTCTGTTTCATTACGATTTGAGTTTCGGGAGTAAATCAATATCACTTTATGAACAGATACACTAACTACAATGAAACAATGACATTGTTGAATATTGTAGAGCTGATTCTGCTCCAGTTCACAATTCACTTAAACCAGGTATGACCTCGAGATATGTATTTTCTCTACAAAAGCTATTGTTACCTTTAAATAAGTACATCTCATGAATTGGGACCTCACTTGTTTGAAGTGAATGTTGAAACAGTAACTATGAACACATACGAACGTACAGCAATGATGGATGGGAAATGACCCCCTGGCCCATCCACCCTGTAACATTTGCATATTGATTTATCATTGGCCCGCAGGCATCTGTAAGGAATACCTATTATATTCACATGTGATCACATGCTGAGTTGTCATTGGCCTGCAGGCATCTGTAAGGACTGCAATTGTTTTGGAGGACCCAGGGTCCTGACTCCATCTTGTCCACACGGTGCTGGATGATTGAGAAAGCTTACAGATCTGATGCTTCATTAAAAGAGTTTAAACTGTAATACTCCGTTGTCCTGCAATTTATTATTTTTGTACAAAGTGTGCAAAACAAGACATGGGCCCCGATTTTCGGGCAGTTGTCGGGCGGCTTTTCATGCGGCCGTGGTCCGAAAATCGCGGAAAAAGCGGGTCGGGACCCCCCCCCCGCCTGATTCCCCGCCCCGTCCGACTTTCGGACCGCCGTTTCCACGCGCCCCGCTTCAGTCCTGCCCGCCGCTGGCGGGACTGCTCGTTGGCACACTAATCACCAATGATCACCTTGTTAAGGACGATTTTCCCGTGCCGTTGCGACTTTGGGGCTTTCCCCACCTGAAACCCGCCTGCGGGGAACCCTGCCGATGAGAGCTGGCGTGAAAACAGCTGGCTTGCTTGCTTGCAGCAGCAGGTCGCTGAGGGCTGAAGATATTTAAAGAGGCAGCATTTGCAGGCTGCAGGACCTTGTTGATCAAGGCTTGGGGGAACTATTTGAAGCCTTAGGAGCAGCTGCAGAAAGTTGGAGTCTCACACACTTCTTCAGTGTGAGCTCCTGAGAAGCCCCTCTCACCACCCTAACTCAGGACCTCCTCAACCGAGGCATCTGCTAGAAGCATGGGAGGCCTTTGGCACCTTCCCTTCCTGGCATGAGAAGATCTCCAACAGCAGAGGTGGCAGCAGCAGAACCAGGAACAGCAGGATGATTACCAGGAGCACCAGGCTGCTGCTCACTCACCTGAAGCTGCACAAGCCAGAAGGGGCCAGCACTTGGAAGTGGCTTGAGAGCACCTTGCTGCGCTTTAGGGGGCCAGTGGGACCCGTTTCTGCACTGGTAGTCCTACTCAGAAGGACTTCCATGAAGATCTGGTTTCTCTGTTCAACAGATGGCCAACGCTCCTCAAGAGATGTCATTCTCTTATGAGCACTCACCATGTTTTCCGTATGGTGGCGAGTTATCTCCTCCATGGAGGTTGCCAACCTTTCCATGGTGCTGCGTTCATGCACCAATGACTCCACAAAGGCTCTGCTCATGGTCGCTATGGACTCCTCCATTCGCTCCACACTCGCAGCGACCCTGGAGACAAAACCTGCCAGAGACTCCTGCATCTGTGCATGGAGATCCATCACCTCTTCTCTTGCGGATGGACCCAGAGGCAGAGGGTCGAGATGCAGCGCAGCTGAGCTGAGCTGGCAGAGCCCTGCGCCCTCCGACGAGGACTCTCCACTGCTGTCCCTGTCTCCAGAATCTGCTGAGGCTCACTTGTCAGCTGTGAAACACCAGGTGACAACACTACTCTATGTCCCAAAGGTCCCCCCGAGGTGTGAGTGTCTGCGCTGGTGCTGGGTGCGCTTACTTCTGCTGACGCTGCACCCTCAGAGGTTGGAGCTTCCTCTGAGGAGTCTGGCTGCACAGCCTCTTCCTCCTCCACAGTGAGGACGGGGGCTCTAGATGGTACTGTGGGGGAGTAAAGGAAGGAGTTACAGATGTAATGCCAAGGTTCCTCTGGTGACTCCCAGCGAGTTGGCATCTGCTGACACCTGCATCCATGCAGCATTGGTCTCAGTGGGAGGCCTCTTCCTCCCTGACCTAGGGAAGAGGACCTCCCTGTGGGCCCTAACCCCATCCAATAATGCCTGCAGTGAAGCCTCGTCGAATTTGAAGGCAGCTCGGGGTCTGGCACTGGCCACAGCTGCTGCAGGCTCCTCTGCCATCCTGTATGGTTCATTTGGAAGCCTTCAGAGGATGCAGTGCTTGCCATGGACCTTGAAAGCACCACGAATGATGACATCATACTGTGGGGATTTCTGACTCGATTTAGACAATTAGCAAGGCTTCCCACATGCTGGGAATTAATTCGCCAATTGAGGGAACATTGCGTGGGGCTGGCTGACACTTTTTTATGTGTGTCAGAAACCCCACATTCGGGGAAATCTGACCATTTCCCACACAAGCCGAAAATCAGGGCCATGGTGTCAGAACAGGGATTTGAAATGGACATTATTGGAGCTCCCTTACCCCGAATGAATTGGGAAGCTTTGAACTTACCTAGAGAATAGAACAAGTTCAAGCGACACGTGGAGTTGATGTTCTCGGGTTCGTTGAAAAGAAAAGGAGAGGAAGAAAAATGCAGCTACCTACTCTTGTGGATCGAAGAAAAAGGGAGAGACATTTTTAACACATGGTCTCTCACCGCAGATGAAGCAAAGGTACTGAAAAGTTATTTTGACCGTTTTGAATCATATGTGATGCCCAAGACAAATACGATATTCGCTAGGTACAAGTTTCAGGAGAAAGTACAAGGAGCTAGTGAGTCATTTGAACAGTTCGTGACTGAGTTAAAACTGTTGGTAAAAGACTGTGCATATGCAGATAAAGATGAGATGGTCAGAGACCGCATCGTGTTTGAAATACATTCAGCTAAAGTGAGAGAGAAACTTTTGAATGTTGGGTCCGGGCTAACGCTGGACAAAGCTATGGACATAGCTAGATTGCACGAGATAGCCCAAGCACAGTTGAAAACCATAACCGGCGTCACGAGCAGCTCGAGTGAACAGACAGTGCACGCAGTTAGTAGATACACACCAAAGAACACTGCCCAGAGAGCGTGTTTCAGAACAGAAAGAACAGCGAGAGTTCTAAAAATGGGCGACACAGACATAAAACGCTTCACAAATTGTGGATATTGTGGAAACAACTGGCATGGAGAAAAGGAGTACTGCCCTGCCAAAGGAAGGCAATGTACTAAATGTGGTAAACGGAACCACTTTGCTAAAGTTTGCAGGACTGTTTTCGGAAAAATAGTACACACAGTGAGTGACAGCCAAATGCCAGATAGAGAGCCAAATGCAGAGGAACTGTTTATTGATTCTGTGTCACAGAAAAAACAGATTTCAGAGACTGAGCAAGCTTATGCCGATATTGAGATAGGAAAACAGGGCAAAGAGCTTAAGTTTAAACTAGACACTGGATCTCAGGTTAATGTAATTCCTCTGAGTGAGTATCACAGCTTGAAGGATGAGTGTGAGCTACAGCCCACCTCACGCAGACTGACCGGCTATGGGGGTGAGCAGCTCATTGTAAAAGGCACATGCGTGATGAAATGCAAGTACAAAGAAAGCAACATGATGTTGAACTTTTACATTATTGACACTCAAGCACCTCCAGTGCTAGGTCTAAAGGCATGTTTAGACATGGACCTCATCAAGCTAGTGCTATCATTGACAGCACCAGTTGAGAAGCAGACAGTCATGGAAGAGTTTGCTGACGTTTTCAAAGGAATCGGAATATTCCCAGGTGAATGCACTATTCACCTTGACCCAGCAGCAACCCCTGTGGTTTGCCCACTGAGAAGGATACCCCTTGCTCTACGTAGTCACCTGAAGGAGGAGCTGCAGAGCATGGAGAATACAGAAATCATCGTCCGGGAAACAGAACCGACAGAGTGGGTCAACGCGTTAGTAGTGGTTGAGAAACCACGTACAAGCTCAGAGTCTGTCTCGACCCCAGAGATTTGAACAAGGCTATCAAACGCCCTCACTACCCTCTACCAACACTAGATGACATCACACCCAAGCTAGTGGGAGCACATTACTTCAGTGTAATGGACGCACGATCAGGATACTGGAATATCAAGCTCATGGAAGAGTCATCTAAGCTAACAACGTTCAACACACTATTTGGACGCTACCGATTTCTGCGTTTACCATTTGGTCTTATCTCAGCTCAGGATGAAATCCAGCGGAAGATCGACAAAACCTATGAAGGCCTCGACGGAGTCGTCGCAATCATAGATGACATCCTCATCTATGGCAGGAATAGAGAGGAACATGACAGGAACCTCCGTGCGATGCTACAAAGATCACGGGAGAAAGGTATCCGGCTCAACCCCGAGAAAAGCATAATCAGATCCACCAAGATCAGTTATTTCGGGCATCGCCTCTCAACTGATGGCATTAAGGCGGATCCAGAGAAAATCTCCGCCATCAAGAAGATGGAGCCGCTGAAGAACCGCGCAGAGCTAGAGACAGTGCTAGGCATGGTTAACTACTTAGCCAAGTTTGCCCCGAGCCTCTCCGAAATCAACGCACCCATGCGTCAGTTGCTCAAACAATCCAATGAGTTCCTGTGAGACAAACAACACGACACAGCATTTCAGAAAATGAAAGACCTAATCACCAGAGAACCAGGACTGGTTCTTGCCTACTTCGACCCCAACAAAGAGTTCAGACTACAAGTGGACGCGTCAAAGTACGGACTAGGCGCAGTATTACTGCAAGAAGGAAAGCCCATTGGCTACGCTTCCAGATCTCTCTCAGACAGTGAAATCAACTATGCTCAAATCGAGAAAGATCTGTATGCAATTCTGTTTGGATGTAAGCGTTTCCACCAGTACGTCTATGGCTGACAAGTCATTGTGGAATCCGACCACAAGGCCCTCGAGTCAATCATGAGGAAACCATTAGCCGCAGCCCCACCAAGGCTACAGAGAATGATCCTTCAGCTACAGAAGTATGACTTCACAATCATTCACCGTCCAGGCAAAGACATTCCTGTCACAGACACGCTCTCCAGAAAGTCTCTTAGCTACCAGGACAGCAGCCTCAGTGAAGGCATGGATGTGCAGGTGCACATGGTGTACAACAGCTTACCTGTGAGTGACTCAAAACTGAAGGAGATCCGATCAGAGACAGAGAAAGATGCACAACTCACACTGCTGAGCAAAGTCATACATGAAGGATGGCCTGAGGAAAGGAGGAAATGCCCTCAGAGCATATCTGAATTCTGGAACCACAGAGACAAAATGTCACAAATCAATGGAATTGTCTTCAAAGGGGAGAAAATCATTATTCCTACCAATCTCAGAGAAGAGATGTTGACAAAAATTCATGCTGGACATATGGGCATGGAAAAATGCAAACAAAGAGCATGTGACATTATGTTTTGGCCCGGAATGTGCAAACACATTGAGGACATTGTCGGAAAATGTTCCATTTGTCTAGAACGCCGCCCATCAAATGTCAAAGAGCCCATGATACCTCGCCGTATCCCAGACAGGCCCTGGCATCGCGTGGCAATGGATCTGTTCACGTGGAACAACGTCAGCTGCAAGCAAGTGCATGCAAAACGTGTACAGAGACAGCAACACCAAAAGAGATACTCTGACAGGTCAGCTAGACTACTGCCGCCACTGCACAATGGAGAATCCGTCAGAATCCAGGAGCATGACTACTGGAAGCCAGCAGTCGTCATCCAGCCAGCTGACACTGAGCGATCGTATCACGTCTGCACCCCAGAAGGACAGGTGTACCGCCGCAATCGCAGGCACCTCCTGAACACCAAGGAACAACACCGTCATTCCGACGAGAGGTCAAGCCTAGAGTTATCCTTAACTTGTGAACTGTCAAAGGGTTTAGGCGGATCGCTGCCCTAAAAAAAACTGTACATCGTTATTGAAACGTTGAGATGTTTTCAGTGCTAGTTAAATGTTGAGTTTATTTACTTATATGTTGATGCTACTGAGAACATTATGTAGAAGAAAGGTTCAAAATTAATGCATAACATTTTTCTTTTAAAAGAAAGGGGATGTAACATTTGCATATTGATTTATCATTGGCCCGCAGGCATCTGTAAAGAATACCTATTATATTCACATGTGATCACATGCTGAGTTGCCATTGGCCTGCAGGCATCTGTAAGGACTGCAATTGTTTTGGAGGACCCAGGGTCCTGACTCCATCTTGTCCACATGGTGCTGGATGATTGAGAAAGCTTACAGGCCTGATGCTTCATTAAAAGAGTTTAAACTGTAATACTCCATTGTCCTGCAATTTATTATTTTTGTACAAAGTGTGCAAAACAAGACACACCCTGTCCCACACAGCTGTGATGCCCTGTGCATCACAATACATAGACTCCCCACCCCACCCCAACCCACCCCACCCGAATGTCATGTGATCTCCTGGGAGAGGCAAAAAACCAAATAGCCAGGCCAATTAGGGAAAAGGAATCTGGAAAATTCCTCTCCAACCCCCTTAGGCGATCAGAACGAGTCCAGGAGACCACTCTGACCTTGATTAATGTTATGCAGTACCTACTTGTTGTTCGAGGTGACCTCCACCCCAGCCCAAAACAGTTCCAGCTCTCGCTTGAAGGAATTCAGTGAATCGGTGTTCAGCAACAACAACTTGCATTTATGTAGTGCCTTTAATGTATTAAAACGTCCCAGGGTGCTTCACAGGAGCGTTATCAGACAAAAATTGACGCCGAGCCAGATAGGTAGATGTTAGGGCAGGTGACCAAAAGCTTGGTCAATGAGGTAGGTTTTAAGGAGCCCCTTAAAGGAGGAGAGAGAGAGCAGCCTGAGCCAACAGCCTGTTCCACAGGTCCACTATTCTCTAGGAAAAGAACCCCCTCCTGACATCTAACCTAGTTCTGGCCTTACATAACTTGTGATTGTGACTTTCAGGCTCGTCAACGCTCCCCATCCAGTCAGTGGTGAAACCTTGCATATGATTCAGCCACCCCCCTCTAACCATGCAGTCTCCTGGGAGAAGCAAAAAACAGGAAAAACTGCAGCGAATACAGGAAAAATCCTGGAAAATACCTGTCCCAGCTCCTTAAGGCAATCAAGCCCAGCTTCAGGAGACTGCAATAGGCCATAACTCCCCACAATTGCAATCAACTAGCAATTCACTCTTTATAGCTGGAAATGGCCTCTTCTCTCAGGAACTTGCCGAGTTCCCTTTACTAGGACTGTCATGTCTCCATACTCACTTTGTTCCAGTGTGCGATGACTCTCTGTGAAAATAAATACTTCTGGAACCTAACCTAACCCTTTACCTATGGACTGTATGAGCATGGCCTCCAGCCCCACCATCCCCATCCATTGCAAATAACCTGACAAACTGGACTGTGTCCAATTCCTTCATCGTTTTCATAACGTCAATCATATCCCTCTAAGCCTGTGTTTCTCTGAAGTAAATAACCTTAACACTTGCAGCCAATTTTGATAACTAAGAGCTCTAAGGCTTAGTCACATCCTGGTGACCTTGAACTGCCTTGTTATCCTCCATCATGTTTTGGGACTTAACTTTGACACAACTCTAAATGCAGACATACCCTAGCTTTACACAGCCTAAAGATTCTATCTGCATTCTGTGTGATGGTGCTCCTAATACAACCGAAGACCTCAATTGATTTTCCTAAAGTCACCTCAGATTGCTGGTGCACCTTTAACATGTGATCAGCTGTTAGCCCAAGGCCTCCCTCTCTCTTGATTTTTCACTGTTAATAGAATCAGGTATGGTAGTGTGGTAATAATAGTGTAATAATCCAGAGAATGTAAGTTCAAATCCTAACTGTGGTAGTTTGAGAATTTGAAATCAGTGTTAAAAATTTGGAAATAAAAGACTGATCTCAATAAAACAAGTGACCCTGAAGCTGTGGGATTGTCATAAAAACCCAATGGCTCACTAATGTCCTTTAGGGAAGGAAACCTGCCGTTCTTACCTGGTCTGAGCCAATGTTCCCGCTAAGGTGTGTCCGCCTGGCCGCATGGTAATCCCAACGACTCCACGCAGGTCGCTCACCGGCTTTTATGTTGTAAATACCATGCACGCGCAGAGATTTAAAGGGACCGCGCACTAAAAGGAACAGGCCGTGCAGAGCAAAGCGCAGCTTACAAGGAACATTGGACTGAGCTACATGTGACTCCAGTCCTGCACCAATGTGGTTGACTCTCAACGGCTGTCTGACATGTCCTAGCAAGCCAGCCTTGCTAGTGGTTGAAGAAGGTGCCTCACTGCCTTCTGAGGGCAACTAGCGATGGGCGATAAATGCTGGCCTTGCCCGAGATGCTCACATCCAGAAAATTAATTAAAAAAAACTGCAAACACAAAATCTGCAGAAAATAATGTAGTGTTTTCTTTTCTTGGGGAAAAAAAAGTTAATAATGTTTTGAAGATTTTTAATGACTCCCAAGTGAGAGTGGTTTAACTGTGGCTGATTTAATTCAATAACATTTAAAATCATATTTTTCAAGCAGCTATATATCCACTTAACTGGTGAAAAGTTAGGTAAAGCACCCCCTTTCCTTTTGTTTCTCTCTCACACCTGGCAGCTATCTTTTGCCCTGCCAGTACACTTTACACCTAATCCCAGCCTATTACCATCTCGTCTAGCTTCTAATCTCTTTTACTTCTTTTGTTTCTTTTATTCTTTTGTCCGATCGCAGCCCTGCCTTCGATCTAGTTTCTTTTCTTTCCAGTTTTGAAGAAGGGTCCAACCCGAAACGTCAACTCAAATTTCTCTCCACGGATGTTGCCTGACCTGCTGAGTTTTTCCAGCATTTTCTGTTGTTATTCAGGAATTACACAATCCTTGTGTGTAATGTTCCAACAATAAGGGCGAAAATCTCCATAACCCACAAGGCCCCTGCACCTTGTACAAACTCCAGTAGAAACACAGAAGAATTTAGCGTGGCACTGTGGAACATTATATAAAAGGAATCCTTTGAAACAAGCCTCTGAAATGACAGCTGAGAGTTGCAAAACTAGTAAGAATACAGAGTTCGTCACTAAACTGTTAACAGGCAGGAATTTGCATATTATGTTTTGCCTTATATATCCTGTACAAGAAAGAACTTGCATTTATGTAGATATTTTCACAACCTCAGGATGTCCCAAAGTGCTTTATAACCAGTGAAGTGTTTGTGAAGCGTAGTCACTATTGTAATGTAGGAAACCAATTTACGCACAGCAAGGTCCCACAAACAGCAATGAGATACCTGAACCTATAATCTGTTTTTTTAGTGATGTTGATTGAGGGATCAATAATGGGCAGGATATCGGGGATAACTCCACTATTCTTCTTCAAAATAGTGCCATGGGACCTTTTACATCCACCTGAGAGAGCAGATGGGGCCTTGGTTTAACATCTCATCCGAAAGACAGCACTTCCGAGAGTGAAGCACTCCCTCAGTACTGCACTGGTGTTAACTTAGATTTTGTGCTCAAGTCTCTGGAGTGGGACTTGAACCCACGACCTTTGTGACTCAGAGGAGAGAATGTTATGACTGAGCCAAGGCTGACAGTAGTTATTTGTTGTGGACTAAAGAAACATCTTGAAATGATTCCTGAGGTGACACCAGCTTAACAAGAATCACTGTGGCACCTTCGAAGAGCAAGATTTTATGAAACATTGAGAACGCTGCATTCCTCCAATTCTGGCCTCTTTGTGCATTCCCAGTTTCCTTCACCCCACCATTGGCGGCCGTGCCTTCAGCTACCTAGACCCAAAGCACTGGCATTCCCTCCCTAAACCTCTCCACCCCTCTATCTTCCTTTAAGACGCTCCTTAAAACTGTTTGACCAAGCTTTTTGTCACCTATCCCAATATCTCATGTGGCTGGGTGTCAATTTTTCTCTGATTGCACTTACGTTAAAGGCGCTATATAAATGCAAGTTGTTGTTGTCTTTGAAACAAGAGCATAATCAGTTTATTCCCAGGAATCATCTAAATTTTTTATTATTTCGATATAAATTCAGACCTGACATTTTAGTCTTGTTCGTTGGGAGTTAAAATTCTAAGCGCTCAATGTTAAACTCTCCGAGACCGTGTGAAAGCTGTTTGACACAGTTATTTGCCAATTTGTTTGACGCTCTGTGTCTGCAGCTGTCGAAACATCTGGCAGCAGACTGACCCCAAATTCTTCAACCACTCCTCTGAGTCCTATCAAAGTTGGGGAGTTGGTGTTCCAGGGATGCCTCTTCTACCTTTAGTCAGACATGCGAGGGAACACTCCCCGGTCACTAATCGACAAACAGCAGCAGCGAATCCGATCAGCCACATCTCAAAACCTTTCCGTCCATGTGCTCCCATTACAATCGCCAAGGATTTACAGGATTGGTCATTTCAACTGTCTGTGTGGAGCAGATTCCTACGGGCAGAGGTATCTTAAGAAACAAAGAAAGACTTGCATTTATATAGCGCCTTTCACAACCTCAGGATGTCCAAAAGTGCATTACAGCCAATGAAGTACTGTTGAAGTGTAGTTTCTGTTTTAATGTAGGAAACGCAGCAGCCAATTAGTGCACAGCAAGCTCCCACAAACAGCAATGTGATAATGACCAGATAATCTGTTTTAGTGATGTAGATTGAGAGATAAATATTGGCCAGGACACTGGGGAGAGCTCCCCTGCTCTTGTTTGAAATAGTGCCGTAGGATCTTTTACGTCCAGCTGGGAGAGCAGACGGGGCCTCGATTTAACGTCTCAACCAAAAGATGGCACCTCAGACAGTGCAGCACTCCCTCAGCACTGCTCTGGAGTGTCGGCTTAAATTATGTGTTCAAGTTTCTAGAGTGGGATTTGAACCCACAACCTTCTGATTCAGAGGCAAGAGTGCTACCCACTGAGTCACAGCTGACACCTAAGTCACCAGAAAGCGTATTTATTTTAATATGTTTTATAGGAAAGTGCACTTCAACAAAATTGAAAGTTCCCAAAGAAAGCTGATAATATTACTCAGTTATATTAAATTCTGAGGAGCGAGGTCATGGCTGGGCTTTAACACAGCTGCACTCAGCCGAGCTGAGCAGACACTGAGCAGTAAAACTGTTTATCAGATGCATAACTACATTTCGTCCGCTGCGATTTCATTACAACCAATCTTTTGAAAAGAAGTGAAATGTATAAATTAAAATGGCAGCCTTCCCTTTATCAATCTGCTTGTCAGCTTCGGGCAAATACCATTAATGGAACATCAGCTGGTGACCTCTTTAACACAGTGATGGTTCTGTCACTGGCTAAATGCAATTAAATCGGAATAACGTTAACAAGGGACATTTATCAGATCACAAAGTATAGAAGTTCAAATGGGAAATCTTTTCAAAGAAGCACTGACTACTAATTATGTGGGGGAGAGGAACACTAAAACTTATTTCCCACTTGTCTGCTGTTTTCATCATATCCTCATCTTTGTGTTCAAATCCCTCCATGGCCTCGCCCTTCCTTATCCCTGTAACCTCCTTCAGCCCTACAACCCTCCAAAAACTCTCTGTTCCTCCATTTCTGGCCTCTTGCGCATCCCTGATTTCCTTCACCCCACCATTGGTGGCCGTTCTTTCAGCTGCCTAGGCTCTAAGCTCTGGAATTCCCGCTCTAAACTTCTTTGTCTCTCTACCTCTCTCTCCTCCTTAAAGCCTACCTCTTCGATTAAGCTTTTGGTCACCTGTTCTGATAAGAACATAAGAACATAAGAAATAGGAGCAGGAGTAGGCCAATTGGCCCCTCGAGCCTGCTCCGCCATTCAATAAGATCATGGCTGATCTGATCCTAACCGCCAATCCACTATGACAGGACTATCTCCTGAATCTAACAGCATTAGACACATGAAAACAGGAGCAGGATCAGGCTACACGGCCCCTGGGCCCGCTCCGCTACCCACAGGGCCATGACCTATCCGAACCTAGACTCATGTCCAAATTCCTGCCCGCTCCCCGTAACCCTTAATTCCCTTTTCTACTAGGAAACTGTCTATTTCTGTTTTAAATTTATGTAATGATGTAGCTTCGACAGCTTTTTGGGGCAGCATATTCCATGGACCTACCACCCTCTGAGTGAAGTAGTTCCTCCTCATCTCAGTTTTGAAAGAGCAGCCCCTTATTCTAAGACTATGCCCCCTAGTTCTCGTTTCACCCATCATCTGGAACATCCTCCCTGCATCCACCCGATCCAACCCCTTCATAATCTTATATGTTTCAATAAGATCGCCTCTCATTCTTCTGAACTCCAATGAGTAGAGTCCCAATCTACTCAACCTCTCCTCATATGTCCATCCCCTCATCCCCGGGATTAATCGAGTGAACCTTCTTTGTACTGACTCGAGAGCAAGTATGTCCTTTCTTAAGTATGGACACCAAAACTGTATGCAGTATTCCAGGTGCGGTCTCACCAATACCTTGTACAACTGAAGCAATACCTCCCTATTTTTATATTCTATCCCCCTAGCAATGAAAGCCAACATTCCATTGGCCTTCTTAATCACTTGCTGCACCTGCATACTAACCTTTTGAGTTTCGTGCACCAGGACCCCCAGATCCCTTTGTACTTCAGTACTTTCAAGTTTCTTGCCATTAAGATAATAACTTGCTCTACGATTTTTCCTGCCAAAGTGCATAACCTCACACTTTCCAGTATTGTATTCCATCTGCCAAATCTCTGCCCACTTACTTAGCCTGTCTATGTCCCCTTGCAGGTTTTTTATGTCCTCCTCACTCACTACTTTCCCTCCCATCTTAGTATCATCTGCAAACTTTGATGTGTTACACTCGGTCCCCTCCTCCAAATCGTTAATACAGATTGTAAAGAGTTGGGGACCCAGCACTGACCCCTGCAGAACACCACTGGTTACTGATTGCCAGTCTGAATATGAACCATTTATCCCAACTCTCTGCCTTCTGTTAGATAGCCAATCCTCTATCCATGCCAGAATATTACCCCCAATCCCGTGATTTTTTATCTTAAGCAATAATCTTTTGTGTGGCACCTTGTCAAATGCCTTTTGGAAGTCTAAATACACTACGTCCACTGGTTCACCTTTATCCACCCTATATGTTACTTCCTCAAAGAACTGCAGCAAATTTGTCAAACATGACCTCCCCTTCATAAAACCATGCTGACTTTGTCTTATTAAATTATGATTATCCAAATGTCCTGTTACTGTCTCCTTAATAATGGACTCCAAAATTTTACCTACCACAGATGTTAGGCTAACCGGTCTATAGTTTCCAGCCTTCTGTCTACTGCCCTTTTTAAATAAGGGTGTTACATTAGCAGTTTTCCAGTCTGCCGGGACCTTTGCTGAGTCCAGGGAGTTTTGGAAGATTATTACCAATGCATCCACAATCCCTACCGCCACTTCCCTCAAAACCCTGGGATGTAAGCCATCAGGTCCAGGTGATTTATCCGCCTTGAGTCCCATTATTTTACCAAGTACTACTTCCTTAGTAATTTTAATCGTATTTAGCTCCTCCCCCCCTATAGCCCCCTGCTTGTCAAGTGTTGGAATATTCTTGGTGTCCTCTACTGTAAAGACTGATACAAAATATTCATTCAGTGTTTTTGTCATCTCCATATTTCCCACCATTAATTTCCCGGTCTCATCCTCTAAGGGACCAACATTTACTTTAGCCACCCTTTTTCTTTTTATATAACTATAAAAACTCTTACTATCTGTCTTTATATTTTTTGCTAATTTACTTTCATAATCTATCTTCCCTTTCTTAATCAATCTTTTTGTTATTTTTTGCTGTCTTTTAAAGTTTTCCCAATCCTCTATCCTCCCACTAGATTTGGCTACCTTATATGCCCTTGTTTTTAGTCGAATACTATCCTTAATTTCTTTACTTAGCCACGGATGGCTGTCTTTTCTTTTACACCCTTTTTTTCTCAGTGGAATATACTTTTTTTGGAATTTGTAAAATAACTCCTTAAATGTACACCACTGATCATGTATCGTCTTATCCTTTAACCTATTTTCCCAATCCACTTTACTCAATTCCGCTCTCATACCTTCATAGTCTCCTTTATTCAAGCTTAGCACGCTTGTTTGAGATACAGCCTCCTCACCCTCTAACTGAATATGGAATTCAACCATGTTATGGTCACTCATTCCAAGGGGATCCTTTACTAGGACATTTTTAATTAATCCTGTCTCGTTACACAGGACCAGATCTAAGGTTGCTTGCCCCCTGGTTGGTTCAGTTACATACTGCTCAAGAAACCCATCCCTAATACACTCAATGAACTCATCCTCAAGGCAGCCCTGCCCAATTTGATTCGTCCAATTTATATGATAGTTAAAATCCCCCATAATTATAGATGTTCCCTTATTACAAGCCTCAACTATTTCCTGATTGATACTCCGTCCAACCGAGTTGCGACTGTTCGGAGGCCTATATACTACACCCACTAGTGTTTTTTTCCCCTTATTATTCCTTATCTCCACCCAAACTGTTTCATTATCCTGATCCTTTGACCCAATACCATTTCTCTGTATTACAGTGATTCCTTCCTTTATTAACATAGCCACCCCATCTCCCCTTCCTTCCTGCCTGTCCTTCCTGATTGTTAAATAACCTGGTATGTTTAATTCCCAGGCATTGTCACCCTGCAGCCATGTTTCTGTAATGGCCACAAGATCATACCCATATGTAGCTATTTGTGCCTTTAACTCGTCTATTTTGTTACGAATGCTACGTGCATTCAGATAGAGAACTTTCAAATATGTTTTGTGACACTTAGTTCCTGCTATTGCCCTTTTTATTACTTTACCTTTTACTCCACACCTTCTACCCCTTCCTGACACGCTCTGGTTTTTAATTTCCCCACTGCTACCTAAGTCTTTGACCTTCTCTGTTGTCATTTTTATTATTTGCTCTCTAGGAACCTCCCCCCCACTAGTTAGTTTAAAGCCCTCTCTACAGCCCTAGTTATATGATCCGCCAGGACTCTAGTCCCAGCACTGGCCAAGTGAAGCCCGTCCCAACGGAACAGCTCCCTCCTGTCCCAGTACTGGTGCCAGTGTCCCAGGAAGCAAAACCCATTTCTCCCACACCAGTCTTTGAGCCACGCATTTAACTCTCTTATTTTATTTGTCCTAGCCAAATTCGCTCGTGGCTCAGGTAATAATCCAGAGATTATTACCCTTGTGGTTCTGCTTTTTAATTTGGCCCCTAGCTGCTCAAACTCCCTCAGCAGAACCTCCTTCCTTGTCCTATCTATGTCGTTGGTACCAACATGGACCACGACAACTGGATCCTCCCCCTCCCACTCCAAGTTTCTGTCCAGCCCAGAGGAGATGTCCTTAACCCTGGCACCGGGTAGGCAACACAGCCTACGGGACTCTCGCTCTTGGCTGCAGAGAACTCTATCTATCCCCCTAATAATACTATCCCCTACCACTACAACATTTCTATTTACTTCCCCCTCTTGAATGGCCCCCCTCTCCACGGTGCTGTGGCCAGGTTGCTCATCCTCCCTGCAGCCCCTGCTTCCGTCTCCACAGGGAGTAAGAAGCTCGAACCTGTTGGACAAGAGCAAGTTCTGCGGCTCCTCCAACACTACCTTCTGGATCCCCGTACCTGCCTCACTCGTGGTCACACCGTCCTGTCCCTGACCATGGGCTACATCTGAATTAATTAACTTCATAGGTGTGACCACCTCCTGAAACACAGAGTCCAGGTACTTCTCCCCCTCCCTGATGTGTCGCAGTATCTGAAGCTCAGACTCCAGCTCATCAACACGGAGCTGGAGATCCTGTAGCAGCAGACACTTGTCACAGATGTAATCACCGTTAGCCTCAATGGGGTCTACCGGCTCCCACATCTCGCAACAGTAACACATCATCTGCTCCATTCTATGTAATTAATTATAAAAATTTTTATTTAATTAATTGGATTTAGATTAAATCAATCCCTCTAAATTACACCAGTTTAATGGTTAACCAACTGTCTCCCTTACAGCACAGACCCTAGAAAAAAACCGCCGAATTTAAGCTTGTAATAAAAAGAAGAAATACTCACCAACCAATCCAACCAATCACTTACCTGCTTCCTGGTGACGTCACTCTTGGATTATTTTTTACCTCTCCTCTGCTGTTGATTTGGTACGCCTCTGGTCGCTGCCGCTGGTTTTTATGCCGGGTTATAGCTCCTCCTCCTGACCTCGCTGCTCACTCCTAGGTCCGATGCTGGTCTCGGGCCTCTGGTCGCTGCCGCTGGTTTTTATGCCGGGTTATAGCTCCTCCTCCTGACCTCGCTGCTCACTCCTAGGTCCGATGCTGGTCTCCTTATGTGGCTCGGTGTCAAATTTTGTCTGGTAACGCTCCTGTGAAGCGCCTTGAGACCTTTTACTGCATTAAAGGTGCTATATAAATGTCAATTGTTGTTGTTTTCTTCTGTAGGTTGGAGCTGATATTGAAAACTAAACAGAGATCATTTTCTCTAAGACAGGGCTGTAGAATATGCCAACCTTTTACTGATATAGTCGTTCGGGTCAACTTAAGTGATAATAGTTAAGGGGAGCTTCTCTTTTATGATGAGGATACATAAAGAGTAAAGATTAGAGAGTGTCGTTTTAAAATGGCATAAGTATCAACTGTACAGAATCCACTGCTATATCACTCCTTTCATTGTAGATAGAGAGAAACTATTTCATCTGGTGGGGAATCCAGAGCAAAAAGTATCTATCAAATACCATCAAAAATACTCGACAATCTTCTTGACTTAGTGACTTCAGTTGGCACCATGACAATTGACCATTTAATGGCGTGCTGCAGCATTAACTTGGATGTTTGGGGTTGAGTCAGAGATAGAGCAGCAGCCCTTGACATTTGTAACGTTATTAATCCCAGCCTCATTGACACATCCTGTGCCATATCAACGAGCTTCAGACACTGGCTCACGATAAATCGATGTCTGTCTGGTGAAGAAGGATGAGGGAAAGTTGAGTCAGAAGAAACAGCCAAAGACTTTGCATCAAAGAAATGCGACCAAATCAGTAAATTTGGCAGAACAGGGACAGACGAGATTTAATGTTGAAAAGTGTAAGGTATTTCACATTGTAAAAAACAAAGGGCAACCTAACTATGTTGAACGGCGTAGAAATAGCTAAAGGTTGAAAGAGATCTGCAGATAATAGTAGATTAGGGCAGCTTTCAGTCATGTGCCCAGGATCACGGACAGTCAACCTTATCTGGGAATTATGTTTATGTTTTTGGGATTTCTCTTATGGCT
Organism: Somniosus microcephalus; assembly: GCF_052327205.1. Classification (NCBI taxonomy): domain Eukaryota; kingdom Metazoa; phylum Chordata; class Chondrichthyes; order Squaliformes; family Somniosidae; genus Somniosus; species Somniosus microcephalus. Next base: position 176,809,091 of record NC_140989.1, read on the forward strand.
CCAGAGGGTATCTCTCCACCTCAAAATCTAGGAAGCATCATATTAGAGCATGAGTTTAAAATATTTCTCTAGTACTGAAGGAGTGCTGCACTGTCGGAGGTGGCGTCTTTCGGATGAGACTCCGGCCTAGAAATTCAGTGCCCTTAGCGCCGATTTTGCGGCGCTAGAGGGCCTAGCGCTGCAATTGGCGCCGGCGCCTAAATTGCCTGGGGCCCTTCCGCCGCGGTAGACCGGTAGCGCTGCGCCAGCACCGATGACGTCATCGGTGTGCGCAGCGTCCCGGTTGTCGTGGTGACGGGCCCCAGCGCCGAAATTGACTTGCGGCCGCCTCGCCCGTGGCAGCCGCAAGCAACGTTCTGGCAGAGGTGCCTTGCACAAGTTTGCGCCGGCGCATTAAAGGCCCCGCGGCGGCCGGCCGCTTTCCCGCCGCCCGCCTGGCCGCAGCTCCCTCCCCGGACTTCCCCCCCCCCCCCGGAACAGAAGCAAGCCCGGCACTTGTCCGAGGTGCCGGGCTCATTTTTAATAAGATTATCGCGGGCCGCGGCCGGGTGCAGGCAGCTCCTCCTTAAGGGAAGGAGGAGGCCTGCACTTCCCGAACCTGCCGCACCGCAGCGGGCGCCGCAGCGCCGGAATAGCGCCGAAATTCAGCGCATAGCGCCAGTTTTCAGGCGCTAACAGCTTTCAGCAGCGCCGGCAGCCGTTTGGGCGCAGAACCAGTGAATTTTGGGCCCGACCAGCGCGACTTAGCTCCGGCACTAACTTCCGGCGCTAAAGCCCTGGCAGCGCCAAAACTCAATTTCTAGGCCTCCGTCTGCTCTCTCAAGTGGATGTAAAAGATCCCATGGTACTATTTTGAAGAAGAGCAGGGGTGTTCTCCCCATGTCTTGGTCAATATTTATCCCACAAATAACATCATCTGGTCATTATCACATTCCTGTTTGTGGGACCTTGCTGTGTGCAAATTGGTTGCCGTGTTTGCTACATGTAAGACATGCGGAATTACCCCTCACCCTGTCCAACAGTTTATAGAGTTCAGACCCGTGGAACAGACAACACAAAACCCAAGGATTTCAGGGAAAAACTTTCTTTTACTTAAAAATCAGCAAGAGATTACCAATAAGCATCTAATAGTACTGTTGCGTATAATAATTCCCAATTATACTTAAGCAAACACAGATCTATTCCTTTACTTTAAACTCAAGCGATCATAAGCAAACACCACATACATGCTAACACCAGCGAGTGGTCGGTTCGGCGATGACTAGATGTACAACTTTAACTGGCAACTGACCAAGTTGCCCCGACTGCAGCAGCCCCGAGTGTCTTAAAACAGCATCTCTTATAGCCTGAAAACCTGGGCAAGCCCCTCAATGTGTATGTGTCTCAAACTGTGTGACAAATGGTCAGCAGTTGTTTTCCTTTTCTTCTTATCACCTAGTCAGTTAATCAGTGGGCCCCAAGGCCATTCACACCATTTGCCTGAAGATGTTCCTGTCTTTGTAATGCCCAAACGTTTGTTCCTGCTCAGGGTCTGTCGCCTCCTTATCTGATTCACAATCGCAGCAGTTTATTTTACCATTTGTTCAGCAGAAAGTCTCTTGGCCTCTCAAGGCATGCTGGTACATTAAATTTGGTCAACTTTTACGTTTGGTCAAGTTACAGAAAATTTTACAGCAAATGACTTATTCTTACAGTCCACCCTCAATTGGCTGTGCACCCGAATCTTCGGTCACAGGCACTTACACTCTCGCTGCTTGTGTTGCTTGTTAACACGGCAGGTCATTATCAAAAGATATAACACAATCACCAACTGAACAATGACCAAAACGTGGGAGATAATCCTTATCCAAGGATGAACCTTGATATTTGTACCAATATCCCACCAGGACGAATCTTCCCCGCCATCAGGTATTGTTTTACACAGTTCACAGTTTTTCTAGGCCAAGGTATAATAGTGCTTTTGGGATTGACTAACGCGTTTCATTAACTCCACCAGGTGTTCTGGCAGAGGTGGAATGTCATAACTGAACCGAGTCACTTACTGGTGTAAATGCTCTTTTAACATATTTTTTACATCGATATCTACTTGCAAATAAACACTTAACAAAACCTGTGCCCTAAGTCTCACAGTTTGGACTGGGGTAAAAGAAAACGTTCCCGTCGCAATAGGACAAGTTAGGTTGTTACCGTACTGGTACCCCCAGTGCATGGTAGTGACACAATAATCACCTTTCCCTCGATACACAGATCGTACGGGGAAAATGCTGTCCCGCGATCACTTTAATGGTGCAGTTCCATGCTATCCCATCCCAATTGAATCCGCATGCAGGAGCTGCGTGTTCTACCACATCGTACCGACAGATGAATGTGTCCTGAGCTTGAGCACACCTGGTAAGATCAGGGGCCACCCATGTGGTCCCATCCACTCAGATCACGTACTTCGGGGGTTTGTTATACCTTATCAAGTGATCTCCCTGGCGCACTCTTATGTTCTCCATACGAAACAGAGGATTTGGGTTTGCCTTTTTGGGCAAAATGGGATAATATAATACCATCCCTAACAGGGTGATGTTGTTCTGCTCCTGCTAATGCCACTCGTGTTTCACCGGGTACCTCTGTACCCACCTCTGACTTGGCACATTGCCGTGGTAAGTTGGGAAGTGGACATTGCCCTCAGATGTTGATCAGTCACCCACGAGGGGAGCTTCCCCTTAGCAATTCACTGCAGCTTTTCTGGGGCTTGTTCCACTAACCAAGATCCATACATTACATACACATCATTTCGCACGGCCTCACCAGAGGCATTCCATTCTTCCTTCAAGATTTGACTTATCTTTTTAGCATGGGATTCTGTTTCACCACGTCCTGCAAATGGATGGTCATAATTTGGTTCTCCTTCAATTCCCCAATTTCCAGATCATTCCTCGGAGTCCACATCACGGAAGACCTCTCCTGGTCCCTCAATACCTCCTCTCTGGTGAAGAAGGCCCAGCAACGCCTATATTTCCTAAGGAGGCTGAAGGGATGTAACCTGTCACCCCTGATCCTCTCTAACTTTTACCGCTGCACAATAGAGAGCATCCTGACGAACTGTATCACAGTATGGTGTGGCAGCTGTAGCTACTATGACCGGAAAGCCCTGCAGCAGGTAGTCAAAACTGCCCAACGCATTACCGGCACCCGGCTACCGACCATAGAGCACATATACCAGAAACGCTGTTTACGGAGGTCACGGTCCATCATCAAAGACCCTACCCACCCCAGCCACAGTCTGTTCGCCCTCCTGCCATCTGGGAGACGCTACAGATGCATTCGCACCCGTACGACCAGACTTAGGAACAGCTTCTTTCCCAGGGCTGTCATCCTACTGAACTCCACAAATAAACTCTAAAGTCTGCACATCTGCCAATGCACTTTATTATGGTTATGTTTATGTTAATGTATTACAAGCCAAATGTATGTTGAATGTTTAAATGTCTTAATCTAAACGTACACTCTCGGGAGCCGCAAGCCTACATTTCGTTGTACTGCACTTGTGCACTAACAATGACAATAAAGTTGATTATTATTATTATTATTATCCAAAATTTCCCTTAAACGATTTCTGACCGCCTTTACGGATTGATCTAGGCTGACCAAATCAAAACTATTAATGAGGGAGGTTCCTGTGTTAAAAACAGTCGCAGCATCATTTATCGGTTCCCATCACCTTCTGATATGGTCCCCTTTAATCCCATAACCGGTATCATCTTCGTCAATGAGCTCACCACTATTTTCCCCAAGAGTATTGTTAGACCCATTACCATCCCGAGGGCTCTTGCGATATAAAGGCTCTAATACCGATTCCGCCAGTGTTGTGCTGGCATCATTCTCCCATATAACCGCACTGTCTCTGGCTTGCACCAATTCGACAAACCCACCTTGGTCAGATTCAATACTACCAGCACCACCTCATGATGCACATCATGATACAATGTCATCCGAGTTGGGACTACTACTAGTCCATTTGTTGGTCCTGGGGTGTGTTTGGGGTAAGCAACCTGAGTCACATGATGTTCTTCCCGCGGTTGTGTTTTATACCTAGGGGGAGGGATTTCTGGACGAGCCTTTAATTTTACTGCATATATAACTGCACTTCCATCACCACACCCCTCTACGTGATAGGTGCTAACATTGGTACTGTTACGACACCATTGCTAGGGTTCCTTAGCCCTATTGTAGGTTAACATCGTGCAGCTGGTCACATCCTTTTCAATCGTGGACACGCCGTGCAAGTCACATTTTATCATTGGTTAATTTCATCTCCTACCACTGACGGTATCTCAAGGGTGTCTTTTTATTTCTTACTGCGTCGTGAGGTGGGAGGGGCCTGTTGGACTCGTCTGTGGGCACGGGTTAGTTCCGGGTCTGGGGCCGGAGAGGTTTGTATAATTCCTCTTGTGCCCTGTCCATTTTCACCTGGACCATACTATACCTGTGGAGGCGCCATTTCAAGCCAGGGCGCCTCATTGGGTGGGGTCGCTGCATTAGGCACCCCTTCCCCATCATCCCATTGGCGAGGATGAGTCAGCCTCACCATGCTCATGATTGTGGCTTGCTGTCTTCTTGACCTGCTGGTGGGCTGAAAAAGCTTCTTCTGGTTCATGTGAAACCATTTGATTTTCTTAGGTACCGTAGTTGAACTGCATACACCATAGGACTAGCTTTGTAAACAATGCTGTAACGGCCCCTTGTAGAGGGGTTCAAAGACTCCCAGCCTCGCATAGTTTCGTACCATCACCTGGCTTCCTACTTCCAACTCCTGGGATTTACTCGGAGCCAGGTGTAGTCAGTTGTGCTGGTGAGCCTTCACAATGTTGTGGGCGGTCCTCAGGTGTACCTCCTTTCCCAATGTTGTGGGTGGGCCTCAGGTGTACCTCCTTTCCTAATGTTGTGGGCTGTTCTCAGGTGTACCTCCTTTCCCAATGTTGTGGGCTGTTCCCAGGTGTACCTCCTTTCCCAATGTTGTGGGCGGCCCTCAGGTGTACCTCCTTTCCCAATGTTGTGGGTGGTCCTCAGGTGTACCTCCTTTCCCAAAGTTGTGGGTGGTACACAGGTGTACCTCTTATCCCAATGTTGTGGGTGGCCCTCAGGTGTACCTCCTTTCCCAATGTTGTGCGTGGTCCTCAGGTGTACCTCCTTTCCCAATGTTGTGGGTGGCCCTCAGGTGTACCTCCTTTCCCAATGCTTTCGGTGGCCCTCAGGTGTACCTCCTTTCCCAATGATGTGGGTGGCCCTCAGGTGTACCTCCTTTTCCAATGTTGTGGGTGGTCCTCAGGTGTACCTCCTTTCCCAATGTTGTGGGCTGTTCCCAGGTGTACCTCCTTTCCCAATTTTGTAGGTGGTCCTCAGGTATACCTCCTTTCCCAATGTTGTGGGCTGTTCCCAGATGTACCTCCTTTCCCAATGTTGTGGGTGGTCCTCAGGTGTACCTCCTTTCACAATGTTGTGGGTGCGCCTCAGGTGCACCTCCTTTCCCAATGTTGTGGGCTGTTCCCAGGTGTACCTCCTTTCCCAATGTTGTGCGCTGGTGTCAGGTGTACCTCCTATCCCAATGTTGTGGGCAGACCTCAGGTGTACCTCCTTTCCCAATGTTGTGGGCTGTTCTCAGGTGTACCTCCTTATCCAATGTTGCTGGTGGTCCTCAGGTGTACCTCCTTTCCCAACGTTGTGGGCTGTTCTCAGGTGTATCTCCTTTCCCAATGTTGTCGGCAGCCCTCAGGTGTACCTCCTTTCCCAATGTTGTGGGTGATCCTCAGGTGTACCTCCTTTCCCAATGTTGTGGACGGCCCTCAGGTGTACCTCCTTTCCCAATGTTGTGGGTGATCCTCAGGTGTACCTCCTTTCCCAATGTTGTGGACGGCCCTCAGGTGTACCTCCTTTCCCAATGTTGTGGGCGGCCCTCAGGTGTACCTTCTTTCCCAATGTTGTGGGTGGTCCTCAGGTGTACCACCTTTCTCAATGTTGTGGGCTGTTCCCAGGTGTACCTCCTTTCGAAATGTTGTGGGTGGCCCTCAGGTGTACCTCCTTTCCCAATGTTGTGGGCTGGTCTCAGGTGTAACTCCTTTCCCAATGTTGTGGGTGGTCTACAGGTGTACCTCCCTTCCTAAAGTTATGGGTGGTCCTCAGGTGTACCTCTTTTCCCAATGTTGGGCGGTCCTCAGGAGTACCTCCTTTCCCAATGTTGTGGGCTGTTCTCAGGTGTACCTCCGATCCCAATTTTGTGGGTGGTCCTCAGGTGCACCTCCTTTCCCAATGTTGTGGGCGGCCCTCAGGTGAACCTCGTTTCCCAATGTTGTCGTCTATTCCCAGGTGTACCTCCTTTCCCAATGTTGTGAGCGGCCCTCAGGTGTACCAACTTTCCCAATGTTGTGGGTGGTCCTAAGGTGTACCTCCTTTCCCAATGTTGTGGGTGGCCCTCAGGTGTACCTCCTTTCCCAACGTTGTTGGCTGTTCTCAGGTGTACCTACTTTCCCAATGTTGTGGGCTGTTCCCAGGTGTACCTCCTTTCCCAATGTTATGGGCTGTTCTCAGGTGTCCCTCCATTCCCAAGGTTGTGGGCTGTTCCCAGGTGTACCTACTTTCCCAATGTTGTGGGCTGTTCCCAGGTGTACCTCCACTCCCAATGTTGTAGGCTGTTCTCAGGTGTACCTCCTGTCCCAATGTTGTGGGCTGTTCTCAGGTGTACCTCCTTTCCCAATGTCGTGGGTGGTCCTCAGGTGTACCTCCTTTCCCAATGTTTTGGGTGGTCCTCAGGTGTACCTCTTTTCCCAATGTTATGGGAGTCCCTCAGGTGTATCTCCTTTCCCAATGTTGTGGGTGGTCTTCAGGTGTACCTCCTTTCCCAATGTTATGGGCTGTTCCCAGGTTTACCTCCTTTCCCATTGTTGTGGGCTCTTCCCAGGTGTACCTCCTTTCCCAATATTGTGGGTGGCCCTTAGGTGTACCTCCTTTCCCAATGTTATGGGCTGTTCCCAGGTGTACCTAATTTCCCAATATTTTGGACTGTTTCAGGCTGTACCACCTTTCCCAATGTTGTGGGTGGCCCTCAGGTGTACCTCCTTTCCCAAAGTTGTGGGCTGTTCCCAGGTGAACCACATTTCCCAATGTTGTGGGTGGTCCTCAGGTGTACCTCCTTTCCCAATGTTATGGGTGGCCCTCCGGTGTACCTCCTTTCCCAATGTTGTGGGCAGTTCCCAGGTGTACCTCCTTTCCCAATGTTGTGGGCTGTTCTCAGGTGTACCTCCTTTCCCAATGTTGTGGGTGGCCCTCAACTGCACCTCCTTTCCCATTGTTGTGGGCTGTTCCCAGCTGTACCTCCTTTCCCAATGTTGTGGGTGGTCCTCAGTTGTACCTCCTTTCCCAATGCTGTGGGCTGTTCCCAGGCGTGCCTCCTTTCCCAATGTTGTGAGCTGTTCCCAGCTGTACCTCCTGTCCCAATGTTGTGGGTGGTCCTCAGGTGTACCTCCTTTCCCAATGCTGAGGGCTGTTCCCAGGTGTACCTCCTCTCCCAATGTTGTGGGCTGTTCCCAGGTGTACCTCCTTTCCCAATGTTGTGGGCGGCCTTCAAGTGTACCTCCTTTCCCAATGTTATGGGTGTTCATCAGCTGTACCTCCTTTGCCAATGTTTTGGCTGTTACCAGGTGTACCTCCATTCCCAACGCTGTGGGCTGTTCTCAAGTATACCTCCTTTCCCAATGTTGTGGGCTGTTCTCAGGTGTACTTCCTTTCCCAATGTTGTGGGCTGTTCCCAGGTGTACCTCCTGTCCCAATGTTGTGGGTGGCCCTCAGTTGTAACTCCATTCCCAATATTGTGGTCTGTTCCCAGGTGTACCTCCTTTCCCAATGTTGTGGCTGTCCCTCAGGTGGACCTCCTTTCCCAATGTTGTGGGCCGTTTACAGGTGTACCTCCTTTCCCAATGTTGTGGGTGGTACTCAGGTGGACCTCCTTTCCCAATGTTATGTGTGGTCCTAAGGTGTACCTCCTCTCCCAATGTTGTGGGCTGTTCTCAGGTGTACCTCCTTTCCCAATGTTGTGGGCCGTTTACAGGTGTACCTCCTTTCCCAATGTTGTGGGTGGTACTCAGGTGTACCTCCTTTCCCAATGTTGTGGGCTGTTTACAGCTGTAACTCCTTTCCCAATGTTGTGGGCGGTCCTCAGGTGTACCTCCTTTCCCAATGTTGTGGGCTGTTTACAGCTGTAACTCCTTTCCCAATGTTATGGGCGGTCCTCAGCTGTACCTCCTTTCCCAATGTTGTGGGCTGTTTACAGCTGTAACTCCTTTCCCAATGTTGTGGGCGGTCCTCAGCTGTACCTCCTTTCCCAATGTTGTGGGCTGTTTACAGCTGTAACTCCTTTCCCAATGTTGTGGGCGGTCCTCAGCTGTACCTCCTTTCCCAATGTTGTGGGCTGTTCCCAGGTGTACTTCCTGTCCCAATGTTGTGGGTGGCCCTCAGTTGTAACTCCTTTCCCAATGTTGTGGTCTGTTCCCAGGTGTACCTCCTTTCCCAATGTTGTGGGTGTCCCTCAGGTGGACCTCCTTTCCCAATGTTATGTGTGGTCCTCAGGTGTACCTCCTCTCCCAATGTTGTGGGCTGTTCTCAGGTGTACCTCCTTTCCCAATGTTGTGGGCTGTTTACAGCTGTAACTCCTTTCCCAATGTTGTGGGCGGTCGTCAGCTCTACCTCCTTTCCCAATGTTGTGGGCTGTTCCCAGGTGTACTTCCTGTCCCAATGTTGTGGGTGGCCCTCAGTTGTAACTCCTTTCCCAATGTTGTGGTCTGTTCCCAGGTGTACCTCCTTTCCCAAAGTTGTGGGTGTCCCTCAGGTGGACCTCCTTTCCCAATGTTATGTGTGGTCCTCAGGTGTACCTCCTCTCCCAATGTTGTGGGCTGTTCTCAGGTGTACCTCCTTTCCCAATGTTGTGGGCCGTTTACAGGTGTACCTCCTTTCCCAATGTTTTGGGTGGCCCTCAGGTGTACCTCCTTTCCGAATGTTATGGGCTATTCTCAGGTGTACCTCCTTTCCCAATGTTGTGGGCTGTTCCCAGGTGTACCTCCTTTCCCAATGTTGTGGGTGGCCCTCAGGTGTACCTCCTTTCCCAATATTGTGGGTGGTCCTCAGGTGTACCTCCTTTCCCAATGTTAAGGGAGGCCCCCAGGTGTACCTCCTTTCCCAATTTTACGGGCTGTTCCCAGGTGTACCTCCTTTCCCATTGTTGTGGGCTGTTCCCAGGTGTACCTCCTTTCCCAATGTTATGGGAGGCCCCCAGGTGCACCTCCTTTCCAATGTTATGGGCTATTCCCAGGTTTACCTCCTTTCCCATTGCTGTGGGCTGTTCCCAGGTGTACCTCCTTTCCCAATATTTTGGGTGGCCCTCAGGTGTACCTCCTTTCCCAAAGTTGTGGGCTGTTCCCAGGTGTACCGACTTTCCAAATGTTTTGGGTGGTCCTCAGGTGTACCTCCTTTCCCAATGTTATGGGTGGCCCTCAGGTGTACCTCCTTTCCCAATGTTGTGGGCAGTTCCCAGGTGTACCTGCTTTCCCAATGTTGTGGGCTGTTCTCAGGTGTACCTCCTTTCCCAATGTTGTGGGTGGCCCTCAAGTGCACCTCCTTTCCTAATGTTGTGTGCTGTTCCCAGCTGTACCTCCTTTCCCAAAGTTGTGAGTGGCCCACAGGTGTACCTCCTTTCCGAATGCTGTGGGCTGTTCCAAGGTGTACCTCCTTTCCCAATGTTGTGGGCGGCCCTCAAGTGTACCTCCTTTCCCAATGTTATGGGTGTTCATCAGCTGTACCTCCTTTGCCAATGTTGTGGGTTGTTACCAGGTGTACCTCCATTCCCAATGCTGTGGGCTGTTCTCAAGTATACCTCCTTTCCCAATGTTGTGGGCTGTTCTCAGGTGTACCTCCATTCCCAATGTTGTGGGCTGTTCCCAGGTGTACTTCCTGTCCCAATGTTGTGGGTGGCCCTCAGTTGTAACTCCTTTCCCAATGTTGTGGTGTGTTCCCAGGTGTACCTCTTTTCCCAATGTTGTGGGTGTCCCTCAGGTGGACCTCCTTTCCCAATGTTATGTGTGGTCCTAAGGTGTACCTCCCCTCCCAATGTTGGGGGGGTGTTCTCAGGTGTACCTCCTTTCCCAATGTTGTGGGCTGTTTACAGGTGTACCTCCTTTCCCAATGTTGTGGGTGGTACTCAGGTGTACCTCCTTTCCCAATGCTGAGGGCTGTTCCCAGGTGTACCTCCTCTCCCAATGTTGTGGGCTGTTCCCAGGTGTACCTCCTTTCCCAATGTTGTGGGCGGCCTTCAAGTGTACCTCCTTTCCCAATGTTATGGGTGTTCATCAGCTGTACCTCCTTTGCCAATGTTTTGGCTGTTACCAGGTGTACCTCCATTCCTAACGCTGTGGGCTGTTCTCAAGTATACCTCCTTTCCCAATGTTGTGGGCTGTTCTCAGGTGTACCTCCTTTCCCAATGTTGTGGGCTGTTCCCAGGTGTACTTCCTGTCCCAATGTTGTGGGTGGCCCTCAGTTGTAACTCCTTTCCCAATGTTGTGGTCTGTTCCCAGGTGTACCTCCTTTCCCAAAGTTGTGGGTGTCCCTCAGGTGGACCTCCTTTCCCAATGTTATGTGTGGTCCTAAGGTGTACCTCCTCTCCCAATGTTGTGGGCTGTTCTCAGGTGTACCTCCTTTCCCAATGTTGTGGGCCGTTTACAGGTGTACCTCCTTTCCCAATGTTGTGGGTGGTACTCAGGTGTACCTCCTTTCCCAATGTTGTGGTCTGTTCCCAGGTGTACCTCCTTTCCCAATGTTGTGGGTGTCCCTCAGGTGGACCTCCTTTCCCAATGTTATGTGTGGTCCTCAGGTGTACCTCCTCTCCCAATGTTGTGGGCTGTTCTCAGGTGTACCTCCTTTCCCAATGTTGTGGGCCGTTTACAGGTGTACCTCCTTTCCCAATGTTGTGGGTGGTACTCAGGTGTACCTCCTTTCCCAATGTTGTGGGCCGTTTACAGGTGTACCTCCATTCCCAATGTTGTGGGTGGTACTCAGGTGTAACTCCTTTCCCAATGTTGTGGGCGGTCCTCAGCTGTACCTCCTTTCCCAATGTTGTGGGCTGTTCCCAGGTGTACTTCCTGTCCCAATGTTGTGGGTGGCCCTCAGTTGTAACTCCTTTCCCAATGTTGTGGTCTGTTCCCAGGTGTACCTCCTTTCCCAAAGTTGTGGGTGTCCCTCAGGTGGACCTCCTTTCCCAATGTTATGTGTGGTCCTCAGGTGTGCCTCCTCTCCCAATGTTGTGGGCTGTTCTCAGGTGTACCTCCTTTCCCAATGTTGTGGGCCATTTACAGGTGTACCTCCTTTCCCAATGTTTTGGGTGGCCCTCAGGTGTACCTCCTTTCCGAATGTTATGGGCTATTCTCAGGTGTACCTCCTTTCCCAATGTTGTGGGCTGTTCCCAGGTGTACCTCCTTTCCCAATGTTCTGGGTGGCCCTCAGGTGTACCTCCTTTCCCAATATTGTGGGTGGTCCTCAGGTGTACCTCCTTTCCCAATGTTGTGGGCTGTTCTCAGGTGTGCCTCCTTTCCCAATGTTGTGGGTGGTCCTCAGGTGTACCTCCTTTCCCAATGTTAAGGGAGGCCCCCAGGTGTACCTCCTTTCCCAATTTTACGGGCTGTTCCCAGGTGTACCTCCTTTCCCATTGTTGTGGGCTGTTCCCAGGTGTACCTCCTTTCCCAATGTTATGGGAGGCCCCCAGGTGCACCTCCTTTCCAATGTTATGGGCTATTCCCAGGTTTACCTCCTTTCCCATTGCTGTGGGCTGTTCCCAGGTGTACCTCCTTTCCCAATATTGTGGGTGGCCCTCAGGTGTACCTCCTTTCCCAATGTTATGGGCTGTTCCCAGGTGTACCTAATTTCCCAATATTGTGGGCTGTTCCCAGGCGTACCACCTTTCCCACTGTTGTCGGTGGCCCTCAGGTGTACCTCCTTTCCCAAAGTTGTGGGCTGTTCCCAGGTGTACCAACTTTCCAAATGTTTTGGGTGGTCCTCAGGTGTACCTCCTTTCCCAATGTTATGGGTGGCCCTCAGGTGTACCTCCTTTCCCAATGTTGTGGGCAGTTCCCAGGTGTACCTGCTTTCCCAATGTTGTGGGCTGTTCTCAGGTGTACCTCCTTTCCCAATGTTGTGGGTGGCCCTCAAGTGCACCTCCTTTCCTAATGTTGTGGGCTGTTCCCAGCTGTACCTCCTTTCCCAAAGTTGTGGGTGGCCCACAGGTGTACCTCCTTTCCGAATGCTGTGGGCTGTTCCAAGGTGTACCTTCTTTCCCAATGCTGTGGGCGGCCCTCAAGTGTACCTCCTTTCCCAATGTTATGGGTGTTCATCAGCTGTACCTCCTTTGCCAATGTTGTGGGCTGTTACCAGGTGTACCTCCATTCCCAATGCTGTGGGCTGTTCTCAAGTATACCTCCTTTCCCAATGTTGTGGGCTGTTCTCAGGTGTACCTCCTTTCCCAATGTTGTGGGCTGTTCCCAGGTGTACTTCCTGTCCCAATGTAGTGGGTGGCCCTCAGTTGTAACTCCTTTCCCAATGTTGTGGTGTGTTCCCAGGTGTACCTCCTTTCCCAATGTTGTGGGTGTCCCTCAGGTGGACCTCCTTTCCCAATGTTATGTGTGGTCCTAAGGTGTACCTCCTCTCCCAATGTTGTGGGCTGTTCTCAGGTGTACCTCCTTTCCCAATGTTGTGGGCCGTTTACAGGTGTACCTCCTTTCCCAATGTTGTGGGTGGTACTCAGGTGTACCTCCTTTCCCAATGTTGTGGGCTGTTTACAGCTGTAACTCCTTTCCCAATGTTGTGGGCGGTCCTCAGCTGTACCTCCTTTCCCAATGTTGTGGGCTGTTCCCAGGTGTACTTCCTGTCCCAATGTTGTGGGTGGCCCTCAGTTGTAACTCCTTTCCCAATGTTGCGGTCTGTTCCCAGGTGTACCTCCTTTCCCAATGTTGTGGGTGTCCCTCAGGTGGACCTCCTTTCCCAATGTTATGTGTGGTCCTCAGGTGTACCTCCTCTCCTAATGTTGTGGGCTGTTCTCAGGTGTACCTCCTTTCCCAATGTTGTGGGCCGTTTACAGGTGTACCTCCTTTCCCAATGTTTTGGGTGGCCCTCAGGTGTACCTCCTTTCCGAATGTTATGGGCTATTCTCAGGCGTACCTCCTTTCCCAATGTTGTGGGCTGTTCCCAGGTGTACCTCCTTTCCCAATGTTGTGGGCTGTTCCAAGTTGTACCTCCTTTCCCAATGTTGTGTGTGGCCCTCAAGTGTACCTCCTTTCCCAATGTTATGGGTGTGCCTCAGGTGTACCTCCATTCCCAATGTTGTGGGCTGTTCCCAGGTGCACCTCCTGTCCCAGTGTTGTGGGTGGCCCTCAGTTGTAACTCCTTTCCCAATGTTGTGGGCTGTTCCCAGGTGTACCTCCTTTCCCAATGTTGTGGGCTGTTCCCAGGTGTACCTCCTTTCCCAATGTTTTGGGCTGTACCCAGGTGTACCTCCTTTCCCAATGCTGTGGGCTGTTCTCAGGTGTACCTCCTTTCCCAATGTTTTGGGCTGTACCCAGGTGTACCTCCTTTCCCAATGTTGTGGGCGGTCCTCAGGTGTACCTCCTTTCCCAATGTTTTGGGCTGTACCCAGGTGTACCTCCTTTCCCAATGTTGTGGGCTTTTCTCAGGTGTACCTCCTTTCCCAAAGTTGTGGGCTGTTCCCAGGTGTACCACCTTTCCCAATGTTTTGGTTGGTCCTCAGGTGTACCTCCTTTCCCAATGTTGTGGGCAGTTCCCAGGTGTACCTGCTTTCCCAAAGTTGTGGGTGGTCCTCAGGTGTACCTCCTTTCCCAATTCTGTGGGCTGTTCGCAGGTGTACCTCCTTTCCCAATTTTTTGGGCTCTTCCCAGGTGTACCTCCTGTCCCAATGTTGTGGGTGGCCCTCAGTTGTAACTCCTTTCCCAATGTTGTGGGTGTTCGTCAGGTGTACCTTCTTTCCCAATATTGTGGGCTGTTACCAGGTGTACCTCCATTCCCAATGCTGTGGGCTGTTCTCAAGTATACCTCCTTTCCCAATGTTGTGGGCTGTTCTCAGGTGGAGCTCCTTTCCCAATGTTGTGGGCTGTTCCCAGGTGTACCTCCTTTCCCAATGTTGTGGGTGGCCCTCAGTTGTAACTCATTTCCCAATGTTGTGGTCTGTTCCCAGGTGTACCTCCTTTCCCAATGTTGTGGGTGATACTCAGGTGTACCTCCTTTACCAATGTTGTGGGCTGTTCCCAGGTGTACCTCCTTTCCCAATGTTGTGGGTGGCCCTCAGTTGTAACTCATTTCCCAATGTTGTGGTCTGTTCCCAGGTGTACCTCCTTTCCCAATGTTGTGGGTGGCCCTCAGGTGGACCTCCTTTCCCAATGTTATGTGTGGTCCTCAGGTGTACCTCCTCTCCCAATGTTGTGGGCTGTCCTCAGGTGTACCTCCTCTCCCAATGTTGTGGGCTGTTCTCAGGTGTACCTCCTTTCTGAATGTTATGGGCTATTCTCAGGTGTACCTCCTTTCCCAATGTTGTGGGCTGTTCCCAGGTGTACCTCCTATCCCAATGTTGTGGGTGGCCCTCAGGTGTACCTCCTTTCCCAATATTGTGGGTGGTCCTCAGGTGTACCCCCTTTCCCAATGTTGTGGGCTGTTCTCAGGTGTACCTCCTTCCCCAATGTTGTGGGTGGTCCTCAGGTGTACCTCCTTTCCCAATGCTAAGGGTGGCCCCCAGGTGTACCTCCTTTCCCAATTTTACGGGCTGTTCCCAGGTGTACCTCCTTTCCCATTGTTGTGGGCTGTTCCCAGGTGTACCTAATTTCCCAATATTTTGGGCTGTTTCAGGCTGTACCACCTTTCCCAAAGTTGTGGGCTGTTCCCAGGTGAACCACATTTCCCAATGTTTTGGGTGGTCCTCAGGTGTCCCTCCTTTCCCAATGTTATGGGTGGCCCTCCGGTGTACTTCCTTTCCCAATGTTGTGGGCAGTTCCCAGGTGTACCTCCTTTCCCAATGTTGTGGGCTGTTCTCAGGTGTACCTCCATTCCCAATGTTTTGGCCTGTACACAGGTGTACCTCCTTTCCCAATGCTGTGGGCTGTTCTCAGGTGTACCTCCTTTCCCAATGTTGTGGGCTTTTCTCAGGTGTACCTCCTTTCCCAAAGTTGTGGGCTGTTGCCAGGTGTACCACCTTTCCCAATGTTTTGGTTGGTCCTCAGCTGTACCACCTTTCCCAATGTTGTGGGCAGTTCCCAGGTGTACCTGCTTTCCCAATGTTGTGGGCTGTTCTCAGGTGTACCTCCTTTCCCAATGTTGTGGGCTGTTCCCAGCTGTACCTCCTTTCCCAAAGTTGTGGGTGGTCCTCAGGTGTACCTCCTTTCCCAATTCAGTGGGCTGTTCGCAGGTGTACCTCCTTTCCCAATTTTTTGGCCTGTTCCCAGGTGCACCTCCTGTCCCAATGTTGTGGGTGGCCCTCAGTTGTAACTCCTTTCCCAATGTTGTGGGTGTTCGTCAGGTGTACCTCCTTTCCCAATATTGTGGGCTGTTACCAGGTGTACCTCCATTCCCAATGCTGTGGGCTGTTCTCAAGTATACCTCCTTTCCCAATGTTGTGGGTGGCCCTCAGTTGTAACTCATTTCCCAATGTTGTGGTCTGTTCCCAGGTGTACCTCCTTTCCCAATGTTGTGGGTGGCCCTCAGGTGGACCTCCTTTCCCAATGTTATGTGTGGTCCTCAGGTGTACCTCCTCTCCCAATGTTGTGGGCTGTTCTCAGGTGTACCTCCTTTCCCAATGTTGTGGGCCGTTTACAGGTGTACCTCCTTTCCCAATGTTGTGGGCTGTTTACAGCTGTAACTCCTTTCCCAATGTTGTGGGCGGTCCTCAGGTGTACCTCCTTTCCCAATGTTGTGGGCTGTTCCCAGGTGTACCTCCTTTCCCAATGTTTTGGGTGGCCCTCAGGTGTACCTCCTTTCCGAATGTTATGGGCTATTCTCAGGTGTACCTCCTTTCCCAATGTTGTGGGCTGTTCCCAGGTGTACCTCCTATCCCAATGTTGTGGGTGGCCCTCAGGTGTACTTCCTTTCCCAATATTGTGGGTGGTCCTCAGGTGTACCTCCTTTCCCAATGTTGTGGGCTGTTCTCAGGTGTACCTCCTTTCCCAATGTTGTGGGTGGTCCTCAGGTGTACCTCCTTTCCCAATGCTAAGGGAGGCCCCCAGGTGTACCTCCTTTCCGATATTTTACGGGCTGTTCCCAGGTGTACCTCCTTTCCCAAAGTTGTGGGCTGTTCCCAGGTGAACCACATTTCCCAATGTTTTGGGTGGTCCTCAGGTGTACCTCCTTTCCCAATGTTATGGGTGGCCCTCCGGTGTACCTCCTTTCCCAATGTTGTGGGCAGTTCCCAGGTGTACCTCCTTTCCCAATGTTGTGGGCTGTTCTCAGGTGTACCTCCTTTCCCAATGTTGTGGGTGGCCCTCAACTGCACCTCCTTTCCCAATGTTGTGGGCTGTTCCCAGCTGTACCTCCTTTCCCAATGTTGTGAGCTGTTCCCAGCTGTACCTCCTGTCCCAATGTTGTGGGTGGTCCTCAGGTGTAAATCCTTTCCCAATATTGTGGGCTGTTCCCAGGTGTACCTCCTTTCCCAATGTTGTGGGCGGCCCTCAAGTGTACCTCCTTTCCCAATGTTATGGGTGTTCATCAGCTGTACCTCCTTTGCCAATGTTGTGGGCTGTTACCAGGTGTACCTCCATTCCCAATGCTGTGGGCTGTTCTCAAGTATACCTCCTTTCCCAATGTTGTGGGCTGTTCTCAGGTGTACCTCCTTTCCCAATGTTGTGGGCTGTTCCCAGGTGTACTTCCTGTCCCAATGTTGTGGTTGGCCCTCAGTTGTAACTCCTTTCCCAATGTTGTGGTCTGTTCCCAGGTGTACCTCCTTTCCCAATGTTGTTGGTGTCCCTCAGGTGGACCTCCTTTCCCAATGTTATGTGTGGTCCTCAGGTGTACCTCCTCTCCCAATGTTGTGGGCTGTTCTCAGGTGTACCTCCTTTCCCAATGTTGTTGGCCGTTTACAGGTGTACCTCCTTTCCCAATGTTGTGGGTGGTACTCAGGTGTACCTCCTTTCCCAATGTTGTGGGCTGTTTCCAGCTGTAACTCCTTTCCCAATGTTGTGGGCGGTCCTCAGCTGTACCTCCTTTCCCAATGTTGTGGGCTGTTCCCAGGTGTACTTCCTGTCCCAATGTTGTGGGTGGCCCTCAGTTGTAACTCCTTTCCCAATGTTGTGGTCTGTTCCCAGGTGTACCTCCTTTCCCAATGTTGTTGGTGTCCCTCAGGTGGACCTCCTTTCCCAATGTTATGTGTGGTCCTCAGGTGTACCTCCTCTCCCAATGTTGTGGGCTGTTCTCAGGTGTACCTCCTTTCCCAATGTTGTGGGCCGTTTACAGGTGTACCTCCTTTCCCAATGTTGTGGGTGGTACTCAGGTGTACCTCGTTTCCCAATGTTGTGGGCTGTTTACAGCTGTAACTCCTTTCCCAATGTTGTGGGCGGTCCTCAGCTGTACCTCCTTTCCCAATGTTGTGGGCTGTTCCCAGGTGTACTTCCTGTCCCAATGTTTTGGGTGGCCCTCAGTTGTAACTCCTTTCCCAATGTTGTGGTCTGTTCCCAGTTGTACCTCCTTTCCTAATGTTTTGGGTGGCCCTCAGGTGGACCTCCTTTCCCAATGTTGTGGGCTGTTACCAGGTGTACCTCCATTCCCAATGCTGTGGGCTGTTCTCAAGTATACCTCCTTTCCCAATGTTGTGGGCTGTCCTCAGGTGTACCTCCTCTCCCAATGTTGTGGGCTGTTCTCAGGTGTACCTCCTTTCCCAATGTTGTGGGCCGTTTACAGGTGTACCTCCTTTCCCAATGTTGTGGGTGATACTCAGGTGTACCTCCTTTCCCAATGTTGTGGGCTGTTTACAGCTGTAACTCCTTTCCCAATGTTGTGGGCGGTCCTCAGGTGTTCCTCCTTTCCCAATGTTGTGGGCTGTTCTCAGGTGTACCTCCTTTCCCAATGTTTTGGGTGGCCCTCAGGTGTACCTCCTTTCCGAATGTTATGGGCTATTCTCAGGTGTACCTCCTTTCCCAATGTTGTGGGCTGTTCCCAGGTGTACCTCCTATCCCAATGTTGTGGGTGGCCCTCAGGTGTACCTCCTTTCCCAATATTGTGGGTGGTCCTCAGGTGTACCTCCTTTCCCAATGTTGTGGGCTGTTCTCAGGTGTACCTCCTTTCCCAATGTTGTGGGTGGTCCTCAGGTGTACCTCCTTTCCCAATGCTAAGGGAGGCCCCCAGGTGTACCTCCTTTCCCAATTTTACGGGCTGTTCCCAGGTGTACCTCCTTTCCCAATTTTACGGGCTGTTCCCAGGTGTACCTCCTTTCCCATTGTTGTGGGCTGTTCCCAGGTTTACCTCCTTTCCCATTGTTGTGGGCTGCTTCCAGGTGTACCTCCTTTCCCAATATTGTGGGTGGCCCTCAGGTATACCTCCTTTCCCAATGCTTTGGGCTGTTCCCAGGTGTACCTAATTTCCCAATATTGTGGGCTGTTCCCAGGTGTACCACCTTTCCCACTGTTGTCGGTGGCCCTCAGGTGTACCTCCTTTCCCAATGTTGTTGGCAGTTCCCAGGTGTACCTGCTTTCCCAATGTTGTGGGCTGTTCTCAGATGTACCTCCTTTCCCAATGTTGTGGGCTGTGCTTAGGTGTACCTCCTTTCCCAATGTTTTGGCTGTTCCCAGGTGTACCTCCTTTTCCAATGTTGTGGGCTGTTCCCAGGTGCACCTCCTTTCCCAATGTTGTGGGCTGTTCTCTGGTCTACCTCCTTTCCCAATGTTGTGGGCTGTTCCCAGGTGTACCTCCTTTCCCAATGTTGTGGGCTGTTCTCAGGTGTACCTCCTTTCCCAATGTTGTGGGCTGTTCCCAGGTGTACCTCCTTTCCCAATGTTATGGACTGTGCTTAGCTGTACCTCCTTTCCCAATGTTTTGGCTGTTCCCAGGTGTACCTCCTTTCCCAATATTATGGGTGGCCCTCAGGTGTACCTCCTTTCCCAATGTTGTGGGCTGTTCCCAGGTGTACCTCCTTTCCCAATGTTATGGGTGGCCCTCAGGTGTACCTCCTTATCTAATGTTGTGGGCTTTTCCCAGTTGTACCTCCTTTCCCAATGCTGTGGGCTGTTCTCAGTGTACCACCTTTCCCAATGTTGTGCGCTTTTCCCAGGTGTACCTCCTTTCCCAATGCTGTGGGCGGCCCTCAGGTGTTCCTCCTTTCCCAATGTTGTGGGCTGTTCCCAAGTGTACCTCCTTTCCCAATGTTATGGGAGGCCCCCAGGTGTACCTCCTTTCCCAATGTTATGGGCTGTTCCCAGGTTTACCTACTTTCCCATTGTTGTGGGCTGTTCCCAGGTGTACCTCCTTTCCCAATATTGTGGGTGGCCCTCAGGTGTACCTCCTTTCCCAATGTTATGGGCTGTTCCCAGGTGTACCTAATTTCCCAATATTGTGGGCTGTTCCCAGGTGTACCACCTTTCCCACTGTTGTCGGTGGCCCTCAGGTGTACCTCCTTTCCCAATGTTGTGGGCAGTTCCCAGGTGTACCTGCTTTCCCAATGTTGTGGGCTGTTCTCAGGTGTACCTCCCTTCCCAATGTTGTGGGTGGCCCTCAAGTGCACCTCCTTTCCCAATGTTGTGCGCTGTTCCCAGCTGTACCTCCTTTCCCAAAGTTGTGGGTGGCCCTCAGGTGTACCTCCTTTCCGAATGCTGTGGGCTGTTCCCAGGTGTACCTCCTTTCCGAATGTTGTGGGCTGTTCCCAGGTGTACCTCCTGTCCCAGTGTTGTGGGTGGCCCTCAGTTGTAACTCCTTTCCCAATGTTGTGGGCTGTTCCCAGGTGTACCTCCTTTCCCAATGTTATGGGCTGTTCCCAGTTGTGCCTCCTTTCCCAATATTGTGGGTGGTCCTCAGGTGTACCTCCTTTCCCAATGTTATGGGCTGTTCCAAGGTGTACCTCCTTTCCCAATGTTGTGGGCTGTGCTTAGGTGTACCTCCTTTCCCAATGTTTTGGCTGTTTCCAGGTGTACCTCCTTTTCCAATGTTGTGGGCTGTTCCCAGGTGCACCTCCTTTCCCAATGTTGTAGGCTGTTCTCTGGTGTACCTCCTTTCCCAATGTTGTGGGCTGTTCCCAGGTGTACCTCCTTTGCCAATGTTGTGGGCTGTTACCAGGTGTACCTCCATTCCCAATGCTGTGGGCTGTTCTCAAGTATACCTCCTTTCCCAATGTTGTGGGCTGTTCTCAGGTGTACCTCCTTTCCCAATGTTGTGGGCTGTTCCCAGGTGTACTTCCTGTCCCAATGTTGTGGGTGGCCCTCAGTTGTAACTCCTTTCCCAATGTTGTGGTCTGTTCCCAGGTGTACCTCCTTTCCCAATGTTGTGGGTGTCCCTCAGGTGGACCTCCTTTCCCAATGTTATGTGTGGTCCTCAGGTGTACCTCCTCTCCCAATGTTGTGGGCTGTTCTCAGGTGTACCTCCTTTCCCAATGTTGTGGGCCGTTTACAGGTGTACCTCCTTTCCCAATGTTGTGGGCTGTTTCCAGCTGTAACTCCTTTCCCAATGTTGTGGGCGGTCCTCAGCTGTACCTCCTTTCCCAATGTTGTGGGCTGTTCCCAGGTGTACTTCCTGTCCCAATGTTGTGGGTGGCCCTCAGTTGTAACTCCTTTCCCAATGTTGTGGTCTGTTCCCAGGTGTACCTCCTTTCCCAATGTTGTTGGTGTCCCTCAGGTGGACCTCCTTTCCCAATGTTATGTGTGGTCCTCAGGTGTACCTCCTCTCCCAATGTTGTGGGCTGTTCTCAGGTGTACCTCCTTTCCCAATGTTGTGGGCCGTTTACAGGTGTACCTCCTTTCCCAATGTTGTGGGTGGTACTCAGGTGTACCTCGTTTCCCAATGTTGTGGGCTGTTTACAGCTGTAACTCCTTTCCCAATGTTGTGGGCGGTCCTCAGCTGTACCTCCTTTCCCAATGTTGTGGGCTGTTCCCAGGTGTACTTCCTGTCCCAATGTTGTGGGTGGCCCTCAGTTGTAACTCCTTTCCCAATGTTGTGGTCTGTTCCCAGGTGTACCTCCTTTCCTAATGTTTTGGGCTGTTCCCAGGTGTACTTCCTGTCCCAATGTTTTGGGTGGCCCTCAGTTGTAACTCCTTTCCCAATGTTGTGGTCTGTTCCCAGTTGTACCTCCTTTCCTAATGTTTTGGGTGGCCCTCAGGTGGACCTCCTTTCCCAATGTTGTGGGCTGTTACCAGGTGTACCTCCATTCCCAATGCTGTGGGCTGTTCTCAAGTATACCTCCTTTCCCAATGTTGTGGGCTGTTCTCAGGTGTACCTCCTTTACCAATGTTGTGGGCTGTTCCCAGGTGTACCTCCTGGCCAATGTTGTGGGTGGCCCTCAGTTGTAACTCATTTCCCAATGTTGTGGTCTGTTCCCAGGTGTACCTCCTTTCCCAATGTTGTGGGTGGCCCTCAGGTGGACCTCCTTTCCCAATGTTATGTGTGGTCCTCAGGTGTACCTCCTCTCCCAATGTTGTGGGCTGTTCTCAGGTGTACCTCCTTTCCCAATGTTGTGGGCCGTTTACAGGTGTACCTCCTTTCCCAATGTTGTGGGTGATACTCAGGTGTACCTCCTTTCCCAATGTTGTGGGCTGTTTACAGCTGTAACTCCTTTCCCAATGTTGTGGGCGGTCCTCAGGTGTTCCTCCTTTCCCAATGTTGTGGGCTGTTCTCAGGTGTACCTCCTTTCCCAATGTTTTGGGTGGCCCTCAGGTGTACCTCCTTTCCGAATGTTATGGGCTATTCTCAGGTGTACCTCCTTTCCCAATGTTGTGGGCTGTTCCCAGGTGTACCTCCTATCCCAATGTTGTGGGTGGCCCTCAGGTGTACCTCCTTTCCCAATATTGTGGGTGGTCCTCAGGTGTACCTCCTTTCCCAATGTTGTGGGCTGTTCTCAGGTGTACCTCCTTTCCCAATGTTGTGGGTGGTCCTCAGGTGTACCTCCTTTCCCAATGCTAAGGGAGGCCCCCAGGTGTACCTCCTTTCCCAATTTTACGGGCTGTTCCCAGGTGTACCTCCTTTCCCAATTTTACGGGCTGTTCCCAGGTGTACCTCCTTTCCCATTGTTGTGGGCTGTTCCCAGGTTTACCTCCTTTCCCATTGTTGTGGGCTGTTCCCAGGTGTACCTCCTTTCCCAATATTGTGGGTGGCCTTCAGGTATACCTCCTTTCCCAATGCTTTGGGCTGTTCCCAGGTGTACCTAATTTCCCAATATTGTGGGCTGTTCCCAGGTGTACCACCTTTCCCATTGTTGTCGGTGGCCCTCAGGTGTACCTCCTTTCCCAATGTTGTTGGCAGTTCCCAGGTGTACCTGCTTTCCCAATGTTGTGGGCTGTTCTCAGATGTACCTCCTTTCCCAATGTTGTGGGCTGTGCTTAGGTGTACCTCCTTTCCCAATGTTTTGGTTGTTCCCAGGTGTACCTCCTTTTCCAATGTTGTGGGCTGTTCCCAGGTGCACCTCCTTTCCCAATGTTGTGGGCTGTTCTCTGGTCTACCTCCTTTCCCAATGTTGTGGGCTGTTCCCAGGTGTACCTCCTTTCCCAATGTTGTGGGCTGTTCTCAGGTGTACCTCCTTTCCCAATGTTGTGGGCTGTTCCCAGGTGTACCTCCTTTCCCAATGTTATGGACTGTGCTTAGCTGTACCTCCTTTCCCAATGTTTTGGCTGTTCCCAGGTGTACCTCCTTTCCCAATATTATGGGTGGCCCTCAGGTGTACCTCCTTTCCCAATGTTGTGGGCTGTTCCCAGGTGTACCTCCTTTCCCAATGTTATGGGTGGCCCTCAGGTGTACCTCCTTATCTAATGTTGTGGGCTTTTCCCAGTTGTACCTCCTTTCCCAATGTTGTGGGTGGCCATCTGGTGTACCTCCTTTCCCAATGCTGTGGGCTGTTCTCAGTGTACCACCTTTCCCAATGTTGTGCGCTTTTCCCAGGTGTACCTCCTTTCCCAATGCTGTGGGCGGCCCTCAGGTGTTCCTCCTTTCCCAATGTTGTGGGCTGTTCCCAAGTGTACCTCCTTTCCCAATGTTATGGGAGGCCCCCAGGTGTACCTCCTTTCCCAATGTTATGGGCTGTTCCCAGGTTTACCTACTTTCCCATTGTTGTGGGCTGTTCCCAGGTGTACCTCCTTTCCCAATATTGTGGGTGGCCCTCAGGTGTACCTCCTTTCCCAATGTTATGGGCTGTTCCCAGGTGTACCTAATTTCCCAATATTGTGGGCTGTTCCCAGGTGTACCACCTTTCCCACTGTTGTCGGTGGCCCTCAGGTGTACCTCCTTTCCCAATGTTGTGGGCAGTTCCCAGGTGTACCTGCTTTCCCAATGTTGTGGGCTGTTCTCAGGTGTACCTCCCTTCCCAATGTTGTGGGTGGCCCTCAAGTGCACCTCCTTTCCCAATGTTGTGCGCTGTTCCCAGCTGTACCTCCTTTCCCAAAGTTGTGAGTGGCCCTCAGGTGTACCTCCTTTCCGAATGCTGTGGGCTGTTCCCAGGTGTACCTCCTTTCCCAATGTTGTGGGCCGTTCCAAGGTGTACCTCCTTTCCCAATGTTGTGTGTGGCCATCAAGTGTACCTCCTTTCCCAATGTTATGGGTGTGCCTCAGGTGTACCTCCTTTCCGAATGTTGTGGGCTGTTCCCAGGTGTACCTCCTGTCCCAGTGTTGTGGGTGGCCCTCAGTTGTAACTCCTTTCCCAATGTTGTGGGCTGTTCCCAGGTGTACCTCCTTTCCCAATGTTATGGGCTGTTCCCAGTTGTGCCTCCTTTCCCAATATTGTGGGTGGTCCTCAGGTGTACCTCCTTTCCCAATGTTATGGGCTGTTCCAAGGTGTACCTCCTTTCCCAATGTTGTGGGCTGTGCTTAGGTGTACCTCCTTTCCCAATGTTTTGGCTGTTCCCAGGTGTACCTCCTTTTCCAATGTTGTGGGCTGTTCCCAGGTGCACCTCCTTTCCCAATGTTGTAGGCTGTTCTCTGGTGTACCTCCTTTCCCAATGTTGTGGGCTGTTCCCAGGTGTACCTCCTTTCCCAATGTTGTGGGCTGTTCCCAGGTGTACCTCCTTTCCCAATGTTATGGTCTGTGCTTAGCTGTACCTCCTATCCCAATGTTTTGGCTGTTCCCAGGTGTACCTCCTTTCCCAGTATTATGGGTGGCCCTCAGGTGTACCTCCTTTCCCAATGTTGTGGGCTGTTCCCAGGTGTACCTCCTTTCCCAATGTTATGGGTGGCCCTCAGGTGTACCTCCTTATCTAATGTTGTGGGCTTTTCCCAGTTGTACCTCCTTTCCCAATGTTGTGGGTGGCCATCAGGTGCACCTCCTTTCCCAATGTTGTGGGCTGTTCTCAGTGTACCACCTTTCCCAATGTTGTGGGCTTTTCCCAGGTGTACCTCCTTTCCCAATGTTGTGGGTGGTCCTCAGGTGTACCTCTTTTCCCAATATTATGGGCTGTTCTCAGGTGTACCTCCTTTCCCAATGCTGTGGGCTGTGCTTAGGTGAACCTGCTTTCCCAATGTTGTGGGCTGTTCCCACGTGTACCTCCTTTCCCAATGTTGTGGGTTGTTCTCAGGTGTACCTCCTTTCCCAATGTTGTGGGCTGTTCTCAGGTGTACCTCCTTTCCCAATGTTGTGGGCTGTTCCCAGGTGTACCTCCTTTCCCAATGTTATGGTCTGTGCTTAGCTGTACCTCCTATCCCAATGTTTTGGCTGTTCCCAGGTGTACCTCCTTTCCCAATATTATGGGTGGCCCTCAGGTGTACCTCCTTATCTAATGTTGTGGGCTTTTCCCAGTTGTACCTCCTTTCCCAATGTTGTGGGTGGCCATCAGGTGTACCTCCTTTCCCAATGTTGTGGGCTGTTCTCAGTGTACCACCTTTCCCAATGTTGTGGGCTTTTCCCAGGTGTACCTCCTTTCCCAATGTTGTGGGTGGTCCTCAGGTGTACCTCTTTTCCCAATATTATGGGCTGTTCTCAGGTGTACCTCCTTTCCCAATGCTGTGGGCTGTGCTTAGGTGAACCTGCTTTCCCAATGTTGAGGGCTGTTCCCACGTGTACCTCCTTTCCCAATTTGTGGGTTGTTCTCAGGTGTACCTCCTTTCCCAATGTTGTGGGCTGTTCCCAGGTGTACCTCCTTTCCCAATGTTATGGGCTGTTCCCAGGTGTACCTCCTTTCCCAATGTTGTGGTCTGTTCCCAGGTGTACCTCCTTTCCCAATTTGTGGGCTGTTCTCAGGTGTACCTGCTTTCCCAATGTTGTGGGCTGTTCCCAGGTGTACCTCCATTCCCAATGTTGAGGGCTGTTCCCAGGAGTACCTCCTTTCCCCATATTATGGGTCGACCTCAGGTATACCTCCTTTCCCAATGTTGTTGGCTGTTCCCAGGTGTACCTCCTTATCCAATGTTGTGGGTGGCCCTCAATTGTATCTCCTTTCCCAATGTTGTGGGCTGTTCCCAGTTGTACCTCCTTTCCCAGTGTTGTGGGTGGCCCTCGGGTGTACCTCCTTTCGCAATGTTGTGGGCGACCATCAGGTGTACCTCCATTTCCAATGTTGTGGGTGTTCCTCAGGCGTACCTCCTTTCCCAATGTTGTGGGCTGTTCCCAGTTGTACCTCATTTCCCAATGTTGTGGGTGGCCCTCAGGTGTACCTCCTTTCCCAATGTTGTGGGCGGCCTTCAGGTGTACCACCTTTCCCAATGTTGTGGGTGCTCCTCAGTTGTACCTTCTTTCCCAATGTTGTGGGCTGTTCCCAGTTGTACCTCCATTCCCAATGTTGTGGGTGGCCCTCAGGTGTACCTCCTTTCCCAATGTTGTGGGCGGCCCCCAGGTGTACCACCTTTCCCAATGTTGTGGGTGGTCCTCAGGTGTACCTCCTTTCCCAATGTTGTGGGTGGTCCTCAGGTGTACCTCCTTTCCCAATGTTGTGGGCTGTTCCCAGGTGTACCTCCTTTCCCAATGTTGTGGGCATCCTCAGGTGTTCCTCCTTTACCAATGTTGTGGGTGGTCCTCAGGTTTACCTCCTTTCCCAATGTTGTGGGCTGTTCACAGGTGTAACTCCTTTCCCAATATTGTGGGCGGTCCTCAGGTTTACCTCGTTTCCCAATGTTGTGGGTTGTCCTCAGGTGTACCTCCTTTCCCAATGTTGTAGGTGGCCCTCAGGTGTACCTCCTTTCCCAATGTTGTGTGCTGTTCTCAGGTGTACCTCCTTTCCCAATGTTGTAGGTGGCCCTCAGGTGTACCTCCTTTCCCAATGTTGTGGGCTGTTCTCAGGTGTACCTCCTTTCCCAATGTTGTGGGCTGTTCCCAGGTGTACCTCCTTTCCCAATGTTGTGGGCTGTTCCCAGGTGTACCTCCTTTCCCAATGTTGTGGGCCGTCGTTAGGTGTACCTCCTTTCCCAACGTTGTGGACGGTCCTCAGGTGTACCTCCTTTCCCAATGTTGTGGGCTGTTCCCAGTTGTACCTCCTTTCCCAATGTTGTGAGCGGCCCTCAGGTGTACCTCCTTTCCCAATGTTGTGGGCTGTTCTCTGATGTACCTCCTTTCCCAGTGTTGTGGGTGGTCCTCAGGTGTACCTCCTTTCCCAATGTTGTGGGCTGTTCTCAGATGTACCTCCTTTCCCAGTGTTGTGGGTGGTCCTCAGGTGTACCTCCTTTCCCAATGTTGTGGGCTGTTCCCTGGTGTACCTCCTTTCCCAATGTTGTGGGCTGTTCTCAGGTGCACCTCCTTTCCCAATGTTGTGGGCTGTTCGCAGGTGTACCTCCTTTCCCAATGTTGAGGGTGGTCCCCAGTTGTACCTCCTTTCCCAATGTTGTGGGGTGTTCCCATGTGTGCCTCCTTTCCCAATGTTATGGGCGGTCCTCAGGTCTACCTCCTTTCCCAATGTTGTGGGTGGCCCTCAGGTGTACCTCCTTTCCCAATGTTGTGGGTGGTCCTCAGGTGTACTTCCTTTCCCAATGTTGTGGGCTGTTCTCAGGTGTACCTCCTTTCCCAATGTTGTGGGCTGTTCTCAGATGTACCTCCTTTACCAATGTTGTGGGTGGTCCTCAGGTTTACCTCCTTTCCCAATGTTGTGGGCTGTTCACAGGTGTAACTCCTTTCCCAATATTGTGGGCGGTCCTCAGGTTTACCTCGTTTCCCAATGTTGTGGGTTGTCCTCAGGTGTACCTCCTTTCCCAATGTTGTAGGTGGCCCTCAGGTGTACCTCCTTTCCCAATATTGTGGGTGGCCCTCAGGTGTACCTCCTTTCCCAATGTTGTGTGCTGTTCTCAGGTGTACCTCCTTTCCCAATGTTGTGGGTGGTCCTCAGGTGTACCTCCTTTCCCAATGTTGTGGGTGGTCCTCAGGTGTACCTCCTTTCCCAATGTTGTGGGTGGTCCTCAGGTGTACCTCCTTTCCCAATGTTGTGGGTGGTCCTCAGTTGTACCTCCTTTCCCAATGTTGTGTGCTGTTCTCAGGTGTACCTCCTTTCCCAATGTTGTGGGTGGTCCTCAGGTGTACCTCCTTTCCCAATGTTGTGGGTGGTCCTCAGTTGTACCTCCTTTCCCAATGTTGTGGGCTGTTCCCAGGTGTACCTCCTTTCCCAATTTTGTAGGCTGTTCTCAGGTGTACCTCCTTTCCCAATGTTATGGGCTGTTCTCAGGTGTACCTCCTTTCCCAATGTTGTGGGCTGTTTCCAGGTGTACCTCCTTTCCCAATTTTGTAGGCTGTTCTCAGGTGTACCTCCTTTCCCAATGTTATGGGCTGTTCTCAGGTGCACCTCCTTTCCCAATGTTTTGGGCTGTTCCCAGGTGTACCTCCTTTCCCAATTTTGTAGGCTGTTCTCAGGTGTACCTCCTTTCCCAATGTTGTGGGCTGTTCCCACGTGTACCTCCTTTCCCAATGTTGTGGGTTGTTCTCAGGTGTACCTCCTTTCCCAATGTTGTGGGCTGTTCTCAGGTGTACCTCCTTTCCCAATGTTGTGGGCTGTTCCCAGGTGTACCTCCTTTCCCAATGTTATGGTCTGTGCTTAGCTGTACCTCCTATCCCAATGTTTTGGCTGTTCCCAGGTGTACCTCCTTTCCCAATATTATGGGTGGCCCTCAGGTGTACCTCCTTATCTAATGTTGTGGGCTTTTCCCAGTTGTACCTCCTTTCCCAATGTTGTGGGTGGCCATCAGGTGTACCTCCTTTCCCAATGTTGTGGGCTGTTCTCAGTGTACCACCTTTCCCAATGTTGTGGGCTTTTCCCAGGTGTACCTCCTTTCCCAATGTTGTGGGTGGTCCTCAGGTGTACCTCTTTTCCCAATATTATGGGCTGTTCTCAGGTGTACCTCCTTTCCCAATGCTGTGGGCTGTGCTTAGGTGAACCTGCTTTCCCAATGTTGTGGGCTGTTCCCACGTGTACCTCCTTTCCCAATTTGTGGGTTGTTCTCAGGTGTACCTCCTTTCCCAATGTTGTGGGCTGTTCCCAGGTGTACCTCCTTTCCCAATGTTATGGGCTGTTCCCAGGTGTACCTCCTTTCCCAATGTTGTGGTCTGTTCCCAGGTGTACCTCCTTTCCCAATTTGTGGGCTGTTCTCAGGTGTACCTGCTTTCCCAATGTTGTGGGCTGTTCCCAGGTGTACCTCCATTCCCAATGTTGAGGGCTGTTCCCAGGAGTACCTCCTTTCCCCATATTATGGGTCGACCTCAGGTATACCTCCTTTCCCAATGTTGTTGGCTGTTCCCAGGTGTACCTCCTTATCCAATGTTGTGGGTGGCCCTCAATTGTATCTCCTTTCCCAATGTTGTGGGCTGTTCCCAGTTGTACCTCCTTTCCCAGTGTTGTGGGTGGCCCTCGGGTGTACCTCCTTTCGCAATGTTGTGGGCGACCATCAGGTGTACCTCCATTTCCAATGTTGTGGGTGTTCCTCAGGCGTACCTCCTTTCCCAATGTTGTGGGCTGTTCCCAGTTGTACCTCATTTCCCAATGTTGTGGGTGGCCCTCAGGTGTACCTCCTTTCCCAATGTTGTGGGCGGCCTTCAGGTGTACCACCTTTCCCAATGTTGTGGGTGCTCCTCAGTTGTACCTTCTTTCCCAATGTTGTGGGCTGTTCCCAGTTGTACCTCCATTCCCAATGTTGTGGGTGGCCCTCAGGTGTACCTCCTTTCCCAATGTTGTGGGCGGCCCCCAGGTGTACCACCTTTCCCAATGTTGTGGGTGGTCCTCAGGTGTACCTCCTTTCCCAATGTTGTGGGTGGTCCTCAGGTGTACCTCCTTTCCCAATGTTGTGGGCTGTTCCCAGGTGTACCTCCTTTCCCAATGTTGTGGGCATCCTCAGGTGTTCCTCCTTTACCAATGTTGTGGGTGGTCCTCAGGTTTACCTCCTTTCCCAATGTTGTGGGCTGTTCACAGGTGTAACTCCTTTCCCAATATTGTGGGCGGTCCTCAGGTTTACCTCGTTTCCCAATGTTGTGGGTTGTCCTCAGGTGTACCTCCTTTCCCAATGTTGTAGGTGGCCCTCAGGTGTACCTCCTTTCCCAATGTTGTGTGCTGTTCTCAGGTGTACCTCCTTTCCCAATGTTGTAGGTGGCCCTCAGGTGTACCTCCTTTCCCAATGTTGTGGGCTGTTCTCAGGTGTACCTCCTTTCCCAATGTTGTGGGCTGTTCCCAGGTGTACCTCCTTTCCCAATGTTGTGGGCTGTTCCCAGGTGTACCTCCTTTCCCAATGTTGTGGGCCGTCGTTAGGTGTACCTCCTTTCCCAACGTTGTGGACGGTCCTCAGGTGTACCTCCTTTCCCAATGTTGTGGGCTGTTCCCAGTTGTACCTCCTTTCCCAATGTTGTGAGCGGCCCTCAGGTGTACCTCCTTTCCCAATGTTGTGGGCTGTTCTCTGATGTACCTCCTTTCCCAGTGTTGTGGGTGGTCCTCAGGTGTACCTCCTTTCCCAATGTTGTGGGCTGTTCTCAGATGTACCTCCTTTCCCAGTGTTGTGGGTGGTCCTCAGGTGTACCTCCTTTCCCAATGTTGTGGGCTGTTCCCTGGTGTACCTCCTTTCCCAATGTTGTGGGCTGTTCTCAGGTGCACCTCCTTTCCCAATGTTGTGGGCTGTTCGCAGGTGTACCTCCTTTCCCAATGTTGAGGGTGGTCCCCAGTTGTACCTCCTTTCCCAATGTTGTGGGGTGTTCCCATGTGTGCCTCCTTTCCCAATGTTATGGGCGGTCCTCAGGTCTACCTCCTTTCCCAATGTTGTGGGTGGCCCTCAGGTGTACCTCCTTTCCCAATGTTGTGGGTGGTCCTCAGGTGTACTTCCTTTCCCAATGTTGTGGGC
Organism: Somniosus microcephalus; assembly: GCF_052327205.1. Classification (NCBI taxonomy): domain Eukaryota; kingdom Metazoa; phylum Chordata; class Chondrichthyes; order Squaliformes; family Somniosidae; genus Somniosus; species Somniosus microcephalus. The sequence goes on from NC_140989.1 coordinate 176,839,571, forward strand.
TGTTCTCAGGTGTACCTCCTTTCCCAATGTTGTGGGCTGTTCTCAGATGTACCTCCTTTACCAATGTTGTGGGTGGTCCTCAGGTTTACCTCCTTTCCCAATGTTGTGGGCTGTTCACAGGTGTAACTCCTTTCCCAATATTGTGGGCGGTCCTCAGGTTTACCTCGTTTCCCAATGTTGTGGGTTGTCCTCAGGTGTACCTCCTTTCCCAATGTTGTAGGTGGCCCTCAGGTGTACCTCCTTTCCCAATATTGTGGGTGGCCCTCAGGTGTACCTCCTTTCCCAATGTTGTGTGCTGTTCTCAGGTGTACCTCCTTTCCCAATGTTGTGGGTGGTCCTCAGGTGTACCTCCTTTCCCAATGTTGTGGGTGGTCCTCAGGTGTACCTCCTTTCCCAATGTTGTGGGTGGTCCTCAGGTGTACCTCCTTTCCCAATGTTGTGGGTGGTCCTCAGTTGTACCTCCTTTCCCAATGTTGTGTGCTGTTCTCAGGTGTACCTCCTTTCCCAATGTTGTGGGTGGTCCTCAGGTGTACCTCCTTTCCCAATGTTGTGGGTGGTCCTCAGTTGTACCTCCTTTCCCAATGTTGTGGGCTGTTCCCAGGTGTACCTCCTTTCCCAATTTTGTAGGCTGTTCTCAGGTGTACCTCCTTTCCCAATGTTATGGGCTGTTCTCAGGTGTACCTCCTTTCCCAATGTTGTGGGCTGTTTCCAGGTGTACCTCCTTTCCCAATTTTGTAGGCTGTTCTCAGGTGTACCTCCTTTCCCAATGTTATGGGCTGTTCTCAGGTGCACCTCCTTTCCCAATGTTTTGGGCTGTTCCCAGGTGTACCTCCTTTCCCAATTTTGTAGGCTGTTCTCAGGTGTACCTCCTTTCCCAATGTTATGGGCTGTTCTCAGGTGCACCTCCTTTCCCAATGTTGTGGGCTGTTCCCAGGTGTACCTCCTTTCCCAATGTTGTGGGCGGTCGTCAGGTGTACCTCCTTTCCCAACGTTGTGGGCGGTCCTCAGGTGTACCTCCTTTCCCAATGTTGTGGGCTGTTCCCAGTTGTACCTCCTTTCCCAATGTTGTGAGCGGCCCTCAGGTGTACCTCCTTTCCCAATGTTGTGGGCTGTTCTCTGATGTACCTCCTTTCCCAGTGTTGTGGGTGGTCCTCAGGTGTACCTCCTTTCCCAATGTTGTGGGCTGTTCTCAGATGTACCTCCTTTCCCAGTGTTGTGGGTGGTCCTCAGGTGTACCTCCTTTCCCAATGTTGTGGGCTGTTCCCTGGTGTACCTCCTTTCCCAATGTTGTGGGCTGTTCTCAGGTGCACCTCCTTTCCCAATGTTGTGGGCTGTTCGCAGATGTACCTCATTTCCGAATGTTGTGGGTGGTCCTCAGGTGTACATCCTTTCACAATGTTGTGGGTGGTCCTCAGGTGTACCTCCTTTCCCAATGTTGTGGGCTGTTCCCAGGTGTACCTCCTTTCCCGATATTGTGGGCTGTTCTCAGGTGTACCTCCTTTCCCAATTTTGTTGGCTGTTCTCAGGTGTACCTCCTTTCCCAATGTTGTGGGCTGTTCTCAGGTGTACCTCCCTTCCCAATGTTGTGGGTGGCCCTCAGGTGTACCTCCTTTCCCAATGTTGTGGGTGGTCCTCAGGTGTACCTCCTTTCCCAATGTTGTGGGCTGTTCCCAGGTGTACCTCCTTTCCCAATGTTGTAGGCTGTTCTCAGGTGTACCTCCTTTCCCAATGTTGTGGGCTGTTCCCAGTTGTACCTCCTTTCCCAATGTTGTGCGTGGCCCTCAGGTGTACCTCCTTTCCCAATGTTTTGGGTTGTCCTCAGGTGTACCTCATTTCCCAATGTTGTGGGTGGTCCTCAGGTGTACCTCCTTTCCCAATGTTGTGGGCTTGTCTCAGGTGTACCTCCTTTCCCAATGTTGTGGGCTGTTCCCAGGTGTACCTCCTTTCCCAATGTTGTGGGCTGTTCCCAGGTGTATCTCCTTTCCCAATGTTGTGGGCGGTCCTCAGGTGTACCTCCTTTCCCAATGTTGTGGGCTGTTCTCTGGTGTACCTGCTTTCCCAATGCTTTGGGCTGTTCTCGGGTGTACCTCCTTTCCCAATGTTGTGGGCGGTCCTCAGTTGTACTTCCTTTCCCAATGTTGTGGGCTGTCCTCAGGTGTACCTCCTTTCCCAATGTTGTGGGCTGTTCCGAGGTGTACCTCCTTTCCCAATGTTGTGGGTGGCCCTCAAGTGTGCCTCCTTTCCCAATGTTGTGTGCTGTTCTCAGGTGTACCTCCTTTCCCAATTTTGTGGGCTGTTCCCAGGTGTACCTCCTTTCCCAATGTTGTGGGTGGTCCTCAGGCGTACCTCCTTTCCCAATGTTATCGGCTGTTCTCACGTGTACCTCCTTTCCCTATGTTGTGGGCTGTTCCCAGGTGTACCTCCTTTCCCAATGTTGTGGGTGGTCCTCAGTTGTACCTCCTTTCCCAATGTTGTGGGTGGCCCTCAGGTGAACCTCCTCTCCCAATGCTGTGGGCTGTTCTCAGGTATACCACCTTTCCCAGTGTTGTGGGTGGTCCTCAGGTGTACCTCCTTTCCCAATGTTGTGAGTGGTCCTCAGGTGTACCTCCTTTCCCAATGTCGTGGGCGGTCCTCAGGTGTACCGCCTTTCCCAATGTTGTGGGTGGTCCTCCAGTGTACCTCCTTTAATATTTTCCAGAATTTGTTTAAGAACTTATCCCCAGTCACCTCTTTAATCTGCTCGTCAGTCAAAGTGGGGACCAATATCTGGGTTGGTGCTTGCATGGGTCTCCCCGTTACCAATTCGTGAGGGGAGTGAGCTGTCCCTTTGGACCTATTACTTCGTATTCCCATAAGTAAGGGAAGTACTTCATCCCATTTAGCGTGCTGCTCGTTCAATTCTTTTTGCAGGGCTAACTTTAACATACGGTTCCTCCTCTCTATGATTCCTGACGACTGTGGGTTGTGGGTCACGTGCCACTTTCCCTCAATCCCGAGCAATTTTAGGATGATTTGCATCACCTGATCTATAACGTGACTCCTTTGATCTGATTCTACCACACGAGTGAGTCCCCATCTGGAGAATACCTTCCTGACTAGGGTATTGGCCATCCACAGTGCTGTGGCTGACTTGCACAGAAAAGCTGTTACCCATTTGGTGAAATTATCCACCAGAACCAAGCAATATTTATTGCCCTTCTTAGTGGTAGGCAGGGGTCTGATAAAATCTATCTGGACACACTGCCACGGTCCCTCTGGTCGACGGGTATGTCAGAAGGGAACCTTCCTTTTATGTGGGTCAGGATTGTTAGCTGCACAGACTAGACAACTTTTACAATTATTCTCAACGGGCTCAATTTTACCAGCCCTGAGGAGGCAAGTTTAGAGCCGTGTCAGCTGGTAAAATTGGAAAAAATGGCTTCAGACACCCAACCCGCCTCCATCACGCCCCCATGCGATTTTCATTCAGCTGTTCCGAAACTGACCCGACTCCAACCGATGGGCCAGGTAGTTAAGGCAGTTAGGAGCCTGTTAACTGCCTTGATAATCCTATTTTGACAGAGGTTTCCCATTTTCGTGTCTCTGGCTCCTGTTTCCCGTCTTTTCAGAAACAGTCCAGCTGCAAGGAGACGAGTTGGTGGAGGACATGATCTGTAGTCATTATTGGTGCAGAACTTTAAAAGCACTCCTGTAACATGGCTGGCATTCAAATGCAACAACAAATCTATTGACCTTGTGACTGGTCAAGCTGACACACATCTGCTGTTTGAACTGATTGGAATAATTTCAGGCCACTTTGAGTGTGCGCTTGCAAGCTTCTTGCCTCAACTGAAATCTATAACAACGGGATGGGAGCCATTTACATCCTCTCATCCTGGTCGTCAGATTCGGAGGAAGAGCAGCGCAGCTTAGTGCTGTCGAATGAACAAGTGGCTCAACACACAGCCTTCTTGGAGGAAGATGAAGAGGAAGATGAAGAGGAAGAGGACGAGGAGTGATGCCTTGTGGGGCCGGATGTGGCCAATCCAGCAGCAGGTGACCCACATTGTTGGCCGTCAGGCAAGCAATGTGGGCAAGTTTACGCTTCAACCACAGGTGGCTGGCACATGGAGATGAATATAAGTCTGACATTCTCAAAACCCCAGACATCATCTGTCCAATAAACGGTGGTTTGCGCTCAGTGTCACCACCAACATTCTGCATGGAAACCGCCCTGAGCTCTCACTCTTGAACTTCCATGTCCCAGAACACAGAGGCCACACTTTAGGTGATCTCAGCAGATCATTAAACCTTTATCGACACTAAACCCATTTGCGTCTGCACACAGACCTTGAACTCACCTCCTCAGCAATTTGCAGCCAAGCTGCCTTGGTTTGCTGAGGAGGCCTCCTCCTTCCATTTCCAGGGAAGAGGAGCTCCTGATGTCCTCTAATTCTCTCAACAAGAGCATGGAGAGAGCCCTCATTGAACCTGGCTGCAGCCTTAGTTTATGGGGCTGCCATTCCTGCAGCTCCTAGCACCTTTAAGAGAAAAAAGCATTAATATTACTAAGCAAATGATTGGAACACATCTGGCATCTTTTTCATTTCATAGTCAGATGATAAATTGATATCTTTCTGGAATAATATGAACTGCAATTTCATTTATTAAATTTTGTTCAGAACAGACACTGTCAACTCCCCTTTATATATAACTAGCTGGAGTGCCCGGCGGTGCCAAGGCTTTTTCGAGGGCATGTTGTTGTTGGAAGAGAGAGAGAGAGCGACTGGGGGGGAAGAGAGAGAGCGACTGGGGGGGGAAGAGAGAGAGCGACTGGGGGGGGAAGAGAGAGAGCGACGGGGGGGGAAGAGAGAGAGCGACTGGGGGGAAGAGAGAGAGCGACTGGGGGGGAAGAGAGAGAGCGACTGGGGGGGAAGAGAGAGAGCGACTGGGGGGTAAAGAGAGAGAGCGACTGGGGGGGAAGAGAGAGAGCGACTGGGGGGAAGAGAGAGAGCGACTGGGGGGGAAGAGAGAGAGCGACTGGGGGGGAAGAGAGAGAGCGACTGGGGGGGAAGAGAGAGAGCGACTGGGGGGGGAAGAGAGAGAGCGACTGGGGGGGAAGAGAGAGAGCGATTGGGGGGGAAGAGAGAGAGCGACTGGGGGGGAAGAGAGAGAGCGACTGGGGGGGGAAGAGAGAGAGCGACTGGGGGGGGAAGAGAGAGAGCGACTGGGGGGGGAAGAGAGAGAGCACGACGGGGGGGAAGGTGGCCCGATGGACCCCTGCGAAGGAAGGAAGAAGGTAAGCTCTCCCACCCCCTCACTCTTTCCCTCCCTGTCCCACCCCTTCACTCTTTCCCTCCCTCACCCTCTCTCTCCCTCCCCCATCTCTCCCTGCTTTACTCTCCCTCCCCCTCTTCTCACGCTCTCCCTCCCTCACCCTCTCTCTCTCCCTCCACCTGTCTCTCCCTGCTTTACTCTCTCTCCCTCCCTCCCCCCCTCTCTCCCTCTCCCTGCCCTCCCCCCTCCCTCCCCCCCTCTCCCTCCCCCACCCTCTCTCGCTCCCCTCCCCCCACCCTCTCTCGCTCCCCTCCCCCCACCCTCTCTCGCTCCCCTCCCCCCCACCCTCTCTCACTCCCCTCCCCCCACCCTCTCTCGCTCCCCTCCCCCCACCCTCTCTCTCTCTCCTCCCCCCCCACCCTCTCTCTCTCCTCCCCACCCCCTCTCTCTCTCTCCTCACCCACCCTCTCTCTCTCTCCCCTCCCCCACCCTCACTCACTCTCTCTCCCCTCCCCCACCCTCTCTCTCTCTCTCCCCCCTCCCCCACCCTCTCTCTCTCTCCCCTCCCCCCACCCTCTCTCTCTCCCCTCCCCCCACCCTCTCTCTCTCCCCTCCTCTCCTCCCTCTCCCCCTCCTCCTCCTCCTCCCTCTCACCACCTCCCTACCCCCTCCTCCTCCCTCTCACCACCTCCCTACCCCCTTCCTCCTCTCCTCCCCCCTCTCTCTCCCCCCTCTCCCTCTCCCCTGCCTCGATGTCACACGGTCGCTAATGAGATGCTAATGAGCGGAATGTTGAACGTTTTTTGGATACCGCGGGCGCGATTTTTGTCCAGCCGAAACGTAAATATGCCTATGACCGGTCCGTAATCGTAAGCTTTCTTTTGACGTGACGCGCGCGTCGGTACGCTCTATAACTTTCAAACGTATAGAGAACGGACAGACAGACAGAAGAGCCGCTTTATATATATAGACTAGCTGGGGAGCGCGGCGTTGCGAGGGCAATTTTGGGGCGCTTGGTCTCCCTGCCCCTGTGTGTCCCCCCTCTCCCTGTCATGTCCTCTCCCTGTCCTATCCCTCCCTCCCCTCCCCTCTCTCCCTCACCTACTCTCCCTCCCCTCCTCTCCCTCCCCTCCCCTCCTCTCCCTCCCCTCCCTCCCCTCCCCTGTCTCCCTCCCTCCCACCCCCTCCCCTCCCCTCCCTCCCCTCCCCTCTCTCCCTCCCCTCCTCTCCCTCCCCTCCCCTCCTCTCCCTCCCTCCCCCTCCTGTCTCCCTCCCTCCCTCCCCCACCCCTACCCTCCCCCACCCCCCTCCCCTCCCCTCGCCCACCCCCTCCCCTCCCCCACTCCCCCGCTCCCCCACTCCCCTCTGTCCCTCTCTCCGGCCCCTCCCCCTGCCTAGCGCCTGAGGTCCGGTGCCGTTGCGATAGCGGCCGTGCAGGGCCTAGCGCTTAAGGCGCGGTCGGGTTTTGAAGCCGGGACGGACCGGAGCTGAGGTCCCCCGCGTATCGCGCGGCTGATGGACGGCCGCTGGGGGCGGGCGGGCGGCGCATGCGCGGTCAGTGCGGGCGGCGCATGCGCGGTCAGTGCGGGCGGCGCGAGGCGGCCCGCGGGGAGCAGGCAAGGGCGGCTTGGCGGCCGTTAGCGAGCGGGAAACTTCGGGCGGCCCGCCCGCGCTCCGTCTGCGACACCGTGAAACCTGAGAGGGGGAAGTAGAGAGAGACAGAGAGGGAAGAGGAGAAGGAGAGAGAGGGAAGAGGAGAAGGAGAGAGAGAGAGGGAAGAAAGAGAGAGAGAGAGAGAAATTTTTTGAGCTTCAGGCCCCGAGTCCCCCCTGCGCGAGCGTGAGGAGGAAGGGGGGGGTTGCTAAACACAATATAAAACTCAAATAAATTGTTAATTAATTCCCTAACACATAATTCAAATATTTACCTTACTTCCCTAACACACTGAAAGTGTGGGGAAAAAATCGTGAAAAATCAAGATGGCGGCCACTCACCTCGGTTCAGAAGGATAAGGCCCGCCCACACACGCACTGATTGGTCGACCGGTCAGGTCACCGAAGCGTAGGATTGGTCAATCGTCGAGTCACTCGACACTCAACTGTAGGAAGGAACCCGCCGTCCGATTGGCCGACCTCGACGTCACACGGTCGCTAATGAGATGCTAATGAGCGGAACGCTGAACATTTTTGGGATACCGCGGGCGGGATTTTTGTCCGGCCAAAACGTAAATACGCCTATGACCGGTCCGGAATCGCAAGCTTTCTTTTGAGGCGACGCGCGCGTCGGTACGCTCTGTAACTTTCAAACATATAGAGAACGGATAGACAGACAGACATCAGGACAGACAGAAGAGCCGCTTTATATATATAGATACAGCACCAAACCATTCCATTGACATTTTTCCCAAAGGGGACATGGCCTTTAAATTTTGATCCAAACAACACGTCATCAGAGGCGAGAAACTGACAGCCTCTAAGCAATTGCCTGGAGGGATCCACACGTCGGCGTAACGAGGCCAATCAAGACAAAATAGTAAGTTCCGGGAGGCAGGAGCCAGGAGCGGGTCGGAAAGGCTCCGAGCAGCGAACCCGCACTCAACCAGCCTCCTTTAGTAAAGTCACGGCCTACGTCTTCCCTCAGGTGAGGCCACCACCCTATCTCCTTAACTTGCTTCCAAGTCGTCTTGGGTCCGGCGTGTCCAGACCTCAGTCCCCCAAGCCCAAGCTGCATAAATTCCTCCCGATAACCCTTGTCCCCTTTGAACAACATATCTACCCTAACTTCCACATCATTGGCACTGTAGGGTCCTTTCACAGACTGGCCTGCCTCCTTTTCTCTAAGGACTGCTTTCAATACAATATTGTTTAACTGCACCGTTTTAAGATCCAACTGGAGTGAGATGGTATCGGCTACTTGAGTTGCGGCTGCCACCAGTCCCGATTGATATGGGTCCCACGGGACCCCTTGTTCCGCCCCCGTCCTAGCTAATTCGTCTGCTCTCCTGTTCCCCTCCCATCTGGGCTCGGTTTTAGAATGCGCTTTTACTTTATGTATGTAATCGTCCTCACCTCCCTTTCCTACGGCTTCCACGATAGTCGCCAGCATTGGTGCGGTAACTAACGGTTTGCCATCCGCGGTGTGAGATTCGCGGTGTGAGATTCGCGGTGTGAGATTCACGGTGTGAGATTCTCCTTGGTAGTTGAGGTTAGCTGCTCGCTTTGGCTCGCTTAACGCCTTTACCCTCAGATCCACCCCTTCTAACTGTAGGGTCTACGTAGCTACCCGAGTGCTTGACACCATTCCCTCTTTAAATCGACCTTCTAACAGGTTACAGGTTGGCGGGTGGTGGGTGAGGAGAGTGATGGGTTGGGTTCCCCTGAATATAGCAAAATGTCTAACTGCCCAGAATGTGGCGAGCAAGTGCCTCTCTCAGGTAGAAAATCCCTTCTCCACCTCTGATATTACCCTGGAGGCATAAACCACTGACAACTGTGTATGTCTCAGATGCCCATTTATTTCCTGCATTAAAACAGCGCCCAAACTGACGCTGGTCGCTGCCACGTCAAGAAAGAAGCCCTTTGTAAGGTCTACCGCCCCCAGAGCTGGGGCTGTCTGTAGATCCCTTTTCAACTGTACAAAAGCCTCCTCACAGCGCTTATCCCATTCCCATTCCACTCCTTTTCTCAGCAATCTCAGCAGAGGAGCGACTGTGGCTGCACAATTCTCAATAAATTCTCTGCAGTACCCTGTCAGACCCAGGAGCGATCGAAGAGCGGTTATCGAAGCCAGACGGTGCAGTTCCTGGACCATTTTGAGCTTTACCTCGTCTATCGTGCGCTCTCCCGGTCGAAGAGTCAGCCCAAGAAACTGAACCTCTCTTTGTCCTATCCGTGCCTTCTTGGGGTTTACTTTAAAACCCGCTGCTGCAAGCAATTCCGACAGCTCCCGCAGTCATTCCTCATGTTCACTTTCACAATCCGTGAACAGCAATAAATCATCCACATAATGTACATGCTGACCTGGCCGACTAAACTCTGACAGATAGTTAGCCATACACTGACGGAAAATAGACGGGCTGTTGTGAAACCCCTGTGGCAGACAAGTCCACACGTGCTGCTGCCCCTTAAAGGTAAAAGCAAACTTGTACTGGTCTTCCGGGTGTAAAGGAATCGACCAGAGCCCATTTGATATTTCCAACACAGTAAGCACCGGGCAGAGCTGGGGATATTTCCAATCAGATCACCCATGGCCGCCACCATGGGGGCACACACAGGAATGTTTTTATTCAAAACCCTGTAATCTACAGTCATCCGCCAAGAGTTGTCTGGTTTCTTTACCGGCCACATGGGAGAGTTAACCTGCGTCGCAATAGGTCTCAGTACCCCTTGTGTAGTGTATGTACCCGTCTACCTTTAAGAGAACTACTTTAGGTGTGGCACTACTTGTTTGGCTTCTGTATACTGTAATACCGACGGTGACCACACCGGTATATAAGTGTTGTGGCATGATTCCTTGGGCAGATTCGCCCTGACCTTCGAATAGTAAAGACCTGTTTGTTTGTTATTCCTGAAGTCTGTGTCGTTATTAACTGTACAACCCACAGACTTTACAGTGGCGACGAGTCCGATCGTACCCTGCGGCAAGACTACCAAAGCAACTAAAGAGCGTCGAAGAGAGGCAACCGCCCTCGTCGTTCTGCTGGAAGAAAACACGAGGCTGCAGCAATAGAAAGGAGGAAGACTTTAGCAACAAAAGCTTCCATCAGCAACAGGCACTGACTACCCTTCTACCACGGTGCGGAGTGAGCCGATCAGCAGGAAACAAGGCGGCCGCGGAGACTGAGTAGGGAAAAGTGTAATGAAATCCGGAGGATAAGGGCTGTGCACTCGACCACGGTCGAGGGGAAGCAGAGCTGGTCAGGAAGGCGGGTCCAACGGCGTCGTGAGATAGCCGGACCGCGATCGGCGGGAAAAGCCGGGCAGCGACCGAAGCCACGAAGCGCTGAGGCCGGGAGCAGGCGCGGGAAGAGAGAAACTCAGCCGCAGCCGGGGAGGGAAGCACCGGACTGCGTGAGGGCTGGGAGGCGAACGGGAGCCGGGCGTGTGGGAGAGGCAGAGCCGACCAAAGGAGGCTGCGCGAGAGCCAGTCCAGCAGCTGAACTGTTCTCCACCAACGGGGTACCCAGCGCCGGTAGAGCCAAACGTGGGGGAGAGAGAGACAGAGCCGAGCAAGGGGAGAGAGGCTGCGCGAGAGCCAGTCCAGCGGCTGAACTGTTCTCCGTGAACGGGGTACCCAGCGCCGGTAGAGCCGTGCGAGCGGGAGAGAAAGACAGAGCCGAGTAAGGGGAGCTGTGCGGAAGCCAGCCCAGCGGCTGAACCTGTCCGCTGTGGGGAAAGCGTACCCCTCCCACCAGGAAAGAGCGGGAAACCGCCATTTTCGTGGGAAAAACCGCCATCTTAGAAATAAATAAATAATAAATAAGAATTTAAAGAAATACTTGTGCTGCTCCCAAGGAAAGGAAGATGCCTAAGCGAGGGAATATTAACGATTTTAATTCTGAGATAGAAGACTGGGCCACGTACGTGGAACGCATCGAGATCTATTGTGGAGCCAACAAAATAGAGGAAGACGACAAAGCGATAACATTGCTAAACTCGATGGGCGCAAAGACATACGGGCTCTTGAAGCATCTACTAGCACCAGCTAAACCGGCGGATCAGACTTTCGAAGGGATTGTGGCTGTTCTGAAGGACCACTTGAACCCCACACCGTTGATGTTGGCTGAACGATTCAAATTCTATGCAAGAACGCAATGGAAAGACGAAAGCAACGCGGAATATTTGGTCGAACTGCGTAGGCTAGCGAAATGCTGCCAGTTCGGAGGGAATCTGACAGAGGCACTGCGAGACAAGTTCGTATGCGGATTGTCCAAGGAAGGGACACAAAAGCGACTACTCGAAGAGAACGACCTCATACTTGACAGGGCTGTCCTTATAGCCGCATCGCACGAAGCCGCAGTGAAAGGAACGGCGGAAATGCAGCTGAAGGCGGCGGCACTCGGGGTGGACCAAATTACCTCAAGTACAACAAAATGCTATCGTTGTGGGAAGACAACACACGACCAGAATCAATGCTGGTTTAAGAACCAAGAATGTAGGAAATGTGGCAAACTGGGTCACATCGCTAAGGTATGCCGGTCAGGGAAGAAGACCAACAACCAAAGGAAGCCACCACAAGAAAAGTACAACAAGGTACACAAGGTGGCTGAGAAGAGTTCAGACGAACAGAATTCAGACTCAGACCCAAACAGCCAGGAGCTGGGTAGTCTGAGAATTCACAATGTGAGTAAGGAAGCTGACCTACAAACTATCTGGGTCATACTAAAAATAGCTGGAGTCCAAGTAAGAATGGAGTTGGACACTGGATCAGCTCTATCAGTCATAAATCGAAGGGACTACCACCGGCTATTCTCTCACATACCCTTAAGAAATACCAAGTTCGTATTGCAGACATACACGGGGCATAAGGTATACCCCATGGGGAAGATAAGAGTTAAGGTGAGAGATAGGGGTAAAGAACACCCAAGAATGAACTTGTACGTATTATCTGAGGGAGGACCACCACTTCTAGGACGAGAGTGGATCAAGAAAATAGACATGGAATGGCACTATCTAAAAGCCATAATGAGTGAGGACTCGGTGCAAGCTATCAGCTCAGATTCTGAAACGGATGACGATAAGACCAACTCAAATATGGAAGACAAGGCTAAAATGAACTTGCCGACTATGGTGGAGAAAACGAAGACATGCATAAAGGCTTATGCTACCGAGAAGAATAAAGCTTCAGAGCAGAACTCCAGTTTGACAGAGAATTCTGAGCCTGTTCAAGTTAAGGACTTATCCACGACGGAAGAACACCGAACTCGGACTCAAACTTATTTCAAAGTACGACAACAATTAGAACAGTTGAGTTACCGTCTCGTACAAGAGATGAAAACAATGGAAAAGTTCTGGGACACCGAATGGGAGAACCTGGAAAGACAGCAGAGGCAGCTAGCTCAAGCAAAGAGCGACCATAGAGCCATCGTGACCAATTACCGATCACATCTCCCTTATGATGTTCAGGAGTTCGAATATTTGCATGATCTAGAGATACAGCATAAAGGCAAACCACGCTACACTGAGGATTTTGTTCTGCAATTGGAGACGGAGCTAGTGCAAGCAAGGTTAAGAGAAGCTGAATCGCAGTGTGCACTTAAAGATATGCAGAAAAAATCTTGGACATGGAAAAGAGAAACGCTTCTTTACCTGATGTGAATAATGTGGCCATGTTGCAAGAGGAGCTTATAGGGGCGAAACTGAAAGAAGCTAAGCAAAGGATGTTGGAACTTGAAACACAGAACCAAATCAGCAGTAACCAGCTATGTCAAGCAGAGAAGGAGTGCTATGGTCTACGTGAGAAGGTGCAATATCTCTCAGCCCAGAATAAGGGACTACTCACTCAGTTAAATGAAAGTAATCGGAAAATGGCTGAGATAGACTGCAAGAATAAAAAAGATTTGATGGCAGTGAGACTTCGAGAGGCAGATAGCATAGCAGCCTTGGCTGAACTCCAACAGGAAATTGCGAAAGAAGCAAATGAAGAGGAATCTTCAGGAAGCCAGGATGTTACTCCAGTTCTTCTCTACGACTCCTTACAAGCAGAGTGTGAGAAGTTGAAAGAACAGTATGAACAGGCCCAGGCTACAATTCTGGAGGGGGTTAACTCGGCAACCTCCGAAAAGCTAGTTTCAGTAGAAGCATATGAACAACTAAAGGTTGAACATGAGCAAGAAGTCCAAAGGCTGCAGGAAATTCTTGATGAGCTCAAGGCCAAGACAGACTCATCGGTAGAAGTTCCATCCATAGATGAGAAATTAGAGGTGAAAGACATGGCAGAACATGAAAGACAAGATGTCCAAGAACTCATAAAAATATTGAAGGAAACCCAAGACAAATATGAGGCGGCAATGTCCGAGGTTCAACAACTTGAAGAACAGATTCAACTGGGAATCCTTTCAGTGGAAGAAAAGGAAACTGTAAGAAACACAGAGACTGTAAGAATGGTCCCTGAACATGAGCTAGAGAGCATCAGGGCGCAACTTTTCCGAGCGCTGAAAGCCAAAGTACAAGAGGAACAGAAGGTGGAAGCATTGGAGGAAAAGGTGGATGAAATGGAGAAGACTCTGATCCACAGTGTTCCCGTGGAAGAGTTAACGGTCAGCCAACTCCTTCATATGCTGAGGGAAAAGACTCTGCAATGGGAACAATCTGAACACGAGCTTCAATCTTCAATGGGAAGGAGTTCGGAGCTCTCAAAAGTTTGGGAAATAGCTGGGTTGCAAAACAGACTTTACTGGGATGCCAAAAGTACGCTGAATCGCGTCTATGTGAACAACAGAATGTTGAAACAGCTGCTCCAGTAGAAGGATTGAATAGCCCGATCAATCAATCCCCGAGGGAAGGGGAAGTATTGAAATCACAAATGAGGTCATTAGCGAAGGATTTGCAGGAAACCCAGGAAGAGCGGGATGAAGATGAATGCATGAAGAAGTCTTTTCAAGAAAGATGTCTAGGGAAGGAACCACAGTCAGCTAACGTCCAGATGGGTAAGGAGGAAGTAGAAGGCCCTCTCGCTGGCCTAACTCAGGACGAACCCGAATATTACCATGACCTGTTGAGTGACACTGAATATTACGAGGATGTGGTCTGCCCAGTTTGTGATGAAAACTCCCAAAGTGCCGAAATCAGGATGAAGCACTTAAAGTCAAAGGAACATAGAGAGTTGGTGGCGCTACAGCTGGCAGCTGATAAGGGAGCCCCGAGAGTCTCCAAAAAGCAGAAAAGAAAAAGAAGAAGCAGAAGATGATAACTATCGCAAATATTATCACTTCTACCAGATCATGCGTGGACCCTACGAAAGGAGTTAAATCAGTTGGGAAGTAGGAAAATATCAAGGCAACCCAGTTGTTGTAAAAGTCAGCACTGCTGGTTCAGCAGGACGAAAGTTCAAGCTGTTACGTCAAGAAAAGGATATGGAGGAGTCACGCTAGCAATGTGAACCATCTACACCAAAGAGATGTTGTTCGGACCGAGTCAAGATCAGAGACTGAATCTGTGAACTGTTCCCGCAGAGACTGAACCTGTGAACTGTTTCCCACCGAGACTATGTCTGTAAATTGTTTTATATGAAGTTGAAGATATGTTATGTTTAATGGGGACTCTGTATGTAATAAGCTAAAAAGGGAGGATTGTAGTGTATGTACCTGTCTACCTTTAAGAGAACTACTTTAGGTGTGGCACTACTTGTTTGGCTTCTGTATACTGTAATACCGACGGTGACCACACCGGTATATAAGTGTTGTGGCATGATTCCTTGGGCAGATTCGCCCTGACCTTCGAATAGTAAAGACCTGTTTGTTTGTTATTCCTGAAGTCTGTGTCGTTATTAACTGTACAACCCACAGACTTTACACCTTGTTCCACTAAGGACACAACAGCTTTCTCCAGATCTTTCTCAGCTTCCTTGGGGAACGTATAATGTTTCTGGGGCCGGGATTTGGGTTCTCCCCCCACTCGCACCCCGACTTCTGCTACCCTGCCACAATCATGTTTCAGGGTAGCAAAGGCTCCCGTGGCGTCCCGCGCTACGGTCTGATATCTTTCGGGCACCCTAGCTGTTAATGTTTCTAAGTGGTAGGGCCTCGCGGGTGTTACCATCCTTGCCTCACAGGAGGTATAACCACTACTCCCTCACCATGATCCACCCCACCCCACAAACAGTTATTAACCATATCCACGATCACATTGTGGGCTAACATCCAATCAGAGCCCAGCACTCCCATTCCTGGCTGATCCCATTTCATCAGTATACACATCCACTCTGTTTGGAGGGGCCCTGCCTTAAAACTCAAAGGTCTTGACATCACCCCAGCCTCTGAGTTGCCGGTGAAACCACCTAAAACATAAGGGGCTCCACTTGACCAGGGAGTCAACATCGGGGAGGGAGAGTGGACCACCGTACTTGATGCTCCAGTGTCTACTAAATAGTTCCCTTTCTCTCCCTCTATTACGATGTCTATACACGGTCTTCCCCAATCATCTTAAGAGGGTTGACAGTGGATAGGCAATGGCAAACATTTAAAGATTGCATGGATGAACTACAGAATTTGTTCATCCCTGCTTGGCATAAAAATAAAACAAAAAAGGTGGCTCAACTGTGGCTAACAAGGGAAATTAGGATTAGCATAAGATCCAAGGAGAGGACATATAAATTGGCCAGAAAAAGCAGCAAACCTGAGGATTGGGAGCAGCTTAGGATTCAGCAAAGGAGGAGAAAAGGATTAATTAAGCAGGGGAAAATAGAGTATGAGAGTAAGCTTGCAGGGAACATAAAAGCTGACTGTAAAAGCTTCTATAGATATGTGAAGAGAAAAAGATTGGTGAAGTCAAGCGTGGGTCCCTTGCAGTCAGAATCAGGGGAATTTATAATGGGGAACAAAGAAATGGCAGACCAATTAAATACATACTTTGGTTCTGTCTTCACAAAGGAGGACACAAATAATCTCCCAGAGATGTCGGGGAACATGGGGTCTGATGAAAGGGAGGAACTGAAAGAAATCAGTATTTGTAGGGAAATGGTGTTAGGGAAATTGATGGGGTTGAAGGCCGACAAATCCCCAGGGCCTGATAATCGACATCCTAGGGTGCTTAAGGAAGTGGCCCTGGAAATAGTAGATGCCACTATTTAAAAAAGGTGGTCGAGAAAAAACGGGGAATTATAGACTGGTAAGCCTGACATCGGTAGTGGGGAAAATGCTAGAGCCCATTATAAAAGATGTAATAGCAGAGCACTTGGAAAACAGTGACAGGATCGGACAAAGTCAACATGGATTTACAAAAGGTAAATCATGCTTGACTAATCTACTGGAATTTTTTGGTAGAATAGATAAGGGAGAACCAGTGGATGTGTTGTATGTTTCTATGTTTCTATGAGTGGACACAGGTACTCGGGCTGGGCGCGGCCCCGCCATGCTCGGGTCTCTCCGCGGTCCCGCCGTGCTCGGTTTCTCCGCGGTCCCGCCGTGCTCGGCCTCTCCACGGTCCCGCCGTGCTCGGGTTTCTCCGCGGTCCACCTCCAGCGCCGCGTGGATTTTCCGTTGGGGTGATTTGACCTCCTTCATCCACTTAACCATGTATTTGAGCAGCTCCTTATAACTGGGGGCATTGGGTTGAGATCCTACCGATTGTGGAACCTCAGCTGTCCCTTTCCTAGGTTTCCTACAGTTACGCGCAAAATGCCCCAACTCTCCACAGTCCTCGCATTCCTTTTCCAGAACCTCTCCCCTTTCTGACGTGGTCCCTTCTTGTTGCCACTTCCGAGGGGTCTCGCCTCTCATTTCCCAAACCTTGCCTTTCGGCTTATTCATTACCCTGGTACTCTTTTTGTCTGCTTGGCGCGCCTCGAAGCGCAGGGTCATTTTCCTCAGGACTCTAGCCTCTGTATTTTCCCCATCTTCTGGATCAAAATCTGACATAATGTCCTGTAAATACGACAGACTGTGAGAGCTCAAGGCTGCCCTAGTTCCCAGCGCCCCCCGCCCCCCCCATGGCCGCGACATATATGGGCTACAGTCTGTCGGCAAATACCACCGGGGTTTCATTTGGGGCCTTAAAAGGATCCCCCTTCCCTTGTCCCATCACCTGGGCAATCCTCACCTTCAATCCCTCATTGTCGCAGCCCAGCCTTTTGTTTTCTGGTGGGAGGCCAGCAAAAACATTGGGACTTAAGGTGAATAGCAGTAATCGCCTTTCTCCTTCTCATCCAGGCCATTCATCCATTTGCTCCACCTCTAAATAGTGCCTCCCAGTTCCAACTTCTTCATATCACTAGACTAGATTTTCCATAAATCCTCCGTATTATACGGAATCACAAATTCCTGATCGAGCACCCCAAGTCTCCTGCCTCCTCATCCGTGGCCGGCGCCCGGTACCGCTTTTGGTGCATCGGGGCCAGAGGCTGGTGATCGAACTCCTTCTGGCGGGCCATGGCCTGGTTCCTGCTCTAGCTCCGCTTCACCTTCCTCACCTTCACTATTCCTTTCTCCATCGTCCGGCCTTTCTCCTCCTGACGAAGGGGTCGTGGTGCACACAATGCCCCTCTGAACCCACAACTTATCCTCCAACTCCTTAACCCTTCTTTTACACTCGGTGTGTTCCCCTCGAGCACCTCATTCTTCTGAAGTCTGTTTCTGACCATCCCTATACGCGACTTTCAGGTCCTCATTGGCCTTTTCTGCCTGTTCTGCCCGATGTCTCTGTTCTGCTTCCCTCATTGACAACATGTCACACTGGTTCTGATTGTTCATACACTGGCTCTCGAGGTATTGCTCTTTATTACACCACCTCTCCTTTCCCTTTTTGTGTTTTTCATCTGAACTCTTCCTACTCTCTCTTTCTTCCTCCAACTCCTTCAGAAGTTGGTTTACCACCGCTTCTCTATCACTGGCTTTCTCTGCCATATCTTCTGTTTCCTTTTGCAACTTAATCTTTGTACACTCATCGTTCTTAACCTGCCTTTGATAGGCTAACAACCAGGCAGACTTCATTAACCTCGACCGACATGTGGACCCTTGTGTCCACTTTTCGGCCTCAGCAACTGGATCATCACCATCGATAATGACCCATGCCTACCTCTCCTGGAGAGGTAGCTTCCCTGTCACATACTTTGTGTCTAACGCATCCATTGTCTTTGCCATTGTCTGCTCTGAACCGGTCCCTGTTCGAGTGCCATAATCTGTAAGATGTGCAGAATTACCCCTCACCCCGTCCAACAGTTTATAGAGTTCAGACCCGTGGAACAGACAAAACAAAACCCAAGAATTTCAAGGAAAAACTTTCTTTTACTTAAAAATCAGCAAGAGATTACCAGTAAGCATCTAATAGTACTGTTGCGTATAATAATTCCCAATTAAACTTAAGCAAACACAGATCTATTCCTTTACTTTAAACTCAAGCGATCATAAGCAAACACCACATACGTGCTAACACCAGTGAGTGGTCGGTTCGGCGATGACTAGACGTACAACTTTAACTGGCAACTGACCAAGTTGCCCCGACTGCAGCAGCCCTGAGTGTCTTAAAACAGCATCTCTTATAGCCTAAAAACCTGGGCAGGTTCCTCAATGCGTATGTATCCCAAACTGTGTGACAAATGGTTGGCAGTTGTTTTCCTTTTCTTCTTATCACCTAGTCAGTTAATCAGTGGGCCCAAAGGCCATTCACACCATTTGCCTGAAGATGTTCCTGTCTTTGTAACACCCAACTGTTTGTTCCTGCTCAGGGTCTGTCACTTCCTTATCTGATTAACGGCTTGCAGCCTTCACAGTTCACAATTGCAGCAGTTTATTTTACCATTTGTTCAGCAGAAAGTCTCTTGACCTCTCAAGGCATGCTGGTACATTAAATTTGGTCAACTTTTAAGTTTAGTCAAGTTACAGCAAATTTCACAGCAAATGACTTATTCTTACATACATTACAACAGTGACTACACCTTAAAGTACTTCTTTGGCTGTAAAGCACTTTAGGTCATGAGGTCATGAAAGGCTCTATATAAATACAAGTCTTTATTTTCAGAGGCCTGAACAGACTTTCAACAGGAGCCTTCACTTGCTACTTCTCCTGACTGTTGAGTTTTCTGCCATAGCTGTCTGGCATATTTATCCCTTCAAGATAAGAGTTTAACCTCAACGTTAGCCGTGTGCTGAGAAGCCAGAGTTGTTGGAGCATGCAGTAAGCTGTAAGAACCTGGAGACTGCATCACTGGTGTCCCAGTGTAATTCCTGCTGTTCTTTTTGAGCTTCCAACAGTCACCAAGGTTAACTTGATGTGACACCTGCCTCATGGTTGTCTCTGTTTGTAACCTGGATATTATGTCAAGTAGGAACAAGGCTGGGGGTTTGGGAGGTGGGGGGTCACAGTTTGGCATGGCACCAGGTTCCAGTGGGTTTCCACCCAATTTATCTTGAGTTGAATATCCTGACCTGTAGCTGGGAGAGGGACCAGCACTTCCTCTGTCTGTGCCCCCTCCCCACATCCTGGCAGCACGTTCGAGATGTGTCTGGTGCATTCCTGGAAATCTCTTTACTCAAGCTAAAACCCTTTTTTGGTAATATGTCCGTATTAATAGAGAGAAACAAGTGGCCTTGTGGGTTCGGTGACACCAGCTGGAGATAGGCAGAACCCCAGTTCTGGCCGAGTCTCTGCCATTTCCTAAAGATTCCTCATTGCTTTGTGAAGGAGCAGAGCCTCCACCCTCCCCTTACAATGATGACAATGGGTCAAAATCCTGGAACTCCCTCCCTAACAGCACTGTGGGAGCACCTTCACCACACGGACTGCAGCGGTTCAAGAAGGCAGCTCACTACCAATGGCAATTAGGGATGGGTAATAAATGCTGACCTTATTAGTGACACCCACACCCAAGAATGAATAAAAATAAATGACTGGAATTTCACCCTAAAAATAATGGGTGGGTCTGGAGCATGGGGGCAGTTAAATTGGTAAAAATGGGATTCTCAACTTGATCCCACCTCCAACCCACCCACTTCTGGAGCTGAGTGGCGGACCTGTGAGAGGTACAGAGTCAGCAAGAGGAGGATAAAAAGAGTGCGGAGAGGAGGCCTGGGAGCGGAGCTGAGCAGCGGACCTGCGAGAGGCACAGAGTCAGCGAGAGAAGAGAGAGAAGTAAAAAGTAATCAAAGTGTGATGTCACCAGTAAGCAGGTAAGTGATTGGTTGGTGAGTATTTCTCTCTTTCTCGCTTCTTTCCAAACTTAAATTTTGTGGTTTATAGTTGCTAAGGTCTCTGTTGTGTAGTGGGGACTGCTGGTAAACAAGGGTCCTTGAGTATATCATTAATTGTAGTGTAATTGGTGGGCTTGATTTGATATAATTTAATTTGAATTAATTAAAGGGTAAGTCATGGCAGTGCAGCTCAGTGCCGTGGTATGCTCCTCCTGCACTATGTGGGAAATCAGGGACACTTCCTGTGTCCCTGACGACCATGTGTGTGGGAAGTGTATCCAGCTGCAGCTACTGGCAGACCGCATTGCAGCACTGGAGCTGCGAATGGAAACATACTGGAGCATTCGCGATGCTGAGGACATCGTGGATAGCACATTTAATCAGTTGGTCACACCGCAGGTAAAGGCGGCACAAGCAGGAAGGGAATGGGTGACCACCAGGCAGAATAGTAGGCACAGACAGGTAGTGCAGGGGTCCCCTGTGGCCATCCCCCTCTCAAACAGATATACCGCTTTGGATATTGTTGAGGGAGATGGCTTATCCGGGGAAGACAGCAGCAGCCAACTTCCTGGCACTGTGGGTGGTTCTGCTGCAGAGAACGGGAAGAAAAAGAGCGGGAGAGCTATAGTGATAGGGGATTCTATTGTAAGGGGAATAGAGAGGTGTTTCTGCGGCCACAAATGAGACTCCAGGATGGCATGTTGCCTCCCTGGTGCAAGGGTCAAGGATGTCTCAGAGCGGCTGCAGGGCATTTTGGAAGGGGAGGGTGAACAGCCAGTTGTCATGGTGCATATAGGTACCAACGATATAGGTAAAAACTGGAATGAGGTCCTAAAAGCTGAATATAGGGAGTTAGGAGGTAAATTAAAAAATAGGACCGCAAAGGTAGTAATCTCAGGATTGCTACCAGTGCCACGTGCTAGTCAGAGTAGAAATAGAAGGATATTTCAGATGAATACGTGGCTAGAGGAGTGGTGCAAGGGGGAGGGATTCAAATTCCTGGGACATTGGAACCGGTTCTGGGGGAGTTGGGACCAGTACAAATTGGACGATTTGCACCTGGGCAGGACCGGGACCAATGTTCTAGGGGGAGTGTTTGCTAGTGCTGTGGGGGAGGGTTTAAACTAAAATGGCAGGGGGTTGGGAACCTGTGCAGGGAGACAGAGGAAAGGGAAACAAGGATAGAAGCAAAAGAAAGGAAGGAGAAAAGCAAAAGTGGCAGTCAGAGAAGTCAAGGGTTTAAATCAAACATGGCCACAGTAAATAATAATGCTAAAAGGTCTAAGAGTGTTGAAAAAACAAGCCTGAA
This sequence comes from Somniosus microcephalus, assembly GCF_052327205.1. Taxonomy (NCBI): domain Eukaryota; kingdom Metazoa; phylum Chordata; class Chondrichthyes; order Squaliformes; family Somniosidae; genus Somniosus; species Somniosus microcephalus. The sequence continues at coordinate 176,860,978 of NC_140989.1, forward strand.
GGTTTTGTGTCTTAATGCGGGGAGCATTTGTAATAAGGTGGATGAATTAGCTGGCAAATAGATGTAAACGGATATGATATGATTGGGATTACGGAAACAGGGCTCCAGGGTGACCAAGGCTGGGAACTCAACATCCAGGGGTATTCAATATTCAGGAAAGACAGGCAAAAAGGAAAAGGAGGTGGGGTAGCTTTGCTGGTTAAAGAGGAGGTTAACACAATTGTAAGGAATGATATTAGCTCTGATGATGTGGAATCTGTATGGGTAGAGCTGAGAAATACCAAGGGGCAGAAAACGTTAGTGGGAGTTGTATACAGACCCCCAAACAGTAATGCGGAGGTTGGGGATGGCATTAAACGGGAAATTAGAGATGCGTGCAATAAGGGCACAGCAGTTATCATGGGTGATTTTAATCTACATATAGATTGGGCTAACCAAATTAGTAACAATACTGTGGAGGAGGAAATCCTGGAGTGTATTGTAGGATTCTCAAAATTCCCACACTTCCCAAGTTATTAACAAGGGACCCTGAAGGACAAGTTATTAAAAAGGGGACCCTGAAGAAAATGGTTTTGGACTTTATGGCAAAACCTGCAAGGTCAAAGTGGGACCCTGCAGAAAGCATGTCAAGTTCAAAAACTTTAAACTTGACATGCCTGGGCCTGTGGGAGACAGCTCTGATTTGTTATTTTGAAACCAGACAACTGGGGGAGACAGAACACGCATTCTTCCCTTTAAACAAATCAACTCAGGAAAAGACTTAATCTTGCACAAACCTAAAGCCCATCAAAACTCTGCATAAATAATCGCTTACAGTTCGAAATAGCTACCAAGCCAGGAAGACACCGATTAACATTATGCATAACAAGCACCCAAGACATTAAAGCCATTTAGCAATGAGACAACCACCCAAAAAAACAGTTAAGGTGAATGGTTATAATCACCTTAACGAGCCCGCCAAAAATCGGACAAAGAACTAACCCTGATTTGGCGCGCAGATAACAAACTCAAAAACAGTATAACTGTAGGCCCACCCATAACCAAGGCATGCATCACTCCACCACATTGCTGCATCTTCACTCGGAAGCCAACAGGAAGGCTCACGCAACATCACAGTGAGGGGACACGGTGGGGCAGGCTCAACCGAAGACGACAAGGCCACAACCGCAGCCCTAAACAAGGACCGACCATGAGCACGGCGGTAACGAAAGGGCTGGGTAAACCATACCTTCAGATCATTACCACTACACAGGTAATGAACTGGGCCACCATGACTGAGCCGACACTGAAGACTGTCAACCAAACCCCAACCGCGACTAAACTCGACGACCAGACCACCACCGGAAGAACAAAACCCGAAGTTTTCTACTCTACAAGCTAAAGTACCCAACAAAGACTTCATTCTCCCTATTTCTAGCTAAGAAAAGTGGGGACTTATCAGACAAATCCACAACAGCGCCCAAACCGCGTCAGCGGACTCCACCCAACTGAAGAACCTTCACAGATTCTAAGACTGATACCACGTGGAGATGGCAGGCCCCAAAGGACACAAAGAGCGAACCCCAAAACGCAACCAGCTTAATTGACAGGATTCGAACTGTCAAGAAACCCCTATTGCTGAGCATGATTCCTGGCTCCTTTTAGTACAATTTAGTTAGATATTGGGAGTGGGACAAGGGTAGGGGGATTATTAATGTGATTTTTCCCTTGTTGTGCCGTGTGTTCCCCATTCCTAATCAAGTGTACTCTTGAATGTCTGTAACTATTCCAGTAATCTAAGTGTAATTGTTATAATCTTATTGTGACTCTAATAAAACGCAGTTTTCTTGCACCAAACCAGTTGTCTACTCCAATTTTGTATCGCAGCCTGTACCTAAGTCCGGAGTCTAGAACCAAAAGGGTGTGGGAGCAATTTGAACCGCTCAAAACAGTCAGAGGCAAAGCTGACTCAAGACACCACCCCCTACAGTATACGGGATGGTTTCCTGGACCAATATGTCGAGGAACCAACTAGAGATCAGGCCATCTTAGACTGGGTATTATGTAATGAGAAAGGAATAATTAGCAATCTTGTTGTGCGAGGCCCCTTGGGGCGGAGCAATCATAATATGATAGAATTCTTCATTAAGATGGAGAGTGAAGTAGTTGACTCAGAGACTAGGGTCCTGAATTTAAATAAAGGAAACTACGATGGTATGAGGCGCGAGTTGGGTAGGATTGATTGGGGAATGTTACTCAAAGGGTTGACGGTGGGTAGGCAATGGCAAACATTTAAAGATTGCATGGATGAACTACAGAATTTGTTCATCCCTGTTTGGCATAAAAATAAAACAAAAAAGGTGACTCAACATTGGCTAACAAGGGAAATTAGGGATAGCATAAGATCCAAGGAGAGGACATATAAATTGGCCAGAAAAAGCAGCAAACCTGAGAATTGGGAGCAGTTTAGGATTCAGCAAAGGAGGACAAAGGGATTAATTAAGAGGGGGGAAATAGAGTATGAGAGTACGCTTGCAGGGAACATAAGAACTGACTGTAAAAGCTTCTATAGAAGAGAAAGAGATTGGTGAAGTCAAGCATAAGTCCCTTGCAGTCAGAATCAGGGGAATTTATAATGGGGAACAAAGACATGGCAGACCAATTACATACAAACTTTGTTTCTGTCTTCAAAAATAAAGGACCCAAATAACCTCCCTGAGATGTCGGGGAACATAGGGTCTAATGAGAGGGAGGAACTGAATGAAATCAGTATTTGTAGGGAAATGTTGTTAGGGAAATTGATGGGATTGAAGGCCGATAAATCCCCAGGGCCTGATAATCTACATCCTAGGGTACTTAAGGAAGTGGCCCTAGAAATAGTAGATGCATTGCTGGTCATCTTCCAAAATTCTATAGACTTTGGAAAAGTTCCCATGGATTGGAGGGTAGCTAATGTTACCCCACTATTCAAAAAAGGTGGTAGAGAGAAAATGGGGAATTCATTACCATGCACCAGATTGTCATACTACCCGTGATTAGAGCCACGGGAGACCTGCCAGCCTATAGGAGAAGTAGTTCCTTGATATAATGAGGCATTCCCGCTGCTGAATTTGCCCATTTAAGCTAAAGGGTGAGTTTAGTGACACGAGCGACAATTCATGTGTGTACAGTCCCTCAGGAGTTTTGCTCCTGACTTTTCCATCCTGGCTGGAAGGTTTGGAGAAGATCAGTTCATGCTATCAGTCATAAACATACATCAATGTCCTGTACTGATAGACTGAGGCCAACCTTTACCTAGAGACACGATGGCAGACCCCAATGTTAATTTTCCCATTTTTGCTTCTAATCCTGTTTTACTTGCTAATGGAAAATTGGTTACTACTTGAGTTAAACAGTAAAAAAAATAATCATGGTCTGGCACTATGTCACTACTTTGAATTGCTAGAGTATTTACAAGATAGTTACAGATGAGGAAGGCCATTCGGACCATTTTACTTCATCCATCCATAGATCCAATTATCTTAAATGATTTCAGAGTTTTCGCCTCCCCTACACTTGACTTGACCACTCTTGTGTAAAGAATGTCCTGACATCAATCCTAACTTTACCTTTTACCAGTTTTAACCCATGTCTCCTTATTCGACGCTTGCTGCATGCTTAGCTCAGTTGGTAGCACTCACGCCTCTGAGTCAAGAAGGTCATGGGTTCAAGCCCCACTGCAGAGATTTGAGCCCATAATCCAGGCTGACATTCCAGTGCAGTACTGAGGGAGTGCTGCACTCTCAGAGGTGCCACCTTTTGGGTGAAATGTCCATCTCTCAGGTGGACGTAAGAGAACCCATGGCATTATTTCGAAGAAGACCAGGGGAGTTCTCCCTGGTATCCAAGCCAATATTTAACCCTCAACCAACATCACTAAAACAGATTATCTGGCTATTATCACATTGCTGTCTGTGGGATCTTGCTGTACACATATTGACACTCACTTTTCCTACTTTATTGGCTGTAAAGCGCTTTGGGACATCCTGAGGTCGTGAAAGGTGCAAGTCTTTCTGTTTCTTTTTTTAAAGTAATATGCTAGATATGCATTTTCCATTCCCTTAACTATCTTATAAGCCTCCTACAAGACAACCTCTCAATACCTCCTTGCCAGGGTGAAGAGCCCCTGTCTCTTCTCATAACACAGACCTCTAGGGATCAACCTCTTGACTCCTCTCTGATCTGCCTCCGATACAAGAATGTCTCCCCTGTGTCTCAGTGACCAGAACGGGACACGGTACTCGCTCTGACAAGGCCACTGTACAGGTTGGTCATGACTTGCTCTGACTTGTGTTCTACTGTCCTAACCATATGGGGCACGCCTTTATCGTCCAGCTTCTCATTTCCTTACTGTGTGCAGTGCAGGCTGGTGCCTTGACTTGTGCTTGGTAATTCATTCAAATAGCTGGACAGAGAGACATTTCTACTGTCACTGGGCGGCACCTCTGTGATGTAATCTAATTGGAGGCATTTTGAAATATTGCACATTGCATTTAAGTCCAGAAGCCCCTCTGTGATTGGAATAGTCGTTGGCAATAACTCCCTCTAGTTATACAATTCACAGCAGTAGCAACATATATATATATGGCAGATGTGTGACCAATGGTTAACCAAATAGTATAAGTGCTGTTAAACCCTGCTACAAATGCACACTTGTTACTGCACTATTGTAGCAAGCAATGGATGTAGAAAATGGCAGCTTGCTTATTTTAAGTCAGCTCTACTTCCTAATTAGAGGTTTAATGGATGCTTTCACTAATTGCTCAGCAATCCATTACAGCTGGGTCGAATTTCAGGTGGAAATTTTCAGTAATCATGCTAAGAGTGTGATTACCAGTCTACATAACCAGCAGTAACATCGTGGCGGGGGGGAATTCAGGCCCATGGTTCATTAGTGTGACATCACAATGACAAGGTTGTAGGAATAAAGGATTGGGACTTAAGGCTTTTGCAAGGATCTCATGTGCGATGCCTAATTGGGTTCTTGAGTCATCCCATATTAACAATTGAAAGCTTCCAGCCACATAGGTCAGCAACCAGCAGGAAGCAATTAATGTACTGACTAAACCCATTTAACTCTCGCCTCACTCCACCCCCCACCCCCTCCATACCTATCAAGGCCCCAACAATGTACTAATAATAACTATTTTATTAACAGGACTTCTATTCGTCAAAGATAATGCAATTGTCAATGTAATCATCATTGTAAATAGATTGATTTGGAATTATTTGGGAATTACAATGTTACAGCATTAGCTGGAGTGGAAATTACCCCTTACATTTTGGATAATGTTAACATAAAGATACAGCTTCTTTTAATAGTTTTTTTTTAAACAGTTCTGACTTTCCCTGCAGCATGCTGGTCCCGGTCTCTGGAATATATCTTGAGTAAGTGAACAACTGGTTCATCAATAATCTTCTTCTAACTTCTAGCTAACGCCTTGCATATACTTATAAAGCCACAATATCCTTTTTCATACTTCTTCTAACTTACGTTAATTAATTTATCATTACAATACACTATGTTACGCCCAATTAAAAACTAGCGCAACCGTTGGATTAGTCTCTCATCTCACCTTAAATACACCCACACATCAAACATTCACCTAGTTACAAACATCTTTTTTTTTACAGCGTTATTCCTTCAAATTTCTCCTGACGTCTGAAATCTAAAGAATTTCCCTTTTAAGTACCACACCTTATCCAGACTGAAGCTATACTTTAGGCAATCTGGCCCAGCAATCACTACTTAGCATCATTGGCTTTTGGATTAGAACTGGCCATGCATCAGATATCCAGCCAGTTTAACCCGTGCTGATATTTACCATGTCACTTGGCTAGCCACACCAAATTTATTTTGTTGTTGATGTTTTTGATATGTTTTAAATGTATATTTCAAAACTAAGGCCTTGAAAATCCACGTCAATTCTGACATACTCCATTGCATTAAATTGAAAATTATAGGGGACATTCCAATTATATTGTGTGCAACGCTATTTACATTCTTAATTCTGTTCCAGTAGGAATCGCCCCCAGATTCACTGTGGAATGAAACCAGTGCTGGAATCACCAGTGTCAGTACAACTGCAGGCCCCAAATTTTATCCCTAATCTGCACTACCTGTCTCTAGGCAACCAAGCACATTGTTATGGCGACATGACATCACGGTACTGACATCACTCCTCTGCGACTGAATTGTAAGTTTACATGAGGCACAAGATCTTGGATCTTATCTCAGTGAACCCCAGAGTCACGGCAGGGGCAGTTGGACCTTGTTAGCCACGCAAGTAATTCCACAAGAAATGTTCTACTCGTATCAGGTTTCTGATAAAACTAAATAAAAACACTTGAAAATGTTGAAAATGTGAGCTTTTCTTTTGCAAGAAACTCCAAGACTTTGATGTCAGTGGTATATCTGCAGTTAAGTGTATACAAATAGTGTTTTTACACCACTGGGGGATGGGGGAGTCACATATAACTCATTCCAGAGAAGTCCTAATGAAGTGTGATGGAATACTCTCCACTTACCTGGATGAGTGCAGCTCCAACAACACTCAAGAAGCTCAACACCATCCCGGACAAAGCAGCTCGCTTGATCGGCACCCCATCCATCACCATAAACATTCACTCCCTCCACCACTGGCGTACCGCGGCTGTAGTGTGTACCATCTATAAGATGCACTGCAGCAACTTGCCAAGGCTTCTTCGGCAGCACCTCCAAAACCCGTGACCTAGAAGGACAAGTGCAGCAGGCGCATTGGACCACCACCTCCAAGTTCCCCTCCAAGTCACACAACAACCTGACTTGGAAATATATCGCCGATCCTTCATCGTCGCTGGGTCAAAATCCTGGAACTCCCTCCCTAACAGCACAGAACCACACAGACTGCAGTGGTTCACGAAGGCGGCTCACCACCACCTTCTCAAGGGGAATTAGGGATGGGCAATAAATGCTGGCCTTGCCAGCGACACCCACATCCCATAAACAAAAAAAAAGTTAAATGAGCATCAAGGAGCTCCCATCAGCCCAATGTTGCTTACTAAAAAGATTCCAATTTTTTTTTTGTTCCTTGTTTTTGAACTATAAATGTATGATAACCCTCTGATGTATGAATAAAAATAGAATATAGATTCGACTCTATTTCAAATCTTATAAAGTACACGGCCTTAGCTCAAAACACAAACAAGTAAATGCTGTCCAGCTTTTAGACGGAAGCTCCAGTGAGTAGCCCTGGGCCGAAGCACTGCCTTAGTTGCTAGCCCCACTGCAGGGTTTGAATGTGAGGGTAGATTTTGCAAGGCCCCGCATCAGCAATAGAGATTGTAAAATTAGGTGCGGGACCTCATGCATCGATTCCATCCGTACCCGGTTTTCGAAGCTTGATTTAGGGTGGTTCAGAAAGTAGACTGAAAAGCAATCTGGTCAGACAAGACTGGTTGTGAACCAACAAACTGGTTTATTTTACATAGAATACAGTTTTCCTCTGAGATATTTCTATTTCCTACTTCTCCTCATACCGTATAAAAACAATAAAATATCTAACTTTGCCACTTTCTAAACAGAACCCATTTACAAACTAGCTGGCCCCAGACTAGCTGGCCACTGGACATCTTGTGTTACAGGCCTTCCATGTTTACACCTTTGCCTGGAGTCTTTGAGGGAAGGCTTAGCGCCTCCCGTTAGCGCCTGCAGATTACGGTAACGGGGCACTGATGCAGTAGCGCCGGAGCGAGGCGAATCCAGCGCTGCACAGCAACTCCGCGCCCCCCCCATTGCACCTCCGGTACGAGGTACCACCGGGGACTTCAACGCCAGGCAGATCATGACGTCAGTGGGAAATTCATTGTCGTCACTTACCTTAGCGCCTCAATCAGACAGCGACAGGGAGAGCTTGTGTGCAGTTGCAGGAAGCTGGCTCCAGCGACGTTATTTAAAGGCATCAGCATTAATCACTCACAGCTGACAGGGCAGGTTAGCTTCAATGGTTTCTTGTCAGTTTCACCCAGTGGAACAGTTTGTATGAGTAATTTCAAGCTTCTTTTGTATCAGCAGTCTTTTGGCAAGTGCAAAGTAGCTACATTTATTGCTCAAAGATTCAAACTGCTACACTTGGCAACATTAATGGGGGCTGTACTGGCTCTCCAGGATCTATGGCGGAGGGAGTGTAAGAAGTGAGAAATACGGCAACATATTCGCAAAGGGATGAGGAGGGACATTAGGGCTCTCACCAGGAGGCCTTACTCTCCGAGAGTATTCCGAGAGCACTTCTCTTACCTTCAATTAAGCCAGGAGCTGTGTGTTTGGTGGTTCCGCATCACCAAGGTGGTGGTCACAGAACTCTGCCACCTCCTCCAAACTGACCTCCAGCCTCACACCAGGATGACTTAAACCCCAGATCCCTTTTGCTCACCACATGCCCATCATACCATCCCTGGGTCATGCCATATCACAGCGTCCTCCTGGGTGCAAAGGTGAAATGAGAGAGACCACAAAATATTGCAAACTCCATTAATAAATTTATGCATAACCATATCACACATAGCACATTCATTCTAATAACTATTGACCCTTGTGCCTGCCATAGTTGAATAGCTGTCATTGTGTGCAAGGTGTGAGATGTGAGTGTGCGTGTTGATAGGTAGAGATTGTTGGTGTATGAGCGCTGGGGATGGGGTGCTTTGGGCAGTGTGTGAAGCTTGTGGTACAGATGATGGTATGTAGCATTTGTTGAAACCTTCAATCAGCCTGACCACCTGACTGAGGTGGATCTGCCATGAGCACACCTGCTTCAGTCCTCCGGCTCCACCTCCTTGTTGTGCTTCTCCTTGTTGAGCCAGCTGCACAGCCAGCAATGCTGAGAATGAGGTACTGCAGTATCAATGACCCTCCCCTTTAAATACTGGGAAAGCCTTGTGGCTATAATGAGTTGCGATTAGACTGCACCCGATATTGATCCACCCTTTGAGGGTAACGCCACTGAGCTAGGCCTTTAAGACTTGAATTAGCACCCCAATCATTTCTTTGAGCAGTGAGCATGAATTTTGCGTGCAGTCTAAAGCATTAGCGCCCGGCGCTAATTCTCAAACTTTTCTAAAGATACCACCCATTCCTGGGCTATAATGAATTTCTAGCCCAATCTCTCTCTGCCAGAGTCAAGGGAGGGACTTCTCTGTGCCTCTGACTGCTCCATACCGCCCCAGACTAGTAACCCAGATCTCTCTCTTCCTCTCTGTGTGTAGGAACATGGGAACACAGCTGTGTCCTGGAGATTAATCTTTAATTTGCAGAGACTCCAGGACAATCCAGGAGGGTTGGCACCCTAGGCGACAGCGTGTCATGGCCCTGTCATCGACCCACATGTGCAGCTAGCAAGACTCTGCACTGGGGGCCGAACCATATGATTTCGGCTCTTATACATCAAAAGGAACGGACCTGCAAACCGAAGCTATGAGGGGCCGTTCAGACTATTACAGTATTAGGAAAGCTAGTACGTCTTCCTAATTCCAGGTTCCCTTTCAAAACCTTGCCATCTTGTAGTAGCAGGGTATTTTGGATTTGCTTTTTTCTAAGTTTTCTATTTCTGTACAGCTACTTATATTTATATAGTGCCTTTAACATAATAAAATGTCCCAAGGCACTTCACAGGAGCGTTATCAAAAGAAATTTGACGCCCAGCCATATAAGGAGATGTTAGGACAGATGACCAAAAGCTTGTCGAAGTGGTAGGTTTTAAGGAGCGTCTTAAAAGAAGAAAGGGAGGTAGAGAGGCGAAGAGGTTTAGGGAGGGAATTCCAGAGCTTAGGTCCCTGGCAGCTGAAGGCAGCCAATGGTGGAGCGATTAAAATTGGGGATGCTCAAAAGGCCAGAAGAGGCGGAGCGTAGAGGTCTAGGGGGATTACAGGGCTGGAGTACATAGTACAATTCTGTCAAAGTGGTACATTTTTCTTTCGTACTTAGTACGATATGAATAAAAATGATCCCAGACGATTAAATATGTTTATATTAGATAGTGATAAGACGATGTCAGGGCAAAATAACTAGTATACCATCATAAACCAGCCTTGCCTCTCAATATTTCACTGCTACAAGCAGTAAATGAATGAAATAATTGCATGTGGGTCTCTCTGGTGACAAATGTGGAGCACCTGTTAAGATACATTATTTGGTCTGGTTTGAAGAGGTGCGAAAGATAAGTCACAGTAAATTTTGTCTCCTATCTCATTGCCCAAGGGAAGCACAAATGCTGTGTCTAATCAGACTGAAACCCGCACCATATTAGCTCCCGATGAGATGGCAGTGAGGTACATAGAATTACATCGGGCAGGTTTTTCATTGGGCTGTGGAGGCGGGATTGGAGGGGTGCAGGTGGTTAAAATTGCAAAAACTGGTGGGTGGGCCCGAACCCGCCTCCATCCCGCCTCCACGCAATTTTCAAAAATTCGTGTCTGATGGTCCCGTCTCCGTCCCGCCTCCAAGAGGCGGGATAGGCTGTTAAGGCCCTTAACAAGCACTAAATTGCCCCTATAATGCCATTTTGACTGGCCATTGCAATTTTAACCCTTTCCCCACGTGAAACATGATGGTGAAACCTGGCGGGAGCACAATTGGATTGCTGACTATCAGCTGCAGGTCAACCATTAAAGATGAGATTTGATCAGCCATCATTTGCAGGTGGCAGGACTTTGTAGTCTCGGGTCTGGGGGAACTTTTAGAAGGCATAACCACAGCTGTGGAAGTTTGGAGCCTGACACCCATCTCCAGTGTGACCTCCTGGGAAACCCCTCTCGCCACTTTGACTGAGCGCTTCCTCAACTGAGGCATCTACCAGAAGCATGGGAGCCATTTATTTCCTTCCCTTCTGGACATTAGATGAGGACGAACACCAGCTGCGGCACCAGCAGAACCATGAACATCAGTAGCACCAAGAGCAGCAGCACCAACTGCAGCAGCACCAACAGCAGCAGCAACAGCAGGAGCACCAAGTGGCTGTTCACCCACCTGAAGATGCACAGGCCAGAAGGGGCCAGCGCATGGAAGCCCGTCGGCGCAGAAGATACCTCCCAAACAGGGTCTACAGACACAGGGTCAGCTATCTCAACATGTCTGAGCAGCAGTGCCAAAGGCGACTCCGACTTTCGCGAGAGGTAGTGGGTGACATCTGCGCAATGCTGCAACAAGACCTGCAGCCCAGAGGACCAGGTGGACAACCCTTACCAGTGGCCGCCAAAGTCACCACCGCACTCAACCTTTTTTGCCTCAGGCTCATTCCAGGGATCAGCAGCAGACATCAGCGGTATCTCCCAGGCGGCCGCACACACTTGCATCACGCAGATAACCGATGCCCTCTTTGCCATCGCGCACAATCACATCCATTTCACCAAGGATCAAGCAAGTGTCACAGCGCGTGTGGTTGGATTAGCTCATCTGGCAGGCTTTCCAAGGGTGCAGGGCGTCGGTGACTGCACACTTGTGGCCCTTAAGGCACCCCATCGCAATCCAGGTATTTTTGTCAATCGCAAGGGCTTCCACTCCCTTAACGTTCAGCTGGTGTGTGACAACAAGAAGGAAATTTTGCATGTTTGTGCCAAGTACCCTGGCAGTTGCCATGACTCCTTCATACTGCGCCAGTCAAGTGTGCCTCCACTATTCAGTTCGCCAGACCAACTTAACGGATGGCTACTTGGAGACAAGGGCTATCCCCTGGGGACATGGCTAAGGACACCGTTGAGGAGACCATCCAATGAAACTGAGGAGAGCTACAACTCCAGCCACATGTCCACCAGAGCCATAATCAAGCAAACCATGCACTTCAGATGCCTGGATAGATCAGGTGGAGCCCTGCAGTACTCAGCAGCCAGGGTCTCCAGAATCGTCATGGTTTGCTGTGCACTTCACAACATGGCACAGCATCGTGGCTTGCAGATTCCTGAGGACCAAGTGGCTCCTCACATATCCTCCTCAGATGAGGAGGAGGAGGAGGAGGAGGAGGAGAGCGAAAACGAACATCCTGCAGAGGCCCATCAACCAGCAGCAGCAGTACGCGAGAACATAGCTGCCCGGGATGCAAGGAACACACTCATCCTGGCCAGATTTGCTTAGCCTAGCCATTCAAGCACTTTTGCCTCACAGCTTCTTACCTGAGCAACGACAATGGCCATGAACCAGCTGATTCCTAGCAATTTGACCACCATACTGACAATTGCAAGTAATCCTAAGCCCTCAATGTGGTAGTCCCAATCGCGAAATGACACACGCCACAACTACAGCAGTAGCCATCAGATATTTTATGTACATGATTCATATAATGGCTTTTACATTATGTAAACTGTATGCATATAATGGCTTTTACATTATGTAAACTGTAAACATTATGGCCTAGAAATTCAGTTGCGTGCGCCAGCCGTTAGCGCCTTAGGAGGAGTAGATCTCGAGCGCTAGGCACTTAGCGGCCGGGCGCAGCGCGATCTGCGCCTACGCCCAACTTCAGTAGACATTTAGCGCCGGCGCAAAGTGTTTGCGCGCGCTCAGCTGCGCGCGCAGATTATGACGTCATTTCCTCATGCAACGCCCTTTGTGCACCCCAATCCGGAACTTCAGTCGGGCCGCCCAATGTGGGCGTGGCGGTCCTAAGAACTGTGAACTGGAACGCAGCAGAGGCCATGCGGGCCGCGGGGAGCGCAAATTAAAGGGCACTTACCCTGGACTATAAAGGCCAGCCATTTTGCAGCAATCACTCTTGTGCAACGGATTTATGGACAGAGACCAAGGAAGAGAGCTTACTGCTTTGGCCCAACATAGGAGAGGTATTTTTGGCTTCAGGCCAGAGCTTGGCAATTCGCCTTCATTGTGAGGTCATTGTTTGCCAGTATATTATGGGGGCTGCATGGGGTGCCAACCCTCAGTTTCAGCAGTATGTGCGAAGGGCTCGCAGATGCTGTGTGAGAGGGGCAGCCCTGGCTAGACGCAGAGGGGGCAACAGGCGTCGGCAACGTAGGCCTTACCCACTCAGGAAATACCGCCAGCAGGTGGCCTATCTCACCATGCCTGCCGCGCAGTGTGTTAGGAGGCTGCGCTTCAGAAGGGAGGTGGTTGCAGAGATCTGCCAGCTGCTTCACAGAGATCTGCATCCACAGCTGAGGTGCAGGACATCTCTGTCAGTGGAAGTGAAGGTCACGATGGCTCTGAACTTCTATGCAAGCGGCTCCTTCCAAGCCGCTGCTGGGGACATTGCTAACATATCCCAGTTCGCCGTGCATTGCTGCATCCGCCAGGTGACCAATGCCCTTTTCAGAAGGAGACACCAATTCATCTCCTCCCCCATGACCCTGGAGAAGCAGCAGCAGCGTGCAGTGGGATTTGCAAGAATAGCGGGCTTCCCCATGGTGCAGGGCGCCATTGACTGCACGCATGTGGCTTTGCGGGCACCTATCGACAATGCTGAGGATTACCGCAACCGGAAGGGCTACCATTCCCTCAATGTACAGCTGGTGTGTGACCACAGGCAGCGCATCCTAGCTGTCAATGCCCGCTTTCCAGGCAGCAGCCACGATGCATTTATCCTGCGACAGACTACTGTGGCTGACATGTTCCAGGCACAGCCTCCCCCAAGAGGATGGCTTATCGGGGACAAAGGCTATCCTTTGTGTACCTGGCTCATGACCCCGCTCCGCGCGCCCAGGACCCCTGCTGAGGAGGCATACAACGAAAGCCATCAAGCCACTAGGAACATCATAGAACAAACGATTGGCGTCCTCAAGGAACGGTTCCGCTGCCTGGATCGTTCCGGCGGATCTCTGCAGTATTCGCCGGAGAGAGTCTCCCAGGTCGTGGTCGTTTGCTGCATGCTGCACAACCTGGCTATCCGCAGGACTCAGGCACTGCCACCTCACGCTGGAGCACCACCTCAGGAGGAGGAGCAGGAGGAGCATGAGGAGGAGGAGGAGGAGGAGGAGGAGTACCAGCCCAGGAGGGAGGCACAAGGTCCAAGGGCCGCCCGTCGGCGGCTTATTGAACGTCACTTCTAGGCCCCCTGTCAGGGAATGGCTTGTGGCAATGAAGGGACCTGAATGCAGCCGTTCCGCAAGCCCTCAGCCGGTTAAGGCAACAACCACTTCAAACATCAAACATGGACAAGCTGAATAAATAAAATGCTTTATTGAACAAACCCAGGGCCCTTCCCACATGAAACCCAAAAACAGACAACACCCCCAAAAAACAGTCACACACATGACTCACTCCCACAACCTGGGGAGGAATAACAAAACATTTCCACAAAAATGGCCTTCATCCTCGGCCTTACAAAAACAACCATCCCCATAAACAAAACAACCATCCCCATACAAAAACAACCATCCCCATATAAAAACAACCATCCCCATATAAAAACACATTTGCCCACACCCTCTACTTTGTGGCCCGCGAGGGCGATTCCTTGTCCAGCCTTTTGCGGCCCCTGGCCGCCCTGCTGCTCCTCCTCAAAGTGTGCCCAGTGGCTGCTGCAAGGCTGGGGGAAGGCTCCTGAGGGGCACATGGCGTGACGGCAGATGCCCTTGGGGGTCGGCCTAGACGAGCTCTGGCCCTCGAGGGGCCGGCTGGTGACTGCTGCAGCTGTGGCTGGGCAGCAGCAGTCTCTCCAGCAGCTCGTCGCAGCTCCACTGGGGGAGTGGCAGTGGCGGCTGCAGGAATGGGGGCAAGCTGGCTGATGGCAGGCGCTCGCTGCTCGCCTGAGACACTGGCACTCGCCCGGCCCAGCACTGCAGCATGCGCAGCAATCTGCTGAAGGACAGACCGCTGTGCTGCTGCAGCGCGGCGGGTGCCCTGGCGATGCCTGGCTGACACAGCGAGTGTGGCAGCAGTGAGTGCCCGTACTGCCCTGGTCTGTGCCCGCATCAGACCAGCCAGTGACTGCACGGCACCACTGATCACCTGGCCACTCGCTGCGTGAGCTGCCCCGAATTCCGCCCAACTCGCTGCCTGTGCTGCCCCGAATTCGGCCCGACTCGCGGCCTGTTTTGCCCCAAATTCGGCCCGACTCGCGGCCTGTGCTGCCCCGAATTCGGACCGACTCGCGGCATGTGCTGCTTCGAATTGCTCGAAACTCCTGGCCTGTGAGGCGCCGAAATCAGCCACACTATGAGCCAGGGACTCGATGGCCTCAGGCAACCGTGCCACAACCCCCATGAACTCGGTGTGCCGGCGATCCGAGTCCACGGACATTTGATCGAGGAGGCGCACCTCCTTGGCGAGGACCGTCTCCGGACTGGAGGCCGGACTCTCCCTCTGGGGAGAAGGCCGCCGAGCTGCCCGACCCTTCCCGCGTTGCTGGATGCCACTGGGCCCAGCAACTACACTCCCCTGTGACCCTTCCCCCCTCTGGGAAGAAGGCCGCCGAGCTGCCCGACCCTTCCCGCATTGCTGCACGCCACTGGGCACAGGAGCTACACTCCCCTCCGACACTTCCCCCTGGCTCTCCTCCAGGGAAGACGTGCCCCCTTCATTGGCATCCCCTGGCGCGGCTGAGGGTTCCCCTGATGGGCCGCCTTCCTCTTCCTCTTCCTCCTCCTCCTCCTCCTCCCCTTCCGAGGGGCTGTCACTGGCAGCTTCAGGGACCTCCTCCTCACCATCTGAAAGCAGGAAGGCACAAGAGTAGCTTTAGAGTGAGGAGAGGGCGTCAGCGAGGGAGGCATGAGTGGTGGCATTCAGCACATTGGTCGGACAGTGGCAAAGGATGTAGATCTGAAGCGCAAGTGGGACGAGAGAGGTCCAAAAGGTGATGTCCTTACCATTGGTGCCCAGAACAGGGTCGGCATCTCCAGATGCAACGGGGCCAATCACCCGGGCACCCATGAGGCTACCCACGCGCTCTTCAAGGTCACTGAGCTGCTGGATCTGGGGACGGCCTCCCCCGGTCACAGTCCGGCTCTTCTGATTGTGTGCCAGCTTGGCCTGCAAGAGAAAGGACGGCCTCTAAGTACAGTGTGGTGCCCTGATCTTGTGTGCACTGCCTCCCATGGTCGAATAGCTTGGCCAGTGTGGTGCCCAGATCTTGTGTGCACTGCCTCCCATGGTCGAATAGCTTGGCCAGTGTGTAAAGTGCAGAATGTGCAATTGATGTTCATGCCAGTCCCATAGCTGCTGGATGAGGGCTGGCCATTAGGGCTTTTAGGTCCCTTTGCCCATAATGTGAGGTGCACATGCAAGGATGAGGAGGACACTGGAAAGGGGACTCACCCTGACAATCCTTGTGAGGTCATTGAACTTTTTCCAGCATTGGACAGCGGTCCTGGGGACCTCGCTGTTGGATGTGACCCTGTGGGCGACCTCCCTCCAGGCTTTCCTGTAGACGCTGGTGGCAGGCTTCTTGCCACTGTCCGGGAACAAGAGTTTGCATCTCCTCTCCAAAGCCCTAACCAGCACCCTCAAATCATGGCCAGTGAAGCGCTGCGCTCGTTCACGGGCCTTCTGCATCTTTCCCGGCGCTATTTCTGTTCAGCAGCAGTGTTTAGGCCTAGCTGGAGGGCTGCAGTGTCCAGGGCGTGGCAGCAGACGAACTCGACCCTTCCCCCTTTAAGAGCTGGCCGGCGCCAGGGTGTCTGCTGTCAATCAAGAAATGACCGCACCTGCGCTGCGCCCGGCCTCGGCGGTTTAGCTCAGCACCGCCGGCTTTGCGCCTAAAGATAGTTGTGTAACGCCAGTTTTAGCGCTCGAGCAAACTCTTAGGGCGAAGCTACTGAATATCGGCGAAGTGGCCTCGACTTTGTGCCGGGCGCAAACTTTAGCGGCCGCCCGACTTTTCCGCCCCAAAAGTGGCTATACTGAATTTCTAGGCCTATGACTGTAAAAGCTTTTATAGATATGTGAAGAGAAAAAGATTGGTGAAGTCAAGCATAGGTCCCTTGCAGTCAGAATCAAGGGAATTTATAATGGGTGTAGTGTATGTGCCTTTAAGTCAGAACTACTTTTACAGCTCCTGTATACTGTAGTACCGGCAGTGACCACACCGGTATATAAGCTTTGCGCGTGCCTCTGTACCCCCAGTCTAGAGATTACCCTCCTCCAGTAAAGACCTGTTATTTGTTAATGTACAGCATCCATGTGATTATTTAATAATAGCATAGCCACTGAACCACGGATCCAACAATGGGGAACAAAGAAATGGCAGACTAATTAAATACATATTTTGGTTCTGTCTTCACAAAGGAGGACACAAATAAACTTCCAGAGATGTCGGGGAACATAGGGTCTGATGAAAGGGAGGAACTGAAAGATGTAGTGTATGTGCCTTTAAGAGCCCCATGTGTACTGTAATGCCGGTAATGGCCACTTGGCTATATAAGCCTGAGTATTGTGTTGTATCCGTTAGTTCCCCTCTAGACTTTGTTTAGTAAACACCTATCAAACCAACTCCTGTCTTCAGTGTCTCTATCAACACACAGACACAACAGTGGCGATGAAGTGGAAACGGACTTACCTACAATTCGGCAGGACCTCAAGGACATCGATTCCTCTGGCGTCCAGAAGAATCAAGAAGTGAAAGAAGCTGTTGTTTCACCAGCTGGCCAAGCTGGTGGCAGGTACTGCGGTAATCCTTCCTGGGCGTCAGGCTGGGGCTCCAGCGGCTGGCTCTACAGCTGGGCCAAGCAGCGAAAGCGGAGGCAAGCATTAACAGACGGGGAGGGAGCACTCGGGAGACGGCCGGTGCTGCAAGCAGGTCGGCATTCAGACCTAGAGAGAGAGTCCGGCGGGAACGAATCTCCAACTGTAAATAAATAAATAAATAAAAAAGAACGGAAACCGCGGGAAACAGCGTTGTCATCGGCAGCAGCGGCGGGAAAGCGCGGGAAGCGCCCTATCTTTTCTGCAGAAAAGAAAGAAAAGCGCGGGAAGCACCATATCTTTTCTAAGATGCCTAATTCTGGCAATATTGATGCTTTTGATAACGAGATAGAGGATTGGACCACATATGTGGAAAGAGTGGAGGTATATTGCACCGCAAATGGAATAGAAGATGAAAAAAAAGCTTCAGTACTTCTAAATCTAATGGGCGCAAAGACATACAAGCTGTTACGAAACTTAATCACTCCAGCCGAACCGATGGACAAGAATTTTAAGGAGATTGTTGATACCCTACACTGCCAATTCGAGGCAGGACTGGCAGATTCTCTACGAGACAAATTCGTCTGCGGCCTCCTAACTGTAGGAACACAAAAAAGGCTACTTTCTGAGAAAGATTTAACACTGGACAAGGCTTTCGGTGCAAGAGGAGCTGCAGAGATACAGCAAAAGACACAAGACTTCGGCACCCATGAAATGACACGGGGTTTCGAGAGATGTTATCGCTGCGGCAGATCCACCCATGACCAGAGGGACTGCTGGTTCAAGGACAAAGCATGCAGGCAATGCGGAAAGATGGGACACATTACACGTGTCTGCCGATCTGGAAACAAAAAATCCACTAACAGGAAAAAAATCAATAAGGAAAAGCACAGAAAGGTACAAATGATGACGGACAGTAGCTCCAAAGACCAGAAGAGCGATAGCGACTCCGGGAACAAGAGACTAAGCTCTCTCAAATTACATAATGTAATTGCCAAAGAAGATTACCAGACCATTTGGGTTACCCTCACAATAGCAGGGTCCCCAGTTAAAATGGAGCTAGATACAGGATCAGCTCTGACCGTCATAAATCGACGGGATTACGAGCGGCTATTTCCGCATATACCTTTAAAAGACACATCCATTATCTTGAAAACATATACGGGGCAGAAAGTATACCCCAAAGGAAAAATAAGGGTGCCTGTTGTATACAACGGCAAGGAAATACAGAAGTTGTATTTATACGTTCTACAAGATGGTGGTCCACCACTGTTGGGATGTGAATGGATCAGGAAAATACGTTTAGACTGGCACTCCATTCAGGCACTGACGGTGACCAGTAAGGAAAAAAATGATGATGATGTCATACCTGAACGATTAAAAGACATTTTGGCCAACGCCAAGGAAGTGCTTCAAGAGAAACTAGGAAACTTGAAAGGCATCACCGCCTCAATAAAAGTGGAAGATGCAGCAATTCCCAAGTTTTTTAAGGCAAGACCGGTGCCATACGCAATTCGTCCAGCAGTCGAGGCAGAGCTGGAGGATTTGGAAAAGGCAGGCGTATTATCTAAAATAGATTGGAGCGAGTGGGCAACACCCATCGTCCCAGTCATGAAGAAAGCATTGAAGAATGATAAATCTGAAGAACAGAGAAAAATTCGCATCTGTGGAGACTTCAAGGTGACTGTAAACCCAGTCCTTCACATGGTACAGTATCCTCTTCCGAGGATAGAAGATACTTTCGCCTCACTATCCGGAGGGAAACGTTTCACCAAAATTGACTTGGCACAGGCATATCTACAGATGGCGGTTGAAGAGGCCTCTAAAAAATATCTCACGATAAATACACACAAAGGTCTGTACCAGTACAATCGACTGGTTTTCGGAGTAGCATCAGCTCCAGCTATCTGGCAAAGAGCTATGGAGCAAGTCCTGCAAGGGATTCCGGGGACTCAATGCTACCTAGACGACATCCTTGTAACAGGAGAAAACGACAACGAGCACCTTGCCAATTTGGAGCAGGTGCTCACTAGGCTGAGAGAACGGGGCCTACGAGCAAATCGCCCCAAGTGCGAATTTTTCCAAAATCAAATATCATATTGTGGCCACATAATTAATAAGGAAGGGTTGCATAAGTCACCTGAAAAAATTGAAGCGGTCATAAAAGCTCCAGCACCTGAAAATGTTTCACAATTAAGGTCGTTCCTGGGATTAATAAATTACTATCATAAATTTTTACTGAACTTATCAACTCTTCTCGACCCTCTTAATGAACTGCTACAAACAGGAGTAATTTGGAAATGGAGCGAAGACTGTAAACGTGCCTTCCATAAATGCAAAGACTTAATCACGTCCAAAGAAGTTTTGGCTCATTACAACCCATCACTACCAATCAGACTGGCATGCGATGCATCCCCTTACGGCATAGGAGCAGTATTATCGCATAAATTCCCTGATGGCTCGGAACGGCCGATAGCTTTTGCGTCACGCTCATTGAACTCAGCTGAGCGTAACTATGCCCAAATCGACAGGGAAGCACTCAGCCTGGTATGGGGAGTGAAGAAATTCAACCATTACCTACATGGACAAAAATTTACCTTGTTGACTGACCATCAACCCCTCATCTCCATATTCAATCCTGAAAAGGGTGCCCCCATTATGACAGCGCAAAGGCTACAGGGGTGGTCCCTTTTTCTCGGGGCACACCAATAGAACATAGAATACAAAGGATCAAAACATCATGGGAATGCTGAAGGTTTATCGCGCCTACCGTTGCCAACGGTAGAAGAGGCACCTACAGTAGACCCAGTGGAGATGTTCCACTCAACCATAGTGGAATGTCTACCAGTAACAAATTCTGCCATTGAAAAGGAAACGAGAAATGACCCGACTGTCTCACGAGTCTACGACTTAACGGTGAAGGGATGGCCAGCACATGGCGAACCACTGTTGCCAGCATTCTCGCAAAGAAGAGAACAGCTGTCAGTGTGCCGAGGAACCTTGATGTGTGGATCCAGAGTGGTGATTCCACCCAAACTCCAGGATAAAATGCTAAAGGAGCTTCACGAGGGGCATCTGGGTGGAGTGAAAATGAAGAACCTAGCCAGAGCGTTTGTATGGTGGCCAGGTATCGATGGAGACATCGAAGAAATGACCAAGAGCTGCCTAGGATGCCAGAAGGTCCAAAACACTCCACCCCAAGCCCCTCTACATCCATGGGAGTGGCCCTCATCTCCCTGGCAAAGGGTACACATCGACTTTGCTGGTCCATTTATGGACTCAATGTTCTTAATTGCGGTTGATGCACACTCCAAGTGGCCGGAGGTAATAAAGATGTCCTCCACCACCACGGAAAAAACCATCACAGTATTAAGGACCATATTTGCCAGGAATGGGCTGCCTGAACAGATCTGTTCTGATAATGGACCGCAATTTGTGTCTGAAGAATTCAGGAAGTTCTTAAAAAACAATGGGGTTAAGCACTACACGTCCGCCCCATACCATCCCGCCACCAATGGATTGGCTGAAAGGTTTGTCCAGACCTTCAAGAAGGCCATAAAGGCCATGGGTAATGAAGACATAAAACTTCAGCACAAGGTGGATAAATTCTTGTTCGCATACAGGAATGCAACACATATGGTTACAAACCAAACTCCCGCCATAATGTTCTTCAATAGAAGCCTAAGATGCCGGCTGGATTTGATCAAGCCCAACATCAGAAGGGACGTGGAGAACCGGCAATTTCAAGGCATGAATGAAAGGCCAACTAGAACCTTCCAGATAGGTCAACAAGTTTTGGCCCGGGACTACCGTACCGAGAAATGGCAGCCTGGAACTATCTGCACATGACTAGGACCGCTGATGTATACCGTGGACATCGGAGAAAGCATAATAAGGCGCCATGCTGACCAAATCATAGAGTCATCTGAAAAGGGACAACCTACACCACAACTCTATACGCCTAACGATGAAGTAGAGATACCCATATCTACCTCCAATCCAGTGATACTGGAACCCGATGAACCCGACACTGGCATTCAAGCCGAATCAGCCTTGCCAAAAGAACCTACTACACCACCAGAAACTACTACACCACCGAGGCGTTATCCGGACCGAGTCAGGAAGCCTCCAGAGAGACTGACTTATAATTAATTAACTGCAGCAATGTATAGATTATTTTTCTTGTAACATGTAATTAATAATTACTTAAAATATTATGTATTGTTTAGCTAAAAGGGGAGGAATTGTAGTGTGTGTGCCTTTAAGAGCCCCATGTGTACTGTAATGCCGGTAATGGCCACTCGGCTATATAAGCCTGAGTATTGTGTTGTATCCATTAGTTCCCCTCCAGACTTTGTTTAGTAAACACCTATCAAACCAACTCCTGTCTTCAGTGTCTCTATCAACACACAGACACAACAAAATAAATCAGTATTTGTAGGGAAATGGTGTTAGGGAAATTGATGGGATTGAAGGCCGATAAATCCCCAGGGCCTGATAATCTACATCCTAGGGTACTTAAGGAAGTGGCCCTAGAAATAGTAGATGCATTGCTGATCATCTTCCAACATTCGATGGAATCTGGAACAGTACCCATGGATTGGAGGGTAGCTAATGTTACCCCACTATTCAAAAAACGTGGTAGAGGGAAAACGGGGAATTACAGACCGATAAGCCTGACATCGGCAGTGGGGAAAATGCTAGAGTCCATTATAAAAGATGTAATAGCAGAGCACTTGGAAAGCAGTGACAGGATCGGACAAAGTCAACATGGATTTACAAAAGGTAAATCGTGCTTGACTAATCTACTGGAATTTTTTGAGGATGTAACTGGTAAAATAGATAAGGGAGAACCAGTGGATGTAATGTATTTGGACTTTCAGAAGGCTTTCGATAAGGTCCCGCATAAGAGATTAGCGTGTAAAGTTAAGGCACATGGGTTTGGGGGCAAGGTATTGACTTGGATAGAGAACTGGTTGGCAGACAGAAAGCAAAGAGTTGGAATAAACGGGTCTTTTTCCGAGTGGCAGGCAGTGACTAGTGGGGTACCACAGGGATCAGTCCTTGGACCCCAGCTATTCACAATATATATTAATGATCTAGACAAGGGAACTAGATGTAATACCTCCAAATTTGCAGACGACACAAAGCTGGGTGGGCGTGTGTGCTGTGAGGAGGATGCCGAGAAACTCCAGGATGATTTGGACAGGCTGGGTGATTGGCCAGAAGCATGGCAGATGCAGTATAACGTGGATAAATATGAGGTTATCGACTTTGGTGGCAAAAACAGGAAGGCAGATTATTATCTGAATGGCAATAGATTGGGGGAAGGGGAAGTGCAACGAGACCTGGGTGTCCTTGTGCACCAGTCGCTGAAGGTAAGCATGCAGGTGCAGCAGGCGGTTAAGAAGGCAAATGGTATGTTGGCCTTTGTAGCGAGAGGGTTTGAGTACAGGAGCAAGGATGTCTTGCTGCAGTTGTACAGGGCCTTGGTGAGACCATATCTTGAGTATTGTGTGCAGTTTTGGTCGCCTTATCTGAGGAAGGATGTTCTTGCCACGGAAGGAGTTCAGCGAAGATTCACCAGGTTGATACCTGGGATGGCAGGAATGACGTATGAGGAGAGATTGGGTCGATTGGGCTTGTACTCGCTGGAGTTTAGAAGAATGAGAGGGGATCTCATTGAAACTTATAAAATTCTGACAGGACTGGACAGACTAGATGCAGCAAGGATGTTCCCAATGGTCGGGGTGTCCAGAACCAGGGGTCACAGTCTAAGGATAAGGGGTAGGCCATTTATGACAGAAATGAGGAGGAATTTCTTCACCCAGAGAGTGGTGAACCTGTGGAATTCTCTATCACAGAAGGCAGTAGAGGCCAATTCATTAAATATATTCAAGAAGGAGTTGGATATATTTCTTAAAGCTAAAGGGATCAAGGGTTATGGGGAAAAAGCAGGGACCGGGTACTGAATTTGGATGATTAGCCATGATCGCATTGAATGGCAGAGCAAGCTCGAGCGGCCGAATGGCCTACTCCTGCTCCTATCTTCTATGTTTCTATGTTTACACATAAAACATCAAATTTCACCCCAGTGACTACCCTTGTGACTATTTGTGCAGTATCTTTCTCTTACATGTGCTCCTACGCGGTGCTTCCCCTGCAGATGTGGAGGCCCCTTGCTCACTTTCCTGCTGCTCCTGTCTCGACACCTTTGGCGGGCGTCCTCTGGGGTGGCGAACCTGTGAGGGCTCATCAACAGTCTGCTGCTCCTGCGGCTGTGCAGGAGTTGAGACGCCGATCTCAGTTGGATGTGGACTCTGGTGGGGCTCTGACCGAGGGCTGTGCAGTGGCATGGAAGTGTGAGCACTTGAGAGCACCTTGCTGCACCTAAGGGGGGCCATGGGGACCCGTATCTGCACTGGCAGCCCTACTCAGAGGGACTTCCATGAAGGTTTGGTTTCTCTGTTCAATAGCTGACCATCGCTCCTCCAGAGATGTCATTCTATTCTGAACACTCACCATGTTTTCAACACTCTGGCAAGTTAGCACCTCCATGGAAGTGGCCATCCTTTCCATGTTCATGCGCCAATGACTCCACAAAGGCTTTGCTCATGTTAGCAAGGGACTCCTCCATTCGCTCCACACTCGCAACGACCGTGGAGACAAAACCTGCCAGAGACTCCTGCATCTTTTCCTGGAGTGCCATCACCGCTGATACTGTGGATGGACCCAGAGGCAGAGGGTCGACATGGAGCTGAGCCGAGCTGGCAGAATCCTGCACCCTCCAACTAGGACTCTCCACTGCTGTCCTTGTCTCCACAATCTGCTAATGCTCACTTGTGAGCTGTGATACACCAGGTAACAACACTACTCTATGTCCCGAAGGTCCCACCAAGTTGTGAGTGTCTGCGCTGGTGCTGGATGCACTGAATTCTGTTGACGCTACGCCCTCAGTGGTTGCAGCTTCCTCTGAGGAGTCTGGAGGCTCAACCTGTTCCTCCTGGCTAGTGGGGATGGCTGCTTGTGATGGTCCTGTGGGGGAGTAAAGGAAAGAGTCATAGATGTGATGCCAAGGTTACGTGCACATTGCATATTGCAGATGATCATAAGTCCATCTGTTAGAGCTTCCGAAACATTATCAGCGACTCATGCAATGTCAATGAGAGAGATGGAAAACTATTCTGTCACCAGCTTGCTGTGATGCACCCGTCTGTCCATCCCCCACACGCGCGTCATCCTCCACTCCTGCGATCTCCAGGACCGCCTCCTCCCAGGGGGTTAGGAGGGCTACTGATGGTGGCCCTCCTCCTGTCCTTGCTCATTCTCGCTTATTGTGAGCTCTCTTTTCCTGCAATGAGGGAGACAAGTGAAGGTTGAGTGAGAATGAAGGAGTGAGTGTAGAGAATCTATAGTAATCTGGGATGTAATGTTTAAGTTATCCACCAGATGGAGCCAAAGATTAAGGGATCATATTCACCAGTGTTTAAGGTAATGTCCTGGTACACCAGTTGGTATGGTAATGTGGCATTGCATTATGGGTATGACTCAGAGTTGAATCCTCCATCTTGCATCGTGCAGTTAGAAATACTGTGTTTTGCTTGCAGCCTGTAAGAGATGTTTCTCTGCTACACCGTATAATTAAACAGTTGGGTTTTGTTCCTTAAGATCTCACTTATCTCAGTTTCGGACCTTACTACTCGGATATCACATATTGGCGACGAGAATAAACAGATCACATCTTGAAGAAGAAAAAAAAAAGAGCACTGAATAACAGATCATGGCTATGGTAGGAAAGATCTCTGCTTTTGATGTTCAGACTCAGGCCTGGGATGAGTACTGCGAGGTTCTGATGCATTTCTTTGAAGCAAATGATATAGATGATGTCGGAAAAAGGAGAGCTATTTTGCTCACTTCCGTGGGAAGTCAGACATATCGTTTAATGAGAAACTTATGCAGTCCTGCAAAGCTGAGAGACAGTACATTTGCTGAATTAGTGGCCTTGCTGAAGGAACATTTCAATCCCAGACCGAGTGAGATTGTACAGCATTTCAAATTTAATTCACGGAACAGAAAACCGGGAGAGACTGTATTGGATTATGTAGCGGTGTTGAGAAAGTTGGCACACGATTGCAATTATGGGAACAACCTGAAAGACATGCTGAGAGATAGGTTGGTTTGCGGGATAATGGATGATCGAATGCGGAGGAGATTATTGTCCGAGACTGGGCTTACATATGAAAAAGCGTTGGAACTTGCTCAAGCCATAGAGACAACGAACTGAGATGTAACAGAAATATAAGGTTCAGACTGGGCTATGACAAAGCAAGTTGGAGGTCAGGTTAATGTGCACAAGTTAAAGTTGCATCAGAAACCACAGCGTGAGCATGTAAAGGCATGTTATAGATGCAATGGCGATCACCTGGTGAGGGAATGCAGGTTTCTGGAGGAAAAGTGCCACAAGTGTGGGAAAAAAGGACATATAAAATGTGCATGCAGGGCAAAAGCAATTGTGGAGGAATACAAACCAAAAGGGGGAGAAAAGCAAAACCTAGGAAGAGAAGTGAAAAAACAGGGAGCACATCACATCAGCGGAGAAGCTGAGAAAGAAGACGACATGTTCATAATGCATAGTATGCTAGAGAACATTCCAAAAGTGGATCCTATCACTTTGCAACTGATAGTAAATGACTCTAAGGTCAACTTTGAAGTGGATACAGGATGCGGCGTAACCATAATGAACAGGGAGGAGTACTCAAAATTGTGGAACTGTGCAAAAGTTCCAGAGTTAAAGTCTTGCTCTATGCAGCTTAAAACATATACCGGTGAACGAGTGGTGACATTGGGTACAGCTACTGTAACTGTGCAGCACAGGGACACCGTGGAACAGCTACCTGTAGTTGTAGTATCGGGTTCTGGACCAAACTTGTTAGGTCGGGGCTGGATACAAGAACTTAAATTAGATTGGGGAGCAATAAATCAAATAGAGGGAGGCAAACAGTTGTCTTTGCAAGAAGTGTTGATTGAACATGAGAACGTGTTCAAGGAAGAACTTGGCACATTTAATGGCCCCCCAGCTAAGATTTATGTAGACAAGGAGGCACTGCCTGTGCCGTATGCCATGAAACCGAAGGTAGAGGCTGAGCTTGACCGTCTTTTGAGAGAGAACATTCTGGAACCCGTGAAATGTTCAGAATGGGCAGCTCCCATTGTACCTATTTTGAAACCGGACAATTCGGTAAGACTCTGTGGAGATTATAAATTGACAGTAAATAGGGTGTCTAAACTAGAACAGTATCCTATTCCCAAAACAGAGGATCTCTTTGCGAACCTGGCTGGAGGGAAGAAATTCACGAAGCTGGATATGAGTCATGCATACTTGCAGATTACACTAGATGAGGAATCCAAGAAGTATGTAACCATAAATACACACAAGGGTTTGTTTACCTATAACCGCTTACCATTCGGTGGCTATTTTCCAGAGGACTATCGAGGGTGTACTGCAAGGGATCCCACATGTTTCAATCTATCTGGATGACATTCTGGTGACAGGAAGAACCGACCAGGAGCATCTGAGCACTCTGAGAGAAGTATTACAAAGATTGGATAAGGCTGGGTTACGGCTCAAGAGGAGTAAGTGCACTTTCCTGGGGAATGAGGCCGTTTCCTGGGACACAGAGCAGACGCCACCGGGCTCCATCCTATCAAGGAGAAGGTACAAGCACTGCAGGAGGCCCCAGCTCCTACCAATGTGACTGAGTTAAAAGCTTACCTGGGAATGCTAAACTATTATAACAGATTTTTACCAAACTTGGCAACAGTGTTAGCACCTCTTCACAAACTTCTGTGTAAGGAGACACAGTGGCAGTGGGAAGAGGAACAGAGGGTTTCATTTGAACAGTCCAAGAAACTGATGCTGTCCTCGGATGTGCTGGTTCACTACAATGCAGAGAAAAACATCATTCTCTCTTGTGATGCTTCACCTTACGGGGTGGGGGCGGTTCTTTCGCACAGCTTAGAAGATGGAACAGAAAGACCAATAGGGTTTATGTCTCGAACTCTGACACTGGTGGAAAAAAACTATTCTCAGTTAGATAAAGAGGGATTAGCAGTAATTGTTACGTCCGTGTAATAATAAGAAAAGGACTGCAGAGAACGGTACAACAGGTGTTTACTCAATGTGGTTCAAACTGCAACTGAAACAACAGATTACTACTCAGCGTTATATACAGGTGTGGTCACTGCCGGTACTACAGTATACATGAGCTGTAGAAAGTAGTTCCCCCCTTAAAGGTACATACATTACAATTCCTCCCCTTTTAGATTAACACTCATTTAACAATTAAATATCAAACTAATTACAATTAACACTTTTAACATGCAACATTAGCTGAAAATAGTATATTTATATATTCAGTCTTTGGGGAGGCTTCCTGATCCTTTCTGGATAGCGCCTTTCCTGAGTGTCTTGCTCTTGGTGCGAAGGCGATTCTGGCCCCCTGTCGTCGGTTGGTTCATCAGCTTCCGATGCTACTGTTTCTGGGGTAGATGCTACCTGTACGTCGGGTTCATCACCAGGTACGTATGGGCGAGGCATGGGGTTGACTTGTTCCTGTGACTCTAGGATCTGGTCAGCATGGCGTCTCGCGATGCTCTCCCCAACGTCCACTGTGTACATTAGTGGGCCCTGCCGTGTGCATATCGTTCCTGGCTGCCATTTTTCTGTTTGGTAGTCGCGGGCCAAGACTGGCTGCCCTACATTGAAGCTCCTTGTTGGCTTCTCATGGATGTGCTGGAATTGCTTACTCTCAACATCTCTTCGTACGTTTGGTCTGAGCAAATCCAGGCGAGATCTTAACCTTTGGTTAAAGAACATCATGGCTGGGGCCTGGTTGGCGACTGCATGTGTTGCATTCCGGTAGGCGAACAGGAAATTGTCCACCTTGTGCTGCAGCGGAATGTTGTCATTGTACATAGCCTTCATTGCCTTCTTAAAGGTTTGTACGAACCTCTCAGCCAATCCATTTGTGGCTGGATGATATGGGGCGGATGTGTAATGCCTTATCCCATTCTTTTTCAAGAACCTCCGGAACTCTTTGGACACAAACTGTGGTCCGTTGTCGGAGCAAATCTGTTCTGGCAAGCCATTCCTGTCAAAAATGGTTCGTAGGACTGCAATAGTTTTATCCATGGTAGTGGAGGACATTTTGATGACCTCAGGCTATTTCGAGTGCGCATCCACGGCTATTAAAAACATTGAGTCCATGAATGGACCAGCAAAATCAATATGCACCCGTTGCCATGGAGATGAGGGCCACTCCCATGGGTGTAGAGGGGCCTGTGGTGGTGCATTTTGGACTTTCAAGCATCCTGAGCAGCTCTTGGTCAGGTCCTCGATTTGTTTATCGATTCCCGGCAACCACACATAAGCCCTGGCTAGGCTTTTCATTTTTACCCCTCCCAGATGACCCTCATGAAGCTCATTGAGCACTCTCTCCCTTAACTTGGGTGGAATTACCACTCGGGATCCACACATCAAGGTCCCCCGGCACACTGACAGCTGTTCCCTCCTTGGCGAGAATGCTGGCAACAGTGAGTTGCCATATGCTGGCCATCCCTTCACCATCAAATCATATACCCGAGACAGTGTCGGGTCATTTCGGGTTTCCTTTTCGATACAAGCGTTAGTTACCGGCAGGTATTCAACTATAGTCGAATGGAATATTTCGACAGGATCCACTGCTGGTTCTTCCTCTGCGGTAGGCAGTGGCAGGCATGATAGCCCATCAGCAATTCCATGCTGTTTCGTGCCCTTATATTCAATCTCATAGTGGTGCGCCCCTAGAAAAAGGGACCATCTTTGTAGTCGTTGCGCAGTCATCACCGGAACGCCCTTCTTCGGATTAAAAATGGAGACAAGAGGCTGGTGATCAGTCAGCAAGGTGAATTTCTGCCCGTGCAGATAGTGATTGAACTTTTTCACTCCCCACACTTGGCTGAGTGCCTCCCTGTCAATCTGGGCGTAGTTACGCTCGGCTGAGGTTAGTGATCGTGACGCAAAAGCTATTGGCCTCTCTGAGCCGTCCGAGAATTTGTGCGACAGCACTGCTCCAATGCCGTAGGGTGACGGATCACAAGCCAACCGAATTGGTAACGCTGGGTTGTAATGGGCCAATACCTCTTTCGATGTGATTAGTGTTTTGCTCTTCTGGAAAGCTCGTCTACATTCGTCACTCCACTTCCATGGCACCCCAGTTTGCAGTAGGGTGTTCAGTGGGTGTAGTATTGTAGACAAATTTGGCAAGAACTTATGGTAGTAGTTTACCAGCCCGAGGAACGACCTCAGTTGTGACACATTTTCCGGTGCTGGAGTCTTGACTACTGCCTCAATCTTCTCTGGGGACTTATGTAACCCCTCTTTATCGATAACGTGGCCACAATATGAGATCTGTTTTCTAAAAAACTCGCCTTTGGGGCGGTTAGCTCGGAGCCCATATTCCTGCAATCTAGTGAGCACCTGCTCCAGGTTGGCAAGGTGATCACTGTCATTTTCGCCCGTGACCAGGATGTCGTCTAAATAACACTGGGTCCCTGGGATCCCTTGCAGGACTTGTTCCATTGCCCTCTGCCAAATAGCCGGAGCTGATGCTACCCCGAATACCAGCCGGTTGTATTGGTAGAGACCTTTATTGGTGTTGATTGTGAGGTATTTTTTTGATGCTTCTTCTACCTCCATTTGCAGATACCCCTGGGCCAGATCAATCTTAGTGAAGCGTTTCCCTCCAGATAGCAAGGCGAAAATATCTTCAATCCGCGGAAGTGGATATTGTACGGTGTGAAGGACCGGGTTCACTGTTACCTTAAAGTCCCCACAGATGCGAACCTTCCTTGGTTCCCCAGGCGTGCTGCTCAACGACTTTTTCATCACAGGGATGATGGGTGTAGCCCACTCGCTCCAGTCTACCTTGACCAGTACAGCTGAACGTTCCAGACTCTCCAGCTCTGCTTCGACGGCTGGACGGATCGCATAAGGTACCGGTCTGGCCTTAAAAAATTTTGGGCTTGTGTTTTCTTCAATTTTAATCGTCGCTGTCATGCCTTTTAGTGTTCCGAGTCCTTGCTGGAACACTTCTTTCGCGTCAGTTAGGATCTTTGACAGTCGCTCAGGTGTGACGTCGTCATCCTTTTTGTCAGCCACAGTCAGTGCCTCTGTGGAATGCCAATCCAGTTGTATTTTCCGGATCCATTCATGTCCCAGTAATGGTGGTCCTCCATCTTGCAATATATACAGGTCTAGTTTTGGTGTTTCCTTACCGTTATATATAACGGTCACCCTTATTTTTCCTTTGGGGTAGACTTTTTGCCCCATGTACGTCTTCAAAATAATTTTTGTGTCTCTCAAGGGTATGTGTGAGAATAGCCGCTCGTAGTCCCGTCGGTTTATGACCGTTAGGGCTGATCCTGTGTCCAATTCCATCTTTACCTGGATTCCTGCTATCTTGAGAGTGACCCAAATGGTTCGGTGATCCTCCATTGTGATCACATTATGTAGCTTCAGACAACTCAGTTCCCTGCTTTCGGAGTCATTATCACTCTTTTGTTCGTCTGAACTATTCTCCGTTATCTTATGTACTTTCTTGTACTTCCCTTTGGTCGGTTTCTTATTGCTGGATTTCTTTCCCGACCTGCAGACTCGTGCTATGTGTACTACTTTTCCACACTGTCTGCACACTTTGTCTTTGAACCAGCAATCATTCTGGTCATGTGTTGTTCTGCCGCAGTGATAGCACTTCTCTGTTCCATATGACATTTCGTTTGTGCCATATTCTTGCGGTCTCTGTTGTATTTCTGCAGCACCCCGTGCTGCTGCTTCATATGATACCGCAATGCTGAAAGCCTTTTCCAGCGTAAGGCCCTTTTCAGATAAAAGCCATTCCTGGGTTCCTTCACTTTGAAGCCCACACACAAACTTGTCCCTTAAGGTATCTGCCAGTCCCGCTCCAAACTGGCAGTGTTTCGATAGTTTGCCCAGTTCTGTTAAATAATCAGCATTGCTTTCATCCTTATGTTGGCTCCGTTTGTGAAACTTGAATCTTTCTGCTATCAGCAGCGGTGTGGGGTTTAAGTGGTCCTGTAGGATTGACACTATGTTTTCAAAATCCTTTTCTACTGGCTTCTCTGGGGTTACTAGGTTTCGTAGTAAGCCATACGTTTTTGCACCCATTGAATTCAACAATACCAGCGCTTTCTTGTCATTTGGCACTTCATTCGCCTTGCAGTATACTTCTATGCGTTCGACATATGTCGTCCAATCTTCAACTTCATTGTCGAATGCTGTGATACTGCCACTCTTTGGTATTTTTGGGTGTGGTTAGACTGGCTTAAAATGGTGTCTCCCGCACTTTCCTTTCTTCCCCGCTGTGGCTTAAAATGGCATCTCCCACGTTGCTGCCAACGCCGCTCTCGGCGGTCCTCGTGGCAAATGGCGACGCCCTGTGGGTTTCGTGCACTGCTCCTGCGCTGCTGCCAACGCCGCTCTCTGTGGTCCTCATGGCAATGGCAGCACCTCGCGTTTTCCTGTGCGCCTCTCTCCCCCGTTGACGCCGCTCGGTCCTGAACACCGGCTGCGCCCTGTGCGCTCTGCCCTCTCTCTCTCCCCCGTCGACGCTGCTCGGCCTTTTTCTGTGCCGCTCGGTCGGGCTCTAGCCCGTCGCTGTCCGGGAAGGGTCTGTGCAGTACCTGTTGCCAGCCCATTTCGCTGGACCACCGTGACTGGAAAGCCAAGTCTGGCTCTCGACAGCCTCCCCTGCGATGCTCAAATCTCCGCTGGATGACTGGGCGGTTGCCCGTGGTCGACGCCCATGCTTCTGGACTCGACCTTCTTCCACTGTTCTCCAGGAACGAATCCCTGGGAGGTGATGCAGAGTTGCAGGTAGGTTCGAACTTGCTCGTCGCCACTGTTACGTCCGTGTAATAATAAGAAAAGGGCTGCAGAGAACGGTACAACAGGTGTTTACTCAACGTGGTTCAAACTGCAACTGAAACAACAGATTACTACTCAGCGTTATATACAGGTGTGGTCACTGCCAGTACTACAGTATACATGAGCTGTAGAAAGTCATTCCCCCCTTAAAGGTACATACATTACAGTAATGTTAGGGTTACAGAGGTTTCACAAGTACATATATGGCAGGAAGTTCACCATATGCACCAATCATAAACCTCTTCTATCTCTTTTTAATGAAATGAAAGCAGTACCACAGATGGTGTCACCCCGGATCCAGAGGTGGGCAGTGACGTTGAGGGCATATGAGTATGTCATCATTTACAAGGCGGGCAAGTACCATGGGAACGCAGATGCCTTGAGCCTTCTTCCACTGCCAGGTATACCTATCCGTGCAGCTCCAGAGGACAGAGTTTTGGTGTTGGAGGACACGGACACGGCAATTGTGACCGCAGAACAAGTAAGGACATGGACCGGTAAAGATCCAGTACTGTCTAGAGTCTGAGAATATGTGATGAGGGGTTGGCCACAGCATCCGGAAGGGACTGATTTCACACCTTACAGTGTCAGGAAGACAGAGCTGAGTGTGCAGGATGGTTGCGTGTTGTGGGGAGCACGAGTGATTATTCCACAGCCAGCATGACAGTCTATCCTAGGGCAACGACATCAGTGTCATCCTGGAGTTTTGCGCATGAAAGCCTTGGCAAGGAGTTACTTGTGGTGGCCAAAGCTAGATGAGGAGATAGAAAATCTAGTCAAGACATGCAGCACTTGTCAAGTACACAGGAAGGCACCAGCAGCGGCTCCTCTCCACCTTTGGGAGTGGCCGGATAGACCATAGAGAAGATTACATGTAGATTATGCGGGTCCATTCATGGGAAAGATGTTCCTCATAATCATTGATGCACATTCCAAATGGATGGATGTGTATCCTGTAAATTCTGCTTCATCTACTGTTACTATAGAATGCCTGCGTAGGAGTTTTAGTAATCAATGGCTACCGGAGATTGTAGTAAGTTACAATGCCACGTGTTTTGTGAGTACCGAAACAAAAGAGTTCATGAGAAACAATGGCATAGTGCACGTGACCTCAGCTCCTTATCATCCGTCTTCAAATGGACTTGCGGAGAGAGCCGTACAAACATTTAAGGAGATGATGAAAAAAAGTGCGGAAGGGTGTTTGGCAACCAAGGTGTCATGAGTTCTGTTCAGCTACAGAATAACACCTCAATCTACCACAGGACTCTCTCCTGCTGAGCTGTTGTTCGGACGTCGACTACGCTCCACTCTTGACCTGGTTCACCCAGATCTAAAAAGGAAGGTGGAAAACCAACAAATCAAACAAAAGGAGAACCATGACAGAAGGACAAAGAGCCGCAGTTTTGGAGAAGGAGATGCGGTCCTTACCAGAAATTTCAGTTATGGTCCAAAATGGATTCCTGGCGTCATAGACTCAATGACCAGTCCAGTATCATATACGGTCATGGTGGGAACTGGTCAGATAGTACGCAGACATGTAGATCAGATACTGACCAGACCAGGGGAAATCGAACTGGAGGTTCCAGAGGAGATGTCGGAGGGCAAGTTGGCCCCCAGTTATCCAAATGCATTGGTGGTACCACCACCACGAACAGAGCCAGTTCCACCTGGACTCCTTCGTCAAGAGGAAACCATCGTAGCAGAGTCAGGTACTCTGAGTACTGCTCAGGAGGAGCAGGTGGCTCTACCACAGCCAAGCAGGGACTTGACTGTAAGACGTTCACCAAGGACTCGCAAGCCACCAGAGAGATTGATTACGACCTGCTAGATTCGTTCAGTATGGACTATCGTTAAAGGAGTTTCCTTATGGGACTTTTTAAGAATGTTGTTAAGAAATTAATGTAAACTTAAGAGGGGGGTGATATAGTAATCTGGGATGTAATGTTTAAGTTATCCACCAGATGGAGCCAAAGATTAAGGGATCATATTCACCAGTGTTTAAGGTAATGTCCTGGTACACCAGTTAGTATGGTAATGTGGCATTGCATTATGGGTATGACTCAGAGGTGAATCCTCCATCTTGCATCGTGCAGTTAGAAATACTGGCCTAGAAATTCAGTTGCCTTAGCGCCGCTTTTGAGGCGCTAGAGGGACTAGCGCCAGAGTTATGGCCAGTTTAAAAATTCCCTGGGGCCCTAAATCGGCGTTGCACCGGTAGCGCTGCGCCGGCACCGATGACGTCATCGGTGTGCGCAGCGTCCCGGTTGCCATGCCGACGGGCCCTAGCGCCGAAATTCAGTTGCGGCCGCCTCGCCCGTGGCAGCCGCAACTAAGACTCTGGCAACAGAATCTTGCATGAGTTTGCGCCGGCGCATTAAAGGCCCCGCGGCGGCCGGCCGCTTTCCCGCCGGCCGCCTGCCCGCAGCTCCCTCCCCGGACTTCTCCCCCCCACCCCCCGGAACAGATGCAAGCCCGGCACTTGTCCGAGGTGCCGGGCTCATTTTTAGACAGATTTGCGCGGGCCGCGGCCGGGTGCAGGCAGCTCCTCCTTAACGGAAGGAGGAGGCCTGCACTTCCCGAGCCTGCCGCACCGCACCGGGTGCCGCAGCGCCGGAATTGCGGCGCAAAACGGCAGTTAGCGCCGATTTACCGCCGCAAAGACCCTTCAGTAGCGCCGGCAGCCGTTTGGGCGCAGCCCTGCTGAATTTTTGGCGCGCGCAGGGGGACTTAGCGCCAGCACTAACTTCCGGCGCTAAAGCCCTGGTTAAGCCAAAACCCAATTTCTAGGCCTCTGTGTTTTGCTTGCAGCCTGTAAGAGATGTTTCTCTGCTACACCGTATAATTAAACAGTTGGGTTTTGTTCCTTAAGATCTCGCTTATCTCAGTTTCGGACCTTACCACTCGGATATCACAGAATCCATAGCATAGATGCTTAGAAGGAGATAAAGATGGAGTGAGGTGGCAAGTCCAAGGGCCCTCTCTGTATGTTGTCAGTTGTTTTCATAGCATCAGAGTGATAGGGTGTGTGAGGGCTGCATAGTCGAATAGTTGGATGAATGTGACCATAGAGAGAGAGGGAATGGGTAAGGGTGCATGGATATCAGTGTCAAGTGGGATGTGGAGGAAGAGATTGCTAAAGCTGAGTGCTGGTGAGGAAAGGCAATGGGGATCAGATTCAGAGTGATGGGAAATTCATACTCACTTTTCCAGTGCGCTGAAGGTCATGAAATCTCTACCTGCACTGTATCCAGGTTCTGTGGGTAGCCGGTAAGGAGTTGACCTCCTCTGTCACTTGCAGCCACACAGCCTTTGTCTGCTGGGGAGGCTTCTTCCTCCCTGATGAAGGGAAGAGCACCTCCTTGTGAGCTCTTGCTCCCTCCACTAAAGCCTGCAAGGCAACGTCGTCGAAATGGGGTGCAGACCTCGGTCTTTCTCTGGCCATTCTGCTTCCAGCTCAGTGTATCAGCAAATGCCAAAAGGTTGGCAGTCTGCAGAAGAAGCAAGGCTTCTTGCAGACCTTAAATGCAGCAGCAATGATAGCATCATCGGAGGCGACTTTCAGACTGGAGAAACTCATTTGCCATGGGTTCCCACACGCTGGAACTCAATTGGGCAATTTAGTTAAAATAGCATCAATCCCCCACATCGAATTAGATTCGTGTGGATAACATGAAATGCGGATTACACGACACCAACCCGCACCTGAATGAAAATCCAGCCCATCGAGTCTACAGCACAGAAACAGGCCATTTGACCCAACTGGTGTTTATGCTCCACACGAGTTTTCTCCCACCCCTTTTCGTTTAACCCTATCAATATAATATTCTAATCCTTTCTCCCTCATGTATTTATTTAGCATCCCCTTAAATACACCTATGCTAATCACCTCAACTATTCATTGTGGCAACGAGTTCCACATTCTCACCACTCTCTGGTTAAAGAAGTTTCTCCTGAATTCCTTATTAGATTTATTAGTGACTATCTTAAATTTATGGTCCCTAGTTTCCGTCTCCCCTACAATTGGAAACATCTTCTCTATGTCTACCCTATCAAAAGCTTTCATAATCTTAAAGACCTCTATCAGGTCACCTTACAGCCTTTTCTTTTCTAGCAGTAATCCAAATGGAAAGATTGCATTATGTTTAAATATTCCACCCTATAACAATTTTTGGGATTGGAAACCGGGGCTGATAGCAGGCTTTGAGAAAGAGCTGGATGCAATGTCTGGGTTGTAATGTGTTACTGAAGCTGCAAGGAGCGAGTACAACTGTGAAAATAGTCCTCCGCTGGCTTCCTCACCTCAAATGCGCCTTCAAAACTACAAAACAGAAATAAGGAGACATCTCTGACCAAAACCTTATTAAACCAAAGAGTGCAGTTCTGAGGGAGCGCTGCACTGTCAGATCTTTCAGTTGAGACATAAGAATATAAGAAATAGGAGCAGGAATAGGCCACTTGGCCCCTCGAGCCTGCTCCGCCATTCAATAAGATCATGGCTGATCTTGGGCTCAAAGCCACCCCCATAACCCTTCACTCCCATATCTTGCAAAAATTTGTCCATCTCCACCTTAGATATATTCAGTGACCCAGCCTCCACAACTCTCTGGGGAAGAGAATTCCACAGGTTTACAACCCTCTGAGAGAAGAAATTCCTCCTCATCCCAGTTCTAAAAGGGCGATCCTTTATTCTGAAACTATGCCCCCGAGTTCTAGATTTCCCCATGAGGGGAAACATCCTCTCTGCCTCTACCCTGTCGAGCCCCCTCAGTATCTTATATGTTTCAATAAGATCACCTGTCATTCTTCTAAACTCCAATGAATATAGGCCCAACCTGCTCAACCTCTCTTCATACTTCAACCCCTCATTTCAGGAATTAACCTAGTGAATCATCTCTGAACTGCCTCCAATGCAAGTATATCCTTCCTTAAATTAGGAGACCAAAACTGTACGCAGTACTCAAGGTGTGTTCTCACCAATACCCTGTACAGCTGTAGCAGGACTTCCCTGCTTTTATAGTCCAACCCCCTTGAAATAAAGGCCAACATTCCATTTGCCTTTTTGATTACTTGCTGTACCTGCATGTTAACTTTTTATGTTTCATGCACAAGGACTCCCAGGTCCCTCTGAACTGTAGCATTTTGTAATCTATCTCCATTTAAATAATAGTTTGCTTTTTTATTTTTCCTGCCAAAGTGTATAACCTCGCACTTTCCCACATTATACTCCATCTGTCAAATGTTTGCCCACTCACTTAGCCTGTCTATATCCCTTTACAGATTCTTTGGGCAGGGATTTCATTGGGCTGTGGAGGCGGGATTGGAGGCGTGTGGGGGGTTAAAATTGCAAAAACTGGCGTGCGGGCCCAACCCCGCCTCCATCCCGCCGCCAAGCAATTTTCATTAATTCGAATCGAATGGTCCCGTCTCCGTCCCGCCCGCCTCTAAAAGGCGGGACAGGCCGTTAAGGCCCTTAACAAGCACTAAATTACCTCTATAATGCCATTTTGAAAGGCCTTAGTGATTTAGCCCTTTTCCCACGTGAAACACGCCTGTTCTGAAACACAACGGTGAAACCTGGCGGGAACACAATTGGATTGCTGACTATCAGCTGCAGCTCAACCATTAAAGAGGAGATTGATCAGCCATCATTTGCAGGTGGCAGGACTTTGTTGCCTGAGGTCTGGGGGAACTTTTAGAAGGCATAACCACAGCTGTGGAAGTTTGGAGCCTGACACCCATCTCCAGTGTGACCTCCTGGGAAACCCCTCTGGCCACCTTCACTGAGCGCTTCCTCAACTGAGGCATCTACCAGAAGCATGGGAGCCATTTATTTCCTTCCCTTCTGGACATTAGATGAGGACGAACACCAGCCGCGGCACCAGCAGAACCATGAACAACAGTAGCACCAACAACAGCACCAACAGCGGCAGCACCAACAGCAGCAGCAACAGCAGGAGCGCCAAGTGGCTGCTCACCCAGCTGAAGATGCACAGGCCAGAAGGGGCCAGCGCATGGAAGCCCGTCGGCGCAGGAGATACCCCCCAAGCAGGGTCTACAGATACAGGGTCAGCTACCTCAAAATGTCTGAGCAGCAGTGCCAAAGGCGGCTCCGACTTTCGCGAGAGGTAGTGGGTGACATCTGCGCAATGCTGCAACAACACCTGCAGGCCAGAGGACCAGGTGGACAGCCCTTACCAGTGACCGTCAAAGTCACCACCACACTCAACTTTTTTGCCTCAGGCTCATTCCAGGGATCAGCAGCAGACATCAGTGGCATCTCCCAGGCGGCCGCACACACTTGCATCACACAGGTAACTGATGCCCTCTTTGCCATCGCGCACAATCACATCCATTTCTCCAAGGATCAAGCAAGCGTCACGGCGCGTGCAGTTCGATTAGCTCATCTGGCAGGCTTTCCAAGGGTACAGGGCATCATTGACTGCACACATGTGACCCTTAAGGCACCCCATCGCAATCCAGGTATTTTTGTCAACCGCAAGGGCTTCCATTCCCTTAACGTTCAGCTGGTGTGTGACCACAAGAAGGAAATTTTGCATGTTTGTGCCAAGTACCCTGGCAGTTGCCATGACTCCTTCATACTGCGCCAGTTTAGTGTGGCTCCGCTATTCAGTCCACCAGACCAACTTAACGGATGGCTACTTGGAGACAAGGGCTATCCCCTGAAGACGTGGCTAATGACACCATTGAGGAAACCATCCAACGAAGCTGAGGAGATCCACAACTCCATCCACATATCCACCAGAGCCATAATCGAGCAAATCATCAGTTTGCTGAAGATGCGCTTCAGATGCCTGGATAGATCAGGTGGAGCCCTGCAGTACTCAGCAGCCAGGGTCTCCAGAATCATCGTGGTTTGCTGTGCACTTCACAACATGGCACAGCGTCGTGGCTTGCAGATTCCTGAGGACCAAGTGGCTCGTCACATATCCTCCTCAGATGAGGAGGAGGAGGAGGAGTAGAGCGTAAATGAACATCTTGCAGAGGCCCATCAACCAGCGGCAGCAGTACCCGAGAACATTGCTGCCCGGGATGCAAGGAACGCACTCATCTTGGCCAGATTTGTTTAGCCTAGCCAATCAAGCACTTTTGCCTCGCAGCTTCTTACCTAAGCATCAACAATGGCCAAGAACCAGCGGATTCCTAGCAATTTGACCACCATACTGACAATTGCAAGTAATCCTACGCCCTCAATGTGAAAGTGCCATTCGCAAAATGACACACGCCACAACTACAGCAGTATCCATCAGATTTTTTATTTACATTATTCATCTGATGGCTTTTTCACAGAAAACATCAAATTTCACCCAAGTGACTATTTGTGCAGTATCTTTCTCTTACGCGTGCTCCTACGTGGTGCTTCCCCCGTGGCTTCAGCAGATGTGGAGGCCCCTTGCTCACTTTCCTGCTGCTCCTGTCTCGACACCTTTGGTGGGCGTGCTCTGGGGTTGTGAACCTGTGAGGGCTCGTCAACAGTCTGCTGCTCCTGCGGCTGTGCAGGGGTTGAGACGCCGATCTCAATTGGGTGTGGACTCTGGTGGGGCTCTGACCGAGAGCTCTGCAGTGGCATGGAAGTGTGAGCGCTTGGAGAGGAGCCCCCACTTCCTTGATGTCTGCCACCAACTTCCCTCTCATGGGTCAGGTCCCCCTCAGCGCTTGCAAGTGGCTTGAGAGCACCTTGCTGCATATCAGGGGGCCATGGGGAGTCGTATCTGCACTGGCAGTCCTGCTCAGAAGGACTTCCATGAAGGTTTAGTTTCTCTGTTCAATAGATGACCATCGCTCCTCCAGAGATGTCATTCTATTCTGAATATTCACCATGTTATCTGCACTCTGGCGACTTATCACCTCCATGGAGGTTGCCATCCTTTCCATGGTGATGCGTTCATGTGCCACTGACTCCACAAAGGCTCTGCTCATGTTTGCAATGGACTCCTCTGTAATGATCAGTAACCTGTCATTCTGGAATGGTACACTAAGTGGTGCTGTATGTATATAAGAGTGGGCTACCCACGATGCACTAGGCTACCCACAAGGCAGCAGTCAAGATGGAGGCCTCTACAGATACTGTACCTAGTCCACATGTGCTCAATAAAGTCTCTAGCAAAAGCTAGCTGTTCTTAATAAAAACGACTAGTTATTAATGAACATAACATCCTCCATTCACTCGACACTCGCAGCGACCCTGGAGACAAAACCTGCCAGAGACTCCTGCATCTGTTCCTAGAGTTCCAGCACCGCTGATCTTATGGATGGACCCAGAGGCAGAAGGTCGACATGCAGCTGAGCCGAGCTGGCAGAGTCCTGCGCCCTCCGACTAGAACTCTCCACTGCTGTCCCTGTCTCCACAATCTGCTGATGCTCACTTGTGAGCTGTGATACACCAGGTGACAACACTACTCTATGTCCCGAAGGTCCCACCAAGGTGTGAGTGTCTGCCCTGGTGCTGGGTGCGCTGAATTCTGCTGACGCTGCGCCCTCAGAGGTTGCAGCTTCCTCCGAGGAGTCTGGAAGCTCAGACTCTTTCTCCTGGACAGTGGGGATGGGTGCTTGCGATAGTCCTGTGGGGGAGTAAAGGAAAGAGTCAGAGATGTGATGCCAAGGTTACATGCACATTGCATATTGCAGATGATCATAGGTCCATCTGTTAGAGCTTCAGAATCATTATCAGCGACTCAGGCAATGTCAATGAGAGAGAAGGAAAACTATTCTGTCACCAGCTTGCGATGATGCACCCCTCTGTCCATCCCCCACTTGCGCATCTTCCTCCACTCCTGCGATCTCCAGGACCGCCTCCTCCCAGGGGGTGAGGTGGGCTACTGAGGGTGGCCCTCTTCCTGTCCTCGCTCTTTCCCTCTTATTGTGAGCTCTCTTTTCCTGCAATCAGGGAGACAAGTGGCGTTTGAGTGAGAATGAAGGAGTGAGTGTAGAGAATCCATAGCATAGATAACTAGAAGGAGACAAAGATGGAGTGAGGTGGCAAGACCAAGGGCCCTCCCTGTGTGTTGTCAGTTGTTTTCATAGCATCACAGTGATAGGGAGTGTGAGGGCTGCATAGTCATATAGCTAGGTGAATGTGACCATAGAGAGAGAGGGAATGGGTAAGGGGGCATGGATTTCAGTGTCAAGTGGGATGTGGAGGAAGAGGTTGCTAAAGCTGAGTGCTGGTGAGGGAAGGCAATGGGGATCAGATTGCGGGTGATGGGAAATTCATACTCACTTTTCCAGTGCGCAGAAGGTCATGAAACCTCTTCCTGCATTGAATCCAGGTTCTGCGGGTTACTGATAATGAGTTGACCTCCTCTGCCACCTGGACCCACACAGCCTTGGTCTGCTGGGGAGGCTTCTTCCTCCCTGAAGAGGGGAAGAGCACCTCTTTATGAGCTCTTGCTCCCTCAACTAAAGCCTGCAAGGCAACGTCATCAAACCTTGGAGCAACCCCAGCTCTCTGGCTGGCCATTCTTCCTCCAGGTCCCTGTAGCATGAAAGGCCAAAAGGTTGGCAGTCTGCAGAAGAACCCAGGCTTGTTGCAGACCTTAAATGCAGCAGCAATTATGACGTCATCGGAGGCGACTTTCAGACTTGAAAAACTCATTTGCCATGGGTTCCCACACGTTGGAACTCAATTGGCCAATTAAGTTAAAATCGCATCAATCTCCCACATCGATTTAGATTCGGGTGGATAACACGAAATGTGAATTACACGACCCCAGCCCGCCCCTGAATTAAAATCCAGCCGTTTGAGACCTCTGCACAACTTGCTTTCCTTTAAACATAGAAACATAGCAACATAGAAGATAGGAGCAGGAGTAGGTCATTCGGCCCCGCCATTCAATGCGATCATGGCTGATCATCCAAATTCAGTATCCGGTCCCTGCTTTCTCCCCATACCCCTTGATCCCTTTAGCCTTAAGAAATATATCCAACTCCTTCTTGACTATATTTAATGTATTGGCCTCTACTGCCTTCTGTGGTAGAGAATTCCACAGGTTCACCACTCTCTGGGTGAAGAAATTCCTCCTCATTTCTGTCCTAAATGGCCTACCCCTTATCCTTAGACTGTGACCCCTGGTTCTGGACTCCCCGACCATCGCGAACATCCTTCCTGCATCTAGTCTGTCCAGTCCTGTCAGAATTTTATAAGTTTCAATGAGATCCCCTCTCATTCTTCTAAACTCCAGCGAGTACAAGCCCAATCGACCCAATCTCTCCTCATACGTCATTCCTGCCATCCCAGGTATCAGGCTGGTGAATCTTCGCTGAACTCCTTCCATGGCAAGAACATCCTTCCTCAGATAAGGCGACCAAAACTGCACACAATACTCAAGATATGGTCTCACCAAGGCCCTGTATAACTGCAGCAAGGCATCCTTGTTCCTGTACTCAAACCCTCTTGCTACGAAGGCCAACATGCCATTTGCCTTCTTAACCGCCTGCTGCACCTGCATGCTTACCTTCAGCGACTGGTGCACAAGGACACCCAGGTCTTGTTGCACTTCCCCTTCTCCCAATCTATTGCCATTCAGATAATAATCTGCCTTCCTGTTTTTGCCACCAAAATGGATAACCTCACAAACCTAGACTCCACTGCCCTCTCAGGTGGACGTAAATGATCCCATGACACTATTTCGAAGAAGAGCAGGGGAATTCTCCCCCAGTGTCCTGGCCAATATTTATCCCTCAACCAACATCACTAAAACAAATGACCTGCTCATTATCACATTCCTGTTTGTGGGACCTTGCCGTGTGCAAATTCTGTGTGAAGCTCCTAAAAGGTAGGGAATTGGAGGGAATTCTGGACATCAGCGAGCCCACTCCTATGAGGAGCAAGCTATGGAGCTGATGTGGGAGACACACTGCTGTAGGGACATGGTGACAGTGATGTGACTCTGCAGGTGGTAGGTTAATGGGTGCACACCTATACAGTCGCCGTGGTATCGCTGCAAAGCAGCACTCAACCATCAGCTTCCAGACCCTTCTCTGTCTCCTTAATCCCAAGGAGGTTACGCTCACCCAGTATTACCTTTTGCCCTCCTTTCCTGCAGATCCAAGGCATCAATGGAGGACAGAAGATGATGAAGTGGAGGAAGGTGACAATGATGATTTCCAGCAAATAAAATGTTTTTTGTCTGTTTTTTTGTTTTTCATACAGACCCCAGCATCTGCAACATTTGACCCCTTGTGACCCCACCTCATTGTTCTTTGATGTAATGTTTTCCTGACTGACCTGTTTGGACACCATTTACACCTTTGATTGCTGTGATTATCTCTCTGCCGAGGTGTGATAAATGGCAGTTAGAAAGATTACCTGTAAACATCTGACATTATTCTCTGACTATATAAGCTGGCCTAGAAATTCAGTGCCCTTAGCACCGATTTTGCGGCGCTAGAGGGCCTAGCGCTGCAATTGGCGCCGGTTCCTAAATTGCCTGGGGCCATTCTGCGGCGGTAGACCGGTAGCGCTGCGCCGGCACCGATGACGTCATCGGTGTGTGCAGCGTCCCGGTTGCCGTGGTAACCCGGCCCCAAGCCGAAATTCAGTTGCGCCCGCCTCGCCCGTGGCAGGCGCAACTAAGACTCTGGCAACAGAGTCTTCCCCCAGTGTGCGCCGGCGCATAAAGGTGGAGCGGCGGCCGGCCGCGTTCCCGGCGGCCGCCTGCCCGCACCTCCCTTCCCGGACTCCTGCATTCCCCCCCCGTGGCCCTGATCAGTGTCTCATGCGAGCCCGGCACTTCCCCAAGGTGCCGGGCTCAGATGTCGGGTCAATCCGCCGGACAGTTGTCGGCTGCAGGCAGCTCCTCCTTAACAGGAGGAGGAGGCCTGCAGTTCCCCCGCCTGCCGCACCGCATCGGGTGCCGCAGCGGGGGATTAGCGCCGGGAAACCCAAGTTCACGCCCGTTTTGAGGCGCTAAAGGAGGGTTTTAGCGCCCGCCGCCGTCTGGGCCCGGC
This sequence comes from Somniosus microcephalus, assembly GCF_052327205.1. Taxonomy (NCBI): domain Eukaryota; kingdom Metazoa; phylum Chordata; class Chondrichthyes; order Squaliformes; family Somniosidae; genus Somniosus; species Somniosus microcephalus. The sequence continues at coordinate 176,905,542 of NC_140989.1, forward strand.
GCACCCGAATTTTCGTCGGGCGCTGCCGCATTACCGCTGGCGCAAACTTTCTGGCGCTACAGCCCTGGCAAGACCAGAACCCAATTTCTAGGCCGCTGTGTTTTTATGCATCTCTCCACTTCACCTGACGAAGGAGCAGCGCTCCAAAAGCTTGTGATTTCAAATAAAGCTGTTGGACTATAACCTGGTGTTGTGTGACTTCTTACATTTGTCCACCCCAGTCCAACACCGGCATCTCCACACAATGATGAGAAGGAGGAGGAGCAGGAGAGAAGAAAATCCTTCCTCATGGACTACTGCAATGAAGTCTTCCACAGAACCTTTTAGGCCACCAACCAACTAACTATTAAATGCTCAAGCCCTCAAAACGAAACATAAGCTCAGGACATTGCCCTCCGCAAATAATTAGAGCTCATATTCAGTATTCTTTTGTAATGTGTTTATGCTGCAATATTACCCAAATGCAGAGTCTCTCCTTTACCCCCAGTGTCTGTTGTCCTCATACTGTTAACATTAATTGCTTGCAGTGTAATGAAAACAGACCACTCAAATATTACCTTTTAAAAAAAAAATAGATAGCCTGAAGCTGCAGTCCTCCCTCGATTTAATTGCTGGCTAATTATTGAATTCTGCTTCTATCTATCGACATAATTCAGAGTACTTCACATGTGTATGGTGGCATGTTCCATCTGTAGCAAAGGGAGGGTGAACAAATGCTGGAGGGTGAATTTGGTCTTTGTCAGTAGTGGGAAATGGACTGATAGCGAATAATTTTAAGGACCTCGATTAGATCAACCCTAAACCATCTAAACTCAAGGAAATGCAAGCCAAGTTTATGCAACCTCTCCTCAGAATCTAATTGTTTAAGTCCTGGTATCATTCTAGTGAATCTGCACTGCCCCCCTCCAAGGTGAATATATATTTCCTGAGGAGCGGCGGCCAGAACTGAACACAATGCTCCAGATGGGGTCTGACCAAGGCTCCGTACAACTGAAGCATCACTTCCTCCCCTTTGTTACAACCCCCTTGAGATAAAGCCCAACATTAGCCTTTTTGATTACATTTTGTACCCGTTCACTTACTTTTAGTGCTCACAATATAGAAAATATTCCAACTGGTCTTTCTCACACGTCCCCACATTGAACTCCACCTGCGAAAGGAGGTCCCAGGCACTGACGCCTCTTGAGGCAGCTTTGGACATCACCGGGTGCAAGAGTATCATGGGAATAGAGAAGGATGAAACCAGAAGCCTTACCCAAGCTTGGGCTAGAACCATCACGGGCCTTTCTTGCCCCCTACTCAGGTCACTGACACACAAGCATGGATTAAACAACAATAACTTCAATTATATAGCGCCTTTAATGTAGTAAAACGTCCCAAGGCGCTTCACAGGAACGTTAGCAGACAAAATTTGACGCCGTGCCACATAAGGAGATATTAGGACAGATGACCAAAAGCTTGGTCAAAGAGGTAGGTTTTATGGAGCATCTTAAAGGAAGAGAGAGAGTTAAAGAGTTGGAGAGGTTTAGGGAGGGAATTCCAGAGCTTAGGGCCTCGGCAGCTGAAAGCACGGCCACCAATGGTGGAGCGATGAAAATCGGGGATTCGCATTTAGAGAAGCGCAGAGATCTCAAAGGGTAGCAGGGCTGGAGGAGGTTACAGAGATAGGGAGGGGCAAGGCCATGGAGGAATTTGAAAATGAGGATTAGAATTTTAAAATTGAAACACCGGGAGCCAGTGTAGGTCAGTGAGCACCGGGGTGAAGGGTGAACGGGGCTTGGTGTGAGGTAGGATACGGGCAGCAGAGCTTTAGATGAGTTCAGGTTTATGGAGGGTGGAGGGTGGGAGGCCGGCCAGGAGAGCGTTGGAACAGTCAAGTCTGAGGTAACAGTGCACGCAGTATATTGTGAGGGAAAGGACTTCTTGAAGTACTTTTTGAGGCAGTATTTCGACACGCGTTCCACTTTGGAGAGTGGAAAGGTACAACAGCCTGTGTCCCTTGAGCACGCCAGCACCTCGCAGCCCTCTGCTTTGCTCTCTTCACATTTTCCCAAGCACCATACCTTGGCAGATGTGGAGAGTGAGCATCAGAAGTTAGCTCCAAGGTGGTTCACAGTGAATGAGTGAGGAAAGGGAGAAAGGGCTGAGGACAGCTTAAAACGGTGGAAAGAAAATTGGACAGCCAACAAATCAGGTGCGTAAGCTCCATCTTCAAATTCCTGCTCTGTGGTCCCATCACATGAAGGCCTGTGTCAGGAGCAGTAACTTGTAAAGTGTATCCTTTAATATTGTTATAGGGGAAAAAAACTATGGCCCACACTTTACCTTCCCTCTGTTACTGACCATCACATCGTCCTTTTGGCTACAATGCTGAAATAAAAGCCACCACAAAGCAAACCTTCCAATCCAACTTTATACATCTATCCATCCAATATGACATCAAGGAATCAACTCATCACCCTTATGAATGACTGTCTTGTGTGTGCCTTTGCCTATCCTAGTGATGTCACGCAGTGCTCCCCCAGTGGATGCAGCATGGCTGGTGGAAAGCTGCTGACTTTCAATGGGAGACACTGCAAATGGCCTTGCTGGCCGACCTTGAGGAACTGGTATCTGGGAGTGTGAAGTCGAGTGATGGTGTTTGTTTCTCCTTCACTCTTGTAGTGTATGTAACCTGTACTACCTTAAGAGGATACCTTAAGGTGATGGACTACTTTTTGATGGCTCCTGTACATTACATAAGAACATAAGAACATAAGAAATAGGAGCAGGAGTAGGCCAATCGGCCCCTCGAGCCTGCTCCGCCATTCAATAAGATCATGGCTGATCTGATCCTAACCGCCAATCCACTATCACAGAACCATCTCCTGTATCTAACAGAATTAGACACACGAAATAGGAGCAGGATCAGGCTACACGGCCCCTGGGCCCGCTCCGCTACCAACAGGGCCATGACCATTCCGAACCTAGACTCATGTCCAAATTCCTGCCCGCTCCCCGTAACCCTTAATTCCCTTTGCTTCTAGGAAACTGTCTATTTCTGTTTTAAATTTATGTAATGATGTAGCTTCTACAGCTTTTTGGGGCAGCATATTCCATGGACCTACCACCCTCTGAGTGAAGTAGTTCCTCCTCATCTCAGTTTTGAAAGAGCAGCCCCTTATTCTAAGACTATGCCCCCTAGTTCTAGTTTCACCCATCATCGGGAACATCTTCCCCGCATCCACCCGATCCAACCCCTTCACAATCTTATATGTTTCAATAAGATCGCCTCTCATTCTTCTGAACTCCAATGAGTAGAGTCCCAATCTACCCAACCTCTCCTCATATGTCCATCCCCTCATCCCCGGGATTAACCGAGTGAACCTTCTTTGTACTGACTCGAGAGCAAGTATGTCCTTTCTTAAGTATGGACACCAAAACTGTACACAGTATTCCAGGTGCGGTCTCACCAATACCTTGTACAACTGAAGCAATACCTCCCTATTTTTATATTCTATCCCCCTAGCAATGAAAGCCAACATTCCGTTGGCCTTCTTAATCACATGCTGCACCTGCATACTAACCTTTTGAGTTTCGTGCACCAGGACCCCCAGATCCCTTTGTACTTCAGTACTTTCCAGTTTCTTGCCATTAAGATAATAACTTGCTCTATGATTTTTCCTGCCAAAGTGCATAACCTCACACTTTCCAGTATTGTATTCCATCTGCCAAATCTCTGCCCACTTACTTAGCCTGTCTATGTCCCCTTGCAGGTTTTTTATGTCCTCCTCACTCACTACTTTCCCTCCCATCTTAGTATCATCTGCAAACTTTGATATGTTACACTCGGTCCCCTCCTCCAAATCGTTAATATAGATTGTAAAGAGTTGGGGACCCAGCACTGACCCCTGCGGAACACCACTAGTTACTGATTGCCAGTCTGAGAATGAACCATTTATCCCAACTCTCTGCCTTCTGTTAGATAACCAATCCTCTATCCATGCCAGAATATTACCCCCAAACCCGTGATTTTTTACCTTAAGCAATAATCTTTTGTGTGGCACCTTGTCAAATGCCTTATGGAAGTCTAAATACACTACATCCACTGGTTCCCCTTTATCCACCCTATATGTTACTTCCTCAAAGAACTCCAGCAAATTTGTCAAACATGACTTCCCCTTCATAAAACCATGCTGACTTTGTCCTATTAAATTATGATTATCCAAATGTCCTGTTACTGTCTCCTTAATAATGGACTCCAAAATTTTACCTACCACAGATGTTAGGCTAACTGGTCTATAGTTTCCAGCCTTCTGTCTACTGCCCTTTTTAAATAAGGGTGTTACATTAGCAGTTTTCCAGTCTGCCAGGACCTTTGCCGAGTCCAGGGAGTTTTGGAAAATTATTACCAATGCATCCACAATCCCTACCGCCACTTCCCTCAAGACCCTAGGATGTAAGCCATCAGGTCCAGGTGATTTATCCGCCTTGAGTCCCATTATTTTACCGAGTACCACTTCCTTAGTGATTTTGATCATGTTTAGCTCCTCCCCCCCTATAGCCCCCTTTTTGTCCAGTGTTGGGATATTCTTAGTGTCTTCTACTGTAAAGACTGATATAAAATATTCATTCAGTGTTTTTGCCATCTCCATATTTCCCACCATTAATTTCCCGGTCTCATCCTCTAAGGGACCAACATTTACTTTAGCCACCCTTTTTCTTTTTATATAACTATAAAAACTCTTACTATCTGTTTTTATATTTGTTGCTAATTTACTTTCATAATCTATCTTCCCTTTCTTAATCAATCTTTTTGTTATTTTTTTGCTGTCTTTTAAAGTTTTCCCAATCCTCTATCCTCCCACTAGATTTGGCTACCTTATATGCCCTTGTTTTTAGTCGAATACTATCCTTAATTTCTTTACTTAGCCACGGATGGCTGTCTTTTCTTTTACACCCTTTTCTTCTCAGTGGAATATATATTTTTTGGAAGTTGTAAAATAACTCCTTAAATGTATACCACTGATCATGTATCGTCTTACCCTTTAATCTATTTTCCCAATCCACTCTACTCAATTCCGCTCTCATACCTTCATAGTCTCCTTTATTCAAGCTTAGCATGCTTGTTTGAGATCCAACCTTCTCACCCTCTAATTGAATATGGAATGTTATGGTCACTCATTCCAAGGGGATCCTTTACTAGGACATTTTTAATGAATCCTGTCTCATTACACAGGACCAGATCTAAGGTTGCTTGCCCCCTGGTCGGTTCAGTTACATACTGCTCAAGAAACACATCCCTAATACACTCAATGAGCTCATCCTGTAGTACCGGTGGTGACCACACCGGTATATAAACCCTGCAGAGCAAAGTGTAGCTCAGTTCAACTCTGACCCTCAATCACTGAAGACCTGTTTACTTACTCCTGTAGTCTGTGTCCTGTTGTTCAGTATAACTGCATTTGAAAACACAGACTCAACAGTGGCGACGAGTCTGATCTTACCTAGCGGCAGTTTTGCATCAAAGGAAGCTTCGTCCTCAGAAATGGGCGTCGAACAAGGGCATCCGCCCTCAACATCCTGCTGAGCACTGCATCGCACGGGAGGCCATCGGGAACCCGGGTTGGTTTCTGGCCACGAAGTCAAACATCAGTGAGCATCCCTTCGACGACAGCGGCGGGTAAGCCCGATCGAGCGGCACGGGGGGGAAGTCGGCCGAGTTGTCAGTGGGAGAAGGGGAGGGAAGACGACAAAAAGGGCGGAGAACACGACCGCAGCCAGTGTCAGGGGCCAGACTGCAATCGGGGCAGAGACGCGCAGCAGCCAGAAAAGCGGTTATGGCCACAAGGACCGCGGGAGCGGCGGGGAACAAGAACAGCAGCGCAGGGGAAAATAAAGGACCGCTGGGAGGCGTGGACGGCAACAGCGCAGGAATCGCCATTTTGAGTCGGCGGGGGAAGAAGACAAGCGCGGGAAAAGCCGCCAAGCACGGGAAAAGCCGCCATCTTAAATAGGAAAAAAAAATAAAAATAATAATAATATCTGAAGGGAAAGGAGAAACTCAGCAAGGATGCCAAAAACGGGTAACATCACTGCTTTTGATAACGATGTGGAAGATTGGGCCACTTATGTGGAATGCATCGAAGTTTACTGTACAACGAATGAGGTACCGGATGATAAGAAAGCACTAACCCTATTAAACTCGATGGGTGCGAAGACGTATGGGTTATTAAGGAACCTTGTAACACCAGTGATGGGCCTTCAATAACCACAAAACTAGAAGTTATAGACTTAAACAAGTTGGCTTTTAATCACTAAGATCAGAGCTAACATCTCAACACGCCGACTGGTTCACAGGAATGAGTCATACAGATCCTGGGATCTTTATGTAAAAGAAGTCAGGGGCGGAGCCAAGAGCCAAGACCTGGAACCTCCCAGGTTAGTCAGGAAAGAGGAAGTGAAACTATACACAGTGGGGGAGGGTAATATACATGAGTGCAAAACGAATACAGGATCAAGACAAACAGATTTCATTACATTCACCCCTTCTATAGATTCAGTCCATCGGGGTGATGTTTCTTAAAATTTGGTATAAGTAAGTCTGTCAGGAGGTTTTGCAGTTCTCAGTGATCGGTGCAAAGCTGGTTGGGGTGCCTCTAGGGGAGTGGATTCTGGTTCCTCCGCTGTCCGGGCCTCCGCAGTGTCTTCCAGGTTATCTGCAGTGTCCTCCAGGTTAAAGTTGGGTATTGATACCTCTGGGCGTCCTGTCTCTGTAGTGTAGGTCTTCATCGGGTAGTCTCCCATCGTTCTCTCCGCTCCCCGAGGGAGCGAGGTCTTTTATGGAAACAGTGTCCTCTCGCCCATCAGAGTATTCGATATAGGCGTACTGAGGGTTTGCATGGAGGAGCTGTACCTTTTCCACAAGGGGATCCGTTTTATGGCCTCTCACGTGCTTCCGCAATAGTACTGTCCCCGGAGACGTCAGCCACGTGGTTAGAGATATGCCCGAGGTGGATTTCCGGGGGAAAACGAACATCTTTTCGTGAGGGGTAGCGTTAGTGGCAGTACATAACAGAGACCTTATGGAGTGGAGCACGTCTGGGAGGACTTCCTGCCAGCGGGAGGTCGGAAGGCCTTTTGACTTTAAGGCTAACGTGACAGCCTTCCAAACAGTAGCATTCTCCCTTTCCACTTGCCCATTACCCCGGGGGTTGTAGCTAGTGGTTCTGCTAGTGGCTATCCCCTTCGAGAGCAAGAACTGGCGCAGCTCATCACTCATGAATGACGTCCCCCTATCGCTGTGTATGTAGTTCGGCATGCCAAACATGCAGAATAGATTACAGAGACACTCGATGACCGTGGCACTGGTCATGTCTGGGCAGGGAATGGCGAAGGGGAAGCGGGAATATTCATCAATGGTATTGAGGAAGTATACGTTACGGTCGGCAGAGGGAAGGGGTCCCTTGAAGTCCAGACTTAGGCGCTCGAATGGCCGTGTGGCTTTGATAAGGTGTGCACGGTCAGGCCTGTAGAAACGAGGCTTGCATTCCGCACAGATGCGGCAGGCTCTGGTCATTGCCCTGACCTCCTCGATGGAGTGGGGCAGATTGCGGGACTTTATAAAATGGTATAGTCGGGTGACCCCTGGGTGACAGAGGTCGTTGTGGAGACCCTGTAATTTGTCCGTATGAATGCTGGCACACATTCCCCGCGATAGGGCGTCTGAAGGTTCATTAAGGGCTCCCGGCCTGTACATAATATCATAGTCGAACGTGGATAGTTCGATCCTCCACCTGAGTATTTTGTCATTCTTGATTTTCCCCCTTTGTTTGTTATTAAACATGAAAGCCACCGACCGCTGGTCGGTGAGCAGGGTGAAACGTTTGCCGGCTAGGTAGTGTCTCCAGTGTCGCACTGCCTCCACTATAGCCTGTGCCTCCTTCTCGACAGAAGAGTGCCTGATTTCAGGTCCCTGAAGGGTTCAGGAGAAGAAGGCCACAGGTCTCCCAGCCTGATTGAGGGTCGCAGCTAAGGCAAAGTCTGACGCATCGCTTTCGACTTGAAAGGGAATGCATTCGTCCACTGCACACACTGCAGCCCTTTCAATGTCCTGTTTAATACTGGTGAAAGCCTCCCGAGCTTCAGCTGATAGTGGGAAGGATGTCGATTTAATGAGGGGTCGGGCCTTATCAGAGTAATTGGGCACCCATTGGGCATAATACGAAAAAAATCCCAGGCACCTTTTTAAAGCTTTGGGATTGTGTGGCAGGGGCAGTTCCTTTAGGGGGCGTAATCGGTCAGGGTCCGGTCCAATTACCCCATCTTCCACCACACAGCCGAGGATACAGAGATGGGTTGTGTTGAAGACACATTTGCCTTCGTTGTAGGTTAGTTTCAGCTTTAGGGCAGTTTTTAAAAATCTCGCAAGATTTAGATCGTGGTCTTGCTGGTTGTGCCCACAGATAGTGACATTGTCCAGATAGGGGTAGGTAGCTTGTAGTTTATTCTCGTCAACCATGCGGTCCATCTCACGTTGGAAGACCGAGACCCCATTTGTTATTCCAAAGGGCACTCTGAGAAAATGGTAGAGGCGCCCGTTCGCCTTGAAGGCGGTGTATGGGCGGTCCTCCGTTCTAATGGGGAGCTGGTGATACGCGGATTTGAGGTCGATAGTCGAGAAGACTCGGTATTGCGCAATCTGGTTGACCATTTCTGATATGCGGGGTAAAGGGTAGGCGTCCAGCTGGGTATAAATATTAACAGTCTGGCTGTAGTCAATTACCATCCGTTTCTTTTCGCTATTTTTAACTATGACTACTTGGGCACGCCACGGGCTGGTACTGCATTCAATAATGCCTTCCCGCAGGAGTCTGTCCACTTCCGCCTTGATAAAGTGTCTGTCTTCCAGACTGTACCATCTACTTTTGGTCGCTATGGGCCTACAGTTCGGAGAGAGATTAGCGAATAAAGAGGGCGGGCTGATTTTTAAGGTTGATAGGCCACAGACTGTGAGTGGCGGCTGGGACCCGCCATACGCTAGCGTGACACTTTCATGGTGGCACTGGAAGTCCAGGCCCAAGATTACATTAACACAGAGTTCTGGCATCATGAGGAGTTTAAAATCCTTGTAGTCCGTGCCTTTTACAGTCAGTGTTACCACACAGTAGCCCAAAATGTCCGAAGTGTGGGGCTTAGCAGCCATAGCAATTCTGCTCCGTGTAGGGGTTACCGTTAATGAGTGCTGCCGTACCAGGCTAGGATGGATAAAACTCTCGGTACTCCCACAGTCAATTAAACATTTCGTTAAATTCCCGTTTACCTGTATGTCCATCATGGATTTTGTCAACGGGTGTGGCCTGGATTGATCCACCGTGATTGAAGCCACTGTTGGGCCCTGGGTGGCCGTTGAGTTGGGAAAAGATGGCGGATCCCAAGATGGTGGCCCGCACGGCACGCACGAGGCGGTGACGGAGTTGGAAATCGGATTCCCCCTGCAGACTTTGCTAAAATGCCCCTTTTTCTTACATTTGAAGCATGTAGCGTCCTTCGCTGGGCATCGTTGTCTGGGGTGCTTGGCCTGGCCGCAGAAGTAGCATTTCGGGCCTCGAGACATTGCCGCTGTAGTAGGACTCCTGGGTGAACTTCTGTGTGGGGACTCCGGCGGCGTAGAGCTGGTCTGAGACCTGGATGGGGAAGATGGCTGATTCCAAGATGGCGGCCCCCTCGGCGCGCACGAGGCGGTGAGGGCCGCATGGCCAGAAGAATAAGAGTCAGAGTTTTTCTGGGCCACGTCCAGCGATCGCGCAGTGGCCACTGCCTTTTTTAAGTCCAGGACCTCCTTCTCCAGCAGTCTCTGCCGGATATAATTCGATTTTAGGCCCGTGATGAAGGAATCGCGGACCAATTCATCAGAGTACGCGTTGGCCGTCACGGCCTTGCAGTTACAGTCCTGGACCAGGTCCTTTAGGCCCTGTAAGAAATCGTCCATTGATTGCTCTGGTCGCTACCTGCGTGTAGCCAGCAGATGTCTGGCGTACACTTCGTTTACCGGCCTCTGGTATTGGGCCTTCAGGATAGTAAGAGGTGGCGTCCCGGATGAACGAATAAATCCGATGACTTACGCGAGTAGTCAGTAGACTCAGTTTATCCACCTCGCTAGCGGATGAGGCCCCCGCGAAGAGTTCGAAGCATTTGAGCCCGTGTCCAAATTGATTTGATGCTTCAGCAGAATGTGGATCCAAGTCCAGACGCTCTGGTTTTAGGAGTCGATCCATCCTAGTATTCCTTAGTGATTAAAATTGATGGGCCTTCAATAACCACAAAACTAGAAGTTATAGACTTAAACAAGTTGGCTTTTAATCACTAAGATCAGAGCTAACATCTCAACACGCCGACTGGTTCACAGGAATGAGTCATACAGATCCTGGGATCTTTATGTAAGAGAAGTCGGGGCGGAGCCAAGAGCCAAGACCTGGAACCTCCCAGGTTAGTCGTGAAAGAGGAAGTGAAACTATACACAGTGGGGGAGGGTAATATACATGAGTGCAAAACGAATACAGGATCAAGACAAACAGATTTCATTACAACCAGACAAACCGGTAGGGAAGAGTTTCGCAGATATTGTTATTATCCTGCAGGAGCATTTAAACCCCATGCCGTTGCTGATAGCAGAACGATTTAAATTCTACAAAAGAATTCAACTTAAAGAAGAAAGCAACGCTAAATTCCTAACAGAACTGCGCAAGTTATCAAAGTACTGCCAGTTCGGAACAGGACTAGCAGACGCACTGAGAGATAAGTTTGTGTGTGGGCTCCTAAGGGAAGGAACCCAGAAGCGACTGCGAGAGGAAAAGGACCTTACGCTGGACAAAGCTTTCAGCATTGCAGCATCCCACGAGGCAGCAGCACGGGGCGCTGCAAAGATACAGCAAAGGCCATTGGAATTCAGCACCAATGAAATGGCATTGGGCACAGTAAAGTGCTATCGTTGTGGAAGGACAACGCATGACCAGAACCAGTGCTGGTTCAAAGATAAAGAATGCAGGAAATGTGGCAAACTTGGTCACATAGCGAGAGTATGCCGGTCAGGAAAGAAGACCAGCAACAAAAAGTCACCGCAGGAGAAGTACAAAAAAGTACACAAGGTGACAGAGAACAGTTCGGATGAACAGAAGACGGATTCAGACTCCAGCAGTAAGGAACTGGGTTGTCTGAAAATATATAATGTGGGTAACACAGCAGACCACCAAACTATCTGGGTCATGCTTCGGATAGCAGGAGTCCAAGTGAAGATGGAATTGGGCACTGGGTCGGCATTAACGGTCATGAATAAGCAAGATTACAAAAGGTTATTCTCGCACATTCCCCTGAGGGATACGGAGATTGTATTGAAAACATACACGGGGCAAATAGTATACCCCAAAGGAAAGATAAAAGTAAATGTGGCCTACAATGGTAAAGAAAGTCAGAAAATGGACTTGTATGTGTTACCTGATGGAGGTCCACCACTACTGGGACGGGAATGGATCCGGAGAATAAATGTGGACTGGCATTCCATACAAGCACTGACTGTAGATGCCTGTAAGGAGGACGACGTCAAACCTAAACGACTGTCCAAAATCTTAGACGATGCTAAGGAGGTGTTCCAACAGGGACTTGGAACACTGAAAGGAATTACGGCAACCATCAAGGTTGAAGAACATGCAAACCCAAAATTTTTCAAAGCCAGACCGGTGCCTTTTGCGATACGGCCTGCTGTGGAAGCTGAGCTGGAAGGGCTAGAACGTTCAAGGGTACTGTCCAAGGTGGACTGGAGCGCATGGGCTACACCCATTGTTCCTGTCATGAAGCGTTCGTTGAGCAACAAGCCGGGGGAACCTGGGAAGGTTCGCATCTGTGGCGATTTCAAGATCACTGTTAATCTGGTTCATCACATGGTGCAATATCCGCTTCCATGGATTGAAGATATCTTCGCTTCGCTGTCTGGCGGGCAACACTTCACTAAGATAGACCTGGCGCAGGCGTACCTACTGATGGAAGTTGATGAAGCGTCACGTCAGTATCTCACGATCAACACGCATAAGGGCTTATATCGGTATAATAGACTGGTTTTTGGAGTGGCATCGGCTCCAGCGATTTGGCAAAGGGCCATGGAGCAGGTATTGCAGGGAATCCCAGGCACACAATGCTACCTGGATGACATCCTGATTACAGGAGATAACGATAAGGATCACCTCGCGAATTTGGAGCAGGTGCTCATCAGATTGAAAGAATATGGGCTCAGAGTTAATCGCCAGAAATGCGAGTTCTTTCAAAAGCGAATCTCGTACTGTGGCCACGTCATTGACCGGGAGGGGCTCCATAAGTCACCTGACAAGATCGAAGCTGTTGTAAAAGCTCCTGCACCGGAAAATGTATCCCAGTTGAGGTTGTTCTCGGGTTGGTTAACTATTACCACAAATTTCTTCCAAATTTATCCACGGTGTTACACCCGCTAAACACTCTTTTGCAAATGGGAATACCATGGAAGTGGAGCGATGATTGTAAGCGGGCTTTTCAAAAGAGCAAGGCACTGATCACCTCTAAGGAAGTGTTGGCTCACTTTAACCCAACGCTGCCTATTCGCTTAGCTTGTGATGCTTCTCCATATGGTATCGGGGCAGTGCTCTCACATAATTTTCCAGATGGCTTGGAAAGGCCAGTCGCTTTCGCATCCAGATCATTGACCTCCGCTGAGCGCAACTATGCTCAGATAGATAGGGAGGCTCTCAGCCTCGTGTGGGGAGTGAAGAAATGTAACCATTACCTGCAAGGCCAAAAGTTTACGCTGCTGACAGATCACCAGCCGTTGGTTCCCATTTTCAACCCTAAGAAGGATGTTCCGGTAATGACGGCGCAGAGGTTTCAGAGATGGTCCCTTTTCCTAGGGGCACATCAATATGATATTGAATTCAAAGGTACAAAGCAACATGGTAATGCTGATGGGCTGTCGCGCCTGCCACTACCTACAGCGGAAGAGGCACCGGCAGTTGACCCTGTCGAGATATTTCACTCGACCATCATCGAATGCTTACCAGTCACCAATGCGGGTATTGAGAGAGAGACCCGAAATGACCTGACACTGTCTCGGGTCTACGACTTGACAGTGAAGGGATGGCCAGCACATGGCGAACCACTGTTACCAGCATTCTCAGCCAGACGAGAACAGCTGTCCGTATGTCAAGGAACATTGATGTATGGAACAAGGGTGATTATTCCTCCTAAATTAAGTGAGAGAGTTCTGAAAGAATTGCACGAAGGTCATCTGGGGGGAGTCAAGATGAAAAGCCTTGCTAGGGCTTATGTGTGGTGGCCAGGTATCGACAAACAAATAGAGGATCTGACTAAAAGCTGCTCAGGGTGCCAAAAAGTTCAAAATGCACCTCCAATTGCACCGCTGCACCCGTGGGAATGGCCTTCAGCCCCATGGCAACGTGTGCATATCGACTTTGCAGGTCCATTCATGGATTCCATGTTTTTGATAGCAGTAGACACACATTCTAAATGGCCAGAAGTGATTAAGATGTCGACCACTACCTCTGAGAAGACAATCGCAGTTCTAAGAACCATATTTGCAAGGAATGGGTTGCCGGAGCAAATATGTTCAGACAACGGACCACAGTTCGTGTCAGAAGAATTCCAGAAATTCATGAAAAAGAATGGGGTGAAACACTATACATCTGCCCCATATCATCCGGCTACAAATGGGTTGGCCGAGAGATTTGTACAAACGTTCAAAAAGGCGATAAAGGCCATGAGTGAAGACCATATTCCACTACAACACAAGGTGGACAATTTCCTGATGGCATATCGAAACGCCACGCATGCAGTGACAAATCAAAGCCCTGCCATAATGTTCTATAACAGAAGGTTGCGGTCCCGGTTGGATTTGTTAAAACCCAATGTGCGACGGGAAGTCAAAAACAAGCAATTCCAGCATGTAAATAACAAGGCCACTCGTAGTTTTGAAATAGGACAACCAATGTTGGCCAGGGACTATAGGGATGATAAATGGCAACCTGGAACAATTCGTGCATGACAAGGACCCTTGATGTACACGGTAGACGTTGGAGAGAACGTAATACGACGTCATGCTGACCAACTTGTGGAATCAAGAACAAGGGTCGACCCCATGTCTATGGTAGAGACACCAGTTGAAGAACTTATTGAGCCTGTAGCATCTACCTCAGACTCGAATGTATATGATGATGTTAAAACCACAGGAGATCAAGTGGATGAGTCACCCCAGCAACGAGAACCAGAGACCCCTGAAAGGCGTTATCCGGGCCGGATCAGGAGGCCTCCTCAGAGACTGAATCTTTGAACAGTTCTTGTGTGTAAATTGTATATATGTTATCCATGTAATGTTTAATGTGGGGTGTACACTGTTAAGCTAAAAGGGGAGGAATTGTAGTGTATGTAACCTGTACTACCTTAAGAGGATACCTTAAGGTGATGGACTACTTTTTGATGGCTCCTGTACATTGTAGTACCGGTGGTGACCACACCGGTATATAAACCCTGCGGAGCAAAGAGTATCTCAGTTCAGCCCTGACCTTCAATCACTAAAGACCTGTTTACTTACTTCTGTAGTCTGTGTCCTGTTATTCAGTATAACTGCATTTGAAAACACAGACTCAACAACTCTCCTCTCCCTCTTCTTGGTCAACCACTGGCTGAGCAGGCTGCATTTCTTGGGTGTGTGAAATGAGGAAGGCACAAGGGTGGAGTTGTGGTGAGGGGAGGGTGGGAAAGCAAGAGATGCATGCCAGAAGGAGGACAACATATGAGGATACCAGCATCTTGTATCCTTTCAGCCATGCTGCTGGCCAAGGGCTCAGCCATACCCCTTCCAAGAATGGCCAGCACCTCCTCTTCCAAGGGGGTGAGGTGAAGCTAGGAATGGGAGGTGTGCCTCATGTTTGGTACAGGTTGTTGATAGGTGAGTGATTGCGGGGTGGGGGGGGTGTGGTGGGGGAGTCATGCATTGAGAAGTGTGTGAGGCTTGTGGTGCAGTTGGTAGGAGATGGCTTTTGAAGATGCATTCACTGACCTTGACCAGTGGTCTGAGGCCATGAAACTTCTTTGGGCACTGGAGCCAGGTCGTGGGGGTGACACTGCTGGCAGTGACGATCGTGCTCTCTCATCTTATACTAATCTTGAAAAAAGTCTTTGTTGTGTGATGCGGAGTCACCCAGCAGCTGTAATATGAGCAGTGAGCAATAGTGTAACCAAACATTTGCAGTAGAAATGGCAAATAAACCTTCTACAAGAAAACTCAGATAGGAAAGTCTCACTGAGAGATAGGAAGACTCTTATGTCTTAAGGTCAAACCTGGGCCCTATAATTATTTTACAGCCTTGTTTTGTGAATATGGAAATAATTAACCCCCTTTTTATTGTGTAATTCTTTTGCATTTTTTTTAACAAATGCCAATATTTGGATGAACTAAGAGAAAGAAGACTTGCATTTATATAGCGCCTTTCACAACCTTGGGACGTCCCAAAGCATCTTACAGCCAATTAAGTACTTTTTGAAGTGGAGTCACTGTTGTAATGTAGGAAATGCAGCAGCCAATTTGCGCACAGCAAGCTCCACAAACAGCAACGTGACAATGACCAGATCATCTGTTTTAGTGATGTTGGTTGAAGGATAAATATTGGCCAGGACTCCCCTGCTCTTCTCAAAATAGTGCCGTAGGATCTTTTACATCTGCTTGAGAGGGCAGACGGGGCCTTTGTTTAATGTCTCATCCGAAAGATGGCACCTCCGACAGTGCAGCACTCCATCAGTACTCCACTGGAACATCAACCTAGATTATGTCCTCAAGTCTCTGGAATGCGACTTGAACCCACGACCTTCTGAGTCAGAGACAACAGTGCTACCCACTGAGCCACAGCTAAAAAAAAAACTAGCTGATCAAACAGGAGCATGGGAGCAACAGCTGTACATCTCATTTGGAACCATTTCCCCCCATTGTGTGCATTGGGACAGATTTTAAAACATCAACGACAATGAGACAGGGACCATTAATAAAAGAATATTGTTATTCCACTAATGACATCTGTAGATGTTGGCCGAGAGCCACAAGCTGAATTATTTTTAGCTATGGTGCAAGATGCTATCCGCAGTACCCAGTCCACACAGAGTTTAATGGAAAGTGCCAGTAGTCACTGAAGAAGGTGGAGTGTCCCAGGTGATATGTTTACTGTAGAACCTGGAACATGGCAGGAAGCGCAGGCACCTCTTGCTTTCCGAAGAGAAGTGGATTGCATTGAGCTGTTGTGCAAATCCAATTTTATAATAGAAAAAAGAAAGACTTGCATTTCTATAGCACCTTTCACAACCTCAGGACGTCCCAAAGCCCTTTACAGCCAATGAAGTATACTCACTGTTGTAATGTAGGAAATGCAGCAGCCAGTTTGCACACAGCAAGGTCAAACAAATAGCTTTGTGATAATGACCAGACAATCCCTTTTAGTGATGTGAATTGAGGGATAAACATTGGTTAGGACACCAGGGAGAACACCCCTGCTCTTCAATTGAAATAGTGTCATGGGATCTTTTACATCCATATCAGAGGGTTTAATATCTCATCTGAAAGACAGCACCTCTGACAGTGCAGCACTCCTTCAATACTGCACTGGAGAGGCAGCCTAGATTTTTGTGCTCAAGTCTCTGGAGTGGGACTTGAACCCACAGCATTCTGACTCAGTAGGAGAGAGTGCTACCCACTTTTTTTTTTATATAATACTTTATTGAACAGTAAGAACATTTACAACATCGTGATCATTACATTGTATGATACAAATCAATTCCACCGCCCTGCACAGCCATTCCGCCACCACATTTTAACATCAAAACCTGAAGTTTAATTTGTCACCTGTAACATATATTAATTGATTGTACTTTAAAAATTGGTTGTAAAATACTGTCCTTAAATTCCTTTCTGAATAAAACATCCACAGAGCCTTATAATGGTCTTTTAGCTTATATTTAAAATACTCTTAGATTGATTCTCCTCCCCTTAAAAAACAGAGCATTCCTTCTTTGCACAATCACGAATCTAGCCAAACTGAACATTAAATTAATTGCCGCTCCGCTAGACTCTGGCAGACTCTCCTGCAATCCCCATCTCAAAATTGAGTCCCATGGGATTCCCATTCTCGCTGTTCGGTCCCCACCCAGCAAAAAAGCTTCATACAACTGTCGAACATAGTACTTAAAGTCATTTAACTGCGGACATAACACCAGTAAATGGGACAGAGTCTCATCCTGTGTCCCACACATTGGGCAAGTTGCCGTCTCCACTCGTCCAATCTTGCACAAGACCGTCATGGTAAAAATCCGGTTATGAGCCAATTTGAAATCCAGTTCAATCCATTCTGGGCATTTAAAATTCGCCCACACTCCCTTCCAAATCCTATTGAAGTCCAGCTGTGGGTATATACTCTGCCAAAACTCCTGACCAGCAGGTGTCTTGAACCTCCATTCTCTGAATACCTCATAGAAATCTCGAGTATTACAGTTGTCAAATTGGACTAACTCTCCCCCTTTCTCCAGTACAAAGCTTGGAAAAGCAGGACGCATTTTACTTCCTTTGGAGATTTCCGCCTTTATTTCTTCCATCCAATCCTGTGGCATTGCCCTCACAATCTTCTCATACATGATTTCTATTGCTTTTCCTTCTACCTCCTGATTCTCCTCCCACACCATGTCCCTCACTATCGCTTCCGGCAACCAACCTGGAATCACCTCGTATAATACATCTTTCACCGATATAATCCCAGCTTTTATAAAAGCTTGATTAAATAAAACCTCTCCTTCGATGTTGACCCACCTGTTCAAAAATAAGGGCTGTTCTAAAAATTCCTCAGCCCCCTTGGGCATAAACTGCACACTTTTTAAAAACTGAGCCCAAGTCTCTACAATCCCCTTATAAAACCTAGGGAGAAGCTTAATCGATTTCAAAAACATATTATTGTATTCCATATACAATATCCCCTGCCCCCCTATCCCACTTCGTTTTAAAAAAGGCTCAAAACAACTCTTCCAAAAACTTGAATTTGACTTCTGAAGAAATCTCTTCACCCATTTGATTCTAAAGGATTTTTTCTTCAAATCAATATCTGGGAAGTTGAGTCCTCCCTGATTTCTCCGTCCAATGATGGTATTGTAAGCCACCAAGGCTGGTTTCCCTTCCCTTAAAAACCTCACACAAGCCTCTCGGATGGACTTTTCCATCCACTCAGGAATATCCTCCACCATCAATAAGTACCATAGCTTAGATAGCAGGAGAGCAGACACCACTGTTGCTCTTCCTTGCACTTTCAACCACCTTCTTTCCCATCTTCCCAAAATCTTTTTAATTTTCATAACCTTCGGTTCCCAATTTAATCGATTCACTTCTTCCCTGTCTTTCTTGCACCCCATATGCACCCCCAGAACTTCCAAAACCTCCACCACCTTAAAGGGACATTCCCCCAACCATTCCCCCTTACCCCTCCCTGCAACCAGGCATTGGGACTTACTATAATTCACTCTGGCACCTGAAGCTCTACAATATTCCTCCACTACATCCATAGCTTTCCTCACTGACTCCCCATTTCTCAATGTTAAGGTTGTGTCATCTGCATATTGGTGTATCACCGACACCAGCCCGGAGCTGGGTACCACAATCCTAACTACACCTTGTTTCTTTCGCATCATGTAACCTAATGGTTCTGCTACCAATGTGTACAGCAGTGGGGACAGGGGACAACCCTGTCTCACTGATCTCTGTATCGGAAAATACTTAGATAAAAAACCATTACATTTAACACAGCTAAATATGTTTGAATAAAAAATCCTTATCCACTGAATGAAATTTTCCTTGAAACCAAATGCTTCCAAAACCTTCAATAAAAACTCATGAGAGACCCTATCAAAGGCTTTCTCTTGATCTATCTTTAATACATAAGCCTCCCTCCCACTCTCTTCCATGAGCTCTATCGCATCTCGGATTGAGACCACAGAGTCTGCGATGTCCCGGCCTATGACTCCATAGGACTGAGGGCCAAATTATCTCCGGTAACACCTCCTTCAAACGATTTGCCATAACCCTCGCCAAGATCTTATAATCCACATTTAATAGTGTGATGGGCCTCCAATTCTTCAGATCCCGTCTATCCCCCTTATTTTTATAAGCTAAGCTTATGATATCTCTCCTCATAGATGGGGCCAGGCTTCCCTCAATTTTAATTTCCTTAAAAACTTCTAAGAGCAATGGACTTAAAATCTCAAAAAATTCCTTATAAAATTCTGCACTTAGTCCATCGGACCCTGGGCTTTCCCCCCACTTCATTCCACTTATTGCTATTTTTATTTCCGCTAATCCTACTTCTTTATCACACGTGCTTCTCTCATTCTCCTTTAAACCCTTTTCAATAAAAGCAGTAACCTTCTCCATCTCCAAATTGGAAATGTCTTCTTTTGTATATAGCTCTTGATAAAAGCTGCTAGCCGCCTCCAAAATCTCCTCACTTTCATGAATGATCTTCTCCCCAACCTTCAACTCCTCAATTAACGATAATCTCTGTCGCAGCTTCTCTTGCTCTAGAAAATATCTAGTGCCTCTTTCGCCCTCCAATGCATCTCTAGCCTTTGCACGGAGAATGGCCCCCTTGCATTTTTCAGCTTGCAATAATTCCCACTCTTCCTTTAGCACCCGGAACTTAGTCTCAGCTCCCTTATCCCCTCCGTCAACTGCTTTACAGACATCCGTAAACCTTTTGTTTATATTCTCTTCTCGATGCCGGTTAGCTGCCGCTCTCTTTTTCCCATAACGTACCGAAAAACTTTTACCTGATATTTGAAATTGTCCCACCAAACTCTTCTTTCTTTCAAGAACAAAAGTTCCTTCCGAGCATTCTTTATTATATTTATAATCCCTTCTTTATAAGCACTTTCCTTCAGGTATTGATTGTTTAAAATCCACACCCCTGAACCAATCTTAACTCTGCTGTTCCTAATTCTAAGAACCAAAGCCGAGTGATCACTAAAAAATACTTTTTTATAATAAATCTCCATCACCTCCGAACTTAACCCTTCCCGCATTAATACAAAATCTATTCGGCTCTGTTTTAAAACATCACCCACCCAACCTGCTCTGGAGAACTCCCTTTTTATGGGGTTCCGGTCCCTCCATAAGTCTCTCAAATTTAAATTTGCCATCATTTTTATAATCATCCCTCTGGAGTTATCCTCTTTAAAGGTCATCTGGGCTGAAATGTCCATTCCAAGATAAAAATACATTAAATTCCCCCACTATACAAGGATTTTCCACCTCTGCCACTTCAGTGAATAACCCCCGAAAAAACTCACGACGCTTGCAATGGTCGTTCGGTGCATAGATAGTAAAAAGATCGCAATTAAATCCCTCCAATTTTACCCTTAGCCGTAAAAATCTCCCCTCAGTGTCTTTGTCCACCAAGGCAACGTTCTCTTCTATGGACGGACTCACCAAAACAGCCACCCCTCTACGGTTATTGTTTGCACAACTTGCAAACACCTCTCCCTTCCAAACCTTCTGAACTCTTTCTAGAATATCCTCATCCCAAAAGGTTTCTTGCAGACACAAGTCCGTGCCTTTAAAACCCTGCAACAACTGCTGCAATTTCTTCTCACCCCTCAGTCCGTTCACATTGATCGAGACCAATGTAATCATGGCTCCAAAGAAGGGAAGTATGCCCAATAATCTCCCCATCATTTAATCTCTGGCTCTTCCCTCCTCTCATGCTCCTTCTCAACTTTTCGGGCAGCTGTTGCTTTTTCCTGCAGCCTCTGGCTCTTTTTCCCCTCCTGTTTGACCCCTCCCTGCTGTTTCAGCCTCTTCCTTGCCTTAAGTTTGGACCCAGGAGCTGCCCTTTCTCCCTCCTTCTGCCCCTCACTAACCTTTCCCTTTCCACATGATGCCACCCCATCCCCGACTTCCATGTCTCTGTCCCCCTCTAATCCCTCACACTCAAGCTCTTCTGCAACCCCCTGTGCCTGCTCCCCGTCAGATACATAATCCTGCTCCCCGTCAGATACTTCATCTCCCAAAGAGAGTCTTCCTGCTATCGCAGTTTCTCCCACTGTGCCGCCCCCTTCGACCACGTCGCTACCTCTGACCCTTGCACCTTGTTCCCTCACTCCATGGGACAATGGCGCACCTAAATTGTTCCCTTCTGACGTCTCTATCTCGCCGATCCCATTCTGCTGTCCCTTTAAGGCTCCTGCCTCTTGCACCCTCTCCCCGCCCTGCCCCCTCCCACTCACCAAAATGTCCGACTCCCCGCCTCTCCCTGGAGCACTCACTTCCACCACACACCCCGCTCCTGCCTCCTCTCCCCCCGCAGACACCAGACTCCCCAGGGGGAGCCGAACTGCACTAAGGCTCGAGTCTGCACTCGACCCTCACTGCCCGCTGCTGTCTTTATTCCCCTCCATAGCACTTGCCGTGTTTTCCGCCATCTCCATCTCGATCTCCGCTCCGCCAACCTCTGCCTCTTCCTGTGCTCCTTTTTCCTTCATTTTACCGGCTGTGTCCTCCGACTGCACCGCACCTCCGGCCGTTCCTCCTCTCCTGCTCCTTCTCCCATCTCCTCATCACTCATTTCGCTCCCTTCTGCCACACACTCACAGCAGGCGGGGCCTTTACGACACACCCCACAGCTCTCCGCCTTGCAGCTCCGTGCGATATGTCCCGACTCACCGCAATAGTAACAATACAAATCAGGACAGTTTCTTACGAGATGGTCATGTCCCAGACAATAGTAACACACCTTTACTTGGTTATCGTGCAGCACACGAAAGTATTGTACTCCTTCCAGTGTCTCGAACTTCATACTGTAAGGCAAAGACCTCACCCCCTCTGGGAACCGCACCTTTACATACCGGGTTCCGTCTGCTACCCGTGTTCCCGGATAGTACCTCCTCTTTACTTCGGAACAGATTTTAATGTCCCACGACTCCAACTTTTTGCTCAGCACTTCGTCCTCAATGTACACAGGCAAGTTCAAAAATGAAACCACCACCTCTTCTGAATATAGCAGAGTCACCTCCAAAAATTTCTCCCCAACTTTCAGACTGAGCAGCAGTTTTTCCACCTCCTCACGGCCACTGACCGCCACCTCAAATCCCACATTTGGTTTTGGTCGGCAGGCAAAACAGCTTCCCTCACCACAGTCCTCATGAACCGCCTGGATTATATCCCAGGCTCGAATCTTCTTATCTTCACATTGCACCACCACCGTATTTTCTTTACCAAACCTCCTGAGGTCCCGGCCCAAATCTTTGGGCCTTTTTTTTCCCCTTCCCACCACAGTTTCTTCCCTAATAAAATTCCTCTCGGGAATATTGTCCTCTGAGGGGCCCGGCACTCCGGACCCCTCAGCAGCCATCTGGCTGTTTTTTGTGGGCCAATAAGGCCCTAAAACCTGAAAACAACACCGCAAAACCCACCACCAACTTTTTACAAAACTTCCTCCAACACCCAGCTGCAATTAGGCAACCAGTCACACCTGGCTCACTCCTAGCCCCTCCCACCTAGAGAGTGCTACCCACTGAGCCACTGGCTGACACCTTTAATGTGAACTGTGGCTTTAATTAGGGACAAATAAATGACATTGACTGTATGATGCTTCCAATGCATGTTACATAGTCGGGAAGTTCATTACTGTTAATAAGACAAAGTGAACTCCGCACTCTTTCTTCCATTTGTGTTTTTAATTGAGACTTACATGTGCATCTGCTGAAGTCGTGCGAGATACTGTGTTTCTGGAGTTTATAAACTGTGCAGTCCAAAGAGGATTCTTTTTGAAATCAAACTCCTAGTCAATCTATTACCTGCAGAGCACATACAGAAAGGATGTTTCATGGGCAATAATGTGACATAATAAATATCTTTTATGAGAATGGAATCATAGAATCATAGAATAGTACAGCACAGAAGGAGGCCATTTGGCCCATCGAGTCTGTGCCAGCTCATTCGAAGAGCAATCCAGTTAGTCAGAGTCCCCTTTCCCCATATCCCTGCAATATTTTCTCCTTCAAGTATTTATCCAATTCCCTTTTGAAGGTTACTATTGAATCTGTTTCCACCACCCTATCAGGCAGTGCATTCCAAATCCTAACCACTCATTGCGTAAAAAAGTTTTTCCTCATGTCACCTCTGATTCTTTTGCCAGTCACCTCAAATCTGTGTCCTCTGGTTACTGACCCTTCTGCCACTGAAACAGTTTTTCCTCATTTACTCGATCAAAACTGTTCATGATTTTGAACACCTCTATCAAATCACCTCTTAGCCTTCTCTGCTCTAAGGAGAACAACCTTAGCTTTTCTAGTCTATCTGTGTAACTGTAATCTCTTAGCCCTGGAACCATTCTAGTAAATCTCTTCTGTACCCTCTCCAAAGCCTTTATGTCCTTCCTAAAGTGTGGTGCCCAGAATTGGACACAATACTCCAGCTGGGGCTGAACAGAGTTGTTGAGCTGGAGTCTGAGGTGCAGTCATTGCAGGGCATCAGGGACAGGGAGAGTTACCTGGACACTTTGATGCAGGAGGCAGTCACACACCTTAGGTTAGGTAGTGGTACAGGTTTGGTTAGTGGTCAGGGACAGGAGGGTATGACTGCAACACAGGCAGGTAAGGGGACCCTAGGTGAAGTACTGGAGGAGCCTCGGCAATTGTCCTTATCCAACAGGTATGAGGTTCTTGCTGCCTGTGTGGATGAGGGAAAAGCCTGCAGGATGGATGAGCAAACTGATCATGGCACCATGGTGTAGGAGACCATTCAAGTGAGGGGAGTGAAAGGGAATGTAGTTGTGGTAGGGGACAGTATAGTTAGAGGGATAGATACTGTTCTCTGCAGCCGCGACCAGGAGTTCTGAAGGCTGTGCTGCCTGCATGTGGCCCATGTAAGAACCAACGACACAGGTAGAACTAGGAATGAGGCTCTGCTGAGAGAGTTTGAGGAGTTGGGGTCCAAATTAAAATGCAGAACCTCAAAGGTAATAATCTCTGGATTGTTACCTGAGCCACGTGCCAATTAGCATAGGGATAAGCAGATTCGAAGGTTAAATGCGTGGCTCAAAGAGTTGTGTGGGAGGCAGGGGTTTTACTTCATGGGGCACTGGCACCAGTACTGGGGAAAGAGGGAGCTGTTCCATTGGTACAGTCTCCACTTAAACTGGGCTGGGACCAGTGTCCTGGTGAACTGAATAAATAGAGCAGTAGACAGGGCTTTAAACTAATGAAGGGGGGATGGGAGGATTCAGGAAAGAGTAAATTTAAAAGCAGCAAGATAAATGTCAAGGCTCTAGAGCAGAGTAGAGTTTTGGGTAAAAGTAAGGAGAGTGGGTCAGGAAGGGACAGAGAGAGTAACAAAGGTAATAGCGCATCAGTGACTAAGGTGACATCAGGGAAAAATAGAAATAAGTCAAAGCTAAAGGCACTATATCTGAATGTGCGAAGCATTCGCAACAAAATAGATGAATTAATAGCGCAGATAGAAATTCATAGGTTTGATCTAATAGCCATTATGGAGACGTGGTTGCAAAGTGACCAAGGTTGTGAACTAAATATTCCAGGGTACTTAACTTTTAGAAGAGATAAGCAAAATGGAAAAGGAAGAGGGATGGCATGGTGAGCACAGTGGCATAGTGGTTAGCACTGTTGCCTCACAGCGCCAGGGACCCGGGTTCGAATCCGGCCTCGGGCGACTGTCTGTGTGGAGTTTGCACATTCTCCCCGTGTTTGCGTGGGTTTCCTCCGGGTGCTCCGGTTTCCTCCCACAGTCCAAAGATGTGCGGGTTAGGTTGATTGGCTATGATAAATTGACCCTTAGTGTTAGGGGGATTAAATACGTGGGGTTACGGGGATAGGGTGGGATATGTGTTGGTGTAGGGGTTACGGGGTTCGGGTGGGATATGTGTCGGTGCAGGCTCGATGGGCCGAAATGGCCTCTATCTGCACTGTGGGGTTTCTGTGATTCTGTGATAGCCCTGATAATAAAGGATGGGATAAAGACAGTGGAGAGAAAGGATCTTAGCTCTGAAAATCAAGAAGTAGAATCCATTTTGGTGGAGCTAAGAAACAGCAAGGAACAGAAAACATTGGTGGGAGTTGTTTATAGGCCCCCAAACAGTAATTGTAATGTAGGGCAGAGGATAAATCAGGAAATTAGGGGCGCATGTAACAAGGGTAGTGTTATGTTCATAAATAACTAGACATTCTTATTATGAACAGCTAGCTTCTAGCTAGTCATTTATTCAGCCATATGGACTTGGTATACAGCATCCATCTTGACTACTGCCTTGTGGGTAGCCTAGTGCATCATGGGTAGTCTACTATTTAAACATACAGCTAAACATACAGCAACATACAGCAATATACAGCTCTACAGCTCCACCTAGTGTACAATTCTAGAATGACATGTTACTGATCATTACATCCCCCTTTCTTTGAGGTTAAACAAAATCAATATCAATCAATATCAATCAACTTTCAAGAAACACAATAAAGATGATATCAGTAACACTTTTGTTAGTGCTCTATAAACATAAACATTTTCACAACAGTCAACACATTTTCAAAGCTTTACTTTATACTCAAAGATTAAGTCTATCAGGCTTTTTTACTTCACGTGTGGATCTTCTCAACACAGGTAAGTCTGCTGTGTTTTCATGAGAGCCTGTATGTGTGTTTGTGTTAGATTGTTCTGGTGGTGAATGATAAGATTCAGTTGCGGCATTGTCATCAATTTGCTCTTGGATAGTTTCTTGTGTTTTCAGGAGGGAACGGCGGTTCCTCCCGAGAATCTGTCCTTCCTCAGTTCTAACAGTGTATGACCTTGGTCCTACTTCCTCAAGAACTGTAGCTTTCCTGTTCCATGAATCTGGATCCTCAATCCTGACAACATCATCCCTTGTCAATGGTTTCAGAGTTTTGGACGACTTGTCACAGTATGATTTCCGTTTCAGCTTTAACAGTTGAAGTCTGTCTCAGTTCCTTACTCTGCTTTTCTTTTGCACAGCAGGGTACATAAGAACATAAGAACATAAGAAATAGGAGCAGGAGTAGGCCAATCGGCCCCTCGAGCCTGCTCCACCATTCAATAAGATCATGGCTGATCTGATCCTAGCCTCAAATCTTCTATCACTCTCCATCCCACCTGAACCCATGTGATCTCCCGGGAGAGGCGAAAAACCAGATAAAAAACCCAATGGCCAATTTGGGAGAAAAAATCTGGGAAATTCCTCTCTTACCCATCTAGGTGATCGAAACTCTTCCAGGAGATCACTCTGTCCCTATATTTTCTACAGTACTTACCTTCTGTAAAGGCGATCTCCACCCCAGCCAGGAACAGGAATAAAACCATCTCCTGAAATCTAACACAGAATTAGAACACAAGAAGTAGGAGCAGAACCAGGCTACACGGTCCCTGGGCCCGCTCCACTACCCACAGGGCCATGACCATTCCGAACCTAGACTCATGTCCAATTTCCTGCCCGCTCCCCGTAACCCTTAATTCCCTTTACTTCTAGGAAACTATCTATTTCTGTTTTAAATTTATTTAATGATGTAGCTTCCACAGCTTTCTGGGGCAGCAAATTCCACAAACCTACCGCCCTCTGAGTGAAGAAGTTTCTCCTCATCTCAGTTTTGAAAGAGCAGCCCCTTATTTTAAGATTATGCCCCCTAGTTCTAGTTTCACCCATCATTGGGAACATCCTCACCGCATCCACCCGATCAAGCCCCTTCACAATCTTACATGTTTCAATAAGATCGCCTCTCATTCTTCTGAACTCCAATGAGTAGAGTCCCAATCTACTCAACCTCTCCTCATATGACCACCCCCTCATCCCTGGGATTAACCGAGTGAACTTTCTTTGTACTGACTCGAGAGCAAGTATGTCTTTTCTTAAGTATGGACACCAAAACTGTATGCAGTATTCCAGGTGCGGTCTCACCAATACCTTGTACAACTGCAGCAATACCTCCCTGGTTTTATATTCTATCCCCCTAGCAATAAAAGCCAACATTCCATTGGCCGTCTTGATCACTTGCTGCACCTGCATACTAATTTTTGAGTTTCGTGCACCAGGACCCCCAGATCCCTTTGTACTACAGTACTTTCCAGTTTCTTGCCATTAAGATAATAACTTGCTCTGTGATTTTTCCTGCCAAAGTGCATAACCTCACACTTTCCAGTATTGTATTCCATCTGCCAAATCTCTGCCCACTTACTTAGCCTGTTTATGTCACTTTGCAGGTTTTTTATGTCCTCCTCACTCACTACTTTCCCTCCCATCTTTGTATCATCTGCAAACTTTGATATGTTACACTCGGTCCCCTCCTCCAAATTGTTAATATAGATTGTAAAGAGTTGGGGACCCAGCACTGACCCCTGCGGAACACCACTAGTTACTGATTGCCAGTCTGAGAATGAACCATTTATCCCAACTCTCTGCTTTCTGTTAGAGAGCCAATTCTCCACCCACGCCAGAATATTACCCCCAATCCCGTGATTTTTTATCTTGAGCAATAATCTTTTGTGTGGCACCTTGTCAAATGCCTTTTGGAAGTCTAAATACACTACGTCCACTGGTTCTCCTTTATCCACCCTGTATGTTACTTCCTCAAAGAGCTCAAGCAAATTTGTCAAACATGACTTCCCCTTCATGAAACCATGCTGAGTTTGTCCTATTAAATTATGTTTATCCAAATGTCCCGTTACTGTCTCCTTAATAATGGATAGCGTGGTGCGCAACTTGCGACCCATTAGGAGTTCAGCAGGTGAAGAACCAGAGTCTAAAGGTGAGGCTCGGTAGCTCAGCAGGGTGAGATAAGGATCAGACTTGCTTTCTGTTGCTTTCTTCAGTAGCTGTTTGAGAACTTGAACACCTTTCTCTGCCTTACCATTCGACTGAGCATACAAAGGACTGGATGTGATGTGCTGAAAGTCATACTGTGCTGCAAGCTGTTGCCACTCCTTACAGTTGAAGGACGGACCATTGTTGCTAATGGCAATCCTGGGAATTCCATGTCTGGCGATGATGGATTTAACATGCATTATGACACTGCTTGCTGTGGTGCTTGAGAGCAGCGCCATCTCAGGATAGTTAGAATAGTAGTCAATCACTATTAGATAGTCTTTACCATTTAAATGAAAAAAGCTCCATACCAACCTTCTGCCATGGTGCTGTTGGTATGTCAGCTACTATCATTGGTTCCTTTGCTTGTTTGTTTTGGTGTTTCTGGCATGTCTCACATTTGCCTATCATGTTCTCAATGTCCTTATTTATGCCAGGCCAATAAACAGTGTCTCTTGCTCTCCTTTTGCACTTTTCAATTCTGAGGTGTCCCTCATGAATCCTTTTGAGCATGTCTTGACGTAGAGCCTGTGGAATGACGATTCTGTTCTGTTTTAGTAATAGTCCACTTGCGACACTCAACTCTGACCTGATGTGATAATATTTTGGACAGGAACCTTTTGGCCAACCATGATGAATGTTCTCTATTACTGTTTGTAACACTGTATCTTTTACTGTTTCTTCTGCTATTTGCTTTGATTTTGTGTCTGACCCGGGCAGCGCAGCAGTGACCATACTCACATGAACATCCACGTCTTCTTCAGTAGAGCTCACATGACTCATTGTGGGTGCTCGGGATAGTGCATCTGCTAACACAATGGGGCAGTAATTTGGCTCGGGTGATTGCCGCGCGTGCAAGGCCCCAAGGTGGACTTACCCGGTGCGCCGACATCTGAAATCTGGCCCGCAATGCCATTCCTGTGACTGGCCAGCTTGAGGTCCTGCCGCGCTGTGCGTGCGTGACCCAGCGGCGTACTTAGTGCGATGAGCCGGCTGGGATCACGTGAGCACAGGGCAACCAATGGGAGGTTGCAAAAGTTCATTCATAAGTTTGGCAGTGAGAGCTGTTAAACTCATGAAAACTCCTGGCCCCAAAACACTACTTAAACCTGAAAGAAAATTTAAAAAAACATTGCACTACTTAAATGAACCATAAATAACTATGAAAAACTATTTTAAACAATAATTTTAAAATTTGAAAAAAAAATTTTTATAAAAAATCGGGGCTAAAACTAAACTTACCTTACTGTAAATTCTTTAAAAATAACAAACCTGTGGGAAAAAAAATTCTAAATTGTATTAATAGACCACTTACCTGAAAAACTAAGCACTTACGTGTGGTTTTTCTGTGTGTAAATATCGGAGGCCTTTACACACGCGCATCTCTCTCAAAATACAGGAATCCCAAGGCGCACGCGCTGCCCGATACCGCGCATGCGTTCAGCCTCTGAACCCCTTCGTTCAGAGGACTGGAAATGCCGGCGTTCCCCGCATGCGCGGTGCTTCCTGAACGCCGGCATTTCCTCCGGCCAGATGCGTGAGTACCCAGACCGTACTCACGCATTTGGACCCGAATTACTGGGCCTATGTGTTTGCCTGGTGTGTAGATCAGTTCAAAGTCATATTTTTGCAGCTTCATCATGAGTCGCTGAATCTTTGGAGACATCTCATTCAGATTTTTTTTAATGATGGCAACCAGTGGGCAGTGGTCTGTCTCAACTGTGAAGGTGGGAAGTCCATATATGTAGCCATGAAACTTTTCTAGTCCAACTACCAAGCCTAGACATTCCTTTTCAATCTGGGCGTATCGACACTCAGAGTCAGTCATAGACCTGGAGGCATAGGCAACAGGCTTCCAATCTTCACCCTCTGCTTGTAGCAAGACCGCGCCTAGGCCATCTTTTGATGCATCCGTTGACACTTTGATTCTCTTTGTTGGGTCAAAGAAGGTGAGTACAGGTGTGGTTGTCAGCACTGTTTTAAGGTTCATCCACTCTTGTTCATGTCTTTCTGTCCATGCGAACTCATTTGTTTTATGTAGCAGGTTTCGCAGACAGGCTGTCTTGGCTGACAAGTTAGGAATGAACTTTCCAATGAAGTTTATCATCCCCATGATGCGTAGCACTCCTTTTTTGTCAGTGGGTCGGGGCATGTTGAGTATGGCGTTTACTTTTTCCATATCTGGCTCTATTCCTTTAGCAGATAGAATATCTCCTAGGAAAGTGACTTCCTGGACGCCAAACTGACACTTGGCTTTGTTGAGCTTCAGTCCATTCCGGCGTATGCTCTGTAGCACTTTAGCCAGTCTCTCATTGTGTTCTTTCAGTGTGGAGCCTCAGATGATGATGTCATCAACATAGACCCGAACTCCTTCCAGACCTTCAATTATGTGTTCCATCATTCTATGAAAGATTTCAGATGCAGATATTATCCCGAAAGTCATTCTGAGGAAACAATACCTGCCAAATGGTGTGTTGAAGGTACAGTATTTGGTGCTTTCTTCATCCAGTTTTAGTTGCCAAAATCCTTGTGAGGCATCGAGCTTTGTGAAGTATCTGGCACCTGACATTTCACTGGTTATTTCTTCTCGCTTGGGAATCTGGTAGTGTTCACGTTTTATGTTTGCATTTAAGTCCTTTGGATCCATGCATATTCTTAGATCATTGTTCTTTTTCTTTACACATACCATGGAGTTAACCCAGTCTGTTGGCTCTTCGACTTTCCTGATGACTCCTAGTGTGGTCATTCTGTCCAGTTCTTTCTTGAGCCAGTCATGCAGGGGTGCTGGAACTCTCCGTGGAGCATGTACCACTGGCTGAGCATCCTCCTTTAGCTGGACCTTGTAAGTGAATGGTAGAACTCCAAATCCTTTGAACACATCCTGGAAATTACTCACTACAGAATCCACCGATTCATCTGGTCTGCTTATGGCACAGTTTATACGGTAGACTCTCTTGACCAGTTCTAAGTCCTCACAAGCTTTGTCACCTAATAGTGAATCAAGTTCTTCAGCCACAACAGAAAACATGAGATGATGCACTTTGTCTTTGACTGTCACTTTAAGTCTGCATACACCTAAGCTATCTATTTTCTGTCCATTATAGTTCTTCAGTAGTACTGACTTTTTCTGTATTTTGGGCTTTTCTTTCATATTTTTAATGTCACTCATACTGATTAAGTTTGCTTTTGCCCCAGTGTCTAATTTCAATGTAACTAATGCTCCATTTACCTGCAGTGACATCATCCATTTGTCCTCTTTTACTGCATTAACTTTATGTTCAGCATTGTCCATTCCTGAGGGCTGCACATTTTCTGTATCCTTTTCTATGTTGTCACATGACACCATTCTTACAAAAAATGTCTCACTTAAATCAGTGTCCTCAATTATATTGACTTGTTGCCCTTTCTTTGTTTTTACTTTTGAAAAGCATTGTTTGGCAAAGCGATTCTTTCCATAACATATTGTGCACATTTTTCCAAATGCTGGGCATTGTCTTAACTGGTGTTTGTAACCACAGCGTTCACAATTAAAAATTCCTTCCTCTGATTGCGTTTCATTTCTGTTCTGCCCACGTTTCTTCCCTTTGTAGGACACAGCACCAACAGCAGCACTATCACTTACTACAATCGCATCATTATTGATTTCACTGAAAGTCTTCGCGTGCTTTTGAGCTCGCTCACTGGCTTGGCATATTTTCACAGCATTTTCCAATGTTAGTTCGGTTTCTCTCAACAAACGTTCCCTGACCTTTTTATCATTAATACCAAACACAATCTGGTCACGAATCATGGATGATTTCAGTTCAGAGAAATTACATGTCTGTGCTTTCAGTTTCAGATCGGTCACAAAGCTATCAAAAGTCTAATTTTGCTGCTGTGTCTGAGAACGGAACACGTACCTCTCATAGGTTTCATTCTTTTTGGGAGAACAATGTGTATCAAATTTCTTTAGCACATCATCAAACTTTTCTCTGTTCTCCTCTTGATCAAATATAAATGTATTAAATACCTCTATCACCTGTGGGCCTGCAACCGTAAGCAGCAATGCTATCTTCCTTGCGTCTGGCTTCGTACCGAACCCAATGGCAGCAATGTAGAGTTCGAATTGTTGTTTGAAAGTCTGCCAATTGCAGTCGACATTCCCCGTGAGTTTCAAACCCTCTGGTGGCTTCAAATTCTCCATGTCACGTTTCACAATATTCAGCAGATTTTACCAATCCTGGTACCATGTTATGTTCATAAATAACTAGACATTCTTATTATGAACAGCTAGCTTCTAGCTAGTCATTTATTCAGCCATATGGACTTGGTATACAGCATCCATCTTGACTACTGCCTTGTGGGTAGCCTAGTGCATCATGGGTAGTCTACTATTTAAACATACAGCTAAACATACAGCAACATACAGCAATATACAGCTCTACAGCTCCACCTAGTGTACCATTCTAGAATGACATGTTACTGATCATTACAGGTAGTACAGTAATCATGGGGGACTTTAATCTACATATAGACTGGATAAACCAAATTTGCAGTAATAGTGTGGAGGATGAATTCATGGAATGTATACAAGATAGTTTTCTAGATCAGTATGTTGAGGAACCAACTCGGGAACAGGCTATTTTAGATCTAGTATTGTGCAATGAGAAAGGGTTAATCAATAACCGTGTAGTAAAGGGGCTTTTAGGGAAGAGTGGCCAGAATATGATAGAATTTTATATTGAGTTTGAAAGTGATTTAGTTAAATATGAAACTAAGGTCTTAAATCTAAACAAAGCAAACTATGTAGGTATGAGGAGTGAGTTGGCTGAGGTAGATTGGGAAACTACATTAAAAGGTATGATGGTAGACAAGCAATGGCTAGCATTTAAAGAATTAATACATAACTTACAACAAATATACATTCCTTTAAGGCACAAAAACTCCACAGGAAAAGTGGTCCAACCATGGCTAAAAATAGAAGTTAAAGATAGTATTAGATCAAAGGAAGAGGCTTATAATGTTGCCAAAAAGAGCAGGCTGAGACAGGAGAAATTATAATGGGGAATAAGGAAATGGTAGTGAAATTAAACAAATACATTGGCCAGAATTTTGCTGGTGCTCAGAGGGCAGGATTGGAGGTGGTTCAGAGGTTAAATTCACAATGATTGATGGTGAGTTCTGAACCCACCGTGATCCCGCCTCCAAGCAACTTTCCCGAGTGTTGGGTCTCCGATTTGCAAACGGACCCGACACCAAGTGGCGGGAAAGGAATTAAAGGCACTTAACTGCCTATTACGTGGTAGTTTACATCTATTTTCACAGGGTTTTTGGATTTTCCAGCTTCTGGGTCGGGTTTCACGACATTCCAACAACACGCCAGGAAAGTGAGGTGTGAACACCAGCCAGCTGCAGACTTCACAGCTGCAACTGCGGTGTAAAAGCTGCAGTCTTCAATCTAGTCATTTAGAAATCTGTGAGGTTGTTGATTGAATAATTTGGGGGGCATATTCTGTGTTTAGGCTGCAAGTATGTGCTGTGCACTATAGATCCACTGTAACCTCATCGAAGTGGGGAGTAGCCTTCGGTTTTTGCGCTGCCATTCCTGCAGCAGCCAGCACTTCAGGGAACAAAAGGGAAATGAATCTGCAGAGGGGACATGGCCCCTTTAAATAATCAGTCCAACATCGCTTCATCAGACACGAGCAACTGACCCGCATCCAGCAATTGCCTTGGAGAACCCGCACGTCTGCCTTAACCAGGCCAATCAACGCAAAATCTCAACTGCAGGGTGACAGGAACTGGGAGCGGTTCCGGAACCCGCCGACCAGCGGGCCCACCACCATCCCGTCTCCAGGCGTAAAATCGTGGCCAATTTGTGTCTGTCTTCACTGAAGACGACGCAAAAAAACTCCCGGAAATAGTGAACAACCAAGGGTCTAACGAGAATGAGGAACTGAAAGAAATTAGTATTAGTAAAAAAATAGTACTGGAGAAATTAATGGGACTGAAAGCCAATAAATCGCCAGGACCTGATGGCCTACATCCTAGGGTTTTGAAAGATAGTGGATGCATTGATTGTCATCTTCCAAAATTCCTTAAATTCTAGAACGGTTCCCGCGGGTTGGAAGGTAGCAAATGTAACCCCACTGTTTAAGAAAGGAGGGAGAGAGAAAACGGGGAACTACAGACCAGTTAGCCTGATATCAGTATTAGGGAAAATGCTAGAATCTATTATTAAGGACGTGGTAACAGGGCACTTAGAATATAAAAATAGGATTGGGCAGAGTCAACACAGATTTATGAAAGGGAAGTCATGTTTGATGAATCTGTTAGAGTGTTTTGAGGTTGTAACTAGCAGAATAGATAAGGGGGAACCAGTGGATGTAGTGTATTTGGATTTTCAGAAGGCATTCGATAAGGTGCCACACAAGAGGTTATTAAAAAAAATTAGGGCTCATGGGATTGGGGGGTAATATACTAGCATGGAATGAGGATTGGTTAATGGACAGAAAACAGAGTGGGAATAAACGGGTCATTTTCGGGTTGGCAGGCTGTAACTAGTGGGGTACCGCAAGGATCAGTGTTTGGGCCTCAGCTATTCACAATCTATATCAATGATTTGGATGAGGGGACAAAATGTAATATATCCAAGTTTGCTGATGATACAAAGCTAGGTGGGAATGTAAGTTGTGAGAAGAATGTGTCTGAAGAATGAGAGGTGATCCCATTGAAACATACAAAATTCTTACAGGGTTTGAGAGGGTAGATGCAGGGAGGATGTTTCCCCTGGCTGGGGAGTCTAGAACCAGGGGTCACAGTCTCAGAATAAGGGGTCGGCCATTTAAGACTGAGATGAGGTGATATTTCTTCACTCAGAGGGTGGTGAATCTTTGGAATTCTCTGCCCCAGAGGGCTGTGGAGGCTCAGTCATTGAGTATATTCAAGACAGAGATCGATAGATTTTTGGATATTAATAGAATGAAGGGGTATGGGGATAATGCAGGAAAGTGGAGTTGAGGTAGAAGATCAGCCATGATCTTATTGAATGGCGGAGCAGGCTCGAGGGGTCGAATGGCCTACTCCTGTTCCTATTTCTTATGTTCTTATGAAGTCAATTACTACCTTTGTAGTGTCCGTGTGTTGATAAAGACACTGAAGACAGGAGTTGGTTCACAGGTGTACTAAGCAATGTCTGGGGGGGGTTCTAACGGATATACACAATATACAGGCTTATATAGCACGAGTGGCCATTACCGGCATTACAGCACACCTGGGGCTCTTAAAGGCACATACACTACAATTCCTCCCCTTTTAGCTAACCAGTACATCATATTTTAAGTAATTATTAATTACATGTTATAATAAAAATAATATACACATTGCTGTAGTTAATTAATTATAAGTCAATCTATCAGGAGGCTTCCTGACTCGGTCCGGATAACGCCTCAGGGGTGTAGTAGTTTCTGGTGGTGTAGTAGGTTCTTTTGGCAAGGCTGATTCGGCTTGAATGCCAGTGTCGGGGTTCATCGGGTTCCAGTATCACCGGATCGGAGGTAGATATGGGTATCTCTACTTCATCGTTAGATGTATAGAGTTGTGGTGTAGGTTGTCCTTTTTCGGATGACTTTATGATTTGGTCAGCATGGCGCCTTATTATGCTTTCTCCGATGTCCACGGAAGACATCAGTGGTCCTAGTCGTGTGCAGATAGTTCCAGGCTGCCATTTCTCGGTACGATAGTCCCGGGCCAAAACTTGTTGACCTATCTGGAAGGTTCTAGTTGGCCTTTCATTCATGCCTTGAAACTGCCGGTTCTCCACGTCCCTTCTGATGTTGGGCTTGACCAAATCCAGCCGGCATCTTAGGTTTCTATTGAAGAACATCATGGCAGGAGTTTGGTTGGTAACCATATGTGTTGCATTCCTGTATGCGAATAAGAAGTTATCCACCTTGTGCTGAAGTTTTATGTCTTCATTACCCATGGCCTTTATGGCCTTCTTGAAGGTCTGGACAAACCATTCAGCCAATCCATTGGTGGCGGGATGGTATGGGGCGGACGTGTAGTGCTTAACCCCATTGTTTTTTAAGAACTTTCTGAATTCTTCGGACACAAATTGCGGTCCATTATCAGAACATATCTGTTCCGGCAGCCCATTCCTGGCAAATATGGTCCTTAATACTGTGATGGTTTTTTCCGTGGTGGTGGAGGACATCTTTATTACCTCCGGCCACTTGGAGTGTGCATCAACCGCGATTAAGAACATTGAGCCCATAAATGGACCAGCAAAGTCGATGTGCACCCTTTTCCAGGGAGATGAGGGCCACTCCCATGGATGTAGAGGGGCTTGTGGTGGAGCGTTTTGGACCTTCTGGCATCCTAGGCAGCTCTTGGTCATTTCTTCGATGTCTCCATCGATACCTGGCCACCATACAAAAGCCCTAGCTAGGTTATTCATTTTCACTCCATCCAGATGCCCCTCGTGAAGCTCCTTTAGCACTTTATCCTGGAGTTTGGGTGGAATCACCACTCTGGGTCCACACATCAAGGTTCCTCGGCACACTGACAGCTGTTCTCTTCTTTGCGAGAATGCTGGCAACAGTGGTTCGCCATGTGCTGGCCATCCCTTCACTGTTAAATCGTAGACCCGTGAGAGAGTCGGGTCATTTCTCGTCTCCCTTTCAATGGCAGAATTTGTTACTGGTAGACATTCCACTATGGTAGAGTGGAACATTTCTACTGGGTCTACTGTAGGTGCCTCTTCTACCATTGGCAACGGTAGGCGCGATAAACCGTCAGCATTCCCATGATGTTTTGATCCTTTGTATTCTATGTTGTATTGGTGTGCCCCTAGAAAAAGGGACCACCTCTGTAGCCTTTGCGCTGTCATAATGGGAACACCCTTTTTAGGGTTGAATATGGAGATGAGGGGTTGATGGTCAGTCAACAAGGTAAATTTTTGTCCGTGTAGGTAATGGTTGAATTTCTTCACTCCCCATACCAGGCTGAGTGCTTCCCTGTCGATTTGGGCATAGTTACGCTCAGCTGAGTTTAATGAGCGTGACGCAAAAGCTATCGGCCGTTCCGAGCCATCAGGGAATTTATGGGATAATACTGCTCCTATGCCGTACGGGGATACATCGCATGCCAGTCTGATTGGCAGTGATGGGTTGTAATGAGCCAAAACTTCTTCGGATGTGATTAAGTCTTTGCATTTATGGAAGGCACGTTTACAGTCTTCGTTCCATTTCCAACTCACTCCTGTCTGTAGAAGTTCATTAAGAGGGTGTAGAAGAGTTGATAAATTTGGTAAAAATTTATGATAGTAATTTATTAATCCCAGGAACGACCTTAATTGTGAAACATTTTCAGGTGCTGGGGCTTTTATGACCGCTTCAATTTTTTCAGGTGACTTATGCAACCCTTCCTTATTAATTATGTGGCCACAATATGATATCTGATTTTGGAAAAATTCGCACTTGGGGCGATTTGCTCGTAGGCCCCGTTCTCTCAGCCTAGTGAGCACCTGCTCCAAATTGGCAAGGTGCTCGTTGTCGTTTTCTCCTGTTACAAGGATGTCGTCTAGGTAGCATTGAGTCCCCGGAATCCCTTGCAGGACTTGCTCCATAGCTCTTTGCCAGATAGCTGGAGCTGATGCTACTCCAAAAACCAGTCGATTGTACTGGTACAGGCCTTTGTGTGTGTTTATCGTGAGATACTTTTTAGAGGCCTCCTCAACCTCCATCTGTAGATATGCCTGTACCAAGTCAATTTTGGTGAAACGTTTCCCTCCGGATAGTGAGGCGAAAATATCTTCTATCCTCGGAAGAGGATACTGTACTGTGTGAAGGACCGGGTTTACAGTCACCTTGAAGTCTCCACAGATGCGAATATTTCTCTGTTCTTCAGATTTATCATTATTCAATGCTTTTTTCATGACTGGAACGATGGGTGTTGCCCACTCGCTCCAATCTATTTTGGATAATACGCCTGCCTTTTCCAAATTCTCCAGCTCTGCCTCGACTGCTGGACGAATTGCGTATGGCACCGGTCTTGCCTTAAAAAATTTGGGAATTGCTGCATCTTCCACTTTTATTGAGGCGGTGATGCCTTTCAAGGTTCCTAGTTTCTCTTGAAACACTTCTTTGGCATTGGCTAAGATGTCTTTTAATCGTTCAGGTATGATGTCATCATTGTTTTTTTTCTTACTGGTCACCGTCAGTGCCTGAATGGAGTGCCAGTCTAAACGTATCTTTCTGATCCATTCACGTCCCAACAACGGTGGACCACCATCTTGTAGAATGTATAAATACAGCTTTTGTATTTCTTTACCGTTGTATACAACAGGCACCCTTATTTTTCCTTTGGGGTATACTTTCTGCCCCGTATATGTTTTTAAGATAATGGATGTGTCTTTTAGAGGTATATGCGAAAATAGCCTCTCGTAATCCCGTCGATTTATTACGGTTAGAGCTGATCCTGTATCTAGCTCCATTTTAACTGGGGACCCTGCTATCGTGAGGGTAACCCAAATGGTTTGGTAATCATCTTTGGCAAGTACATTATGTAATTTGAGACAGCTTAGTCTCTTGTTTTCGGAGTCGCTATCGCTCTTCTGGTCTTCGGAGCTACTGTCCGTCATCATTTGTACCTTCCTGTACTTTCCTTTATTGATTTTTTTTTTTCTGTCTGTGGATTTATTTTGTCCAGATTGGCATACCCGTGCAATGTGTCCAATCTTTCCACATTGCCTGCATGCTTTGTCCTTGAACCAGCAGTCCCTCTGGTTATGGGTGGATCTGCTGCAGCAATAACATCTTTCGAAACCCTGTGTCATTTCATGGGTGCCGAAGTCCTGTGTCTTTTGTTGTATCTCTGCAGCTCCTCTTGCTGCTGCTTCGTATGATACAGCCATACTGAAAGCTTTGTCCAATGTTAAATCTTTTTCAGAAAGCAGCCTTTTTTGTGTTCCTTCACTTAAGAGACCGCAAACGAATTTGTCTCGAAGATAATCTGCTAGTCCTGCCCCGAATTGGCAGTACTTTGATAGCTTTCTTAATTCGGTTAGGTAATCAGTGTTACTTTCATTCTTGTGTTGATTTCTCTTGAAGAATTTGAATCGTTCCGCTATCAACAGCGGTGTTGGGTTTAAGTGCTCCTGCAGGGTATCAACAATTTCTTTAAAATTCTTGTCCTTTGGTTTGGCTGGAGTGATTAAATTTCATAACAGCCCGTATGCCTTTGCGCCCATTAGGTTCAGCAGTACTGAAGCTTTTTTTTCATCTTCTATTCCATTTGCAGTGCAATATACCTCTACTCTTTCCACGTATGTGGTCCAATCCTCTATTTCGCTATCAAAAGCATCAATATTGCCAGATTTAGGCATTTCAGAAAAGATATGGCGCTTCCCGCGCTTTTCTTTCTTTTCTGCAGCAAAGATATGGTGCTTCCTGCGCTTTCCCGCCGCTGCTGTCGATGACAACGCTGTTTCCCGCGGTTTCCGTTCTCTTTTTTTTAAATTTATTTACAGTTGGAGACTCGGTCCCGCCGGACTTTCTCTTCAGGTCTGAACGCTGACCTGCTTGCCGCGCCGGCCGTCTCCCGAGTGCTCCCTCCCAGTCCGTTATTGCTTGCCTCCGATTTCGCTGCCTGTCTCAGCCGCTGGAGCCCCAGCCTGACGCCCAGGAAGGATTAGCGCAGTACCTGCCACCAGCTTGGCCAGCTGGTGAAACCACAGCTTCTCTCACTTTCTTGAGTCTTCTGGACGCCCGAGGAATCGATGTCCTTGAGGTGCTGCTGAATTGCAGGTAAGTCCGTTTCCACTTCGTCGCCACTGTAGTGTCCGTGTGTTGATAAAGACACTGAAGACAGGAGTTGGTTCATTGGTGTTTACTAAGCAAAGTCTGGGGGGGGGTTCTAACGGATATACACAATATACAGGCTTATATAGCCCGAGTGGCCATTACCGGCATTACAGCACACCTGGGGCTCTTAAAGGCACATACACTACAACCTTCCTCACTGTTTACTACACTTCCAAGTTTCGTGTCATCTGCAAATTTTCAAATTGCACCCTGTATCCTCCAAGTCCAAGTCATTAATGTATATCATAAACAGCAGTGGTCCTAGTACTTAATCCTGGGGAACACCACTATATACCTCCCTCCAGTCTGTAAAACAACCATTCACCACAACCCTCTGCTTTCTATCCCTTTGTCCATTTTATATCCATGCTGCCGCTGTCCCTTTAATCCCATGGATTTCAATTTTGCTAACGAGTCTAATATGTGGTACTTTATCAAATGCCTTTTGAAAGTCCATATACACAACATCAATCACACTGCCCTCATCCACCCTCTCTGTTACATCAAAAAACTCAATCAAGTTAGTCAAACACAATTTGCCCTTAACAAATCCCTGCTGGCTCTCCTTTATTAGTCCATGCTTGTCCAAGTGGATGTTAATTTTCTCCCGGGTTATTGTTTCTAAAAACATCCCCACCACTGACTGGCCTGTAATTGCCAGGTTTATCCTTCTCCCCTTTTTTGAACAAGGGTGTAACATTTGCAATCCTCCAGTCCTTTGGCACCACCCCTGTATCTAAGGAGGATTGGAAGATTGTGGCCAGCACCTCCGCAATCTCTACCCTTACTTCCCTCAGCAACCTAGGATGTTGTCAGCCTTTCTAGTACTCCTCTTTATCTATTTTTATTTAATCCAGTATCCCAGCAAGCTCCTCTTTTACCATAGCTTTGGCAATGTCCTCTTCCTGGGTAAACACCAATGCAAAGTACTCATTTAGTACCTCAGCCAGGCCTTCTGCCTCCATCAACAGTTCTCCATTTTGGTTCCTAATCGGCCCCACTGCTCCTCTGACAACCCTTTTACTGTTAATATGCCTATAGAAGACCTTTGGATTCTCTTTTATGTTAAAACTCATTCATAACTTTACCTCTTGTAAGTTATGAAGTCTGTGTCCCCATGGTATGTCTAATATCCCATGTCTGGCTTTAAAATATTCCATTTATAATATATGTGTAGTTTCAATCACAAAAATATGTTTTATTTATTCTTTGGCCATGAAATTATGTTGTGCAATTATTAGCATATGAATGCTTAACACATTCATAGGAACCATAGGAACGGGAGGAGGCCATTCAGCCCCTCAAGCCTGTTCCTTCATTCAGTTAGATCATGGCTGCTCTGTACCTCAACTCCATTTACCTGCCTTAGCTCCATATCCCACGACACCCTTACCCAACAAGAATCTATCGCTCTCAGCCTTGAAAATTGACCCAGCATCCCCTGCCTTTTGGGGGAGTAAGCATACAGGATGCAGGAATTAATTAAAATAGATATCGTTTGCACAGCATAACATATTATATTCCAACTAATCTCAATAATAAGATGCAGAAAAGCAAACCTGACAAATAATTACAGGCACATTGATATGAGGAATATTAATAAGACATACATGAATATCAGTACCCTTCATCTCAGACTCTCTGTTGATTTGTGTTTTTGTTTTCCACCTGTCAGTCACCCTCTTGTTCCACGCTCCCCCCCGCCCCCCCCCCCCCCACTGTCCCACGGTGTCCCTGAGCGAATTGTGATCCATTCGGGTGAGAGCGAATGTGTCAGAGGAGGCCTGCGCTTGTTCTTGTTTACTGATTCATTCACTAGTTAAGTATCTGTACGGGTGACTCTGATGGTCAGGTTTTGTTATTTTAATGAGTAGGAGGCCTGGGCTCACCTGTGCAGCTGCCATGCAGCAACTTTCAATGTACTTTCCACTGAATGAACGTATGTCAGCATGGTGCTGGAGAAGTGCATGGCTCACAGTCTGAGGTGCACTGCACATCCTGTCATTCTCCTAAGAGCAAATCGGAAATTAAAAAAAAGAGCAAATTGGATCGCTTTCCCCTGGATAAGTCAGTCATAGTTTTCAATGTCTCACTATTTTTACTGCAACTTTGTTCATTATTTCATTATGGTTTAATTATAAGTGCAATTTAAATTAAAGTTACTGCCTAACCGCAGCATAATAAAGCACACGGTCAAAAGCACGAAAGAAAGCACGAAAGAAAGAAAGACTGACCTGCAGTTCCAGATTTCCACTGCCCTTTGTGTGATGAAGTGCTTCCTGACATCATCCCTGAATGGCCTGGCTCTAATTTTAAGGTTATGCCCCCTTGTTCTGGACTCACCCACCAGAGGAAATAGTTTCTCTCTATCCACCTTATCAAATCCTTTAATCATCTTAAACACCTCCATTAGATCACTTCTTATTCTTCTATATTCTTTACAACAAGGATTGATCCACTCGACCTACAGCTTTAATTTGTGAAAGTATTAGCATTTACGTCTCACTTGTCTTCATACCTGACCAGTCAGCCACCTCGGCTTCTTCTGACCATGGACCCTTCTTTCAAATTTGGGGACCTACATGGCTTCTATGCATCTTAATTTGCTTTTAAAAATCTGCCACTAAGCTGACCTTAACCAATGCAGTGGTAGGTTACTACAATCGCCCTTGTGTCCATCGAATAAGGAAAGGAAAAATTAGTCAGGTTGCCCACAGCCAACAACTGCTCAGTGCTTGGTCATGGATACTGTGTCCATCTGGACTTCAGGATTGGGGGACACTCTCCAAGACACACGAGAAGCATCAAAAGGCAGTCATAGAGTCATAGAGTCATAGAGTTTCCCAATGCTGTGGGCTGTTCTCAGGTGTACCTCCTTTCCCAATGTTGTGGGCTGTTCCCAGGTGTACCTCCTTCCCAATGTTGTGGGCGGTTCTCAGGTGTACCTCCTTTCCCAATGTTGTGGGTGGCCCTCAGGTGTACCACCTTTCCCAATGTTGTGGGTAGTCCTCAGGAGTACCTCCTTTCCCAATGTTGTGGGCTGTTCCCATGTGTGCCTCCTTTCCCAATGTTGTGGGTTGTCCTCAGGTGTACCTCCTTTCCCAATGTTGTGGGCTGTTCTCAGGTGTACCTCCTTTCCCAATGTTATAGAGTCATAGAGTCATAGAGTTATACAGCACCGAAAGAGGTCCTTCGGCCCATCGCGTCCGCGCCGGCCATCAAGCCCTATCTAATCTAATCCCATTTTCCAGCATTTGGTCCGTAGCCTTGTATGCTATGGCATTTCAAGTGCTCATCCAAATGCTTCTTGAATGTTGTGAGGGTTCCTGCCTCTACCACGCTTTCAGGCAGTGAGTTCCAGATTCCAACCACCCTCTGGGTGAAAAAGTTTTTCCTCAAATCCCCTCTAAACCTCCGGCCCCTTACTTTGAATCTATGCCCCCTTGTTATTGACCCCTCTACTAAGGGGAAAAGTTCCTTTCTATCCACCCTATCTATGCCCCTCATAATTTTGTATACCTCAATCAGGTCCACCCTCAGCCTTCGCTGCTCCAAGGAAAACAACCCCAGCCTGTCCAGTCTTTCTTCATAGCTGAAGCGCTCCAGCCCAGGTAACATCCTGGTAAATCTCCTCTGCACCCTCTCCAAAGCAATCACATCCTTCCTATAGTGTGGTGACCAGAACTGCACACAGTATTCCAGCTGTGGCCTTACCAGCGTTTTGTACAGCTCCATCATAACCTCCCTGCTCTTATATTCTATGCCTCGGCTAATGAAGGCAAGTATCCCATATGCCTTTTTAACCACCTTATCCACCTGTTGTGCTGCCTTCAGGGATCTATGTACATGCACACCAAGGTCCCTCTGATCCTCTGTTTTTCCTAGGGTCTTACCATTCATTGTGTATTCCCTTGCCTTGTTAGTCTATCCAAAATGCATCACCTCACACTTTTCAGGGTTAAATTCCATTTGCCACTGTTCCGCCCATCTGACCAACCCATCTATATCGTCCTGTAGCCTGAGGCTTCCCGCCTCGCTATTTACCACCCCACCAATTTTCGTGTCATCTGCGAACTTACTGATCATACCTTTTACATTCACATCCAAATCCTTAATGTAGACCACAAATAGCAAGGGACCCAGCACCGATCCCTGCGGTACCCCACTGGACACAGGCTTCCAGTCACAAAAACAACCTTCCACCATCACCCTCTGCCTTCTGCCACTAAGCCAGTTTTGGATCCATTGTGCCAAGGCACCCTGGATCCCATGGGCTCTTACCTTCCTGACCAGTCTCCTATGCGGGACTTTATCAAAAGCCTTACT
This sequence comes from Somniosus microcephalus, assembly GCF_052327205.1. Taxonomy (NCBI): domain Eukaryota; kingdom Metazoa; phylum Chordata; class Chondrichthyes; order Squaliformes; family Somniosidae; genus Somniosus; species Somniosus microcephalus. The sequence continues at coordinate 176,949,625 of NC_140989.1, forward strand.
GAAATCCATGTAAACCACATCCACTGCACTACCCTCATCCACACACCTAGTCACCCTCTCGAAAAATTCAATCAAATTGGTCAGACATGATCTTCCCTTGACAAAGCCATGCTGGCTATCCCTAATTAATCCCTGCCTCTCCAAGTGGAGACCAATTCTGTCCCTCAGAATTTTTTCCAATAATTTCCCTACCACTGATGTTAGGCTCACTGACCTGTAATCCCCTGGTTTATCCGTACTACCCTTCTTGAATAATGGTACTACGTTAGCTGTTCTCCAGTCCTCTGGCACATCACCCTGTGGCCAGAGAGGTTCTGAAAATTTGTATCAGAGCCCCTGCAATCCCCTCCTTTGCCTCACATAGTAGCCTGGGATACATCTCGTCCGGGCCTGGGGATTTATCCACTTTTAAGCCTGCTAAAACCGCTAGTACCTCCTCCCTCTCGATGCTAATATGTTCAAGTATATCACAGTTCCCCTGCCCGATTTCTATGTCCACATCGTCCTTCTCCATAGTGAACACAGATGCAAAAAATTCATTTAAAACCCCACCTACATCCTCTGGCTCTACACACAGTTTGCCACTTTGGTCCCTAATGGGCCCTATTCTTTCCCTAGTTATCCTCTTGCCCTTAATATACTTATAAAACACCATAGGATTTTCCTTTATTTTGCTCGCCAGTGTTATTTCATGGCCCCTCCTCGCTCTCCTAATTTCTTTTTTAAGTATCCCCCTGCATTTTTTATACTCCTCTCGGGCTTCCTCTGTCTTTAGTCCTTTGTATCTGCCAAAAGCCCCCCTTTTTTTCCTAATCCATTCTCGTATATCCCTTGACATCCAAGGTTCCCTGGGCTTGTTGGTCCCATCCTTGACCTTTACGGGAACATGTTGCCATTGTACTCTTTCAATTTCCTTTCTGAAAGACTCCCATTGCTCCGATGTGGATTTTCCTACAAGTAGCTGATCCCAGTCCACATTGGCCAGATCCTGCCTTATCATATTAAAATCGGCCTTCCCCCAATTTAGAACCTTTATTTCCGGTCCATCCTTGTCCTTTTCCATGACTACCTTAAATCTCACCGAATTATGGTCACTGTCACCAAAGTGCTCACCTACTAACACGTCTACCACTTGCCCGGCCACATTCCCTAGAATTAGGTCCAGTACCACCCCCTCTCTTTTAGGACTTTCTACATGCTGGCTCAAAAAGCTCTCCTGGATGCACTTTAAGAATTCTGCACCCTCTAAGCCTTTCACACTCTGACTATTCCAGTTAATATTGGGGAAGTTGAAATCCCCCACTATAATTACCCTGTTATTTGCACACTTCTCTGAGATTTGCCTACATATCTGTTCCTCTATCTCCCCCTGGCTGTTTGGGGACCGATAGTACACTCCCAGCAAAGTGCTAGCCCCCTTTTTGTTTTTAAGTTCAACCCATATGGCCTCATTAGAGGAACCTGTTAATATATCATCCCTCCTTACAGCAGTAATTTTCTCCCTGATTAATATTGCGACACCCCCTCCTCTTTTACCCCCCCCCCTCTGTCTCGCCTGAAGATTCTATACCCCGGAATATTGAGCTGCCAGTCTTGCCCCTCCCTCAACGAGGGAAACTGTATCCCAGCCTCAATCAGCACCTTCAGGAGAGGAGTGGATAGACTGGAGAAGCTGGGGTTGTTCTCCTTAGAGCAGAGAAGGCTAAGAGGAGATTTAATAAAGGTGTTCAAAATCATGAAGGGCTTTGATAGAGTAGGTAGGGAGAAACTGTTTCCACTGGCAGGTAACCAAAGGACACAAATTTAAAATAACTGGCAAAAGAACCAGAGGTGACATGAGGAGAATTTTTTAATGCAGCGAGTTGTTGTGATTGGGAATTCACTGCCTGAAAGTGTGGTAGAAATAGATTCAATAGTAACTTTCAAAAGGGAATTGGATAAATACTTAAAAAGGAAAAAATTTGCAGGGCTCTGGGTAAAGAGCAGGGGAGTGGGACTAAATGGAGAGCTCGACCAAAGAGCCGGCACAGGCACTGTGGGATGAATAGCCTCCTCCTGCACTGTATTATGGGGGGTATTTTAGGTGGGTTGGGACAGGATAGGGGGTGAAAACTTTAGATTTTTTGAGCGGGAGCGCAAGCTGGCTCCAACACGCCCACTTCCTGGTTTAATGGAGATGTGTTTGGATGCCGGCAAGAAACCTACTCACCGAAGTCGGGGATTTAATCATTGTTGGCGGGTGGATATTTATTGGCAGAATTTTTGTCCTTCGGAGACGTTAACGAGATATTTGCAAATTGTTTTTAACTTGGCTCCAAATTTAACTTGTGCAGCACATGTTTCCTGGGGCTCGGGAGAGTGACAAGGGAAACGGAGGCGAGTTTGAGCAGAAGTTCAGGTGTGTATTTAAACTTGTCATTGTCCCATCTGAATACAAACTCACTTATTGCAGCTGGTGTCTCAGTGCCTTCTGGCAAATGTTTGGCAGAGAGTGCTTGTGTGGATACAGTTTTTTCAACTTTTGAGGATTTCAAATTGACAAGATTAGGGTGGAGGTGTGTTGGATGTGATTGACAGCACAATTAAGCAACGCCTCGATTTCAAAATGTTCATCCTTGTTTTCAAATCCCTCCATGGCCTCGCCCCTCCCTATCTCTGTAATCTCCCCCAGCCCCACAACCCCCGAGATATCTGCACTCCTCTAATTCTGCCCTCTTGAAGATCCCTGATTATAATCGATCGACCTTTGGTGGCCGTGCCTTCTGTTGCCTAGGCCCTAAGCTCTGGAATTCCCTCCCTAAACCTGTCCGCCTCGCTACCTCTCTTTTACTCCTTTAAGACGCTCCTTAAAACCTACCTCTTTGACCAAGCTTTTGGTCACCTGCCCTAATTTATCCTTATGTGGATCGATGTCAAATTTGTTGTCTTAAAATATTCCTGTGCAGCGCCTTGGGATGTTTTACTACATTAAAGGCGTTATATAAATACAAGTTGTCGTTGTTATCAGAAGGCCATCACCATGCACGGCAGTGCAGTGATGAGGTACTGTGGTGGAATCACCACATGCACAGGAGTGATGACGTACTGTGGTGGAATCACCACATGCACAGGAGCAAGGTAAACAGGACAGAGGTGCGCAGGAGAGAGGAGCACAGAGGAGAGGGGCACAGGAGAGAGGTGCACAGGAGAGAGGGGCACAGGAGAGAGGAGCACAGAGGAGAGGGGCACAGGAGAGAGGGGCACAGGAGAGAGGAGCACAGAGGAGAGGGGCACAGGAGAGAGGTGCACAGGAGAGAGGGGCACAGGAGAGAGGAGCACAGAGGAGAGGGGCACAGGAGAGAGGGGCACAGGAGAGAGGGCACAGGGGAGAGGGGCACAGGAGAGAGGGTCACAGGGGAGAGGGGCACAGGAGAGAGGTGCACAGGAGAGAGGGGCACAGGGGAGAGGGGCACAGGAGAGAGGGCACAGGGGAGAGGGGCACAGGAGAGAGGTGCACAGGAGAGAGGGGCACAGGAGAGAGGAGCACAGAGGAGAGGGGCACAGGAGAGAGGGCACAGGGGAGAGGGGCACAGGAGAGAGGTGCACAGGAGAGAGGGGCACAGGAGAGACGGCACAGGAAAGAGGGGCACAGGAGAGAGGGGCACAGGAGAGAGGAGCACAGAGGAGAGGGGCACAGGAGAGAGGGGCACAGGAGAGAGGGGCACAGGAGAGAGGAGCACAGAGGAGAGGGGCACAGGAGAGAGGTGCACAGGAGAGAGGGCACAGGAGAGAGGGCACAGGAAAGAGGGGCACAGGAGAGAGGGGCACAGGAGAGAGGAGCACAGAGGAGAGGGGCACAGGAGAGAGGGGCACAGGAGAGAGGGGCACAGGAGAGAGGAGCACAGAGGAGAGGGGCACAGGAGAGAGGTGCACAGGAGAGAGGGCACAGGAGAGAGGGCACAGGAAAGAGGGGCACAGGAGAGAGGGTCACAGGAGAGAGGGGCACAGGAGAGAGGGTCACAGGAGAGAGGGGCACAGGAGAGAGGGTCACAGGAGAGAGGGGCACAGGAGAGAGGGTCACAGGAGAGAGGGCACAGGAGAGAGGGCACAGGAAAGAGGGGCACAGGAGAGAGGGTCACAGGAGAGAGGGGCACAGGAGAGAGGGTCACAGGAGAGAGGGGCACAGGAGAGAGGGTCACAGGAGAGAGGGCACAGGAGAGAGGGCACAGGAAAGAGGGGCACAGGAGAGAGGGTCACAGGAAAGAGGGGCACAGGAGAGAGGGTCACAGGAGAGAGGGGCACAGGAGCGAGGGGCACAGGAGAGAGGGGCACAGGAGAGAGGGGCACAGGAGAGAGGGGCACAGGAGAGGGGGCACAGAAGCGAGGGGCACAGGAGAGAGGTGCACAGGAGTGAGGGGCACAGGAGAGAGGGGCACAGGAGAGAGGGGCACAGGGAGAGGTGCACAGGAGAGAGGTGCACAGGAGAGAGGGGCACAGGAGAGAGGGGCACAGGGAGAGGTGCACAGGAGAGAGGGGCACAGGAGAGAGGGGCACAGGAGAGAGGGGCACAGGAGAGGGGGGCACAGGAGAGGGGGCACAGGAGAGAGGTGCACAGGAGAGAGGGGCACAGGAGAGAGGGGCACAGGAGAGAGGGGCACAGGAGAGAGGGGCACAGGAGAGAGGTGCACAGGAGAGAGGGGCACAGGAGAGAGGGGCACAGGAGAGAGGGGCACAGGAGCGAGGGGCACAGGAGAGAGGGGCACAGGAGAGAGGGGCACAGGAGAGAGGGGCACAGGAGAGGGGGGCACAGGAGAGGGGGCACAGGAGAGAGGGGCACAGGAGAGAGGGGCACAGGGGAGAGGTGCACAGGAGAGAGGGGCACAGGAGGGAGGTGCACAGGAGAGAGGGACACGGGAGAGAGGGGCACAGGAGAGAGGTGCACAGGAGAGAGGGGCACAGGAGAGAGGGGCACAGGGGAGAGGTGCACAGGAGAGAGGTGCACAGGAGAGAGGGGCACAGGGGAGAGGTGCACAGGAGAGAGGGGCACAGGAGGGAGGTGCACAGGAGAGAGGGACACGGGAGAGAGGGGCACAGGAGAGAGGTGCACAGGAGAGAGGGGCACAGGAGAGAGGGGCACAGGAGAGGGGCACAGGAGAGAGGGTCACAGGAGAGAGGGGCACAGGAGAGAGGGGCACAGGAGAGAGGTGCACAGGAGGGAGGGACACGGGAGGGAGGGGCACAGGAGAGAGGGGCACAGGAGGGAGGGGCACAGGAGAGAGGGGCACAGGAGAGGGGCACAGGAGAGAGGGGCACAGGAGAGAGGGTCACAGGAGAGAGGGGCACAGGAGAGAGGTGCACAGGAGAGAGGGACACGGGAGGGAGGGGCACAGGAGATAGGGGCACAGGAGAGAGGTGCACAGGAGGGAGGGACACGGGAGGGAGGGGCACAGGAGAGAGGGGCACAGGAGGGAGAGGCACAGGAGAGAGGTGCACAGGAGGGAGGGGCAAAGGAGCGAGGACCACAGGAGAGCGGGGCACAGGAGAGAGGGGCACAGGAGAGAGGGGCACAGGAGGGAGGGGCACAGGACAGAGGTGCACAGGAGGGAGGGGTAAAGGAGAGAGCACCACAGGAGAGCGGGGCACAGGAGAGAGGGTCATAGGAGAGAGGGACACAGGAGAGAGGGTCATAGGAGAGAGAGACACAGAAGAGAGGTGCACAGGAGGGAGGGGCACAGGAGAGGGGGGCACAGGAGAGGGGGCACAGGAGAGAGGGGCACAGGAGAGAGGGGCACAGGGGAGAGGTGCACAGGAGAGAGGGGCACAGGAGGGAGGTGCACAGGAGAGAGGGACACGGGAGAGAGGGGCACAGGAGAGAGGTGCACAGGAGAGAGGGGCACAGGAGAGAGGGGCACAGGGGAGAGGTGCACAGGAGAGAGGTGCACAGGAGAGAGGGGCACAGGGGAGAGGTGCACAGGAGAGAGGGGCACAGGAGGGAGGTGCACAGGAGAGAGGGACACAGGAGAGAGGGGCACAGGAGAGAGGTGCACAGGAGAGAGGGGCACAGGAGAGAGGGGCACAGGAGAGAGGGGCACAGGAGAGGGGCACAGGAGAGAGGGGCACAGGAGGGAGGTGCACAGGAGAGAGGGGCACAGGAGAGAGGGTCACAATAGAGAGGGGCACAGGAGAGAGGGGCACAGGAGAGAGGTGCACAGGAGGGAGGGACACGGGAGGGAGGGGCACAGGAGAGAGGGGCACAGGAGGGAGGGGCACAGGAGAGAGGGGCACAGGAGAGGGGCACAGGAGAGAGGGGCACAGGAGGGAGGTGCACAGGAGAGAGGGGCACAGGAGAGAGGGTCACAGGAGAGAGGGGCACAGGAGAGAGGTGCACAGGAGAGAGGGACACGGGAGGGAGGGGCACAGGAGATAGGGGCACAGGAGAGAGGTGCACAGGAGGGAGGGACACGGGAGGGAGGGGCACAGGAGAGAGGGGCACAGGAGGGAGGGGCACAGGAGAGAGGTGCACAGGAGGGAGGGGCAAAGGAGCGAGGACCACAGGAGAGCGGGGCACAGGAGAGAGGGGCACAGGAGAGAGGGGCACAGGAGGGAGGGGCACAGGACAGAGGTGCACAGGAGGGAGGGGTAAAGGAGAGAGCACCACAGGAGAGCGGGGCACAGGAGAGAGGGTCATAGGAGAGAGGGACACAGGAGAGAGGGTCATAGGAGAGAGAGACACAGAAGAGAGGTGCACAGGAGGGAGGTGCACAGGAGGGAGGGGCACAGGAGAGAGGTGCACAGGAGTGGGGGTGGGATGGGTGGTGTGTGGGGGGGGTGTGGCAGGTGGAGGGTGTGTGGGGTGGTGGGGTGGGGGTGTGTGGGGTGTGTGGGGTGTGTGGGGGGTGGGGGTGTATGTGGGAGGTGGGGGCGTGGGGGTGTGTGTGGGGGGGTGGAGTGGAGGGTGTGTGTGGGGAGGTGTGGTGGGTGTGGGGGGGGTGGGGTGGTGGGTGTGTGGGGGGTGGGGGGGTGTGGGGGGGTGTGCGGGAGGGTGGGGAGGTGTGTGTGGGGGGGTGGGGAGTGTGTGGGGGAGTGGGGTGGGGGGTGTATGTGGGGGGTGGGGGTGTGTGGGGGGGAGGGGGTGCGGGGGCTTGGGGGGGAATGTGTGGGGGGGTGTTGGGGTGTGTGGGGGGGTGGGGAGTGTGCGTGGGTTGGGGTGGGAGGGTGTGTGGGGGGTTGTGGGGGCTGTGTGGGGGAGTGGGGGTGTGTGTGGGAGTGTGGGGGGAGGGTGTGTGGGTTGTGGGGGGTGTGCGGGGGAGGGGGTGTGAGGGGGTTTGTGGGGGGGTGGGGGGAGGGTGTGTGGAGGGGTGGGGGGAGGTTGTATGGAGGGGTGGAGGGATGGGGGGAGGGTGTGTGGAGGGGTGGGGGGGAGGGTGTGTTGGGGGGTGGAGGGGTCGGGGGGAGAGTGTGTGGGGGGGGGTTTGTGGGGGGGTGGGGGGAGGGCGTGTGGAGGGTGTGTGGGGGTGTGGGGGGTTTGGGGGGGACTGCCTGGGGTGTGTGGGGGGGGGGAAGCGGGTGCTTCGGAATTTCCTCCCCGTTCAATAATTCCACGTGACACCGTATTGGTTAGAGTGATATTTTATTAGTTTCACACCACGATTGACACATGTAGGTGTGTGAGCAATTAACAACACAGTATAAGAACCATAATACCTGTTTCTGTGCTGGCTAGAGGTTGTGTTCTATTCCTTTGATTTGGCTCCGCTACCGGGCCTTGGCAAGGCTTCTCTTGTCTAGATCTCCTCTCCACAACCGGTCCGCTCACACTAGCCTCTCTTATACAGACATTCACAATACACATAACAGCAGCTTCTGCCAGCGAAACAATAGTTTCGACACTCCTCTGATCTGCCCAATCAGCGGGTGTCGCTCGTATTCAGCACAGTCTCTGGTTTCCAAGTGACAGGCTTTAGCCCTGGCTGGTTTGTCCCAGATAGCAGAAGTACTTTACGGGTAATACAAAGGTAAAAAGACAGGTTTTGGCACCTCCCTGTTCCACAATGCTTGGTTAACAACTCTTGCACAGTAGCAAATGTCATTTTAAAAAATTCATTCACAGGATGTGGGCGTCGCTGGCAAGGCCAGCATTTATTGCCCATCCCTAATTGCCCTTGAGAAGGTGGTGGTGAGCCGCCTTCTTGAGCCACTGCGGTCCGTGTGGTGAAGGTACTCCCATAGTGCTGTTAGGGAGGGAGTTCCAGGATTTTGACCCCACGACGATGAAGGAACGGCGATATATTTCCAAGTCAGGATGGTGTGTGACTTGGTGGGGAACTTGGAGGTGGTGGTCTTCCCAAGCATCTGCTGCCCTTGTCCTTCTAGGTGTTGGAGGTTGCAGGTTTGGGAGGTGCTGCCAAAGAAGCCTTGGCAAGTTGCTGCAGTGCATCTTGTAGATGGTACACACTGCAGCCATGGTGCGCTGGTGGTGGAGGGAGTGAATGTTTAAGGTGGTGGATGGGCTGCCAATCAAGCGGGCCGCTTTGTCCTGGATGATGTCAAGTTTCTTGAGTGTTGTTGGAGCTGCACTTATCCAGGCAAGTGGAGAGTATTCCATCACACTCCTGACTTGTGCCTTATAGATGGTGGAAAGGCTTTCGGAAGTCAGGAGGTGAGACACACGCCACAGAATAACCAGCCTCTGACCTGTTCTTGTAGCCACAGTGTTTATGTGGCTGGTCCAGTTAAGTTCCTGGTCAATGGTGACCCCCAGGATGTTAGATCGGCAATGGTAGTTCCGCTGAATGTCAAAAGGTGGTGGTTAGACGCTCTCTTGTTGGGGATAGTCATTGCCTGGCACTTGTGTGGCGCGAATGTTACTTGCCACTTATCAGCCCAAGGCTGAATGTTGTCCAGGTCTTGCTGCATGTGGGCACGGATTGCTTCACTATCTGAGGATAACAGAATTAACCCTTTTACCCCTATGTTTCAGCACAGACACTGCACATGATCAAAAGAAAAACAGCACATGATATAAGACTACAGGAGGAAGTGGGAGCGCTTTGAGTGGAGTTCCCACTTACATGTGCCCTTTTGCCACCATCCCTCTCCTGGGCCAGCACCACATCACTCCTACCTGTAGGGGTTTCAAAATTTCCCCTATTTCCCTGAAGATTGAAAAATATTGGTCCACATCGTGGACGAAGAATTGGGTGATGTGACTTGTCTACAATGTTTTAAAATGTGCTTAGAACCACGAAGGACTGCTCTGAGCTGGGCTGCGCATGGACTACAACACAGAATCGAGGAGGTTCGTGGAGGCGTTCACACACATTGAGACAACATATCTTAATGAAATTGTTCCCTGGAGTTTGGGCAATCACAAAAGGTTTTAAAATGGCCACAGAAAGCTTGGCCAAGAGGACAAAGCAGCAAAACAGCTTGCAGCGAGTTGTCTGTGTGAAAAAGTGGGAGGATACAGGGGCTGTGAGTCAGACCTGCCAATCAAAGGGAGGTTCCCTTCGAAGCACTTGAAGTTGTTTATTTACTTAAGAGATTAGCCCACTTGAGAATGACTGCAGGACAATCGATTTGAAACTGCTTCTGTTTACACAGCCATTCAGAGCTCTCTCAGACAATGATAGACTGAAATCATGGAACGGATTTTGATTTGCAACAGTTTAAGAACTGAATGGGTTTAAATCACCCATCATTCTGGACAATAGAGCAGTTGCATTTCCCTTTTGTTTTAGCCGAGGTGGACTCCGGATGTGGGCGGGAACATTTTGGCCCCACAGTGCAGACACACTCACCTAGTCCAACCACTTTGAGTTAGCCAATCACAGCTTTTCTCTTGTGAATTGGAACTTTTTGGGCACGAATTTTCCAGACAGGCAAACAGCAGGGGGGGGGGTCTCACCAGGTATATATGATAGCTCCTGAGAAGCCATCGCTCTCTCTTTTACTTCCTGGGCCCACAGGTGAGCCTCTCTCTCTCTCTCTCTCTCACTTCGCTGGACCACATGTGAGCAGAGTTTCTGACTCCTCAGCAAAGCAACCTAGTAAGGAGTTTGGGGGATGGTAATTAAGGGGATATTGCTAAGATTGTTTAATCAACATTGTAGCCACTTACCCCTAATTTTTGCCGTCTGCATTCCCCCATTTAAGCAATTTTACTGTAGTTACTATGTTCGTGTGGTATAGTTTATAATTTGATTGTAGTTCATTTAGTTAATAAAGTTTGATTTTTTTCTCTCATCCAAACCACGTGTCCGTTTCAATATCCTTAATTATAAGTCCTTCAGTCAGAACTGGAAGGTGGGGTAGCGATTCGAAACCGCTGTTTGAAAATTGGTTTATTGGAAATTGGTTTACAGTGTAGCAGCAAGGCTGCCTGACCAGGTGAATTACCGTAATCCAGGTAAAAGATTGGAATTGGTCAGATTGCAGGCAAAGGCTGCAGACCAGGAAAATTACCTTAAACCAGTTAAAAGAAGCCCCCCTACATACCACTCTGCTGCAGACCAACTTGGTGCAGATCAGTGACATGTTGTAAGGCCACAGATATGGTAATTGTCATCCCGTTTAAGGTAGCAGACAAGTTGGCTTCCAAAGTCTGCACGGCTGTGATCATGGCCTGCATGGACGCATTTGAGAGCCGTGCTTGAAGCTCCATCGAGGCGGTCACTCTCCCCATGGCAGACATTCTCGCAAAATCCTGCGCCACCAATCCACTAGCGATCCGCTATTGTGGAAAGTATGCATAGCACACCCATCAGTACCTGGCTAATTTGCTGATGCACCTCTAGCATTCTCCTTTTCAATGATAGTCCCTGCATTCAGCATCTGTGTCCAGTTGAGCAGAGCTTGGAGAGGATTGCGCTCCCCTCGACACGGACTCTCCATAGCTGTCCCTGTCACCAGTGTCTGCTCATGCTCATTTGTGAGGTATGTAGGAATTAACAGCGGGGTTGGGGTTATTGTCTCTGGCCAGTCAGATCCCTCTGAGATGCTCCAGGGACCACCGTGCGGTTTCAAAGCGCTCCCCTATTCCTGGTTCTGACCGCCGGACTTATTCGGTAGTGATGTGGACAGAAAAACACTGAGACTTGTGGTTTGGGTGCAAAACAGACCAACATTTATTGAAACAAAAGGACAGAAACAACTTAAAATAATCGACAGCACACCTGTGCCTGGTACAGCACTTTTGCTTAACGCAGTACACTTAGTGTCCACTAGAGCGCTCTTTGCTCAGTGCAACACTCCTTTATTTAAACACAGCACTTTTAATATAGAAACACCTTGCTCACTACAGCACCTTTGCTTAGTGGCTTTTACTTAAAAACAGCACTTTAGTACAGCTACTCTCTGTGTTCACTACAGCCTTATCTGCTAGTGCAGCCTCTGAGCTGCTCCAGGGATCCCCGTGTGGTTTCGAAGCGCTCCCCTATTCCTGGTTCTGACCGCCGGACTTATTCAGTAGCGATGTGGACAGAAAAACACTGAGACTCGTGGTTTGGGTGCAAAACAGACCAACATTTATTGAAACAAAAGGACAGAAACAACTTAAAATAATCGACAGCACACCTGTGCCTGGTACAGCACTTTTGCTTAACGCAGTACAATTAGTGTCCACTAGAGCGCTCTTTGCTCAGTGCAACACTCCTTTATTTAAACACAGCACTTTTAATATAGAAACACCTTGCTCACTACAGCACCTTTGCTTAGTGGCTTTTACTTAAAAACAGCACTTTAATACAGAACCCTTAGTGTCCACTGAAGCACTTCTCTGCTTAGTGCAACACCCTGTTTAATAGCACTTTTAACATAGAAACACCTTGTTCACTACAGCACCTTTGCTTAGTGGCTTTTACTTAAAAACAGCACTTTAGTACAGCTACTCTCAGTGTTTACTACAGCCTTATCTGCTAGTGCAACACTGTTACATAAATAGGGGAGGAGAGAATGGACACAATGAGGGAAAATCGACTAAAATCACAGTTCTAACAACATTCCCACTTAATTCCCACCCCTATACCTATTCTAAGTTGCCTTGTAATGGGCCAGAAAAATATATGCTCACCAATGAAGAATGCCTGCTCCATTGAACCTTTCTCACAGACACAGCAGGCTGCCTTTTCAAGTCCTTTTGTCTTCTGCCATGCGGTCTGATGGCCATTTTGATCCCTGGATTTTTAAAGGTATATTACCCAGGTATTCTTTTAATCAAAATTAATCTTCAGAACTGTAGGAAATCGCGAAATTATTGCAAAATCCCTACAGGTGTGAATTACCAAGTGAAAACCCAAATATCTGTCGAAGTGGATCCACCAAAGTGCAAGTATCTGTGCTGGTGCATAGCTGTATGACCTGTGACAGTGCACCCTCAAAAGGAATGAGGTCCTCTGAGGAATCATCCTGATGGATGTCCTGCAACACTTGTAGGCATGAAGGCCCTGGAAGGCAAAAGAAAGGGATATGATTTAGTCATGGCAAAGTCATAATCTTGACAATCACCATACTCAGTCTTCTCATTGTGCAGTCATTGATGAAATAAAGTCAACATATGTGTGTCAGAGATATTTGTAATTTTGTCACCAGCTATCTGTGAGCTCACTGTCTCTCCATCTCCAACTGAGAGGAATGCAGATGTACCGTTTATCTCCAGAGCCTCATCCTCTGCATCTGCTGGCTGGGCTATTTGTGGTGGGCCACCTCCAGGCCTCTCCCTCTCCCTTGTGTTTTGCATCTCTTCTCCCACAGGGGGCGAAAAACAAACCTGTGAGTGAGTGACGGTGAGGTATTTGCCCAATGGATGCAGTGCCTTCAGTGACACTCATGAATTGCATTGCATAAGGATTGAGGTGAATGTCAATGGTGGATGGCTAAATGGGGAGGTGATGAAGTGCATAGAAAGTGAAGGACAGGTGCTGCTGAAAGTTGAGTGGGTGTGAGGAGTGCTGTGATGGAGAACGCTTAGCAAGGCAAAGTGAAAGGGGCAGGGCTTAAACCACAAGATGTAGATGAATCATCAAATATACTCACTTTTCCTGACCTGGTTTGGTCATTAAAGTGCTTCCTACGTTGCATCAATGGCCTGGGCACAACTCTCCTGCTGCTCACCTCCTCAGCTACCTCCAACCCACGCCTTCTTGGTGAGAGCATCAGGTTTCTTCCTCCCATTGCTGGGGAAATTTATGTCCCTCCCGGTGAATCCTGTTCCTGACTGTAGCCAGCAGTAATTCCAGCGAGGCATTATTAAATCTGAGAGCTGCCCTTGCTGTATGTCCACCATCCATCCTGAGCACCTCCAGTTTCCATTTGTGCACTGTCCCTTTAAACACAGCTCAGATCGCGTCAAGCGGGTGCGCATCACGCCCACTGAGCAGCTTGGAGACACAAAACCCAGAAGTCAAAATTAATTGGTGCAATTGAATTCAGATTCTGACCGGCTCAATTGACTTCCGGTTTTCCCCCACGCAATTCCACCACATCCCTGCCCCCGCCAGCCCCCAATCCCCAATCCCCGCACCCCCAAACCCCAAGTCCCGCCCAACCCCCACCCCAACCCCCATCCCCCCGCCCCCAAACCCCAACCCCCACCCCAACCCCCGTCCCCCTGCCCCCAATCCCCGTCCCCCCGCCCCAAACCCCAACCCTCACCCCCAAACCCCAACCCCCGCCCCCCCGCCCCAAACCCCAACCCCGCCCCAAACCCCGTCCCCCCGCCCCCAAACCCCAAACCCCGTCCCCCCGCCTCAAACCCCAACGCCCGCCCCCAACCCCGCCCCAAACCTCAAACCCCAAACCCCCGCCCCCAAACCCCAACTTCCGCCCCCAAACCCCAACCCTGCCCCAACCCCCGTCCCCCCGCCCCCAAACCCCGTCCCCCCGCCTCAAACCCCAACGCCCGCCACCAACCCCGCCCCAAACCTCAAACCCCAACACCCCGCCCCAAACCCCAACCTCCGCCCCCAAACCCCAACCCGGCCCCCGCCCAAACCCCAACCCCTTGCCCCCAACCCCCGTCCCCTGCCCCCAAACCCCAACCCCAATCCCCCACTCCAAACCCCGCCCCAAAGCCCCGCCCCCAAACCCCAACCCCCACCCCCAAAACCCAGCCCCGCCCCAATCCCCGCCCCAAACCCCAACCCCTGCCCCCAACCCCCGTCCCCCCACCCCCAAACCCCAACCCCCACCTCCAAACCTCAAATCCCACACCCAAACCCCAACCCCCACCCCCAACCTCTGCCCCCAAACCCCAACCCCCGCCCCCACACCCCAACCCCCAACCCCCGCCCCCAAACCCCAACCCCCACCCCCAAACCCCAACCCCCGCCCCCCGCCCCCAACCCCCGCCCCGTGTGGAATCTGCCTTCAGATTAATATCGGGGCCCATGATTCTATGATTCCAATTGGAGGGGAAACAAATAGAAAGAAAGCTTCTAAAGTGACTCCGGATGAGGAGGCACAGAGAAAATAGGCCACAAAGCTTTGAAAATAAGAAATGACTGTTAACTGCTGCTAGAAAGATGCCCTCATATTGAGGAAATGAAGCAAGCCTTCAGTGCCTTGTAAGTCATTATTTTTGTGCCTGAATGTTTTCAAAGAATGAGCTGTTTTTGGCATAATGATAATAGCCTGGAGATTAGTGCGGGAGATATGGAGATATTAGTGGATGAATACTTATTGTGTTCACATAGCTATCCTCTGTCCATCATTTTAACGCAGGCATTACTATTGCCAATTATTTCTCGGCTTGGATCTAATTTCGAGCAATACAGCGTGCGTCAAACGGCCACTGTCTTCATTCAGAAATGGTTTTGAAGCCACCTTACACTTTAGTGTTAAACTGTACCTGCCTCAGGTAATGGTGCCAGTTTAAAAATCGAGGGGTTGAATTTCCGTGGGGGTTCGTCTGATGGTTTGCCTTACAGTCACAGAATCACAGAAACCCCACAGTGCAGATAGAGGCCATTTCGGCCCATCGAGCCTGCACCGACACATATCCCACCCGATCCCCGTAACCCCTACACCAACACATATCCCACCCTATCCCCACGTATTTAATCCCCCTAACACTAAGGGTCAATTTATCATAGCCAATCAACCTAACCCGCACATCTTTGGACTGTGGGAGGAAACCGGAGCACCCGGAGGAAACCCACCGCAAACATGGGGAGAATGTGCAAACTCCACACAGACAGTCGCCCGAGGCCGGATTCGAA
The DNA here is from genome assembly GCF_052327205.1 of Somniosus microcephalus. Classification (NCBI taxonomy): domain Eukaryota; kingdom Metazoa; phylum Chordata; class Chondrichthyes; order Squaliformes; family Somniosidae; genus Somniosus; species Somniosus microcephalus. Next base: position 176,964,819 of record NC_140989.1, read on the forward strand.
CCCGGGTCCCTGGCGCTGTGAGGCAACAGTGCTAACCACTATGCCACTATACAGTCTGCAGAAGAGTTACAAAAGCCTTGGATAAACTGCTGCAACCGCAGCTTGCACTCTTTTTCTGTGGTTCTTCAGCTGAACTTATGACAGGAGAGTGGGAGAACCCCTTCAAAAATTCTCCCTCCCCCTCCCCCGGAATGTTCACAGTTAAAGAAAGAAAGACTTGTATTTATATAGCGTCTTTCACAACCTCAGGATGTCCCAAAGTGCTTTACAGCCAATTAAGTACCTTTTTTGAAGTGCAGTCACTGTTGTAATGTAGGAAATACGGAGCCAATTTGCACACAGCAAGACCCCACAAACAGGCATCCGTTACCTACGCTTGAAGCTCTTTGCATCTATATATATAAAACAGTATGGCCTAGAAATTCAGTTTTGCCAGTTTTGGGGCGCTAATGTTAGCGCCCGCTTCGCCGAAATTCAGTTGCTTCACCCTAAGAGGTTGCTGGAGCGCTAAAAGAGGCGTTACACGACTATCTTTAGGCGCTAAGCCGGCGGTGCAGAGGGGTAGCGCCGAGGCGGGGCGCAGTGCGGGTGCGGTCATTTTTTGATTGACAGCAGACCCCGTGGCGCCGGCCAGCTCTTAAAGGGGGAAGGGACGATTTGGTCTGCTGCCACGCCCTGCACACTGCAGCTTTCAAACTAGGCCTCAACACTGCTGCTGAGCCCAAGGAGCCATGGCAACGCATGAGAAGGCCCGTGAGCGTGCCCTGCGTTTCTCAGAGCGTGATCTGGATATCATGCTGACAGCATTGGAGAAGAGGCGCAGGATCTTGTTCCCAGACACTGGCAGGAATCCCACCCACCGCGTCTACACCAAAGCCTGGAGGGAGATCGCCACCAGGGTGTCGTCCTACGGCGATGCCCTCAGGGACAAGGTGCAATGTCGGAAGAAATACAATGACCTGACCAGGATTGTCAGGGTGAGTACCCTTTTCACTCTCCTCCTCATTCTTGCATGTACACCTGACATGATGGGCAAAGGGACCTGAAAGGTCTAATGGGCAGCCCTCAGCCAGCAGCTTTGGGACAGTCATGAGCATCAATTGCACATTCTGCACTTTACACACTGGCCAAGCTATTCCACCATGAGAAGCAGTGCACACTCGATCAGGGCTGCACTCTGGCCAAGCTATTCCACCATGGGAGGCAGTGCACACTACGTCACGGCTACACACCGTACTTAGAACCCGTCCTTTCTCTTGCAGGCTAAACTTGCGAATAATCGCAAGCGCCGCGACATCACCGGGGGAGGCCGCGCCAAGTTCCAGAAGCTCACTCCCCTGGAGGAGCGCGTGAGTGGCCTCATGGGAGGCCGCGTGATTGTGCCCAGAGCGTGCGGAGAAGCCGACCCTCCGCTGCCCGGCAATGGTAAGGACCTCGCCTTTTGGCCCTCTCTCGTCACACTTGCGCATCCGAGCTACCTTCTTTGCCACTGTGCCACCAATGCGCTGAATGCCACCAGTCATGACTCCCTCGCTGACGCCCTCTCCTCACTCTGAAGCTACTCTTGTGCCTTCCTGCTTTCAGCTGGTGACGAAGAGCTCCCTGAAGCTGCCAGTGACAGCCCCTCCGAACAGGAGGAGGAGGAGGAGGAGGAGGAGGAGGAGCAGGAAGAGCAACCCGGACCATCAAGGGAGGACTCAGGTCCCGCAGCAGAGGGCGAAGTTTTGGACACGTCTTCCCTGGACGAGAGCCTGGAGCAACTGTCGGAGGGGAGTGCAGCTGCTGGGACCAGTGGCGTCCAGCCACCCAGGAGGGCTGCGGGTGGGCCGCGGCCTTCCCCCCAGAGGGGGGAAGGATCGGAGGGGAGTGCAGTTGCTGCGGACATTCGGCGCCAGCAACGTGCCAAGGGTCGCCTAGCTCGGACCCCTGCTCCCCAGCGGGAGAGTCCCGCCTCCAGTCCGGCCACCTTCACCTCGGAGGAGGTGCGCCAGCTGGACCAAATGGCCGAGGATTCAGACCGCCGCCACACAGATCTCATGCAGGTGGTGGGACGGATGCCTGAGGCCATCGAGTCGCTGGCGACCAGTGTGCGGGAGTTTGGGGCATCAAATGCCGAGAGTGGCCGGATGATGATGGAGGTAGTGGAACGGATGCCTCCGGCAATGGAGTCGCTGGCTGATGCCGTCAAGTCAGTGGCGGATGTGATGCAGGCGCAGACCAGGACAACAGGGGCACTCACTGCTGCCACATGCGCTGCCTCAGCCAGGCATCGCCAGGACACCCACCGCGCTGCAGCAGCACAGCGATCTGCCCTTCGGCTGATTGGTGCAGATCGTGCAGTGCGTGCCCGGGCAAGTGCCAGCGTGCGACATCACCAGCCAGCGCCTCCAATACGCCAGCTTGCCCACATTGCGCCATCCGTCGCCGCCACTCCCCCAGTGGAGCGTCAACGGCAAGCGGCTGGAGCTGATGGTGGGCATGCACATGTGCGCCAATCAACAGCCGGCCCCTCGAGGCCCAAAGCCCGTGTAGGCCGCCCCCCAAGGCCATCTGGCGGAAGGACATCTGACCCTCAGGCGCCTTCCCCCAGCCTCGCAGCAGCCACTGGGCAGAGCTTGCGGAGGAGCAGCAGGCCGGGCAGGGGCGCCAAAAGGCTGGACAAGGTCTCGCCCTCGCGGGCCACTAAGTAGAGGGTGTGGCCAGCTTTCATTTTATATGGCGGTGGACATCTTTATTTTGCCCATGGTTGTTTTGTTTATGGGTATGTTTTTTGCGTTAAGGCCGAGGTTGAGGCCTGGTTTGTTCAAATGTGGAGTTACTCCTCCCCAGGTTGTGGGACTGAGTCGTTTGTTGCACTTTTTGTGGGGGCCGTTGATTGTTTTTGGGATTCATGTGGGAAGGGGTTTCATTTTTGTCAAATATAAATTTATCTTTGTTCAGACAGTGTCCATGGTTGTTCTTGTTAGTCTTTGTTGCCTTCACCGGCTGAGGGCTTGCGGAGCGACTGCATTCATCTTGCTTCATGGCCACAAGGCATTCCCTGACAGGGGGCTTAGAAGTTACATTCAATAAGCTGACGTACTCCTCCTCCTCCTCCTGCTCCTCTTGCTCCTCCTCCTGAGGTGGTGGTCCAACGTCAGGTGGCAGTGCCTGAGTCCTGCGGAGAGCCAGGTTGTGCAGCATGCAGCAAACTACGACAAATTGGGAGACCCGGTGCGGCGAATACTGCAGAGATCCGCCGGAACGATCAAGGCAGCGGAACCGTTGCTTGAGGACCCCAATAGTTTGCTCGATGATGTTTCTGCTCCTTTGATGGCTCTCGTTGTATGCCTCTTCAGCAGCGGTCCTGGGCGCGCGGAGCGGGGTCATGAGCCAGGTACACAAAGGATAGCCTTTGTCCCCGAGTAGCCATCCTCTTGGGGGAGGCTGTGCCTCGAACATGTCATGCACAGTACTCTGCCGCAGGATAAAGGCATCGTGGCAGCTGCCTGGAAAGCAGGCATTGACAGCCAGGATGCGCTGCTTGTGGTCACACACCAGCTGCACATTGAGGGAATGGTAGCCCTTCCGGTTGCGATACTGCTCGCCATGCTCCAGAGGTGCCTGCAAAGCCACATGCGTACAGTCAATGGCGCCCTGCACCAAGGGGAAGGCCGCGAGTCTAGCAAATCCCACTGCACGCTGATGCTGGCTCTCCAGGGCCATGGGGAAGGAGATGAATTGGCGTCTCCTTCTGAAAAGGGCATCGGTCACCTGGCAGATGCAGCGATGCACGCCAAACTGGGATATGTTAGCTATGTCCCCAACAGCGGATTGGAAGGAGCCGGTGGCATAGAAGTACAGTGCCACCGTCACCTTCACTTCCACCGACAGAGACGTCCTGCACCTGAGCTTTGGACGCAGATCTCTGCGAAGCAGGTGGCAGGTCTCTGCAACCACCTCCTTTCGGAATCTCAGCCTTCTTACACATCGCGCGCCACTCATGGTGAGGTAGGAGCGCTGCTGGCGGTATACCCTGACTGGGTAAGGCCTATGTTGCCGACACCTGTTGCCCCCTCTGCCTCTAGCCAGGGCTGCCCCTCTGACCCCGCGTCTGCGAGCCCTACGCACATGGCGCTGAAACTCCGCGTTGGCACCCCATGCAACCCCCATCAAATGCTGGCAAACAGTCAAATTTCCAACAGGGCACTTGCAGCGCTTTGGCCTGAGTCCAAAAATACCTGAGCTATTGCTGCACGAAACCAGTTAGCTCTCCTCCTTGTTGTGTGTCCAGAAATCCGTTGCACAAGAGTGTTTGCTGCAAAATGGCTGCCCTTTATACTGCAGGGTACGTGCCCTTTAATTTGCGCTCCCCGGGGCCCGCGTCGGCTGTGTTGCGTTCCATTTTACAAACGCTCTGGCCGCCAGCCGCACAATGGGGCTGTCCGACTGAAGTTTGGAATCGGGGCGCACAAAGGGCATTGCACGAGGATGTGACGTCATTTTCTGCGCGCGCAGCCGGGCGGGTGCTAAACTTTGCGCCGGCGCTGAGGGTCAACTTAATTTGGGGCGAGGCGCAAACTGCGCTGCGCCCGGGCGCTACACGCATAGCGCCCGAAATTCACATCTCTTAAGGCGCTAGCTGCTGGCGCAACCAACTGAATTTCTAGGCCTATGTCTCTCTGTCTGTCTCTCTGTCTCTCTGTCTGTCTGTCTGTCCGGCGATACAATCAAAAGTTATAGAGCGTACCTACACATATGTTATATCAAAAGAAAGCTCATCATTAGGGGACTCTTGTAGGCTTATTTACTTTTTGGTCGGACAAAAATTGTGCCGACGGTATCCAAAAAACTTTCAAAATTCCGCTCATTATCCGCTCATTAGCATCGAGTGGGGGCGGGTTCATTGTGTGTGCGGGCGGGCCATCCTAGAGTTGAGTGACGTGATGATTGACCAATCTTACAGTTCAGTGACCTGACGGTTGACCAATCGGTGCGTGTGTGGGCGGGCCTTATCATTCTGAACTGAGGTGAGTGTCAGCCATCTTGATTCGTAAGTTTATTTTTTTCCCCCACTTTCTGCGTGTTTCTTTTCAAATCTAGATTTCCAGCAAAAATAAAGTTGCTTTTAAAACACAAATTGTTTTTAAAAAAAGTTAAATTAAGTTGTCAATCTTTTCTCTAACCTCTATAATTTTCCTACCTTTCGCCGTTTTTGCAGGCCTGGAAGCCTGGGCCTCTGTTGCCCAGCCACGCCCGAGCTAGGCACCGCCTCTCCCGCTGGACCCGCCCCGCGGTCGCCGCCATCTTGGTAAAGGCTGGCGGCGCGGGACTGGGCCGAGCGTAGCCATCGCTGCCATTTTGGTAAAGGCTGGCGGGGCGGGAGGGAGCCTAGCGGGAAGTGAGTTGCGGTCACCGCGGGGCTCGGGCTCAACTGATTGGGGGCTCATCAGGGGTCGGCCCGCAACACATCGACCGGAGGAGTGGCAGCTCTCTCTCTCCTTCCCCCCCACACGGCTCGGGCGGGGGGGCGGTGCTCGGGAAATGCGGGGCTCGGGAGGCTGGTGCTCGGGAGAGTGGGAAGGGGGGGAAGGGTTACCCCAGCAACCGGGCCCGGCCCTCTCTCAGCCTCAAGCCGGCTCACGCCCGTTGCCGGGGCTTTGCTCCAGCGCAGGCCCAGCCGCAATCGGCGGTCTTGAAGCCGGGGCTCGGGAGGGCGGGGGGCGGGGCTCAGCTTAACCGGGGCACTGTGCTCGGCTGGGCCATGTCAGTGCGTGGGGCGGCACGGATGTTCCGCGGAGCCATCGCCGGCAGAGGGGAGAGGGTCTGCTGGCTCCCCCCCTCCCTTTCTCCTCCCCTCCCTTTCTCCCTTCCCCCTCCCCCCTCCCCCCTCCTTCCCCCACCCTTCCTCCCCACAACCTTCCCACCCCCCCTTCCCCCCCCACACACCGCCTTCCCCTCCACCCCCCTCCCCCCCTTCACCGCCCCCCCTCCCCTTCCCCTCCCCCTCCCCCCCACCCCCCTCCCTCCCCCCTCCCCCCTCTTCCCCTCCCCCCTCCCCCGCCCCCCTTCCCTCCCCCTCCCCTCTTCCCCTCCCCCGCCCCCCTCCCCCTCCTCCCCCCTCCCCCTTCCCTCCAGTCGCTCTCTCTCTTCCCCCCAGTCGCTCTCTCTCTTCCCCCCAGCCGCTCTCTCTCTTCCTCCCAGCCGCTTTCTCTCTTCTCCCCAGTCGCTCTCTCTCTTCCCCCCAGTCGCGCTTTCTCTTCCCCCCTGTCGCTCTCTCTCTTCCCCCCAGTCACTCTCTCTCTTCCCCACAGTCGCTCTCTCTCTTACCCCCCAGTCGCTCTCTCTCTTCCCCCCCAGTCGCTCTCTCTCTTCCCCACAGTCGCTCTCTCTCTTCCCCCCGTCGCTCTCTCTCTTCCCCCCAGTCGCTCTCTCTCTTCCCCCCAGTCGCTCTCTCTCTTCCCCCCAGTCGCTCTCTCTCTTCCCCCCAGTCGCTCTCTCTCTTCCCCCCAGTCGCTCTCTCTCTTCCCCCCAGTCGATCTCTCTCTTCCCCCCAGTCGCTCTCTCTCTCTCTTCCAACAACAACATGCCCTCAAAAAAGTCTCGGCACTGCCGGGCACTCCAGCTAGTATGCAAATAAAGGGCCTAACTCCTGTTTGAGGCCCACTCTCTGAGATTGGTTTGCCCACTCCAGAGACATGAGTACATAATCTAGGCTGACATTTCAGTGCAGTGCTGAGGGAGCATTGCACTGTCGGAGGTGCCGTCTTTCTGATGAGACGTTAAACTGATGCCCTGTCTGTCCTCTCACATTGACGTAAAAGAGCCCATGGCACTGTTCGAAGAAGAGCAGGCGAGTTCTCCCTGGTGTCTTGGCCAATATTTATCCCTCAACCAACATCACTAAAGCAGATTATCTGTTCATTTATTTCATTGTTGTTTATGGAAGCTTGCTGTGCGCAAATTGGCTGCCGTGTTTCCTACATTACAACAGTGACTACACTTCAAAAGTAGTTCATTGGCTGTAAAGGGTTTGGGACATTCTGAGGTCATGAAAGGCGCTATAGAACTGCAAGTCTTTGGGGAAAAGATGGGTTGGTTTGCGGCTCTCGTTAGCACCCCTGGGAGGCGCTAACGGGGCGCAGATCCCCTAGAGCCCTGGCACGGTGCTGCTAACACCTCCCGCAAAATTCAGCAGGAGGTTAGCAGCGGCGGTAGCCGGTAGCGCCCCACGCCGCTGCGCCGCCAGCAATGATGTCATCGCCTTGCGCAGCATCCCGCTCGCGCCCCGGCCGCAAACTTCCCTCGCACCCCTTGACCTGTCGCCACTCGATATGTGCGACAGGATCAGGGGGTGGTTTGGCAGTGGCGGCAGCGCAACTTAAAGGGCAGGAGTCGGGCAGCCGTTTTTATTTTGGCTGACTGCCAGCACCTGCCTCCTTTCGCTTTTGTATGCAGAGTGCCGGCCGCCATTGCTCAGCCCGACATTCCTCTTGAATGCCAGGCTGTTTTCATGGCACCACACTCCCCAGTGGTCCAGCAGGGCCTCGGTGCACACAACGCTAGCTCCCTCCCCATTAATCAGGGGAGAGGGTCTGCAATGACATGGCGTTACGTGCCAATGCGCGCTGGTGCTGCTGTACAGAGCACCGCGAACTTCAGTAGTAAAGCCCCAAGCAGTAGGTGGCATGCTTTCAGTAGCGACCCACCTCCTGCTTGGGGCACTACTACTGAATTTACGGCGGGGGGGGGGCTAACTTTTTCGGGCGCCAAAAATAGTGCCCCACGATGTGAGCGCCCCAAAATGAGCGCCACCCAATTTTTCCTTCTTTCTTTCTTTCTTTCTTTCTTTCTTTTTCCCAGATTGGCAATGAAAACTTTCATCCCTTAACGTATGTGGAATAATGGGTCCGCTTCTATCGTGTCTTATCAGTCTTCAGCTGAAAATATTATCAGCTTGTCTTCAGCTCACTTGTGCACTGGGAAGCTGATGGGAAAAGCACCCAATGAATAATCTGCAGGAGTTCTCTGCCTGATTCAACCTTTTCGAGTGCAATCTTCTTCCAATTTTATCTAAGGAAATTAGATAAGGCCTTTGCTTCAAGGTATACATCTAATAAATGCATTTAAAAAAATCTTATTTTGAACATTTAATTAAATTGTCACTGTGGTGTTTCCTAAACACTAGCAAACGAAATTAAACCATTGGCTGTGGGGCTTTTGGAGTGTAATGCAAGTGCGATAAAGCTGTACCAAATATTTTAATTTCCCAGCCCATTAGTTTTGTGATTTTTGAGCTACACTTATACAGCGTGATTTGATGGTGCTGGTGAATGGATCTTTGCATTTAATTCCTCACTGGGTTTTTCCTGAGTTAGCAATGGATGGCTCGAGATTAGGATTGACTCCCATTGTTGCTGCACCAGGGAATCTGGATCCGAATCAGGCAGTCAGAGTGGCCTGCATATGAGTTTATAAAGATCATCCCTGTGACAGATTTAGTCCCAGTGTGACATCCATTTCTGATCATTTGCACAGGAACATGGGGCTGGAAAAGACGCTGCAGTCCACCTGGCCAGTTCCAGAATCTAATACCCGCCTTTCACCCACTCCCTCAAATACCTATCCAATTCTCCATTAAATTATCCCCTCGCTACATCCATCCAGTGCCTCCCTCGTCAGCCCACTCCACACTCGCACCACCCTCTGGGTGAACTAGTTCAATCTAAACTGGATGTGCACCTTCCCTCTTGAGTCCATGGGCTTAAGTTCTAGAGTCTGTGATAATCTCAAATGTTCACTGGACAAACAGGGGGCTATGGGGGGGAGGAGCTAAACACGATTAAAATCACTAAGGAGATGGTACTCGGTAAGATAATGGGACTTAAGGCGGATAAATCCCCTGGGCCTGATGGCTTACATCCTAGGGTCTTGAGAGAAGTGGCGGTAGGGATTGCAGATGCATTGGTGGTAATTTTCCAAAGCTCCCTGGATTCAGGAAAGGTCCCAGCAGATTGGAAAACTGCTAATGTAACGCCCTTATTTAAAAAGGGAGGTAGACAAAAGGCTGGAAACTATACACCAGTTAGCCTAACATCTGTGGTTGGTAAAATGTTGGAGTCCATTATTAAGGAAGCAGTGACAGGACATTTGGATAAGCATAATTAAATCGGACAGAGTCAGCATGGTTTTATGAAGGGGAAGTCAAGTTTGACGAATTTGCTCGAATTCTTTGAGGACGTAACAAACAGGGTGGATAAAGGGGAACCAGTGGATGTGGTGTATTTGGACTTCCAAAAGGCATTTGACAAGGTGCCACACAAAGGATTACTGCACAAGATAAAACATCACAGGATTGGGGGTAATATACTGGCATGGGTGGAAGATTGGCTATCTAACAGAAAACAGAGAGTTGGGACAAATGGTTCATTCTCGGGTTGGCAATCAGTAACTAGTGGTGTTCCGCAGGGGTCAGTGCTGGGACCCCAACTCTTTACAATCTATATTAATGATTTGGAGGAGGGGACCAAGTGCAATATATCCAAGTTTGCCGACAATACAAAGATGGGAGGGAAAGCAGTGAGTGAGGAGGACATAAAAAACCTGCAAAAGGACATAGACAAGCTAAGTAAGTGGGCAGAAATTTGGCAGATGGAATATAATGTTGGAAAGTGTGAGGGTATGCACTTTGGCAGAAAAAATCAAAGAGCAAGTTATTATCTAAATGGAGAGAAACTGCAAAGTGCTACAGTACAAAGGGATCTGGGGGTCCTGGTGCATGAAACACAGAAGGTTAGTATGCAGGTACAGCAGGTGATCAGGAAGGCCAATGGAATCTTGGCTTTTATTGCAAGGGGGATGGAGTATAAAAGCAGGGAAGTCTTGTTTCAGTTATACAGGGTACTGGTGAGGCCACACCTGGAATACTGCGTGCAGTTTTGGTTTCCATATTTAAGAAAAGATATACTTGCTCTCGAGGCAGTTCAGAGAAGGTTCACTCGGTTGATTCCGGAGATGAGGGGGTTGACTTATGAGGAAAGGTTGAGTAGGTTGGGCCTCTACTCATTGGAATTCAGAAGAATGAGAGGCGATCTTATCGAAACATATAAGATTGTGAGGGGGCTTGATCGGGTGGATGCAGTGAGGATGTTTCCACTGATGGGTGAGACTAGAACTAGGGGGCATAATCTTAGAAATAGGGGCTGCCCTTTCAAAACTGAGATGAGGAGAAACTTCTTCACTCAGAGGGTAGTAAATCTATGGAATTTGCTACCCCAGAGAGCTGTGGAAGCTGCGACATTAAATAAATTTAAAACGGAGATAGACAGTTTCCTAGCTGATAAGGGATTTAGGGGTTACGGGGAGCGGGCAGGGAAGTGGACATGAGTCTAGATTCGGATCAGCCATGATCCTATTAAATGGCGGAGCAGGCCCGAGGGGCCGTATGGCCTACTCCTGCTCCTACTTCTTATGTTCTTATGTTCTTATGTTTATGTTCTTGGTGTTCAATTTATCTCTTCCCTCGAATACTTGAATAATCTTTCTCCCAATCCTGATTTTTTTTTTCATTATCAGGATACGGGTGTGGCTGGCAAAGCCAGCATGTATTGCCCATCCCTAGTTGCTCTTGAGAAGGTGGTGGTGAGCCGCCTTCTTGAACCGCTGCAGTCCGTGTGGTGAAGGTACTCCCACAGTGCTGTTAGGTAGGGAGTTCCATTTTTTGATCCAGCGACGATGAAGGAATGGTGATATACGTCCAAGCTGGGATGGTGCGTGACTCGGAAGGGAACCTGGAAGCAATGATGTTCCCATGCACCTGAGGTGCTGCCGAAGAAGCTTTGGCGAGTTGCCACAGCGCATCCTGTAGATGGTGGAGGGAGTGAATGTTTAAGGTGCTGGAGGGGGTGCCAATCAAGCGGACTGCTTTGTCCTGGATGGTGTTGTACCTCTTGAGTGTTGTTGCGGCTGCATCCATTCGGGCAAGTGAAGAATATTTCAACACTCTTCTGACTACTGCCTAGTAGGCAGTGGAGAGGCTTTGGGGAGTCAGGAGGTGAGCCACTCACTGCAGAATACCCAGCCTCTGACTTGTTTGCCTCGCTTTAGAACCATGGCTCATCACATCGTGGCAATCGGCCAGAGATAGGTTACAATGAGGCACGTTGCCAAACACGGGTGCTGACTAAGGAGGCATCTGGCCTTCCCCAAACAGGAACCATTCTGGAGGAGAATCTCGCGTGTGGTCGCTCAGAAAGTGACCGAAACCGTGATGTTCTGTTCAGCATTGCCGGTGGTACAGCACCTGCACGCGCGTCACCAGTGAGCTGCAGGGATCTGGCAACGATCAGGAGGTCATTGTTTCCCAACACCGGCCACCTGAGGAGGAAACTGTTGGCAGCTAGCGAGCTTCGTTAGCAGTTTACACCTTTATCCGGTACTGGTAACCATGACGGCCGACCTCTCCTTCCGCTCTGATGGCTGTCCCTTAACCAACATCACTAAAACAGATTGTCTGATCATTATCACATTGCTGTTTGTGCGACCTTGCTGTGCGCAAATTGGCTGCCATGATTCCTACACTACAACAGTGACTACACTTCAAAAGTGCTTCATTGGCTGTAAAGCGCTTCGGGATGTCTTGAGGTTGTGAAAGGCGCTTTAGAAAGACATTTCCTTTTTCTTCCAACTAGGTCCACCCCCAACCAAACGTAGATGATGCATTCCCAGCAGTAAGGAGGGTAGGGGAATAGATTCATGGGGTCAGCTTCCGAGCTTGTGCTACTGGCAGGGAGCCTCACCCTACTGCTGCACATATCAAGATTAAGGACACACTGTCCTCGACATCCTACCCATTAAAATTAACGGACAGTAAATCATGGACGGCACGCCTGCGATCAACTGGTATGTGGGGGTATGGTAGTGTCGTGTTTATGGTACTGGACTAGTAATCCCAAGGGCTGGACTAATAATCCCGAGAACGAGAGTTCAAATCCCACCAGGGCAGTTTGAGGACTTCAATTTTGATTAAAATAAAAATGCTATCAGTAAAAGTGACAGTGAAGCAGTCAGTTTGTCGGAAAAACCCAACTGGCGCACTAATGTCCTTTAGGGAAGGAAATCTGCCGTCCTTACCCGGTCTGGCCTATATGTGACTCCAGACCCACAGGAATGTGGTTGATTCTTAACTGGCCTCTGTGGTAGCCTAGCAAAGCACTCAACTGTATGAAGCTGCTATCAATGGTTCAAAAAGGCAGACCACCGCCTTCCTTATTGGAGGTAGTTCAGAGAAGGTTCACAAGGTTGATTCCTGGGATGAAGGGGTTGTCCTATGAGGAATGGTTGAGCAGTTTGGGCCTATACTCACTGGAGTTCAGAAGAATGAGAGGTGATCTTATTGAAACATATAAGATTCTGAGGGGGCTCGACAAGGTAGATGCAGAGAGGATGTGGGGGAATCTAGAACTCGGGGGCATAGTTTCAGAATAAAGGGTCGCCCATTTAAAACTGAGATGAGGAGAAATTGCTTCTCTCAGATGGTCGTAAATCTGTGGAATTCTCTGCCCCAGAGAGCTGTGGAGGCTGGGTCACTGAATATATCTAAGGTGGAGATAGACAGATTTTTGAACGATAAGGGAGTGAAAGGTTATGGGGAGCGGGCAGGGAAATGGAGCTGAGCCCAAGATCAGATCAGCCATGCTCTCATTAAATTGCGGAGCAGGCTCAAGGGGCCAAATGGCCTACTCCTGCTCCTATTTCTTATGTTCTTATGTTCCTAGGGCAACTAGAGATGGGCAATAAATGCCGGCGACATCTTGGGAATTAATTTTTTAAATGCCCTGCCAGTGGACAAGGTTTGCTGGCAGCAGCACAAGCTAGGAAAATCGGCCCTTACCACCATCCGATTAACACAGGTGAGTAGGTACTTACAATGTTAATTATTCCTCTGTGGCTGCTCAGTGCGTGAACTATATCTTAGACTTGGCTGTGACATCCCATCTCTGAGGGCACCTCTCACTGACTGGGAATAGTGGCAGTGAAGTGTCCCTGGGGATGCTGGAGCCTCTGTACAGCAGCAACTCCAGTGGACCAGAATGATCAGAGGACCTCTTGTTAGGGTCTTGCTCCCTCTTTATCCACAGATTTATAGGAGTGTTTCAATGGCACTTTTCGCTTGTGATTAGACTCTGCACAGAACTGCTGCCAGCAGGAGTATCAATTGGCACAGGGCTGAGTGGCAGCACGCATGCGATGGCAGGAGGGAACGGCCCTTATAATGGGCATTAGTTTTTGTGGGCACCAACTGATTCATGAGCACCTGAATTCCCTTCTTCGGGGTTGCCTCTACTCTTTCACCCAAGGCTGACCCTCACAAAAGTGCTGCCCTGTGTGAGTTAGTTGTATGCACTATGCTTCTGGTCTTCTTGACCGATGATATAACTGTTGTGGTCATTTGCCAGCCACCAGACTGCAGGCAGCAGGACCCTTGCTACATGGTAGTAGCCAGCTGGGCTATGCTAATGGACATAAAAAGAAAGAACTTGCATTTATATAGCGCCTTTCACAACCTTAGGATGTCTCAAAGTACTTCACATCTAATGAAGTATTTTTGAAGTGTAGCCAAGTGTAGGAAATGCAGCAGCCAATTTGCGCACAGTAAGCTCCCACAAACAGCAATGGGCAGATAATCTGTTTCAGTGATGTTGGTTGAGGGATAAATATTGACCTGGGGAACTCCACTGCTCTTTTTCGAAATAGTGCAGTGGGATCTTTTACGTCCACCTGAGAGAGCAGATGAGGCCTCGGTTTAACATCTCATCCAAAAGACGGCACCTCCGACAGTGCAGCACTCCCTCAGTACTTCATTGCAGTGTCAGCCTAGATTTTGTGCTCAAGTCTCTGGAGTGGTACTTTGAACCCATAACCTTCTGACTGAGAGGTGAGAGTGCTACCCACTGAGCCACGGCTGACACCTGCTGAAGATCACTCAGGTCCTCTGCCAAAGTGGAGCCAAAGTAGGTTCTTGCACCACATGCTGCAGCATCCTCTGATCAAATGGGTCTGCATAGAGATCTACCTCCTCAGCTGTGGCAGGAGTGGTTATGGACAAGTTGGGCCTTCACGTTGACCTGGTTGCCCCCCAGTATAAGTAATGATCCTATTCACCACGCCAATTATGCTCTGTGTCTCTCCCTAGCTATGGAGAGGGGGCTGAAGAGTGAAATGAAAGGGTGACACAGATTGATCGTGAAAACCCTCTTCCAGGAACAGTTGTTGCTTCTTCCCAACGTGTGTTCTCTTCACTTGCGCAAAGAACAGATAGAGTGCCATGAGTGATTAAGCGCACGTTAACATTCCAGCATTGACAAGTCAGCATTTACCTGCACCCTACAGACAAACCTTCAGGAGAGAAGACTCTTATCATCATGTGCCACAGTGATGCACACACCAGAATGTGTTTGGGGCACTCATACCTGCAGGCCCTCTGTTCCTAGGGTATTTCAGGACCAATGCGCTTAAGTAGGTGTGATTGCCATGGCAACAAGACCTTCTCCCTACCATGTTTCCCACCAATGTTTTTCTGCCCACGTGTTAGGCAGTTCTTGCGGCGACATTTAGACATGCATTACAGGAATAACAACAGAAAAAACTGGAAAAACTCAGCAGGCCAGGCAACATCCATGGAGAGAGAAACAGAGTCAATGTTTCAGGTCGAAGACCCTTTGTCAGGACTACTATTGTACAGGACAGTTGTTATGTATTGTGTGTTCTCCTCCCACCTGTGGTGGCACTGTCACAGCAGATAAATGGTTGGGTGCTCTCTTGGCTAAGTTTAGCTCTCTTTGTTCGGAACTCTCCAGAACTTCCCTTTCCTTCCTGAATAAAGCACTTCATGTTTGAATCTCTGGGTTCTGAGTTCTAATTGTGTCTAGGTAGAAAGGTACCGACACAACAAAGTGGCGACGAGGACCGGATGAATCTGCGTTGTGGGAACTTTCTTGTTTTCGACTACAAAACACTCGGAACAGAGATTACAGCATCACATTAACGTTACGGGTGCAGTGAGTAAACAGAAATTTTAATTTGAAACGTGAGATGGCTACTATATTAGGAAACATCGGTGATTTTGATGAAAATGTGGAGCAATGGAGTGCTTATACGGAATGTTTTGACTATTTTGTATTGGTGAATGCGGTGGCAAACGAAAAGGTCGTGCCTACCTTTTTGAGTGTAATGGGGCCGAAGACATTCAATTTACTTCGCAGCCTTGTGCAGCCAGATAAGCCAGGAACTAAAACATATAAGCAACTAGTGGAAATTCTTGGAGCACATTTTTCACCAAAACCTCTGGTTATTGCTGAGAGATTTAGATTTCACAAACGGAATCAAGAGGAGGGGGAATCAGTGACAATGTTTATTGCTGCTTTAAAAAGGTTGTCAGAACACTGCGAGTTCAAGGAGGTGCTGAATGACACCATTAGAGACAGACTTGTGTGTGGTCTGCAAAGTGCAGCCACACAGAAGCACCTTCTTACTGAGGACAACCTTACTCTTGAAAAGGCCATTGAAGTTAGTATCTCCATGGAGATGGTGGAAAAGGAGGCTCACCAGTTGAGTTCAACAGGGAGAGTTCACAAGGTGTTGTCTGAGCCTAAAGGTGCACGGAACGGCACATGTTACCGTTGTGGGGAAACGGGCCATCACGCTAATGACTGCTGGTGTACGGAGCTGGAATGCCGAAATTGTGGCAAAAAGGGTCACATTGAACATGCCTGTAGAGGTAAAAAAAGAACAGACAGAGCTGGGAAGCATGAAAGCAAAATGTCTGTATTTGGACAAGAGAGGAAAAAGAGTGTTCATTCAGTGCAGTATGATGGAACAAGCAAAACAGAGGGGAGCGACACCTCTGAGGAGGAAGAGGTGCACATACTGACGGTTGCAGGTGGCTCAAATGGCTATTGGGTGTCACCACTGGTGGAGGGACAATCAGTGCGGATGGAGGTGGACACAGGCGCGGCTGTGTCCCTTGTTTCAGACACTGTCTACAACAAAATGCTAAAGTATCTTACCCTTCAGCCAACAAACATTGTGCTAAAGACGTATACCGGCGAACCTGTGGCCATGAGAGGCGCCATTGAGGTGACAGTTAAATTGAACGGACAGACTGCGAAGCTGCCACTATATGTGGTAAAGGGAAATTACCCATCGCTACTGGGGCGTGCGTGGCTAGAGAAAATCACGCTGGACTGGCCTGCAGTCCGCATGATGTCAAAAGGGGAGTCAGGTCTGACTGCAGTGTTAAACAAACATGCAGAATCCTTCAATGGGGAACCTGGGAGCATGAAAAAGATTAGCGTGAGACTGGACATTAAACCTGACAGCAAGCCGAAGTTTCACAAAGCCCGACCTGTACCCTATGCAATTAGGCCAAATGTTGAGGCTAACTTGGAGGCCTTAGTCGAGAATGGAGTCCTGGAGCCTGTGAGCGTGAGCAAATGGGCCACACCCATTGCTCCTGTCCTGAAAAAGGATGGATCTGTTCGAATCTGCGGGGATTTTAAAGTGACTATTAACCCGGTGCTGTCTGCGGAGCAGTACCCTCTTCCCCTCATTGATGATCTTTTTACGGGCCTGGCCGGAGGGCAAAAGTTCAGCAAAATAGACTTATGCCAGGCTTATCTACAAATGCATGTCGATGACAAATCAAAGGAGCTGCTGACAATTGTGACACACAAGGGGCGACACAGGTACTGCCGCCTTCCGTTTGGAATTACGTCGGCCCCTGCTCTATTCCAAAGGGCAATGGATCAGATTTTGAGTGGACTGCCAGGAGTCCAGTGCTACCTGGACGACATCCTTGTCACTGGGACAAATGAGGAGGATCATCTTCTGAACTTGGATGCGACACTACAACAACTGAAAGAGTACGGACTCAGAGTTCGTAAAGACAAATGTGAATTCTTTCAGTCTTCAGTTGAGTACCTGGGGTATGTGATTGACGCTACTGGTCTGCATAAGGCGCCGTCAAAGGTCAAGGCGATCGTGGAGGCCCCAGCACCCCAGAATGTGAGCCAGTTACGTTCATTTCTGGGCCTACTTAACTACTATGGGAAGTTTATTCCAGACTTAGCAACATTGTTGAAGCCGTTACATCAGTTGCTATGTCAAGGCAAAACATGGAAATAGACTGAACTGTGCAACGAAGCTTTCGCCCAAGCAAAGAAAGCATTGCTGAAATCGGAGGTCCTGACACACTTCGACCCAAAGCTACCCGTGCAGCTAGCATGTGATGCGTCACCATATGGTGTAGGAGCAGTCATATCCCACATCATGCTTTCTGGTGAAGAGAAACCTATCACCTTCGCATCACGCACCTTGAACAAGGCTGAGAGTAACTATGCACAGATTGAGCGCGAGGCTTTGGGAATCGTTTTTGGAATTCGAAAATTTCATCAGTACCTGTTTGGGAGAAGGTTCACACTCCTGACGGACCACCGTCCATTGACTTCAATCTTCGGGCCCCACACCGGAATTCCGCCTCTTGCTGCAAGCAGGATGCAAAGGTGGGCTTTACTGTTGTCAGGACATACATACGACATCAAATATCGCAAATCAGACTTGCACGGCAACGCAGACAGTCTCTCGAGGCTACCCTTGCCTGTTACTCCCCCAGAGCCTCGACAGATAGACATCTTCTACTTTAGACAAGTGGAGGGAGCACCTGTCACTGCAGTTCAGGTGCGAAGGTACACCCGCAACGATCCAGTCCTGTCTGAGGTAATGGACGATGTCATTCGAGGGAGAGCTATAGGAGATTCTCCTAGTTTGAAACCTTACGTTTCAAAAAGAAATGAGCTCTCCGTCCAGGCAGGTTGTCTTCTTTGGGGACGCCGTGTCATCATTCCGCCACCTCTGAGGGAACCTATACTGCAACAACTTCATACAGGCCACAGTGGGATGGTTGGGATGGAGGAAATGGCAAGAAGCTACTTCTGGTGGCCAGGTCTCGATGGGAATATTGAGGAGAAAGCCAAAACATGTTCCCCATGTCAAAGGTTCCGGAATGTTCCACAGCTGGCAACCCTACACCCCTGGGATTGGCCTGCAGAAGTGTGGCAGCGAGTACATGTGGACTTCGCCGGTTCTTTCAAAGAGAAGATGTTTATGGTGGTTGTGGATGCTCATAGCAAGTGGCCGGATGTCGCTGTGATGCGGTCTACCACGGCAGAGAAAACAGTTGAGAAACTTGGTGAGATGTTCAGCCGTTATGGTTCACCGGAACAACTCGTAAGTGACAACGGTCCACAATTTGTATCACAGGAGTTTGCAACCTTCCTGCATGTGAATGGTGTCCAACACATCAGGTCTGCGCCCTATCATCCCTCCACTAACGGCCTGGCAGAAAAGTTCGTGCAAACTTTGAAGCATGTCTTGAAGGCATCGCAAGGTCAGGGCTCAATCCACCAACGTCTGAACAGCTTCCTGTTGTCCTACAGGAACGAGCCGCATGCCACAACCAAAACTTCCCCCGCTTCGCTCATGATGAAGAGGCAGTTGCGGACAAGTTTTGACTTACTCAAACCTCCAAGGGCAGAACAGGTTGTCCATTGTCAACAACAAGCTCAAGTTGAAAAGAGAGAGAAAAGAGCCAAGGAGAGACGGTTTCACCCTGGAGAGCACGTCCTAGCTCGAAACTACAACACTGGACCGAAATGGGTTCCTGCTACGGTGATCGTGCAGACGGACCCTGTGTCTTACACGGTTGAGACTGCCAAGGACGTCGTCTGGAGAAGACACACAGATCAACTGTTGCTAGGAGCAGAGACAGCTGCAGAAGCTCCAACAGCTGGTTGGCCTGAACTGTTTCCGGATGATACCGCAAACCAGCATCCTTTGCCACAGTGCTCTTCTCCAACACAGGAAGTCATAGAGACTGTTCTACCTATGCAAACTCCTGACTTTCGACTGACACAGGCACCTTCTCCATCCAGGCCTGTGTCAATGCCTACTGCTGTGGAAGCCAGCGATGACCGCCGGTATCCTGTCAGAGAGTGGCGGCCTCCAAGACGCTTGGATCTGTAGGCTTAGTGACTTACCCACAAGACTGGGGCAGAATAAACCCCAGGGTAAAGTCAGGGTTTGAGGCAGTCTACCTCTACCCTTGGTTAGTTGAGTGCATTGAAAGTAACTTACCTTTTGAGGAATAATGTGGACCTTTCATTTACGAGGGGAGGAATATGTTATGTATTGTGCGTTCTCCTCCCACCTGTGGTGGCGCTGTCACAGCAGATAAGTGGTTGGGTGTTCTCTTGGTTAAGTTTAGCTCTCTTTGTTCGGAACTCTCCAGAACTTCCCTTTCCTTTCCTGAATAAAGCACTTCATGTTTGAATCTCTGGGTTCTGAGTTCCAATTGTGTCTAGGTAGAAAGGTACCGACACAACAACAGTATTTTGCTATTGCATTAGAAGAAGCTATTTACTGACTACTGCAGAAATAAAAGGCCTCGGTGAAAGTGGATGTTGGTGAAAAAGGCCACACAAATGGTCTCAGTCTATGGTTCCTCTAAAAAGGAAGACTTGCAGTGATATAGCACCTTTCACAACCTCAGGACGTCCCAAAGCACTTTACAGCCAATCAAGTACTTTTGAAGTGTAGTCACTGTTGTAATGTAGGAAATGTGGCAGCCAATTTGCACACTGCAAAGTCCAACAAATAGCCATGGGATCTTTTATGTACACCCAAGAGGTCAGGCAGAGCCTCAGTTTAACATCCAACAGCGTTAGCCTAGATTTTGTACTCAAGTCTCTGAGGAGTGGGACTTGAACCCACAACCTTCTGATTCAGGGACAAAAGTGCTACCAACTGAGCCACACCCTGTTATGAAGAGAGATTGGGTCGATTGGACTTGTACTCGCTGGAGTTTAGAAGAATGAGAGGGGATCTCATTGAAATTTATAAAATTCTGACAGGACTGGACAGACTAGATGCAGGAAGGATGTTCCCGATGGTCGGGGAGTCCAGAACCAGGGGTCACAGTCTAAGGATAAGGGGTAAGCCATTTAGGACAGAAATGAGGAGGAATTTCTTCACCCAGAGAGTGGTGAACCTGTGGAATTCTCTACCACAGAAGGCAGTAGAGGCCAATTCATTAAATATATTCAAGAAGGAGTTGAATATATTTCTTAAGGCTAAAGGGATCAAGGGATATGGGGAGAAAGCAGGGATAGGGTACTGAATTTGGATGATCAGCCATGATCACATTGAATGGCGGAGCAGGCTCGAGGGGCCGAATGGCCTACTCCTGCTCCTATCTCCTATGTTTCTATGTTTCTATGTTATATAGTGCACCTGAGAATTTGCCAGGCATGCAGAGGAATGACTCAATAGGAACACGGCACCGTCAAGCTATATTGGCCCAGTAATTCCGGTCCCAACGCGTGAGTACGGACAGGGTACTCACGCGTGGGCCCATTGGAAGTGCCGGATTTCAGCATGCACAGCGCATGCGCGAGAAACCGGCATTTCCTCCAAGGGGTTCAGAGGTCCAACGCGTGCGCGCAGGACTCTGCGCGCACGCGTTGAACTTCCTTCTTTTTGACAGGTTTGCCCGTGTGTAAGGGCCTCAACTTTTTAGACATATAAAAAGGAGACGTAAGGACTTGATTCTTTAAGGTAAGTGGTCTATTATTTAAAATTATAACATTTTTTCCACAGCTTTATTGTTTTTAAGGACTTTACAGTAAGGTAAGTGTATTTTTAGACCCGATTTCTTAAAAAATTATTTTTTTCAAAAATTTGATTAATTGTTTAAAATAGTTTTTTAAAGTTATTTATAGTTCATTTAATTAGTGGGATGTTTTTTAAAATTTTATTTAAAGTTTAAGTAGTGTTTTGGGCGCCCGTAGTTTTCATGAGTTTGACAGTTCTTACTATCAAACTCATGAATGAAGTTTTCCCTCCCCTGATTGGCTGCCCAGTGCTCACCTGATCCCAGCCGGCACATCGAACTAACTACGCCGCTGGATCAGGCAAGCACAGCGCGCCGACAGCTGAACCGGGCCAGTGACAGGAATTCCAAGCAGGCCCAGGCTTCAGCTGTCGGCGCGCCGGGTAAGTGCACATCGGGGGCTTGCACACGCGGCAAGCCCCCGAACCTAATTTCTGGGCCATTGTCACTTTCAGCTCATTGCATATGAATGAAAGGTCACTGACATAAAACCAAAAGTAACAATGGCCCAAGCACAGAGCCCTGAGGAATGAGCAATCATTCCGAACTTTAAATCTCTTGTGTTCAATTAAATAGATAGAAGACAGGGCCTTGATTTAACAAGGCCTCGTCTGCCCTCTTGGGTGGATGTAAAAGATCCCATGGCACTATTCGAAGAAGAGTGGAGGAGTTTCAGCCCAAATTTATCCCTCAACCAACATCACTAAAATTGGCTGCCGCGTTTCCCTACATTACAACAGTGACAACACTCAAAAAGTACTGCATTGGTTGTAAAGCGTTTTGGGACGTCCTGAGGTCATGAAAAGCGTTATATGATTGCAGGCTCTTTCTCTTTAACTGACCCCGTCAGGGCTGGTTGGTGACCATTTTTACAAAATATTTTTCTCGGGAAACAATATCCTTATTTATTTAAGACACACCAGTCACAAACAGGCTGCTGGGCCTGTGAAATATTCATACAGGAAGCACATTTAAATGTAAGCTGGAGGCCTAGCAATAGCAGCTGCCGCGTTCCTAATTGTGAGGTGTTGGGTCTTGAGAGGCAGAGAGCTTGCTCTGTCAGGCAAAACATGACACGAGAACAGCAGGTAGCTGGTGTTTATTAAAATGGGAAACATTTGACCATTGGTTCAGGGCATGTAAGTGAGGGGAGAATCGCTGCAGCTCAGCGGACAAGCCATTAGTCAGGGAGATGCTGCTTCCCTGCTCTACCTCCTTGACTGGAGTTCAGCATTATTAATCACTGCAGCGAATCACTGGACAGGATCGTATTATCGCTTGGTTTGAATTGTAAATCCTGCTGACCCCGCGGCTTGTGTGTTGCTAAAAAGCGACAGTACAATTAGGCCTGGCCAGTAATTGGTGTGGGGTTGCGGGGGTGCGGGGGGGAAAGCACAGTATCTTTGCTCTTGATAAAACGTCAGGTCTGCTTGCATCACCAATCGAGTGCTAATTGTCAGCAGCTTTTTAATTCGGCTCGCACAGGAGGGCGACCAGCCAGGTTGTGAAGGATCGGGGAATTAGCTCCATTCTCGCTGCTACTACAGATGTGTTCACCCTCGCTAAGGCACACCGTGATTATTACAAAGGGGGCCCATTGAAGAATTCTCAAAAGACCATCCCTCTCTCCTTAAAGGGGAACCGCCCAGCTCTTTGCGCCAATATCATTTAACTCATTGATTGTTGTCCACTCACCACTATTACACCTATTTTCACAGTGGTTCCTGAACTTACAGAGCATCTACAGCACAGAAGCAGGTCATTCGACCCAACTGAGCTATGCTCCTCACAAGCCTCTTCCCACCCTGCCCCCATCTCCCTCTATTCCCTTCTCTGTCATGCACGCTTCAAGCCGCCCATTAAATGCGACCTACTTCAGCCACTTCACGTGGCAGTGAGCTCCACATTCTCACCACTCTCTGTAAAGAAATTCCTCCGAAATTCTTTATTCGATCTGTTAGTGACTTTCTTATCTTCATGCCCCACGTGTCCTGGACTCACCCACAAGTGGAAACAAGGAATTATTCTTTCTTTTTAACACAGTGGATCAGCACTAGAACAGTGGATGGAACCCATTTTCATTTTTTTCCCCAATGATCCAATGAAATGACTTGAATTGAGTTGAAAATGCACCTCCCTCCGGTTTGCTTATGACACCATCCAAACAAGGATCATCCACAAGGAACTTCCCGTAACAAAACAAAAACACAAGTTTTCCAGACAATTCATGTGGAGAACGTGTCCTCCTGTAAAGCAGGAAGAGGCTCCTAAGGCGGCACTCCTCTTCACCTTGGTTAACTGGTATATCTTGAGTGATTCGACATGGACACGTTTGGAAATCTGTCAGATCCCTGAACAATTTTTTTTGTTGTAAACTCAAATATCTTATAGATCTCAGTGCTACTCAGCACCTGTCCCATTCCACCAGAGCACGTCCACAGTGCAAGTACCAGGCCAAAAAAGAAGCTCCCGGGCTTTATATATGATCCGGTTAGCTGGATAATGAACGGTCTGATTCATAGAATCGTACAGAATAGAAGGAGGCCATCATGCCTATTCTGACTCTTTGAAAGTGCGATCCAATTAGTCCCACTCCCTTGCTCTTTCCCTGTAGCACTGAATTTGTTTTCCTTTTCAATTACTATATATATCCAATTCCCTTTTGAAAATTACTATTGAATCTGCTTCCACCACTCTTTCAGACAATGCATTCCAGATCATAACAACTCACTGCGTAAAAACATTCTTCTCCTCTCCCCTTTGGTTCTTATGTTGAAACCCAGTGCTGAGTGGTTCACAGGGAAGGGAAGGGCATTGTACAGAGTTACCCTTTAATCCCAACTCTGATACAGGGAGGTATTTGTACATTTATACTTTACCTTTACAGGATCATAAGATGTCAGCTGTGGCTCAGTAGGTAGCACTAACCCTCTGAGGTAGGAGGTTGTGGGTTCAATCCCCATTCCAGAGACTTGAAGCACATAATCTAGGCTGACACTCTAGTGCAGTACTGAGGGAGTGCTGCACTGTCGGAGGTGCCATCTTTCAGATGAGACGTTAAACCGAGGCCCCATCTGCTTTCCCAGGTGGATGTAAAAGATCCCGTGGCACTATTTCGAAAAAGAAGAGCCGTGGAATTATCCCCAGTGTCCTGGCCGATATTTTTCCCCAACCAACATCACTAAAACAGATTATCTGGTCATTATCACATTGCTGTTTATGGGAGCTTGCTGTGCACAAATTGGCTCCTGCATTTCCTACATTACAACAATGACTCCACTTTAAAAATATTTAATTAGCTGTAAAGTGTTTGGGACATCCTGAGGATGTGAAAGGTATTATATAACTACAAGCTCCTTCTTCAGTATTGGTATGTTCAATATCATGGAAAGGGCCAACACAGTCCACACTTTAAGCACCATCAGTATGATTGGTACAATTGATCAATTGACCCCTCCTAATCCCCTCTCTCCTATCGTCAAGCCTCCTTTCGCTTCTCTCCTCTCAGATACTCTGTTCTCCGAAATCCCTAGCCCAATCCTTCAGCACTCCTTGTCTTTCCTACTCTCCTGCTGCCATCCCGGCTTGACTCCCTCATAGCTAATCCTACAGTTTCCCTCTGTGCCTCTCTTGGCATCCTTTAAAGGCCCATCGAGCCACTTGTCGCTGTCTCCTTACAAGCAGCAACCTCAACTGGCCCATCCTACTCTCTCCCTGACCTTCCCACCCGGTGCACCTGCTGAGGGCTAACCTCTTTCCCGTCCCATTCACTCCTCCCAGCGCTGATCCTATGGGCTCTGCCAGCGAATTGGCCATCACCGCCCCTCTCCACATCTCCTTCCAGAATATGCGTTCACTTGTGACCAAGCCTCTTGCCATCCATGAGCTTATTGTGGATGAATGCATCAGCATCATGGGCTTGATGGAGACTTGGATGAGAGGTAATGAAACCTTCCCACTTAATGAAGCTTCCTCACATGGTTATACCTTCCACCACTTGCCCCGTTCAAACTACCACAGTGACGGTGTAGCCCTTATCTCAAAATCACACCTTGTATGTCTCTCTACTCCCCTGGCACTTTCTCCGCCTTTGTGCATCTCACCTTGTTCCACCCCTCATGCCTCTCATTTCAAATCCTTGTTCTCTGCCGCCCACCCAAGTATCATGTCAAGTTTCTCACAGAGATATCTTCACTGCTCTTCTCCCTCAGTCTCTGCACCGAGCGACTTTTCATCCTCAGTGATTTCAACCTCCATCTCAACTCATCATGCTCTCTCTCCTCTGAGTTCACTGCTCTCCTATCCTCCCTTAATCTCTCCCTCCATATAAACTCCCCAACCCATATTCACGGCCACCCCCTCAACCTCGCCATCTCATGTGGCCTCGCTATTCCCATCATATCAATCACAGATAAGGCCATCTATGATCACTTCCTTGTATCCCTTTCCATTCACTCCCAACTCTGCTTCCTTCTGTATCTGCCCAATGAAAAAACCTCCCTCAAGTCACTTAAAACTGCACTTTCAAATTCCCAACAGTCTAGCCTTTGGCCCTCCATTCATCATGGCATTTCTGTAGCTGCCAATCAGCTCACTCACACTCTCATCAAAAATTCTCATCCTTGTTTTCAAATCTCTCCATGTCCTCGCCCTTCCCATCTCTGTAACTTCCTCCAGCCCTACAACTCTCCGAGATCACTGCTCTCCTCCAATTCTGGCCTCTTGCGCTTCCCCAATTTTAATCGCTCCACCATTGGTGGCCTTGCTTTCAGCTGCCTAGGCCCTAAGCTCTGGAATTCCTTCCCTAAACCTCTCCGCCTCTCTACCTCTCTCTCCACCTTTAAGACGCTCCTTAAACCTACCTCCTTGACCAATCTGTCGTGATATCTCCTTATGTGGCTCAGTGTCAAAATTTGATTGATAATCGCTCTTTTGAAGCACCTTGAGATGCTTTGCTACTTTAAATATGCTATATAAATGCAAATTGTTGTTGTTGTTATTACAGGCAATTAAAAAGGCACTGATATCATCAAAAGATGTTTGGTCTGGTTGTTTTTCTTTGCGAATGAACCATGCATCATTTTCATCATGCTGATGTCACCGTGTTTCTAAACAAATGATAAAGCATTTGTCAAACACTTTATGAAGACAGTGTCCCTTTAAAGTGATAATCTTCCGATTTAAATTGACACACGTGTGCTTTACAAGTGGTAGATGGTTGAATGGGGGAGGGCTTCTTACAATTGGTACAAGTTACTGTTGCTGAGGGGGTGAGCCAGCAGAATGATCTGGGGGAAAAATTGGGTCGCGCCCTCTTTGGGGTGCTAACTTTGCCGGGGCACTACTGGAAGTGATCAGTCAGCTCGACACTCAAGAGCAGAGCCGAGCTGAGCGATTGCAGCCGGCACCTCACAGGGGGAGGCCAGAGTGGGTAGGTGCTGGCAGGTGGCCCAATGAAAATGGCCGCCCGGCACCTGCCCTTTAATTATCACTGCCACGGCCGCAAAACACGCCTCCCTGACCCTGTCGGACATAGCACCCGGTGGTAGATCAGGGGGCACGAGCCAAGTTTGTGGCCGGGGCGCGAACGGGGCGCTGCGCATGGCAGTGCTACCGGCTACCGGCTACCATCTACCGCCACCGCTAACCTCCTGCTGAATTTCACAGGAGGCGTTAGCAGGGCCGTGCCCATGCACCAGGTGCTTTGCGCCCCGTTATCACCCCCTCGGTGCAAAGCAACCAAATTTTTTCCCCAAGTATTAATTCCTTTCTGGCAGTAGTGAAGTTGCTGTAGGGAAGTAGATGTGATAAAAAAAAATGTACTTCCATTAACCCGTCCATCATAAATATCATCAATTCGAGGTACAAGGTTAAAGCAACAAATGAGAAGTATTTATCTCCCAGGTCAGCAAGCTGCTATACACTCATCAATTTTCAAAATTTCCTGCTAATGGTGGGAATGGCGGGAGTGAGTGTTCATGTACCATGTACATCATTGTTTCCTTGCTCACAAAGAAATCAAGCAAGTGAGTGCTCACATGCTTGAATCAGCTCTACAGTCCAGGACATAACAGGTTCAAGGAAGACAGGACACATGGTCAATTGCACTAGTACAACGCAATCTACCAACTATCAGGCCGCAGCAATTTAGTCCACAGATATTGATGGTCATAAAACTACATTTAACAGTTTATGAACAATATGTGCCAATACTGCTAGCGGGCATATCTGCTGAAATAAAAACAGAAAATGCTGGAAACACTCAGCAGGTCAGGCAGCATCTGTGGAGAGAGAAAGAGAGTTAACGCTTCAGGTCGATGACCTTTGATGTTAGAGATGAACAGCAAGTACAGAGCCCGGGGAAAGGGAGGCAGGAAAAGAACAATATGTGGGAGCTGGTGGACACCATTGATGCTCACGGTGATCACATTTGCAGTAAGTGTTGGCTGCTCGAGGAATTCCGGCTCCGTGTTGAAGAGCTGGAGTCCGAGCTTCAAACACTGAGACACATCAGGGAGGGGGAGAGTTACCTGGACTCTGTGTATCAGGAGGTAGTCACACCAATTAGATTAATTAATTCAGATGTAGTCCGTGGCCAGGGTCAGGATGGTGTGACTAGAAGTGAAACAGGTACAGGAATCCAGGAGGTAGTGTTGGAGGAGCCGCAGCCCTTGCTCTTGTCCAACAGGTTTGAGGCTCTTACTCCCTGTGAGGATGGGAACAGGGACTGCGGGGAGGATGAGCAACCCGGCCACAGCACCGTGGAGTGGGGGGCCATTCAAGTGGGGGGAGATAAAAAAAATGTTGTAGTGGTAGGGGATAGTGTCGTTAGGGGGATAGATAGAGTTCTTTGCAGCCGAGAGCGAGAGTCCCGAAGGCTGTGTTGCCTGCCCGGTGCCAGGGTTAAGGACATCTCCTCTGGGCTGGAGAGAAACTTGGAGTGGGAGGGGGAGGATCGAGTTGTCGTGGTCCATGTTGGTACCAACGACATAGATAGGACAAGGAAAGAGGTTCTGCTGAGGGAGTTTGAGCAGCTAGGGGCCAAATTAAAAAGCAGAACCACAAGGGTAATAATCTCTGGATTACTACCTGAGCCACGTGCAAATTTGGCTAGGGTAAATAAAATTAGAGAGTTAAATGCGTGGCTCAAAGACTGGTGTGGGAGAAATGGGTTTTGCTTCTTGGGACACTGGCATCAGTACTGGGACAGGAGAGAGCTGTTCCGTTGGGACGGACTTCACTTGAACCTGTGCTGGGACTAGAGTCCTGGCGAATCGAATAACTAGGGCTGTAGAGAGGGCTTTAAACTAATTAGTTGGGGGGAGGTTTTAAGAGAGCGAAAAATAAAAATGACAGCGGAGAAGGCAATAGAGCAAGGTAGCAGTGGGGGAATTAAAAACCAGAGCGTGTCAGGAAGGGACAGGATGTATAATGATAAAGGTAAAGTAGTAAAAGGGGTAAAAGCAGGAATAAATATTCAGAAAACATATTTGAAAGTTCTTTATCTGAATGCACGCAGCATTCGTAACAAAATTGACGAGTTGACGGTACAAATAACTACACATGGGTATGATCTGGTGGCCATTACGGAAACATGGCTGCAAGATAATCATGACTGGGCACTAAACATACAAGGGTATTTGACAATTAGGAAGGACAGACAGGAAGGAAAGGGAGGTGGGGTTGCTATGTTAATCAAGGATGGAATCACTGCAATAGTCAGAAATGATATTGGGTCAAAGGATCAGGATAGTGAAATAGTTTGGGTGGAGATAAGGAATAATAAGGGGAAAAATTCACTAGTGGGCGTAGTCTATAGGCCTCCTAACAGCTGCAACTCTGTTGGTCGGAGTATAAATCAGGAAATAGTAGGGGCTTGTAATAAGGGAACAGCTATAATCATGGGGGATTTTAACTTTCATATTGACTGGACTAATCAAATTGGGCATGGCAGCCTTGAGGAAGAGTTCATAGAGTGTATTAGGGACGGGTTCCTTGAGCAGTATGTAACTGAACCAACCAGGGGGCAGGCAATCTTAGATCTGGTCCTGTGTAATGAGACAGGATTAATAAAAAATGTCCTAGTAAAGGATCCCCTTGGAATGAGTGACCATAATATGGTTGAATTCCAAATTCAGTTTGAGGATGAGAGAGTTGGATCTCAAACCAGCGTACTGAGCTTAAATAAAGGAGACTATGAAGGTATGAGAGTAGAATTGACTAAAGTGGACTGGGAAAACAGATTAAAGTGT
The DNA here is from genome assembly GCF_052327205.1 of Somniosus microcephalus. Lineage (NCBI taxonomy): Eukaryota > Metazoa > Chordata > Chondrichthyes > Squaliformes > Somniosidae > Somniosus > Somniosus microcephalus. The sequence continues at coordinate 176,993,775 of NC_140989.1, forward strand.
AAGACGGTACAAGAGCAGTGGTCTACATTCAAGGAGATATTTCACATCGTTCAAGATAAATATATTCCACTGAGGAAAAAGGGGAATAAAAGAAAAGACAGCCATCCGTGGCTTAGTAAAGTAATAAAGGATAGTATCCGACTGAAAACAAGGGCATATAAAGTAGTCAAATCTAGTGGGAGGATAGAAGATTGGGAAGCATTTAAAAGCCAGCAAACAATAACTAAAAGATTAATTAAGAAAGGGAAGATAGATTATGAAAGTAAACTAGCAAAAAATATAAAAACAGATAGCAAGAGTTTCTACAGCTATATAAAAAGAAAAAGGGTGGCTAAAGTGAACGTTGGTCCCTTAGAGGATGGGACCAGGAAACTAGTGGTGGGGAACATGGAGATGGCAAAGACGCTGAACAAATATTTTGTATCAGTCTTTACAGTAGAGGACACTAAAAATATCCCAACACTGGACAAACAGGGGGCAATGGGCGGGGGGGTGGTGGAGGAGTTAAACACAATTAAAATCACTAAGGAGCTGGTACTCAGTAAAATAATGGGACTTAAGGCGGATAAATCCCCCGGACCTGATGGCCTACATCCTAGGGTCTTGAGAGAAGTGATGGTGGGGATTGTGGATGCATTGGTGATTATTTTCCAGAACTCCCTGGACTCAGGAAAGGTCCCGGCAGATTGGAAAACTGCTAATGTAACACCCTTATTTAAGAAGGGAAGTAGACAAAAAGCTGGAAACTATAGACCAGTTAGCCTAACATCTGTGGTTGGCAAAATGTTGGAGTCCATTATTAAGGAAACAGTAACAGAGCATTTGGATAAACATAATTTAATAGGACAGAGTCAGCATGGTTTTATGAAGGGGAAGTCATGTTTGACAAATTTGCTCGAATTCTTTGAGGATGTAACATACAGGGTGGATAAAGGGGAACCAGTGGATGTAGTGTATTTGGACTTCCAAAAGGCATTTGACAAGGTTCCACACAAAAGATTACTGATCAAGATAAGAAATCACGGGATTGGGGGTAATATACTGGCATGGGTGGAAGATTGGCTATCTAACAGAAAACAAAGAGTTGGGATAAATGGTTCGTTCTTGGGCTGGCAATCAGTAACTAGTGGTGTTCCGCAGGGGTCAGTGCTGGGGCCCCAACTCTTTACAATCTATATTAACGATTTGGAGGAAGGGACCAAGTGCAACATATCCAAGTTTGCCGATGATGCAAAGATGGGAGGGAAAGCAGTGAGTGAGGAGGACATAAAAAACCTGCAAAAGGACATAGACAGGCTAAGTGAGTGGGCAGAGATTTGGCAGATGCAATATAATGTTGGAAAGTGTGAGGTTATGCACTTTGGCAGAAAAAATCAAAGAGTAAGTTATTATCTAAATGGAGAGAAACTGCAAAGTGCTACAGTACAAAGGGATCTGGGGGTCCTGGTGCATGAAACACAAAAAGTTAGTATGCAGGTGCAGCAGGTGATCAGGAAGGCCAATGGAATCTTGGCTTTTATTGCAAGGGGGATGGAGTATAAAAACAGGGAAGTCTTTTTGCAGTTATACAGGGTATTGGTGAGGCCACACCTGGAATACTGCGTGCAGTTTTGGTTTCCATATTTAAGAAAAGATATACTTGCTCTCGAGGCGGTTCAGAGAAGGTTCACTCGGTTGATTCCGGAGATGAGGGGGTTGACGTATGAGGAAAGGTTGAGTAGGTTGGGACTCTACTCATTGGAGTTCAGAAGAATGAGAGGCGATCTTATCAAAACATATAAGATTGTGAGGGGGCTCGATCGGGTGGATGCGGTGAGGATGTTTCCACTGATGGGTGAGACTAGAACTAGGGGGCATAATCTAAGAATAAGGGGCTGCCCTTTCAAAACTGAGATGAGGAGAAACTTCTTCACTCAGAGAGCAGTAAATCTATGGAATTTGCTACCCCAGAGAGCTGTGGAAGCTGCGACATTAAATAAATTTAAAATGGAGATAGACAGTTTCCTAGCAGATAAGGGAATTAGGGGTTACGGGGAGAGGGCAGGGAAGTGGACGTGAGTCTAGATTCGGATCAGCCATGATCCTATTGAATGGCGGAGCAGGCCTGAGGGGCCGTATGGCCTACTCCTGCTCCTACTTCTTATGTTCTTATGTTCTAAAGGTGAAAGGTCTGAGATAGGCTGGAGGACAGGAGTGATTACATGACAAAAGGCATGATGGTGCAAGGCAAAATGGGGTGGCAATAAAAGCAAAGATTTGCATTTATATAGCGCCTTTCACGACCAGCGGACATCTCAAAGCGCTTTACAACCAATGAAGTACTTTTGAAGTGTAGTCACTGTTGTAATGTAGGAAACGCAGCAGCCAATTTGCGCACAGCAAGCTCCCACAAATAGCAATGTGATAATGAGCAGATACTGAAATTCAGGTCGGAGGCTTCCCGCGGGTGCAAGCCTCCGACCTGCACTTACCTAGCGCGCCAGCCGTTGTGCTGTGGGCCCGCGTGGGATTCCGATCCTGGGCCTGCTCCAACTGCCAGCGCGCAGTTAGTTCGAAGCATCCCCTGGGATCATGTGGGCCATGGAGAGCCAATGGTAGCAGGGAATCTGCATTCATAGATTTGACAGGAAGACCTGTCAAATCTATGAATACACTTCAGCCCCAAAACATAACTAAAACTTCAAATAAATTTAAAAAAAAACATATTTTAAAAATAACTATAAATTACATAAAATAACTATTTTAAACAATAATTAAAATTTTTGAAAAAATTAATTACAGTTTCTAACGGGGCTAAAAATAAACTTACCTTTCTTTAAAGTATTTAAAAATAATAAACCTGTGGAAAAAATGTTTTGATTTTTCTTAATTCACCACTTACCTTGTTAAAAGCAGGCCTTGCGACTGCTTTTTAGAAGCGTAGCTCCTGGAGACTTACCCTCCCAGAGAAACCTGCAAAAAAACGGAAGTTACAGGCGTACGCGCTGCCTCTCCGGCGCACGCGTTTGACCTGTGAAGCCCTTCCTTTAAGGGAACGGAAGTTCCGGTTTCCTGCGCATGCGCGAAACCGCCACTTTCGTTGAGCCTACTTGTGAGTACCCAGCGCGTACTCATCCGTGGGGACCCGAAGTTCTGGCCCATGGACACCGGGGATAACTCCCCTGCTCTTTCTTCAAAATAGTGCCATGGAATCTTTTACATCCACCTGAGAGAGAAAGAGCAGGCAGGGCCTTGGCTTAACGTCTCATCCGAAAGACAGCACCTCCGACAGTGCAGCACTCCAATGGAGCTAAAGGGCGGCGAGGACTGCTGGACCCAGGAGGTAAGTGTCTTTCCACTTCCCTGCTGGATCCAAATGATCTGCTTCCTACCGACTCGCCGTGCGATCGGACAGCATCTGATCCATGATTTCCCCTTCCGCAGCCCTTCTAAGCTCCCCCCCTCCCCGGCCTCTGACCCCACACCTGATGCCTCTAATCTCCCCCCCGACCTCCGACCCCACAGCTGATGCCTCCAATCTCCCCCCCGACCTCCAACCCCACACCTGATGCCTCCATCTCCCCCCTGACCTCCGACCCCACACCTGATGCCTCCAATCTCCCCCCCGCGACCCCACACCTGATGCCTCCAATCTCCCCCCCGACCTCCAACCCCACACCTGATGCCTCCAATCTCCCCCCCGACATCCGACCCCACACCTGATGCCTCCAATCTCCCCCTCCCCGGCCTCTGACCCCACACCTGATGCCTCCAATCTGCCCCCCGACCTCCGACCCCACACCTGATGCCTCCAATCTCCCCCCTGACCTCCGACCCCACACCTGATGCCTCCAATCTCCCCCGCCGACCTCAGACCCCACACCTGATGCCGCCAATCTCCCCCCCGACCCCACACCTGATGCCTCCAATCTCCCCCCCGACCCCTGACCCCACACCTGATGCCTCCAATCTCCCCCCCGACCCACGACCCCACACCTGATGCCTCCAATCTCCCCCCCGACCTCTAACCCCACACCTGATGCCTCCAATCTCCCCCCGACCTCCGACCCCACACCTGATGCCTCCAATCTCCCCCCCGACCCCACACCTGATGCCTCCAATCTGCCCCCCGACCTCCGACCCCACACCTGATGCCTCCAATCTCCCCCTCCCCGGCCTCCGACCCCACACCTGATGCCTCCAATCTGCCCCCCGACCTCCGACCCCACACCTGATGCCTCCAATCTCCCCCCTGACCTCCGACCCCACATCTGATGCCTCCAATCTCACCCCCGACCCCCGACCCCACACCTGATGCCTCCAATCTCCCCCCCGACGTCAGACCCCACACCTGATGCCTCCAATCTCCCGCCCGACCCCCGACCCCACACCTGATGCCTCCAATCTCCCCCCCAACCCCTGACCCCACACCTGATGCCTCCAATCTCCCCCCCCGACCCACGACCCCACACCTGATGCCTCCAATCTCCCCCTCCCCGGCCTCCGACCCCACACCTGATGCCTCCAATCTGCCCCCCCGACCTCCGACCCCACACCTGATGCCTCCAATCTGCCCCCCCGACCTCCGACCCCACACCTGATGCCTCCAATCTCCCCCCCCGGCCTCCAACCCCACACCTGATGCCTCCAATCTCCCCCCTGACCTCCGACCCCACACCTGATGCCTCCAATCTCCCCCGCCGACCTCAGACCCCACACCTGATGCCGCCAATCTCCCCCCCGACCCCACACCTGATGCCTCCAATCTCCCCCCCGACCCCTGACCCCACACCTGATGCCTCCAATCTCCCCCCCGACCCACGACCCCACACCTGATGCCTCCAATCTCCCCCCCGACCTCTAACCCCACACCTGATGCCTCCAATCTCCCCCCGACCTCCGACCCCACACCTGATGCCTCCAATCTCCCCCCCGACCCCACACCTGATGCCTCCAATCTGCCCCCCGACCTCCGACCCCACACCTGATGCCTCCAATCTCCCCCTCCCCGGCCTCCGACCCCACACCTGATGCCTCCAATCTGCCCCCCGACCTCCGACCCCACACCTGATGCCTCCAATCTCCCCCCTGACCTCCGACCCCACATCTGATGCCTCCAATCTCACCCCCGACCCCCGACCCCACACCTGATGCCTCCAATCTCCCCCCCGACGTCAGACCCCACACCTGATGCCTCCAATCTCCCGCCCGACCCCCGACCCCACACCTGATGCCTCCAATCTCCCCCCCAACCCCTGACCCCACACCTGATGCCTCCAATCTCCCCCCCCGACCCACGACCCCACACCTGATGCCTCCAATCTCCCCCTCCCCGGCCTCCGACCCCACACCTGATGCCTCCAATCTGCCCCCCCGACCTCCGACCCCACACCTGATGCCTCCAATCTGCCCCCCCGACCTCCGACCCCACACCTGATGCCTCCAATCTCCCCCCCCGGCCTCCAACCCCACACCTGATGCCTCCAATCTTCCCCAGTGCCTCCGAGTCCCCCGACGGCCTTTACCGATCCCTCCTCTCCGCTCCCTGGCGCTGAAGACTTACCTTACACTTCGTTTCCCATGTGTTGATAAACACATGGGAGTATGATATTGTTGCTATCACGGAGACATGGTTGAGGGAGGGGCAAGACTGGCAGCTCAATATTCCGGGGTACAGAATCTTCAGGCGAGACAGAGGGGGAGGTATAAGAGGAGGGGGTGTCGCAATATTAATTAAGGAGTCAATTACTGCAGTAAGGAGGGATGATATATTAGCAGGTTCCTCTAATGAGGCCATATGGGTGGAGCTTAAAAACAAAAAGGGGGCAAGCACTTTGCTGGGAGTGTACTATAGGCCTCCAAACAGTCAGAGGGAGATAGAGGAACAGATATGTAGGCAAATCTCAGAGAAATGTGCAAATAATAGGGTAATAATAATGGGGGATTTCAACTTCCCCAATATTAACTGGGATAGTCAGAGTGTGAAAGGCTCAGAGGGTGTAGAATTCTTAAAGTGCATCCAGGAGAGCTTTTTGAGCCAGCATGTAGAAAGTCCTACAAGAGAGGGGGTGGTACTGGACCTAATTCTAGGGAATGTGGCCGGCCAAGTGGAAAAAGTGCTAGTAGGTGAGCACTTTGGTGATAGTGAACATAATATGGTAAGATTTAAGGTGGCCATGGAAAAGGACAGGGATGGGCCGGAAATAAAGGTTCTAAATTGGGGGAAGGCCGATTTTAATAGGATAAGGCAGGATCTGGCCAAAATGGACTGGGATCAGCTACTTGTAGGAAAATCCGCATCGGAGCAATGGGAAGCTTTCAGAAGGGAGATTGAGATCACACAATGGCAACATGTTCCCGTAAAGGTCAAGAGTGGTTCCAAAAACCACAGGGAACCTTGGATGCCAGGGGATATACGAGAATGGATTAGGAAAAAAAGGAGGGCTTTTGGTAGATACAAAAGGCTAAAGACGGAGGAAGCCCTAGAGGAGTACAAAAAGTGCAGGGGGATACTTAAAAAAGAAATTAGGAGATCAAGGAGGGGCCATGAAATAACACTGGCGAGCAAAATAAAGGAAAATCCTAAGATGTTTTATAAGTATATTAAGGGTAAGAGGATAACTAGGGAAAAAATAGGGCCCATTAGGGACAAAAGTGGCAATCTGTGTGTGGAGCCGGAAGATGTAAGAGGGGTTCTAAATGAATTTTTTGCATCTGTTTTCACTATGGAGAAGGACGATGTAGACATAGAAATAGGGCGGGGGGACTGTGATATGCTCGAACATATTAACATCGAGAGGGAGGAGGTATTGGCGGTTTTAGCTGGCCTAAAAATGGATAAATCCCCAGGCCCGGATGAAATGTATCCCAGGCTGCTGTGTGAGGCAAAGGAAGAGATTGCGGGGGCTCTAACACATATATTCAGGACCTCTCTGGCCACAGGGGATGTGCCAGAGGACTGGAGAACCGCTAATGTAGTACCATTATTCAAGAAGGGTAATAGGGAAAAACCGGGGAACTACAGGCCAGTGAGCCTAACATCAGTGGTAGGAAAATTATTGGAAAAAATTCTGAGGGACAAAATTTGTCTCCACTTGGAGAGGCAAGGATTAATCATGGCTTTGTCAAGGGATGATCATGTCTGACTAATTTGATTGAATTTTTTGAGGGGGTGACTAGGTGTGTGGATGAGGGTAGTGCAGTGGATGTGGTATACATGGATTTCAGTAAGGCCTTCGATAAAGTCCCGCACAGGAGACTGGTCAAGAAGGTAAGAGCCCATGGAATCCAGGGTGCCTTGGTTCATTGGATACAAAACTGGCTTAGTGGCAGAAGGCAGAGGGTGATGGTCGAAGGTTGTTTTTGTGACTGGAAGCCTGTGGCCAGTGGGGTACCACAGGGATTGGTGCTGGGTCCCTTGCTGTTTGTGGTCTACATTCATGACTTGGATATGAATGTAAAAGGTATGATCAGTAAGTTCGCGGATGATACAAAAATTGGTAGGGTGGTAAATAGCGAGGAGGGTAGCCTCAGTCTGCAGGACGATATAGATGGGTTGGTCAGATGGGCGGAACAGTGGCAAATGGAATTTAACCCGGAAAAGTGCGAGGTGATGCACTTTGGGGGGACTAACAAGGCAAGGGAATACACAATGAATGGAAAGACCCTAGGCAAGACGGAGGGTCAGAGGGATCTGGGTGTGCAAGTACACAGATCCCTGAAGGCGGCGATACAGGTGGATAAGGTGGTAAAAAAGGCATATGGGATACTTGCCTTCATTAGCCGAGGCATTGAATATAAGAGCAAGGGGGTTATGATGGAGCTGTATAAAACACTGGTTAGGCCACAGCTGGAATACTGTGTGCAGTTCTGGTCGCCACACTACAGGAAGGATGTGATCGCGTTAGAGAGGGTGCAGAGGAGGTTCACCAGGATGTTACCAGGGCTGGAGCGCTTCAGCTATGAAGAGAGACTGGGCAGATTGGGTTTGTTTTCCTTGGAGCAGAGGAGGCTGAGGGGGGACATGATTGAGGTGTACAAAATTATGAGGGGCATAGATAGGATGGATGCTGAGGAGCTTTTTCCCTTAGTAGAGGGGTCAATAACTAGGGGGCATAGATTCAAGGTAAAGGGCGGGAGGTTTAGAGGGGATTTGAGAAAGAACTTTTTCACCCAGAGGGTGGTTGGAGTCTGGAACTCACTGCCTGAAAGGGTTGTGGAGGCAGAAACCCTCAAAACATTTAAGAAGCATTTGGATGAGCACTTGAAATGCCATAGCATACAAGGCTATGGACCAAATGCTGGAATATGGGATTAGATTAGACAGGGCTTGATGGCCGGCGCGGACACGATGGGCCGAAGGGCCTCTATCCGTGCTGTATTACTCTATGACTCTATGACTCTCAATCTGGCTGACTGTGGCTGGGAAACAGAGACAAGAAATGTTAAATCATTCCTGTTGTTAAATTTGCCTCGCCCAGGTAACAGCTGAGATTATGTGGCAAATTTCTGGATTGGGATTTGAATCTGCAACCTGCTGACTCAGAGGTAAGAGTGCTGCCCACTGAGCCACAACTTCGATAGCAATGTGCTCAATCATAGAATCATAGAATGATACGGCACGAAAGGAGGCCATTCGGACCATCGTGCCTGTGCCGGCTCTTTGAAAGAGCTCTCCAATTAGTCCCACTCCCCTGACCTTTCCCCATAGTCCTGCAAATTGTTCCCCTTTGATGACTGGGCAATAGGTTTAAAGTGCGCTAACATACGCAGCTTGACACACAGCGACATGGAGCAGATTTTCACGTCCTCTGCCTGGCTGTAGCAAAAATGGCTGTTGACCACTTACTGACACGTTCTCATGCCCAGTATGGCTGTCATCATTTTGGCTCAGCCTTCACATTTGCAGCCCAGGCGCCCACCTGCTTCAGGCGGGATCCTAGTTGTAATAAGCAAAGTGGGGCCTTATGCCAGTTGTAAGACCTCAGTGCAATTTTGAGATACCAATGGGCGAAGCGTGAGTCAAACAGAAGTTTCTGCTTGCAGTCTGATGGCTCGAGCAATAGGCTACTTGTGATGGCAGAACTGAAGAATCACCTCAAGCTCAACTGTCCCTCTAGGCAGCCCTTGGGCATGCTTTGTCCAAACCATGAAGCCACTGCCAGCTTGGCTCAATGAGGGAACTGTCCCTTCTAGGTCAGAAGGTTGTGGGTTCAAGCCCTGCTGTGGGACTTGAGCACAAAATCTAGGATGACACTGAGGGAGTGCTGCACTGATGGAGGTCTTTCAGATAAGATATTAAGCTGAGGTCTATTATTTACCTGTTCAGGTGGATGTAAAGAACTATAAGAAATAGGAGCAGGAATAGGCCACTTGGCCCTTCAATAAACGATCCTATGAGAAACAGAAAAAGGGGTGGGGGAGCTCTCTCTGGTATCCTGGCCAATAGTTATCCTTCATCCTGGCAGTTTAAGCACTTCGGGATGCTAGGGAAAGAAGTATTAAGCCAAGGGATGAGTTTAACGAGAGGTGGAGGGCATTGTGGAGGAAATTCCAGAGCATGGGGCCTAGGCGGCTGAAAACATGACTGCCAATGATGGGGAGAAGGGAGGGGAGATTCACAAGAGGCCAAAATCTGGCAAGTGTTTGATGGGATGCAGTGGGAATTGCTGTAGGGCTGGGGAAGGTCACAGAGATAGGGAGGGGCAAGGCCATGGAAGGGTCCACCTCACAATGTAACTGCGGTAGGATTCCACAGCACCTGCATCCTGAAAGCTGCTTCTGTGTCAAGATGCTGCATAATCTAAAAGGAGGCATTAAGCTTGCACAGTGTTTCAGTGCTAATCACTTACTGTCCAGACTGACTGACCCTCCCTCCCAACTGGAGTAAGATGTGTGGCCTGGGTAAATGGGAATAAGCAATGAGGAAAATCAATCAGGAATAATACAGAAACTAGAGCTGGATGGAAGTAATGAAGTTGTTTTGAGCTAATTGCTTTTCATTCAGTTTCACACTGTTGTGTATGTAATATGTGTGCTACTTTGAACCTATGGACAGGACTGCACTACTTGTAGGGCGTAGTGATACGCAGTACCACTCCTGGCCATAGGGGTATAAATAGTACTGTGGGTACTGATCTCCCCTCAGTTCCCGCCTGTGGGCAAGAAGTAAAGACCTACGTATAGTCCCTACCTCCAACCAGTAAAGACCTGTTTGAGTTATACGTTTAAGTCTTTGTGTTAATTGTTCAATACAATACACATACTTAACACTGGCGACGAGTCAGGTTCTTACCCTGCGGCAGTTGAAGAGAGGTTTCAAACATCACCACCCCACTAGAAGCGACAGGCTTTAGGACTCTGAAGCCTCCATCAGCGACTGAGCACTGGAGTGCAGCAGCCATCCTGACAGCTTCCAGCGACTGACAGAAGTCTTTCTGCAGTTTCCTTGTTCAACCTAGGTGGTGGGGTAAGCCGTGCAGCGTTGGCTGCAAAGACAGGGCTGGGGAAGTTGGAGAAGATAAGGGCGATCGCAATCCCTGATAAGAGCCGCGGTGAAACGCGCGAGCGGGTAAGCCAGAGCCCGGGAGGGAGCGAGCAAGAGCCGCTTCGGTCGGGAGCCACTTCGCGATCCAGCGATCGCATCCGCTGATAAGGGCCGCACTCGGGCGATCGCGGCGAAGATAAGGGCCGCACTCGGGGGCTGAAGGGAGACGGCGTCGGGGGACGGGTGAAGACCGCCAAGCGCGGGAAAACCGCCATTTTGTGGGCGGAGGACGACGGCAAGAGCGGGAAGCCGCCATCTTTGATAACAAGTAAAGAAAAGAAAATCTGAGAAATTGCAAATCTACAATGCCTAAACACGGGAATATTAGCACCTTTGATAGTGACCTCGAAGATTGGGCCATATATGTTGAAAGAGTAAAAAATTATTGTAAGGCCAATAAAATTCGTGACCAAGATAAAGCTCTAACATTATTAAATTTAATGGGTGCGAAGACATACGGGCAATTGAAACACCTGTTATCACCAGATGAACCGGCGGATAAGACGTTCGATGAGATTGTTACTGTCCTGAAAGATCATCTAAACCCCACGCCGCTGATGCTAGCGGAACGATTTAAATTTTACGACAGAAGGCAGCTACAGCATGAAAGCAATGCTGAATATTTGCTGGAATTGCGTAAATTAGCGAAATATTGCCAGTTTGGAACGGGACTGACAGATGCACTACGAGACAAATTTGTGTGTGGTTTATTTAAACAGGATACACAAAAGCGACTGCTCAAGGAGAATGAGCTGACGCTTGAGAAGGCGGTCACTATGGCAGCAGCACACGAAGCCGCAGCGAGAGGCACGGCAGTAATGCAGCTACGGTCACCGGAGCTCAGTGCACACAAATTGGGTGTGAGTTCTGGCAAATGTTATCGTTGTGGAAAGACAACGCATGATCAGAACCAGTGTTGGTTTAAAAACCAAGAATGTAGAACTTGTGGTAGGCTTGGACATATAGCTAGAGTATGCAGGTCAGGGAAGAAGACCAGCAACAAAAAGTCACCGCAAGGAAAATACGCAAAGGTACACAAGGTGACCGAACAGGAGTCCGATTCAGACGCTAGCAGTAATGAACTGGCTAGCTTAAGCTGTAATGAACTGGCTAGCTTAAGAGTACTCAACGCTGGTAAGGGTGCAGACCTCCAGACAATTTGGGTCACTCTTCAGATAGAAGGAGTCCAAGTAAAACTGGAATTGGACACTGGATCGGCATTGACGGTCATAAATAAGAAAGATTACGGAAAGTTATTCCAACATATTCCCCTACAGGATACGGGGATTATATTGAAAACATACACGGGGCAAAGAGTGTACCCCATCGGGAAAATAGAGGTTGCAGTGGTCCACAAGGGCGAAGACAGTCAAATAATGGACTTATATGTGATATCTGAAGGAGGTCCTCCACTACTAGGACGGGAGTGGATTAGGAAAATGAATATGGACTGGCATTTCCTACAAACAATAACGAGTGAGAACTCGGTGAAGATAGTCGGCCCAGACTCTGGAACGGATGATGGTAAGCCCAACTCAGGTGCAAAAGACAAAGTTTCAGCACAGAATTCCACTGAGCAACAACAACATAGTTTAACTGTGGATTCTGAGTCTGGCAAGTCTACTGATGTGCCCATTTCTGAGGGACACCGGGCTCGAACTCAACTCCATTTCAAACTACAACAGCAATTAGAACAAATGCTTCGCCGTTTTGAGCAAGAGTTGAATGCAACGAAAGAGTTCTTTGATATAGAGTTGGAGAATCTGGAAAGACAACAGAAGCAGCTGATGGAGAAAATGGAGCAGGAGCACACAAAACGTCTGATGTCAGAGGAGTTAACGGTCAGCCAACTCCTGCATATGCTGAAGGACAGGACTCTGAAATGGGAAAAACTTGAACACGAACTTCAATATTCAAACGAAAGGGGTTCGGAGCTCTCAAAGGTTATTGGAAGAGCTGAGGTGGCAACACAGACTGAGATGACTGCAACAGAGCAGCCCTTGGATGCCAAAAGTACGCTGACTCACGTCAACGTAGAACAACAGACTGCTGAAACAGCTGCTCCGGTAGAGGGATTGAATAGTCCGATCAATCAATCTCCAAAAGAAGTTGAAGTAGTAAAATCTCAAATGAGGTCATTAGTAAACGACTTGCTGAAAGCCCAGAAAAAGCTGGATGAAGAGGTACGCATGAAGAAGTCTCTTCAGGAAAGATGTCTGGACTTGGAACAAAAGCTGGCTAACGCCCAGCTGGGTATGGAGGAAATAGAAGACCCTCTCGCTGGCCTAGATCAGGACGACACCGAATATTACTATGTCCTGTCCTGCCCAACTTGTAACTTCGACTCCCACCATACAGAAATCATGGAGGAGCACCGAAAGTCTACGGAACATCGGGAGAAGGTGGCTCTACTACGGAAAAAGGAGGAAGAGAAGGAGGAACTGCGCATGCAGCTGGCAGCTGACAGTGGAGCCCAGAGAGTCTCCAAGAAGCAGAAAAGGAAAAGTCGAAACAGAAGATGACCCATCTGAACCATTATTACCTCTACCAGATCACACACGTGGTCCCTCCGAACGGAGCCAATTCAGTTCGGAAGTTCAAACTGTTAAATCCATGGAAGGACCATTGAATGAGTCACTCCAGCAACGTGAACCGACTACACCACAGAGATTGAATCTGTGAACTGTTTTCCGCAGAGACTGAATCTGTGATCTGTTTTGACATGAAGTTATCTATGTATCTATGTTATTCTGTTATGTAAACCTGAAGTTATATATGTATATATATGTTATTACGTTATGTTAAATGGGGAGATGACTGTAAAGCTAGGAAGGGAGGAATGTTGTGTATGTAATATGTGTGCTACTTTGAACCTATGGACAGGACTGCACTACTTGTAGGGCGTAGTGATACGCAGTACCACTCCTGGCCATAGGGGTATAAATAGTACTGTGGGTACTGATCTCCCCTCAGTTCCCGCCTGTGGGCATGAAGTAAAGACCTATGTATAGTCCCTACCTCCAACCAGTAAAGACCTGTTTGAGTTATACGTTTAAGCCTTTGTGTTAATTGTTCAATACAATACACATACTTAACACACACAATATATGTTTTACAGGAGTTTACACCCATTCTGTGCAACATGTTATTATTTCTTCATGTTTTGCCATTGACGAATTGTTTTTCCCAAATCTTCTTTTAGTTTTTCATCATTTTACAGAAGGCAATAAAAAGAGCAGACAAGTATTACAGCATGTGGTAACCACATACCAAACACAAGCACTGGCACCTCACCAGGAAAATGCTGCTGAAAGCTTGTCGGTCTCTATTGTACAATGTGGGGCCTTTAGCAACGGTACACAGTTATAACCTAAACTGCCGCGTTTTTCATACACAGTTCAAGAGGGACATGTAGCCCGACCGGCCTTCCCCTGCAGCCATATAAGACCTCCATCAGTGCAGCACTCCCTCAGTGTCATCCTAGATTTTGTGCTCAAGTCCAGAGCGGAGCTTGAACCCACGACCTTACTTAGTGTTGTGGCGGAGCCACCAGGGGGACTCTGATCTAATGTACATAATTATCTTTAACAAATTATTAGCTACAGAATGAATCTGTATCTTTGTTCATATCATTGCATGTACATAGCGCGGTCCCTTTAAGAATGAGACAAAACGCGATGACGTCATCACGTTGATTACGTGATCCTCCAGTGGCGGGAAAACGTGATGACGTCATGACATCAGGCTGGGGAGCCGCCCTAGCTAGTCCTCGTGGAGCCAGCAAAGAGTACAGACCTGTAATGTAGTTCTCCTGTGTTTTCGTTTTAAACTCTGTTGATTAGTATTAAACATCGCTTGTTTGATAGACTGACTCGACCTCAGTCCTTTTGGTTAGGAATCTAGCCATTCCTACAGTGGTGACCCCGAATTTTCGTGAACAATTTTCGCGCAAGAAGCGAAGCGCGACAAAACATGGAAGCGAACTCCGTGGCTTTGAAGCTCCCACAGTTTTGGGAACAACAGGTGGCCTCCTGGTTCGTCCAAGCAGAAGCACAATTCGATCTCCGAAACATCGTTGCAGATCAGACCCGTTACCTTTACGTGGTCTCCGCACTCGACAGCTCCACAGCCTCACGGATCATCAGCCTGCTCGAAAACCCCCCGGTTGACAGCAAGTATAATACTCTTAAAGCGCGGTTAATACAGGCCTTCGGGCTCACGAAGACGGAGCGTACCCACCGGCTACTCGCTTTGCCCGGGCTTGGCGATTCCAAGCCATCTGAGTTAATGAGCCAGATGCTCACGCTCCTTGGCTCAGAACCACAATGTTTCCTCTTTCGGGAGTTATTCCTGAGTCAACTACCCGAGCAGGTTCAGGCTGCCCTCGCCAGATCGGAAGCCACAGATTGCGCAGCACTGGCTGCAGAAGCAGATACGATTTATGCGGTCACGCAGCAATTCTGCGCCGCCACGAGGCACCCCTCCCCCGCGAACGCCGCCCCGACGCCTCCATCCCCCGGCTTGTGTTCTTAACACGCCCGTTTCGGCGCGAAAGCCAGGGGCTGCCGCCCTCCCTGCAGTTTCGCGCCTAAACAAAAAAACCGACATCAACACCAGCAGCAACTCCAGAAAAGGAGGACCGAGTCTGAGGGACATTCCGCGGCCGAGATGGCGATTGGAAATTCCGGGATGCTCCTCTACATTACAGATTCCCTCTCAGGCCGGCGCTTTTTATGCGACACCGGGGTGCAGTGTAGCATCCTTCCTGCCTCAGCACTCGATATTCAGTTTGGAATGCACGGCCCCTCCCTTGTGGCAGCTAATGGCGGGGCCATTCGTTCCTTTGGCAAACGGCGGGTCCAGGTGTGCTTCGGCGGGCAACGGTTTCAGTGGGAATTTATTACAGCCAAGGTTTCGCAAGCCATCCTCAGCGCGGATTTCTTATGCGCCAACAGCTTCTTGGTGGATGTAAGAAATCATCGGTTGGTCAACGCGGCCACCTTTCACTCCATCGCTTGCTTCTGCAGTTCCGCAACATCGCACACTGTCTCCAGCACGTTGCCCTCGCCGGACGAGTTCACTTGCCTATTAGGTGAATTCCCGGAGCTGACCAAACCCACTTTCTCCTCCTCGGCCACTAAGCATGGTGTCGAACACCACATTACTACGACTGGCTCCCGGTTTACGCACGAGCTCGGCGCCTGGAACCTGGCAAGCTCGCGGCTGCGAAGGCAGAGTTTGCCACGATGGAATGGCTGGGGATTATTCACTGGTCGAATAGTCCCTGGTCCTCGCCTCTCCACATCATCCCGAAGCCCGGCGGTGGATGGCGGCCATGCGGGGACTGCCGACGCCTTAATGACGCCACTACTCCCGATCGGTACCCGATCCCACATATACAGGATTTCTCCGCCCATTTGGCGGGAAACTCAATCTTCTCCAAGGTCGACCTCGTCCATGGCTACCACCAAGTTCCCGTACACCCGCAGGACATCCAGAAAATGGCTGTCATCACTCCCTTTGGACTGTTCGAGTTTCTACGGATGCCATTTGGGCTCAAGAACGCCACACAGACTTTTCAACGACTAATGGACTCGGTCCTGCGGGATCTTACCTTTTAATTTGTGTACCTTGACGACATCCTGATAGCCAGCTCTACCAAAGAGGAACACGTCTGCCATCTCCGCAACCTCTTTCGGCGCCTCAGCCAACATGGCCTCATAATCAACCCGGCCAAGGGTCAGTTCGGCCTACAACAGATTGACTTCTTAGGCCACTGCATTACTTCGGAGGGCGCAATTCCGCTGCAGTCAAAGGTCGAAGCAATTACGGCATTCCCAAGGCCGCAGTCCACCAAGGCTCTTCAAGAATTCCTGGGCATGGTGAATTTCTACCACTGCTTTGTGCCCAAGGCAGCACGACTCATGCAGCCCCTCTATGAGGCCCTCAAAGGCAAGGCCAGAAAGGATACAATAGCCTGGACGGTCGAAATGGACAACGCTTTCTGTAGGATCCGCAAAATTAGACTTTGTATTAATATGGGTCAAATGGCAGAAGAGGCCATGATTTTAAAGACTGTTTTAAAAGAAGCCCAGAAAAAGGGGCATACAAAATGGCCACCATACCATGTGACCAGCTTATTGGGGCACTTTAAAATGGTTCCTGCGCAACCTCAGACAGATTTGTGGATTCAACCCACAGTAAGTTCTGGAAGCCGTTTCTGAGAGAACGAAACCAGACCCACACGTATGCATATGGATTAGATGCAGGTCTAGTCAAGATTGGTCTGGAGACAGAGGCCATCAAGATGTTGCCCCAGACAAAAGGGGACAATTTCATATTCATGAGAACAGTACCCAGGACTAGATAACGAGATCAGCAGGCCATTCAAAACAATGGAGGTAATTCCAAACCAGAGATGGGCCTGTTACCAGCCGTTTAAGACATTTAAAAATATAATAACTACCCCATTGTGCTCTCAGCCCGCCAAAAATAAAACAAAGACTAACCTGATTTTGGGCGGGAAGTGAAGCCTCTAGAAGAAAGGTATATCTGGAGAGACTTTTCGGCAGTTGGGGACGAGTTGAAGCAGAAGCAAGCTTGGACAGTCACAAGGAGAGTCGAGCTGGAACACAGTTACAAGCTGGCAGCTGGAGGACACACAGACATGCCGGGTTGGAGAGCTGGAAACACGCAGCTTGAATCCGGACACCCAGAAGAAGAAAGAGGCACTCACAGGAGGAAGAAGAAGGCCAACATCGAAAAGGCCGTCTCGAAACCAGCATTCCGCCCTGGGGAAGCACATCGGGAGATCATCGACCATCCCTGGGCCATTGCCGGAATGAGAGGCCATCGACCCAGCTTGGGAGAAGAAACAAAAAAATAAAGGTCCCAAGCGTAGAAACCTTCCAGCCACCCCGGCTCGGGAGAAGAGAGGAAAGGAACCTGAAGAAGCGATGGGAGTCAGCCCAAGGCTCCTCTAACCAGGGTCAAGCCGACAATCCTCAACCCCGCAGACATCAAGGCCCGCCGGTGTCCAGCCGCCCCCAACCCCCACCTCAGGAGAGAGGTGTGGCGCAGCTCGCAGGAGCTCCACTATCCACGTGGAGATGAGATGCCTGAAAGGACCAAACACAGACTCGATTTCAAAACCTTGCACTTTCTAGTGGGATTGGTGAGCATGTTTCTGGCCCTTCACAATCAGATCTAGATAGGTTTAATAAGGGGGTGGATTTAAGGGTAGAATTAACATGAGTTGTTGTCCCTCGAGGTTCCGTGTATTTCCTTATTTCATAATGATCTTTGTAGAGTATAAGATGCCTGTATTTGCTTTAGTTAGAGCTGTGTCATTATGATTTGTTTGTGTGTTTTTCCCTCCCATGTACTCCCTTATCTGCTTGCATTTGATTTGATATTTTTCCTTATGCAATAAAATTTCATTTTGTTTCATCAAACTTGGTCTACAAGAGTTTTCTCTACATTGTAGTTCCTGCGCCTAAGTCCAGAGTATAGAATCTAAGGGGCGAGTGGGTCGAACCGCTCAAGGTTTACTGTGCAAGAGAGAGAGGCCCCTAGAGAGAGAAACCTCAGGGAAACCTCTCGAGGACAAAACCCCTTACAGAAAATGGCGACCACGGCAGGACTCTGGCAGCAGGATTGCAATGTAGTAGATCCAAGTTTGAATGGTCGAAATGCAATGGATGAGAGGATAGCGGATTATGTCTTTGGCAAGGTAAATCTCACTAAACAGTGGATTTCCGATCTCTTGTTGGATGGGCGTCCGGTGGACGCAGCCATCAGGTGGACAGAGAGCAAAGAGCATAAGAAGTCAGTGGAAAAGGCAGTGTGGCTGATGTGTTACAAGAAGCAGGTCCAGATCTTGGACCAGGTCGTTGCAGCACAGGCAGCCAAGATCACAACCCAGGCAGCAGAGATAGAGGAAAAGGCCAGGGGTGGGGAAAAACTCATCACAGCGCTTTAAGCGCTGAATCAGGAACGCCAAGTGGTAGCTAGTCAACATCAGGCTAGGATAGAGTACCTGGAGTGCCAGGTTACTGAAGCAAAGATTAATGAAACGAGGATCCGGGAGAAAAGCGCCCGCCTCACACAACAGCTAAGAGCGCAGGAGGAGAGAGTAGTGGAGGTCAAGGCAGCTTACAAGCTAGCCCTCGAGCACCGGTTTGAGAGCACAGACCACGGCCCCTGCCAAAAGACCATAGAGGACCTAAGAACGGCCCTGGTTAAGGCAAGAGGCATGGTGTGTCTCGTCAGCC
This sequence comes from Somniosus microcephalus, assembly GCF_052327205.1. Classification (NCBI taxonomy): domain Eukaryota; kingdom Metazoa; phylum Chordata; class Chondrichthyes; order Squaliformes; family Somniosidae; genus Somniosus; species Somniosus microcephalus. The sequence continues at coordinate 177,012,573 of NC_140989.1, forward strand.
CGAAAGCCAGTCACATGGACTTTTTAAAGGAATCAAAAAAGCCGATTCCAGCTGAGGTAATTGTGGTACCAGCCACCGAGCCCTCAGCACCGCCAAGCTATAGTGAGACTTGGTCGGAAAAGGAGGGGGTAGCGAAAGAGGAGGTAGCCGAGGTGGAGTGTGTGGAAGAACCACTGGTAGCAAAGACGGGACCGGCACCAACGTGTCCCGCTCGGCACCAGAGGTTCCGTCCCAACGCTGCCGATGGCAGTGTCGGACCCCACCAGAACCAGCTCGTGGTGCCCTACGCTGGCCCGCAATTAAGGTCCATGGTGAGCCACCTCACACGACTCACAGTGAACGGAGATCCCTTGATTGATTTCAGGGAGATAGAGGAAGCAGCAGCCATTAATGACTGTGATGATCAGGAACAGGTCAAACTGTTGCTTTTCTCCCTGGATTCCACAATCCTTCAGTGCCTCTCAGAGGATGGCAAGAGGGGACGGAAAGGGCATGCGGATCTCAGGGAGGAAGTTTTAGAGGTAATGGGAGTGGACGACGGTAGTCCGTTCGACCGTGTAGAAGGGACCATGCAGTTATCTGGAGAACCCCCGCGGGTTTTCGCAGAAAGGCTGTGGCCAGTGTATCGATGCAGCTGTCCGGGTATGCCTGAACGGGCTTTAATGAGCAACGAACAGCGGGTTCATTGGCTCCGTTGCTTGGTCACCAACAGCTTGCCAGAGATACGGGCCCTAGCCAGGTCATGGTTTGATCCCCAAGGTCCCGGTGTCACGGAAGAGACGGTACTCCGTCAGTTAAATGTAGCGTATAAGAATTGCAGAGGTCAGGAAACACCTCCCCAGAAGGGAAAGGTGCATGAGGCAAAACCCGCAGCCCCAAGCGAGCAGGAGTGGCGTCAGGAGGGGAATCGCCCTGTCCAAGCCAGGCTCAATTGCTATGGGTGTGGGAAGGATGGACATTGGCGCAAGGACTGTAGAAATCCGTGGAAGGATAATAAAGGGAGATTTCCCGCAGTCCAAGCCCAAGCCCAGACCGCTGCCCCAGCACCAACCCAAACCCAAGCCGTAACCCCTGCCCCAGCGCAAGGAGCTGGTGCAGTTATGAATCCCGCTGCGATTGAGTCCATTTTAGAGACAATGCGGTCTCTGATGACTTCGCAGGGGAAAGTAGCCGTCACCACCGGTCTTGCATTTATACAGCGCCTTTTTAAACCTTAGGGCACCCCATAGCACTTCACAGCCAATGAGGTACTTTTGAAGTGTGGTCACTGTTGTAATGTATGAAACACAGCAGCCAATTTACACACAGATAAGTCCCACCAACTGTAAGGAGATAAATGACCAGATGATCTGTTTTAGTGATGTTTGTTGAGGGATAAATATTGGCCAACTCCTTTACTCTTCTTCTAATAGTATATTAGTCAGTTTTATTCCAGAAAATAACAGTTTGGAGTACAATGTATGAGTAATTTGAGATATGACATGTGGTAAGTGTAGCATGCTTGAGAGGAACAGGTGGCTTTGGACCCAAGGTTCTCAAAGCTCTCCACCATTGAGGTTTTCCTTGCCTCATATCTGGGTCTGTTGTAGATGAATTGAGAAAGATTGATTGCCACAATTAGTCAATAACTCCATTATTGTTGTATCATGCGGCTCCCAGGGTGGTAGAGGGCAAACTATTCGGTCCTTGAGCTTCTTTCTTCTGGCAATTCCTATGTTCCATGGGATCTTTTACATCCACCTGAGAGGGTCTCAGGGGCCTCAGTTTAATATGTCATCCAAAAGATGGCACCTCCAACAGTGCAGCACTCCCTCAGTACTGCATTGGAGTGGCAGCCTTTTGAACCCACCATCTCCTGACTCTGACTACTGAGCCAAGGCTGCCACCTTACAAATTTTCAAGCTTGACTTGCAATGGATCTGACATTTTGACCAACTCTTGTCTTAGAAAATGGCCGGCTGTGAAATTCGGCCCATTTGCGCTGGCTGTTAAGGCTGGTTTGAGTGAAAAAATGGCGGCCGCCTCGCTACGCCCACTTCCGTCATGTGCCGTCATTTTGGGCAGGTCAGCAGTGCCACCGTTGCCTGTGCTCATCACAGAAATGGTAATGAGGCAGATCGTGATGTCAATCTGATTTGACGCACGACCTGCCATTTTCGACGTCGCCGTCAATGCTCTCTCCTAATCATGAACAGCTGAGCATACGTTCAGCAGCAGGAAGGACCCCCCCACCTGCGCTGTTTAAAGGGATCATCAACAACTTGCAGCTGACTTGCTTATTGATTTCTACTGGCTCTGTGTAAGGTGGAGCTTTCTACAGTTACTTAAAGTTCCTGAGGTGACAGGGAGTGTTGCTGCAAGTGGAGAATGCCTTGCTTCTCATTTAAAGGCTTCTGCTCACACCGCTTGCTCACAGTCATGGGGGCTCGACTTGCAGTCCTCCTCGCGCTCGAGTATCATAGGGGGATGGAGCGGAGGCAGCGAAAAAGAGGACAAGATGCTCACAGAGGGAGAAGGAGGAGGGGCAGGAGAGCTCCTGCAGGAGGCCTTGCCCACCTAGGGTCTTCCGAGAGCACTTCCCCTACCTGCATTTAAGCCAGGTGCAGTGTATTCGGAGGTTCTGTTTCACCAAGGAGGTGGTCATAGAACTCTGCCACCACCTGGAACCAGACCTGCAGTTTCACAGCAGGGCGACGGCGGCGCTGCCAGTGGCCCTAAAGGTCACCGTGACCTTCAATTTTTTGGCCAGCGGATCCTTGTTGTGTGAGGCCCCTTGGGGCGGAGCGATCATAATATGATAGAATTCTTCATTAAGATGGAGAGTGAAGTATTTGACTCAGAGACTGGGGTCCTGAATTTAAATAAAGGAAGCTACGATGGTATGAGGCGCGAGCTGGGTAGGATGGATTGGGGAATGTCACTTAAAGGGTTGACGGTGGATAGGCAATGGCAAACATTTAAAGATCGCATGGATGAACTACAGAATTTGTTCATCCCTGTTTGGCATAAAAATAAAACAAAAAAGGTGACTCAACTGTGGCTAACAAGGGAAATTAGGGATAGCATAAGATCCAAGGAGAGGATATATAAATTGGCCAGAAACAGCAGCAAACCTGAGGATTGGGAGCAGTTTAGGATTCAGCAAAGGAGGACAAAGGGATTCATTAAGAGGGGGGAAATAGAGTATGAGAGTAAGCTTGCTGTGAACATAAAAACTGACTGTAAAAGCTTCTATCGATATGTGAAGAGAAAAAGATTGGTGAAGTCAAGCGTAGGTCCTTTGCAGTCAGAATCAGGGGAATTTATAATGGGGAACAAAAAAATGGCAGACCAATTAAATACATACTTTGGTTCTGTCTTCACAAAGGAGGACACAAATAACCTCCCAAAGATGTCGGGGAAAATAGGGTTTAATGAGAGAGAGGAAGTGAATGAAATCAGTATTTGTAGGGAAATGGTGTTAAGGAAATTGATGGGATTGAAGGCCGATAAATCCCCAGGGCCTGATAATCTACATCCTAGGGTACAAAAGGAAGTGGCCCTAGAAATAGTAGATGCATTGCTGGTCATATTCCAAAATTCTATAGATTCTGGAACAGTTCCCAGGGTAGCTAATGTTACCCCACCATTCAAAAAAGCTGGTAGAAAGAAAATGGGGAATTATAGACCGGTAAGCCTGACATCGGTAGTGGGGAAAATGCTAGAGTCCATTATTATCTACATCTATATATATATAAAGCGGTCGATCTGTCTGTCATTCCGTCTGCCTGTCTGTCTGTCTGTCTGTCTGTATTGTATAAACTCAAAAGTTAAAGAGCGTACCTACACATGTGTTACATCGAAAGAAAGCTTACGATTCCAGAACCGTCATAAGCGTATTTACGTTTCGGCAAGACAAAAATTGCGCCCGCGGTATCCAAAAAACTTTCAACATTCCGCTCATTTTCCGTTCATTAGCATCAAGTGGCGACGAGGTCGACCAATCATACGGTCTTTTATCTAATCTCATTAATTTTCCTACCTTTCCCCGTTTTTGCAGGTAGGCCTCGAAGCCTGGGCGTCTGTTGCCAGCCATGCTGGACCCTAGGCAATTGTTTTGTGGCAAGCTCCTCCCACCTCTCATCCCCCACCCCCCCCCCCCCGCTGGGCCCGCTGGGCCCGATTTCGAACCAGCGGCCAGCCATCTTGGTAAAGGCTGGCTAGGCTCACTGCAACCTCCTCGCGCTTCATTCGGCGGGGGGGCGGGGCTCGGGAGGGGAGGGGGGCGGAGAGGGTTACCCCAGCAACCGGGCTCGCCAGCCGCAATCAGCCACTCAGGCCCAGGCCCGGAGATCGGGAGGTGGAGAGGGGAGGAGGGTTACCAAGGCAACCGGGCCTGGCCAGCTGCAATCGGCCGTCTCAGGCCCAGGCCCAGGCCCGGAGATCGGGAGGCGGAGAGGAGAGGAGGGTTACCAAGGCAAACGGGCCGGCCAGCCGCAATCGGCCATCTCAGGCCTGGTCTCGGGAGGGCGGGGCTCGGGTTCACCGGGGCGCTGCACTCGGCATGTCAGTGCTTGGGGCGGCACGGAGCTCAGCGGAGCCATCGCCGGCAGTGGGGAGAGGGTCTGCTGGCGCCCCCACTCCCTTTCTCCCCCCCACCTTCCCCCACCTCCTCCACCCCTCCCCTCTCCCCCACCCCTCCCCTCTCCCCCACCGCTCCCCTCTCCCCTCCCCTCCCCTCTCCCCCTCCCCTCCTCTCCCACTCCCCCCTCCCCTTCCCTTCCCTCCCTCCCCTCCCCCTCCCCCCCTCCTCCCCCCCTCCCCTTCCCCCTCCCCCTCCCCTTCCTACCTCCCCTCCCCTTCCTCCCCCCTCCCCTCCCTCCCCCTCCTCCCCCCTCACCTCCACCCTCCCCTCCCTCCCCTTCCTCCCCCCTCCCCATCCTCCCCCCCTCCCCTTGCCCCCTCTCCCCTTCCCCCCTCCCCTTCCCCCCCTCCCACTCCCATCCCCTCCCCCTCCCCTCCCCCTCCCCTTCCCCCCCTCCCCCTCCCCTCCCCCTCCACTTCCCTTCCCCCCAGTTGCGCTCTCTCTCCCCCCTTCCCCTTCCCCTTCCCCCCTCCTTCCCCCCTTCCCCGCCTCCTTCCCCCTCCCCCTTCCCCCCTTCCCCTTCCCCCCTTCCCCCCTCCTTCCCCCCTCCTTCCCCACCCCTCCTTCCCTGCCCTCCTTCCTCCCTCCTCCTTCCCCCCTCCTTCCCTCCCCTCCTTCACCCACTTCCCCCCTTCCCAGTCGCTCTCTCTCTTCCCCCCCAGTCGCGCTCTCTCTTCCCCCCCAGTCGCTCTCTCTCTTCCCCCCCAGTCGCTCTCTCTCTTCCCCCGCAGTCGCTCTCTCTCTTTCCCCCCGTCGCTCTCTCTCTTCCCCCCCAGTCACTCTCTCTCTTCCCCCCCAGTCGCTCTCTCTCTTCCCCCCCAGTCGCTCTCTCTCTTCCCCCCCAGTCGCTATCTCTTTTCCCCCCAGTCGCTCTCTCTCTTCCCCCCCATTCACTCTCTCTCTTCCCCCCCAGTCGCGCTCTCTCTTCCCCCCAGTCGCTCTCTCTCTTCCCCCCCAGTCGCTCTCTCTCTTCCCCGCAGTCGCTCTCTCTCTCTCCCCCCAGTCGCTCTCTCTCTTCCCCCCCAGTCACTCTCTCTCTTCCCCCCAGTCGCTCTCTCTCTTCCCCCCCAGTCGCTCTCTCTCTTCCCCCCCAGTCGCTCTCTCTCTTCCCCCCCATTCGCTCTCTCTCTTCCCCCCCAGTCACTCTCTCTCTTCCCCCCGCAGTCGCTCTCTCTCTTCCCCCCCAGTCGCTCTCTCTCTTCCCCCCCAGTCGCTCTCTCTCTTCCAACAACAACATGCCCTCGAAAAAGCCTCGGCACCGCCGGGCACTCCAGCGAGTACATATATATAAAAAGGATCGACCTGCCTGTCTGTCTGTGTGTATGTCCGGGCATCACTCAAACGTTATAGAGTGTACCTACACATATGTTATATCAAAAGAAAGCTTATGATTAGGGGAGCGTCATAGGTGTATTTACGTTTTGGTCAGACAAAACTTGTTCGGACAGTATACAAAAAACTTTCAAAAAGGGCAAAATTCCGCTCATTAGCGGTTGACCAATCCTACCGCTCATTAGTGTTGAGTGATGTGAAGGTTGACCAATCCTACGGGGGGAGCGCGCTGCGTCATGGGGGGCCTTTCATGGCGTGTGTGGGCGGGGCCTAATCTTTCAAACTGCCGTTAATTCGGCCATCTTTACCTCAGCTTTTAGTTTTATTTCACATTTTAACAGCTGCCACCTTCCTGTTCTATATGGCTTAATGCCAGATCATGTAGTGCAGTTGTCTTCTTAGCTATGGGGTGCTTAAAAACCTGAACTTTAATACAGGGAACTAAGGAAAAGAACAAATTAATTCAGTTTTAAATAGTATTTAGGAACAGTTAGAAATGAAGTGACCATTTCAAGTATGAAGGAACTCAGTTGTCTTCCAGGGAAGGTCTCCCCACCTTGTGGAGCTGGAGGCCCCAGCCGGGGACTCAGGCTTCCCCCCCTCGGCCCGCGTCCTCGGCTCCATTTGCAGCCACGGGCCGGGGCTCGGGCTTTCCCCGCCTCGGCCCGGTCCCGGGGCTCGGCTCTGTTTGCGCCCAGGGGACTCGGGCTTTCCCCCCCCTCGACCCGGTCCTGGGTCTCGGCTCAGTGTCCCAGCACCGATAAGCACGTGACACCCCGCCCGGGTATCACCCTACTCGGTTCCGCTCTCAGTGTCCCAGCGCCGAGAACCACATGACACCCCCACCCCGCCCACGGGGTTCACCCTACTTGGTCCGCTCTCAGTGTCCCAGCCCAGCAACTGCCGGAGGGAGTCTGGCAAACCCGGCTCCGAGAACCACGTGACACCCTGCCCCACCCCCGCCCATGGGGTTCACCCTACTCGGTCCGCTCTCAGTGTCCCAGCCCGGGGAGGGAGGGAGCGGGCGGGCGAAAGCGATCACGTGCTTTCTCCAACGGTTTTGTTTGATTTCAAACTCTGGCGTGCTCCCTGTTTCTCTCTCCCTGTTTCTCACGCGCCACCTACTCGCGCTCTTGCTTTTTCCTGCCTTCCCCGCCCCAATGGCCGGCCATTGGCAAACCGCCGCCATCTTTCCTGTGGCAGCTCATTGAAGCTCTCTCCGTTTTGCATTTTTATTTTTGGAATTAACTGTCACTTTTCTTCTCCAGCAATAATAATGCACTTTTTTTTTAATGGCTTTCTCCTTCAAAAATCTGAAGTAGTGTCATTTGAAGTTTCATCCACATTTGTTCATTTCCAAATCTGGTAGCCTTTGACACAAACATTGGCATCTCAGATGACTGGTAAGAGTGGTAGGGGGGTTTTGTTGTTGTTGAGAGAAACAGTAAGGTGAATTGCCAACCCCATTAGCAGTTGACCAATCCCTCCCCCCTTCTCTATCTCACCCTCGTGGCCATCAGGGGTCAGCCCGACCGAGAGACTTGGCGCCATTCCCTCCTTCCTCCCTGCCCAGCGAGCAGGTGAGCAGCGGCGCACGGGGGCTCCGGGTCGTGGGCGGGGCCTAGCGGCAGCGCACGGCTGCTCCAGATCATGGGCGGGGCCTATTCCTGCAGCCTGCTGTGAGTGCAGGACTGATACACCCTCGCGGCCATCAGGGGTCAGCCTGACCGAGAGACTCGGCGCCATTCCCTCCTTCCTCCCCGCCCAGCGAGCAGGTGAGCGGCGGTGCACGGGGGCTCCGGGTCATGGGCGGGGCCTAGGGAGGGAGGGAGAGAGAGCGGGGAGGGAGGGGGAGAGAGAGAGAGAGGGGAGAGAGAGGGGCAGGGAGAGAGAGGGTGGGGGAGAGAGAGAGGGGGAGAGAGAGAGCGGCAGGGAGAGAGCGGGGCAGGGAGAGAGAGGGTGAGGGACGGAAAGAGTGAAGGGGTGGGAGAGGAGAGGGAGAGCTCACCATCTTCCTTCCTTCCTTCCTTCCTTCCTTCGGCCGCTGCAATTCAAACTTCCCGCCGACCTCACAAAATGGCGGCCGCCCTTCTTCACCCGCCGGGCTCTGAGTCCAGCCCCTTCCCCGGGGTGTCTTCCTCTCTTCTCTATCTCCTTCCCTCACTCTCTCCTTCCCTCTCTCTCTCTCTCACCCTCCTTCCCTCTCTCTCTCTCTCTCTCCTTCCCTCTCTCTCTCTCTCCTTCCCTCTCTCTGTCTCTCTCTCCTTCCCTCTCTCTCTCTCCTTCCCTCTCTCTCTCTCCTTTCCTCTCTCTCCTTCCCTCTCTCTCTCTCTCTCCTTCCCTCTCTGTCTCTCTCTCCTTCCCTCTCTCGCTCTGTCTCCTTCCCTCTCTCTCTCCTTCCCTCTCTCTCTCTCTCCTTCCCTCTCTCTCTCTCCTCTTCCCTCTCTCTCTCTCTCTGTCCCTCTCTCTCTCTCTCTCCTTCCCACATAGACAGACAGACAGACAAACTCATTTATATATATAAAAATTATTTCTACTTTTTTCATAACAACATGCCCTCAAAAAACCCTCGGCACCGCCGGGCACTCCAGCTATAAAAGATGTAATAGCAGAGCACTTGGAAAACAGTGACATAATCAGACAAAGTCAACATGGATTTACAAAAGGTAAGTCATGCTTGACTAATCTACTGGAATTTTTTGAGGATGTAACTGGTAGAATAGATAAGGGAGAACCAGTGGATGTGGTGTATTTTGACTTTCAGAAGGCTTTCGATAAGGTCCCGCATAAGAGATTAGCGTGTAAAGTTAAAGCACATGGGATTGGTGGCAAGGTACTGACTTGGATAGAGAACTGGCTGGCAGACAGGAAGCAAAGAGTTGGAATAAACGGCTCTTTTTCTGAGTGGCAGGCAGTGACTAGTGGGGTACAGCAGGGATCGATGCTAGGACCCCAGCTATTCACAATATATATTAATGATCTAGATGAGGGATCTAGATGTAATATCTCCAAGTTTGCAGACGACACAAAGCTGGGTGGGCGTGTGTGCTGTGCAGAGGATGCCGAGAAACTCCAGGATGATTTGGACAGGTTGGGTGATTGGGCAGATGTATGGCAGATGCAGTATAATGTGGATAAATATGAGGTTATCCACTTTGGTGGCAAAAACAGGAAAGCAGATTATTATCTGAACGACAATAGATTGGGAGAAGGGGAAGTGCAACGAGACCTGGGTGTCCTTGTGCAGCAGTCGCTGAAGTTAAGCATGCAGGTGCAGCAGGCGGTTAAGAAGGCAAATGGTATGTTGGCCTTTGTAGCGAGAGGATTCGAGTACAGGAACAAGGATGTCTTGCTGCAGTTGTACAGGGCCTTGGTGAGACCAAACCTTGAGTATTGTGTGCAGTTTTGGTCGCCTTATCTGAGGTAGGATGTTCTTGCCATGGAGGGAGTGCAGCGAAGATTCACCAGACTGATACCTGGGATGGCAGGAATGACATATTAGGAGAGATTGGGTCGATTGGGCTTATACTCGCTGGAGTTTAGAAGAATGAGAGGGGATCTCATTGAAACTGGGAAAACAGATTAAAGTGTAAGACAGTACAAGAGCAGTGGTCTACATTCAAGGAGATATTTCACAGCTTTCAAGATAAATATATTCCACTGAGGAAAAAGGGGAGTAAAAGAAAAGACAGCCATCCGTGGCTTAGTAAAGTAATAAAGGATAGTATTCGACTGAAAACAAGGGCATATAAATTAACCAAATCTAGTGGGAGGATAGAAGATTGGGAAGCATTTAAAAGCCAGCAAACAATAACTAAAAGATTAATTAAGAAAGGGAAGATAGATTATGAAAGTAAACTAGCAAAAAATATAAAAACAGATAGCAAGAGTTTCTACAGCTATATAAAAAGAAAAAGGGTGGCTAAAGTGAATGTTGGTCCCTTAGAGGATGGGACCAGGAAACTAGTGGTGGGGAACATGGAGATGGCAAAGATGCTGAACAAGTATTTTGTATCAGTCTTTACAGTAGAGGACACTAAAAATATCCCAACACTGGACAAACAGGGGGCAATGGGGGGGAGGAGCTAAACACGATTAAAATTACTAAGGAGATGGTACTCAGTAAAATAATGGGACTTAAGGCGGATAAATCCCCCGGACCTGATGGCCTACATCCTAGGGTCTTGAGAGAAGTGGCGGTAGGGATTGTGGATGCATTGTTGATCATTTTCCAGTACTCCCTGGACTCAGGAAAGGTCCCGGCAGATTGGAAAACTGCTAATGTAACACCCTTATTTAAGAAGGGAAGTAGACAAAAAGCTGGAAACTATAGACCAGTTAGCCTAACATCTGTGGTTGGCAAAATGTTGGAGTCCATTATTAAGGAAACAGTAACAGAGCATTTGAATAAACATAATTTAATAGGACAGAGTCAGCATGGTTTTACGAAGGGGAAGTCATGTTTGACAAATTTGCTCGAATTCTTTGAGGATGTAACATACAGGGGTGGATAAAGGGGAACCAGTGGATGTAGTGTATTTGGACTTCCAAAAGGCATTTGACAAGGTTCCACACAAAAGATTACTGATCAAGATAAAAAATCACGGGATTGGGGGTAATATACTGGCATGGGTGGAAGATTGGCTATCTAACAGAAAACAAAGAGTTGGGATAAATGGTTCATTCTCGGGCTGGCAATCAGTAACTAGTGGTGCTCCGCAGGGGTCAGTGCTGGGACCCCAACTCTTTACAATCTATATTAACGATTTGGAGGAAGGGACCGAGTGCAACATATCCAAGTTTGCCGATGATACAAAGATGGGAGGGAAAGCAGTGAGTGAGGAGGACATAAAAAACCTGCAAAAGGACATAGACAGGCTAAGTGAGTGGGCAGAGATTTGGCAGATGTAATATAATGTTGGAAAGTGTGAGGTTATGCACTTTGGCAGAAAAAATCAAAGAGCAAGTTATTATCTAAATGGAGAGAAACTGCAAAGTGCTACAGTACAAAGGGATCTGGGGGTCCTGGTGCATGAAACATAAAAAGTTAGTATGCAGGTACAGCAGGTGATCAGGAAGGCCAATGGAATCTTGGCTTTTATTGCAAGGGGGATGGAGTATAAAAACAGGGAAGTCTTGCTGCAGTTATACAGGGTACTGGTGAGGCCACACCTGGAATACTGCGTGCAGTTTTGGTTTCCATATTTAAGAAAAGATATACTTGCTCTCGAGGCGGTTCAGAGAATGTTCACTCGGTTGATTCCAGAGATTAGGGGGTTGATGTTTGAGGAAAGGTTGAGTAGGTTGGGACTCTACTCATTGGAGTTCAGAAGAATGAGAGGCGATCTTATCGAAACATATAAGATTGTGAGGGGGCTTGATCGGGTGGATGCGGTGAGGATGTTTCCACTGATGGGTGAGACTAGAACTAGGCGGCATAATCTTAGAATAAGGGGCTGCCCTTTCAAAACTGAGATGAGGAGAAACTTCTTCACTCAGAGGGTAGTAAATCTATGGAATTTGCTACCCCAGAGAGCTGTGGAAGCTGCAACATTAAATAAATTTAAAATGGAGATAGACATTTTCCTAGCAGATAAGGGAATTAGGGGTAATGGGGAGAGAGCAGGGAAGTGGACGTGAGTCTAGATTCAGATCAGCCATGATCCTATTGAATGGCGGAGCAGGCCCGAGGGGCCGTATGGCCTACTCCTGCTCCTATTTCTTATGTTCTTATGTTCTTATGTAACAGGACTAGACAGACTAGATGCAGGAAGGATGTTCCCTATGGCGGGGGAGTCCAGAACCAGGGGTCACAGTCTAAGGATAAGGGGTAAGCCATTTAGGACAGAGATGAGGAGGAATTTCTTCACCCAGAGAGTGGTGAACCTGTGGAATTCTCTACCACAGAAGGCAGTTGAGGCCAATTCACTAAATATATTCAAGAAGGAGTTAGATATATTTCTTAAGGCTAAAGGGATCAAGGGATATGGGGAGAAAGCAGGGACAGGGTACTGAGTTTGGATGATCAGCCATGATCTCATTGAATGGCGGAGCAGGCTCGAGGGGCTGAATGGCCTACTCCTGCTCCTATCTTCTATGTTTCTATGTTTCCTTCCAGTCTGTTGTAGGAGACATAGCCAACATCTCCCAGTTCGCCATACATTGTTGCACCTGGGATGTCACAGAGGCTCTCTACTCCAGGAGAAGAAACATAGAAACATAGAAGATAGGAGCAGGAGTAGGCCATTCGGCCCCTCGAGCCTGCTCCGCCATTCAATGCGATCATGGCTGATCATCCAAATTCAGTACCCGGTCCCTGCTTTCTCCCCATACCCATTGATCCCTTTAGCCTTGAGAAATATATCCAACTCCTTCTTGAATATATTTAATGAATTGGCCTCTACTGTCTTCTGTGGTAGAGAATTCCACAGGTTCACCAGTCTCTGGGTGAAGAAATTCCTCTTCATTTCTGTCCTAAATGGCCTACCCCTTATCCTTAGACTGTGACCCCTGGTTCTGGACTCCACGACCATCGGGAACAACCTTCCAGCATCTAGTCTGTCTAGTCCTGTTAGAATTTTCTAAGTTTCGATGAGATCCCCTCTCATTCTTCTAAGCTCCAGCGAGTACAAGCCCAATCGATCCAATCTCTCCTCATACGTCATTCCTGCCATCCCAGGTATCAGCCTGGTGAATCTTCGCTGAACTCCTTCCATGGCAAGAACATCCTTCCACAGATAAGGCGACCAAAACTGCACACAATACTCAAGATGTGGTCTCACCAATGCCCTGTACAACTGCAGCAAGACATCCTTGTTCCTGTACTCAAACCCTCTCGCTACGAAGGCCAACATACCATTTGCCTTCTTAACTGCCTGCTGCACCTGCATGAAGGATCTAGGTTAGCTTCTCTCTGAGCAGGGAGAAGCAGGACAAGCGCGCATGTGGCTTTACCAGGATAGCAGGCTGTCCCATGGTGCAGGGCACCATCGACTGCACACACGTGGCTTTGCAGGTGCTGCGCCGCATATCAATGTTGAGATATTTTGTAACTGCAAAGACTGCCACTTAATGTGTAGTTGGTGTGTGACCACACCCAATACATCATGATGGTGAATGCCCGGTATCCTGGCGGCAGTCATGTTGCCTTTATCATGCGCCAGTTCGTTGTGCCAGCAATCTTCCAGCCGCCATGCCAAACCCAAGGGTGGCTGCTCAGAGACAAGGGCTATCCGTTCTCCACCTGGCTGATGACTCCCCTCTGCAACCCCAGCACTCGTGCACAGCAATCATATAATGACAGCCATGCTGCCATGAGGAACCTGGGCACAAAGCTGAACTAAGAGCCACCATAAAACAAACATTCCAAACGTAATTTATAAATTCCAATTCAACACAAAAACGTCAACTAATCATCCTTTTGCATTCCCTTAGTGTCTGTCTTTTGTGTTCTGTTAAATCTCAAGAGTTTAATAACCTTGCTTGTATAACAATTAAAAGAGTACACAGGAGACAGAGTTCAGTTCACAGCCATCACTTTCCAGAATCTTCTCAACACAATGCATTCTATTTCTCATAGTGCATTGCACATCACAACTACGGTAAGCTATGTGGGACAATTCAAATACAACATTCAAAATACACAACATCTCCTCCCCTCTTACATTAGATGTCCCAATAGAACCACAACATTTTTAAAACACAATAACCTGGAAGTGAGGGTAGACTTCCTCCAACCATGGCTATACCCATGGGGATTGTTCTGCCCCAGATAAAGGGTAAGCCTCTGAATTATAAGTTCAAACCTATAGGGGCCCGCCGCTCTCTGGTAGGATACTGGCGGTCAACCTGGCTCTCCAGTTCATTGTCTGTCACAGGTGACGTCAACACAGGTGTAGGCGGCTGAGGTGCCTGTATACAGGTCTCCCTTGCTGATGAGATAGGGGCTGAAGCGGCTGCTTCCTCAGAAGGTGAGCCTCTCGGTATAGAAGGCGGATGACCCACAGCGTCACCCAATGGCAGATAAACTGCTGTTGGTGGCTCAGTGGGTGTTGCTGCACTTCGTAGAAGCTGATCGGTGTGTCTCTTCCAGGCAATGTCCTCGGGTGTCTGTACAGTGTCGGATACTGGACCAGTCTGTGCAATGACAGTAGCAGGAACCCACTTAGGTTCACCACTGTAGTTCCGTGCCAACACATGTTCACCTGGACTGAAGACTCTGTCTTTGGAGCGTTGTTCACGTCGCTTGATCTGCTTGTCCTGCTGATACTGTACCACGTCTTTCACCTTTGGCGGTTTCAGCAGGTCAAAGTTGGTTCGTAGCTCTCTTTTGAGCAGTAGAGTGGCAGGTGATGCTTTTGTGGTCGCATGTGGTGTGTTCCTGTAACTCAACAGGAAACTATTCAGGCACTGATGAAGCGTTCCCTGGCCTTGCGATGCCTTTAGAGAGTGTTTCATGGTCTGAACAAACCTCTCAGCTAGACCATTGGTCGCAGGGTGGTATGGTTGTTCTGCCTTATAATTGCAGGAGTTTCATTTTGTTGCCGCCAGTAGGTGGTAGTAAATGGAAATGGCCAGTAGGGTCACTCAACAGGAAGTAGTATAGTGATAGCAAACAAAGAGGTCACATCAGCATGGAGCGTGCTGCAATTTAATCCGCTGTAATCTTATATTGTTACGCCTTCGAAAGCATTGCCTGTGAGTTGAATGGTTTCATTACATATTCATGTTTAGAGGTTAGTTATATCTCATGTATGTAACAAAGTGCATTTCTTTCTTTTTTCTTTCTCAGTTTTACTCCAACCCAATGCAACTGATTTGTATTGTTTCATTGACCTCATGCAAGTGTGGCATTATTAAACACTGGAGCTTGGACGCTACATCCTGACTCCCATGTCATTATTGAAAGGAGTTTGGCTGGTTGTCTAACTGCGTACAGACACATACACGTAGGGAGGACAGTGTAATGATCAATAACATGTCATTCTATAGTGGACACTAGGTGGAGCCGTAGAGCTGTATATAGCTATATGTATTAAGACTACACTACCCAGCTGTATGTGTTTAAGACTACATTACCCATGAGGCACTAGGCTACCCACAAGGCAACAGTCAAGATGGCAGCCTGCACACAGGAGCACACATGCTGCAGCCTCTACAGATACTGTACCTAGAGAACGTGTACTGAATAAATGACTAGCTAGAAGCTAGCTGTGTTCATAATAAGAATGTCTAGTTATTAATGAACATAAGAGACAGTACAGTAAAAAGGCAAGCCATCAGCTGGCGCAACAAGCAACATTTGCAGTGCAGCACGGTGCAACCATGGACGGCAAGAGCTTCCAAGACGAGCAGAGATCTGTGACCAGCTCAAGAAGTACACGCTCATCTAGATCATCAACAGCCAGTGTAGCAGCAGCTAGAGCCTGGGCTAAAGCTAAAGCGGCACAGGCTCGCGTGACCTTTGCTAAACAGGAACTGGCTGTGAAGAAAGAGAAGGTCCGACTACAAGCAGAGGCTGCTACATTGGAGAAAGAGAAGATCTGACTACAAGCAGAGGCTGCTACATTGGAGAAAGAGAAGATCTGACTACAAGCAGAGGCTGCTACATTGGACGCCACACTGGAGGCACTACACATTGAGAAAGAAGCAGCTGCCGCTACTGCTGAGGCGGAGATATGGGAAGCGGCACTAGAAGCAGAGGTGGGAGAGCACCGCAGCATTGCTCGTCCTGCATCACCTCAAACCACTGAGAGGCGGACAAGCAACTATGTCCAGGAGCAGGCTAGGATACGCACAGACATCTCCTCCTTCCCAAACTTTGAACTGTTGCACAAGAACACGGAATCACCATCACCAGCCCAACATGAGGTCACTCAGGTGGATCATTCACACTACACTGATGACGACCCCTTCCTTGTTATTGATGACTGGTCACACGAAGGAGAGTTTGCAGCGCTCCCGAAGAAACCTGTGCCTCAATCCGCCACTCCCAACCACTTGGAAGGTACTCATGCCAAAATTCCACACATCAAAAAAGAACCCTTTTTAAAGGCTAGAACCGGTCATCCGGCATGGCAGTTTCCCATCCAATCACAGCCCTTCCGATGCGATCATACTCTGGCAACCCATGCACAGACTCCTAATATGACAGGCATTGCCCAATATTTGGCACGTAGAGAACTTGTAAGGACAGGTTTCACAAAATTTGACGACAAGCCAGAGAGTTTTAGAGCATGGCAGTCATCCTTCCTTAATGCCACTGACGGCTTGAGCCTGAGTGCTAGTGAGGAATTGGATTTTTTGGGCCAGAAATTCCAGAACGGGGCTTGCAGCGCGTGCAAGCCCCGTATTTGCACTTACCCCGCGCTCCTGCCAATCAGCTTCTGGGACGCCTGAACTTGGAGAAATAGAAAGCACATTCCCGGGCAGCGTATGACGTCACGCCGCCCAGGAGTGCAGCCAGCGCGGACCCAGGAGCGTGCAGTGTAAGTGAGACACGCCCCTTGAGGTCTCAGTTTCACTGGACACGCCCCCAATGTTTCTGTCAAGCTGCTTTGCTTTTTTACATGCAAAGCAGCAGTTTAAATAGGTTTTTGGAAGTTTTTTGAAGATTTTGGTAACTTTTATAAACTTTTTAAAATGTTTACATTATTTTGAGTAATCTGAAGTAGTTTTAAAGAGAATTAAAGCAATTTAAAGACTTTTAAAAGCCCTAAAAGAATTTTTTAAATTCCATTTATTTATTTAGCAATGTCGTCGTCATACGTGTCTTCACACTGTTCCCTTTGGGGAACTGTATGAAGTGGTGGAAGGATTTATGGCCGTGATTAACGCTCATTCCGTGACCGTAACCATCTTTGAACCAGCCATTAGGGCGGTTAGTCCTATGGCGGGAGGGTTTTACGGGCTCCCACAAGCTATACAAGGAGGGGGGGCCACCCACACCCACGGACGCAAATATCCCACTGGATGTCAACCCAGAATTTAGAGCCGGAGCTCCGACTCCACTTGCCGGGACTGTCTGGAGCGGGGTTCGAAACCCTACCCTGATCTGGCCCAGCGGCGGGGATCCGACCGCTATGACAAACGCCCAATCCGATTAGCAACGTGAAATGGCAGCATAGGGCTCCAGTCACGGGGAGGGAAAAGGCGCAGGAAACGTATGGGTGTCACCTTTTGTGCGGAGTGGGCCTTTTGCGTAGCAGTAAGCATCCCCGCCGCTGGGCCAGAAGGAGTAGGGTTTTGAACCCCACTCCAGACAGTCCCGGCAAGTGGAGTCGGAGCTCCAACTTTAAATTCTGGGTGGACATCCAGCGGGATACTTGCGTCCGTGGGTGTTGGTGGCCCCCCCCCCTCAGATGGGTTGTGGGAGCCCGTAAAACCCTCCCGCCATAGGACTAACCACCCTAATGGCTGGTTCAAAGATGGTTACGGTCACGGAATGAGCGTTAATCACGGCCATAAATCCTTCCACCACTTCATACAGTTCCCCAAAGGGAACAGTGTGAGGATACGTGCGATGATGACCTCTTGTGCAATGCACCTCCTTGGACCCTCAGTCGCAGATGCGAGGGGGCAAGTCGTGCAAGTGTTAAATTTTTTATTTTATTGACATGTAAAATGTTGGCCCAATAATTCCCTTCCAAATGCGCTAGTACGGTCGGGGTACTTACGCATCTGGCCGGATGAAATGCCGGTTTTCAGCATGCACAGTGCATGTGGGGAAAACCGGCATTTCCTGTCCTCTGAACGAAGGGGTTCAGAGGCAGAACGCGTGCGACTGCACAGGCAGCGCGTGCGCAGTATAATTCGCCGCTTTCATTAATGCTTTCAGTGAGGTCCAGTCATTACAACTTACACATGAAAAAAGCATGGGTACAGTTGCTACAGAGGCTGCGGAGGAAGATATTTCTTATCGTGGAGCTTCTGAAAGTATGTATGTCTGTATATATTCCTTTGCGTGTTATGTATATATTCCTTTACTTATGTGTATGAATGTATTATTTAATTATGACTTTCAGAGAAAGTAACTTATTGGAAAATCATAATTAAAAACATACATTCATAGTAAAGGAATATAAAACATACATACATATACGTAAAGGAATATATGTGGACATACATACATAACTCATTCTCACATTCCATTCACACAGCCACAATTGCTCCTTCTACCTACCGTTCTGAAAACCCTTTAAAAAAAAAAAAATTTTAACTTTAAAACTTACTTAAAATTTCTTAAAATAACTTCCCCCCCTTTCCCAAACAAAAATATTGCATTTCAAAAGCTCCACGATAAAATATATCTTCCTCCGCAGCCAATGAACCACTTTACACTTGCTTTTTTTCAGTGTAACTTCTAAGGACTTAACCTCACGGATTTCATGAATGAAATCCACGAAGTTCACTGCGCAAGCGCTGCCTGTGCAGTCGCACGCGCTCGAGGTCTGGAAATGCCGGCGTTCCCCGCATGCGCTGTTCATGCTGAACGCCGGCATTTCCAACGGCCAGAAGCGTGAGTAAGCCAACCGCACTCACGCTTCTGGCCTGGAATTTCTGGCCCATTGTCATCATGGCTGGGCAAAGAATCATCAGAACATGCCCGTAGGATCCAGTTTGTGTACACAAATGACCCAAGCACAGCCCTTAGAATGGTCTGGGCAAGACTCAGGGAGTGTTACTGCGCTCCTGAGGTGATAGAGAAGGCCCTCTTCAGTAAGCTGGAAAACTTTCCTAAAATAGGTAACAGAGACGACCTTAAGCTTAGAGAACTCGGAGACCTTTTAATGGAGTTACTGGCAGCCAAAACAGATGGATACTTACCTGGGCTCTCCTATTTAGATACTGCTCGCGGCATCAACCCAATAGTGGAGAAGTTGCCCCACCCTCTCCAAGAAAAATGGATCAACGTAGGCTCAAAATTCAAAGAAGACAACCACATGTGGTTTCCCCCATTTTCCTTCTTTGTGAACTTTATCTGCAGAGAGGCCAGAATTAGAAATGATCCAAGCTTTGCCCTGTCCAGCTACTGTAGTGGACCCTCAAAGTATGAGGAGCCCATGTCAAAGTACGCAGGCACAAGAATGCCTATATCTGTGCATAAGACGGATGTCACTGCAAAGACCGACATCAGCATAGATGCAGCAAAGAATGAAGACGATCCCGGAAAACACTGCCCCATCCATCATAAGCCTCATCCGCTCGCAAAAATGTAGAGGCTTCAGAAACAAGACCATAGATGAACACAAAGCCTACCTCAAAGATAATGGGATATGTTTTAGGTGTTGCGCCTCCGTTTCCCACACTGCAAGAAACTGTAGGATAGCGTTGAGATGCAGGGAGTGTGAGAGTGACCGCCACAGCACAGCTATGCACCCAGGTCCTACCCCCACAATGGAAAAGCCAACCATCAAAGACTCTGAGCCCAGAGACGAGAGAAAGGGAACCCTTACCACTGCACCAACGGTGAGCTCCATATGCACTGAGGTGTGTGGCCAAGGCCTCACAGGACGATCGTGTTCCAAAATATGCCTTGTAAGAGTCTACCCACAAGGACAGCGCGACCGCTCAGTTAACATGTACGCAATACTCGCTGACCAAAATAACCGGTCACTCGCACGGTCAGACTTTTTTGACATATTTGGTGTTGAGAGTAGCCCAGCCCCTTACTCACTGAGAACCTGTGCCGGACTCTTGGAGATGGCAGAAAGGAAAGCAGATGGGTTCTGTGCCGAGGCAGTGAGTGAAGGGGTGAGCATAGACTTACCGCCACTGATAGAGTGCAGTGAAATCCCGAACAACCGATCGGAGATACCAACGCCTGAGACAGCACTTCACCATGCCCACTTAAAGCCCATAGCATCACGCATCCCAGCATTGGATCCAAAGGCCCAGATTCTCCTCCTGCTCGGGAGGGATGTGGTGAGGGTGCATAAGGTGAGAGAGCAAGTTAACGGACCACACGATGCCCCCTTTGCCCAAAGACTCGACTGCACAGACATGAGCGACTGGGACTCTCCACTCCCCGAAGGCAGGTTAACAGAATGGGAGACATGGAGAAAGTCTCTCAAAAATCTAAAAAATCCTCATATCCCACACACCTACTCACCAGACACACTCTCCAAATCCAAACGCACTGAGTTGTGTGTATTCTCAGATGCGTCCGAGAAAGCTATTGGCGCGGTAGCCTACCTGAGATCCCTGGATGATGAGGGCCAAAGCAACGTGGGATTTGTCCTGGGAAAGGCGAAGTTGACACCCCGGCCAGAGCCCACCATACCACGCCTGGAGTTATGCGCTGCAGTATTAGCGGTGGAGATGGCGGATCTCATCCTGGATGAGATAGATTTCAAGCTTGATGCAGTGAAATTCTACTGTGACAGCAAAGTTGTGCTCGGTTACATCTCCAATGAGTCAAAGAGATTCTTCATATATGTACACAACAGCGAATAAGACAATCAACATGCCCCGACCAGTGGCACTATGTGCCCACAGAGCTGAATCCAGCTGACCTCGCCACCAGGTCAGTGCCTGCCTCCCAGCTCTCCAATACAATGTGGTTTACCGGGCCAGCTTTCTTACACAAACCTGACCAAGCTGACCATACGGCACAAGAATCATTCAAGCTCGTCAGCCCAGAACTAGATGTGAAGGTCCATCCTCATGTGATCAGCTTAATGACTCACACCCAAGAGAGCCTACTTACCTGTGAGCGCTTTGAGCGCTTTTCAACCTGGCGATCGCTCGTTAGAGCCATAGCTTTCTTAATCCATGTGGCTCGCTCTCACAAGTCCGATCCTGGCAGCTCATCAAACAAATGCAGAGGTTGGCACTGGTGCAGGAAGCCTCGTTCCCCAGACGGGTTGACTGCAGCTGAGAACATTATCATCAGGTCAGTTCAAGTTCAGGCGTACTCTGAGGAGTACAGAGCACTTGCTGAAAAAAGAACCATTACCAAGACCAGTTCACTGTGGAAACTGAATCCAGTTTTGAATGACAGCCTCATCAGAATTGGAGGACGGCTGACGCATGCAGAACTGAGCTTGCAAGAAAGGAGTCCTGTTGTCCTGCCACATCAAAGCCACATCACAACATTGCTCACAAGACACCACCATGAACTGATAGAACACCAGGGCCGCCAGTTCACTGAGGGAGCCATTCGAGCAGCCGGCTTGTGGATTGTCAGCGGCAAACGGTTGATTGGATCTGTCTTACACCAATGCGTCACATGCAGAAAGCTCAGATGGAGAACGGAGGAGCAGAAGATGGCTGATCTGCCTCCGGAATGACTTAGTTCATCGCCACCATTTTCATACGTCGGCCCTTGGACTATCACTACTCGCCGCACCAGAGGAGGCGCCGCTCATAGCAAACGCTGGGCTATGCTATTCACTTGTATGAGCACAAGAGCTGTGCATATAGAAGTGATCGAGTCCATGGACACGTCCAGCTGCATTAATGCATTACGAAGATTCTTCGCCATCCGCGGGCCAGCAAAGCAGTAAAGATCCGACTGTGGAACAAATTTCATTGGAGCCTGTCGAGAGCAAGAGTTAGGGAATGAACACAACCAAAGGCCAAGCATCCTGACATACCTAAGCCAGCAAGGTTGCACATGGGAATTTAATTCTCCACATGCTTCACACATGGGTGGTGCGTGGGAGCGCACGATTGGAGTGTCGAGGCGCATTCTGGATTCAATGTTGCGACAGAACAGACCACCTCAGCTGACGCACGAAGTGCTGTGCACCTTCATGGCTGAAGTGTCAGCAATCATTAATGCGAGGCCCCTTGTTCCTGTTTCTTCCGATCCAGATTCACCATTCCTTTTGATTCCAAACATGTTACTCACACAGAAGGGCTGTGTACCCACTCCTCCTGGAGACTTCACTGACAAAGACCTCCTGAAGAGCCAGTGGAGAAGAGTACAAGCCTTGGCCAGTAAGTTCTGGAGCCGCTGGCGCACCGAGTACCTTCCCACTTTGCAAAGCCGGCGGAAGTGGAACAAGGCTCGTCGGAGTCTCCGAGAAGGTGACATCGTCTTACTGAAAGAAAGCCAAGTATCCCGCAATGAGTGGCCTATGGGTCGTGTCACCTCTGTCTTCCCCAGCAAAGACGACAGGTTGCGAAAGATAGAGGTGAAGGCCACTGTTCAAGGGAAGGTCAAAAAGTTCTTCAGACCCATGTCAGAGATCGTACTCCTCTTACCTAAGGAGGACTGAGTGTTATTGATTCCACAGTTCTGTATGTTTTATAAGTAGTGGCATCTAATAGACGCCAGGCGGGGAGTGTTCTGCCTTATAATTGCAGGAGTTTCGTTTTGTTGCCGCCAGTAGGTGGCAGTAAATGGAAATGGCCAGTAGGGTCACTCAACAGGAAGTAGTATAGTGATAGCGAACAAAGAGGTCACATCAGCATGGAGCGTGCTGCAAGTTAATCCGCTGTAATCTTACATTGCTACGCCTTCGAAAGCATTGCCTCTGGTTTCATTACATATTCATGTTTAGATGTTAGTTATATCTCATGTATGTAACAAGGTGCATTTCTTTCTTTTTTCTTTCTCAGTTTTACTCCAACCCAATGCAACTGATTTGTATTGTTTCATTGACCTCATGCAAGTGTGGCATTATTGAACACCGGAGCTTGGACGCTACATCCTGACTCCCATGTCATTATTGAAAGGAGTTTGGCTGGCTGTCTAACTGCATACAGATACATACACGTAGGGAGGACTGTACAATGGTGCAGCCCTGATATGTTGTACGCCATTCACCTGCAGGAATGTAGCCATTTCTTGTGACACCCACTGTGGACCGTTGTCTGAGACAAGTTGCATCAGAGATCCAAATCGGCTGAACACCTCACCTAACTTCTCGATGGTCTTCTCAGCGGTGGTGGACCTCATTATAACAACCTCTGGCCACTTACTGTGCGCGTCAACAGCCACCAGGAACATTCTCTCCTCGAATGGACCTGCAAAGTCTACATGAATGCGGTGCCATGCTTCCTCCGGAAAGTCCCAGGGGTGAAGAGGTGCAAGCTGTGGCACATTACGAACTCTCTGACATGGGGAACAGGTTTTAGCTTTGTCCTCAATCTGTCCATCCATACCCGGCCACCAGAAGTAGCTCCTCGCTAATTGTTTCATACGAACCATTCCGCAGTGTCCGGAGTGTAGTAGCTGTAACGCTGGTTTCCGTAGCAATGGTGGAATAACCACTCTCCTCCCCCACAGCAAACATCCAGAGTGCACCAACAGTTCATTTCTCCTTAAGAGATATGGTTTCAGGTTTGGGTCATCGCTGTCAAGCTTGCCCCTGACAATAATGTCCAGCACTGCAGACAACACTGGGTCGTTTCTGGTGTTTTGTCGGACCTGTGTCGAAGTAACAGGCGCGTTCTCCACCTGCCTAAAATAGCAGATGTCCATGCTACGCATCATAGGCTTGGTGACAGGCAGCGGCAACCTGGAAAGACCATCGGCGTTGCCGTGCAGGTCAGACTTACGATATCTAATGTCAAATGTGTGTGCAGACAACAGCAGCGCCCACCTCTGCATTCTGCTCGCAGCAAGTGACGGAATCCCTGTATGTGGCCCGAAGATGGTCGTGAGAGGGCGGTGATCTGTTAGTAGGGTGAACTGTCTCCCGTACAAATATTGGTGAAACTTGCGAATGCCAAAATCGATGCTCTGTGCTTCTCGTTCTATTTGGGCGTATTTAGTTTCAGCTCTGTTCAAATTCGTAGATGCGAATGCTATCGGCTTCTCTTCTCCGTTTGGCATGATATGAGAAACGACTGCTCCCACACCATTTGACGATGCATTGCAAGCTAACTGTATTGGTAATGAAGGGTTAAAATGCGCCAAAGCCTTTGACTTCAGGAGCGTGTCCTTTGCTGTCATGAACGCCTCCTGGCACTTGTTAGTCCATTCCCACTTCTTGTCTTTACATAGCAACCAATGCAGCGGCCTCAGCATCGAGGCTAGGTTCAGTATGAACCGTCCATAGTAGTTCAGTAACCCTAGAAAAGAACGCAGCTGGCTGATATTTTCAGGTGCTGGTGCATCCACGATTGCCTTGGTCTTGGACGGTGCCTTGTGAAGGCCTGTGGCATCGATCACATGACCGAGGTACTCAACTGATGCCTGAAAAAAATCGCATTTATCCCTGCGAACTCCGAGTCCGTGATCCCTCAGTCTCTGTAGCGTTGCGTCCAAGTTACGCAGATGGTCTTGGCCATCACACCCAGTAACTAAGATATCATCTAAGTAGCACTGGACTCCAGGCAATCCACTAAGGATCTGGTCCATAGCACGTTGGAAAAGCGCTGGAGCTGATGTAATTCCAAAAGGAAGTCGACGATACCTAAATAGGCCCTTGTGCGTCACAATAGTCAGCATTTCTCGTGACTGTTCATCCACATGCATTTGCAGGTAGGCTTGACAGAGGTCGATTGTGCTGAACTTCTGGCCCCCAGCAAGTCCCGCAAACAAATCATCAATATGGGGAAGCGGATATTGCTCCACTGACAATACAGGGTTAACAGTTACTTTAAAATCTCCACATATCCTAACTCCACCCCCTTTCTTGAGCACTGGTATGATGGGCGTTGCCCATTCACTCACGCTGACTGGTTCTAGTACTCCGCTTTCAACTAGGCCTTCTAAGTCAGCCTCGACTTTTGGTCTGATGGCATAAGGTACGGGTCGTGCCTTCATGAACTTAGGTTTGCTATCCTGCTTAATACGAAGCTTCACAGTAATATTTTTCATGCTACCCAGTTCTCCATTAAAGACTTCTGCATAGAAACATAGAAAATAGGAGCAGGAGTAGGCCATTCGGCCCTTGGAGCCTGCTCTGCCATTCAGTGAGATCATGGCTGATCATCCAAACTCAGTACCCTGTCCCTGCCTTCTCCCCATATCCCTTGATCCCTTTAGCCTCAAGAAATATATCCAACTCTTTCTTGAATATATTTAATGAACTGGCCTCCACCGCCCTCTGTGGCAGAGAATTCCACAGGTTCACCACTCTCTGGGTGAAGAAATTCCTCCTCATTTCAGTCCTAAATGGCTTACCCCTTATCCTTAGACTATGACCCCTGGTTCTGGACTCCCCGGCCATCAGAAACACCCTTTCTGCATCTAGTCTGTCCAGACCTGACAGAATTTTATAGGTTTCGATGAGATTCCCCTCTCAATCTTCTAAACTCCAGTGAGTATAAGTCCAATTGACACAATCTCTCCTCGTACGTCATTCCTGCCATCCCAGGTATCAGTCTGGTGAATCTTCGCTGCACTCCTTCCATGGCAAGAACGTCCTTCCTCAGATAAGGTGACCAAAACTGCACACAATACTCAAGGTGCGGTCTCACCAAGGCCCTGTACAACTGCAGCAAGACATCCTTGTTCTTGTACTCGAACCCTCTTGCTACGAAGGCCAACATACCATTTGCCTTCTTAACCGCCTGCTGCACCTGCATGCTTACCTTCAGTGACTGGTGCACAAGAACACCCAGGTGTCTTTGCACTTTCCCTTCTCCCAATCTATTGCCATTCAAATAATAATCTGCCTTCCTGTTTTTGCCACCAAAGTGGATAACCTCACATTTATCCACATTATAGTGCATTTGCCATGTTTCTGCCCAATCACCCAACCTGTCCAAATCGTACTGGAGTTTCACGACATCCTCCTCACAGCATACCCTCCCACCCAGCTTTGTGTCATCTGCAAATTTGGAGATATTACATCCAATTCCCTCGTCCAGATCATTAATATATATTGTGAATAGCTGGGGTCCTAGGACCGATCCTTGCGGTACCCCACTAGTCACTGCCTGCCACTCGGAAAACTATCCGTTTATTCCAACTCTTTGCTTTCTGTCCGCCAACCAGTTCTCTATCCAAGTCAATACCTTGCCCCCAATCCCATGTGCCTTAATTTTGCATGCTAACCTCTTATGCGGGACCTTATCGAAAGCCTTCTGAAAGTCCAAATACACCACATCCACTGGTTCTCCCTTATCTATTTTACCAGTTACATCCTCAAAAAATTCCAGTAGATTAGTCAAGTATGATTTACCTTTTGTAAATCCATGTTGACTTTGTCCGATCCTGTCACTGCTTTCCAAGTGCTCTGCTATTACATCTTTTATAATGGACTCTAGCATTTTCCCCACTACCGATGTCAGGCTTACCGGTCTATAATTCCCCGCTTTTTCTCTGCCACCTTTTTTGAATAGTGGGGTAACATTAGCTACCCTCTAATCCGTGGGTACTGTTCCAGAGTCTATTGAGTTCTGGAAGATGACCAGCAATGCATCTACTATTTCTAGGGCCACTTCCTTAAGTACCCTGGGATGTAGATTATCAGGCCCTGGGGGTTTATCGGCCTTCAGTCCCATCAATTTTCCTAACACCATTTCCCTACAAATACTGATTTCTTTCAGTTCCACCCTTTCATCAGACCCTATGTTCCGCGGTATTTCTGGGATGTTATTTGCGTCTTTAAGATGGCGGGTAAGCCTGGATCATTGTGTGACATCATGTAGACTGATGACCAGTCTAATTTTATTCTCTCCATCCACGAATGTCCCAGCAGGGAGGGGTAGTCTCCTTTAACTACGTAGAGTGGTAACTTCCTAGTTTGTCCATTCACCTGAACTGTGACCTCAGTGATACCCCTCACGGTTACTCTTTCACCGGTATATGTCTTTAACGCTATGTTAGCTGGCTGAAGTGGAAGGTGCTTTAATGTATTTTTGTAGACTGTCTCTTAACAATGTAGGTACTACTTTGTTCCCTCCAATGTCATTTGCTTGTGTGAAGTATTCAAATCGTTCTGTGTATGAGCTCCATTGTTCGACATTCTCATCAAACGGTCCAATGTTACCGATAATTCCAGCCATTTTCCTTCTCTCAGGCTCCTAATTATCATTCACTAAGGATCCTTCCAATGTTGAACTCAACTAAAATCACTATCAGTTATTTAGTGCTTCAATTCACAGATCGTTTCACAGTTGAATAAATGTCCTTCCCGATTTACTCACTTCTTTTCCTCGAGCCAGCCTCACTTTATTTAACTGTCCACGGCAAAAATAATAGTTTTAAACACGTAAAACCCGACAACTTCCGCACTGCAGAGACACGTAAGTTCAGACGTCCTCGTCGCCACTTTTGTTAAATCTCAAGAGTTTAATAGCCTTGCTTGTATAACAATTAAAAGAGTACACAGGAGACAGAGTTCAGTTCACAGCCATCACTTTCCAGAATCTTCTCAACACAATGCACTCTATTTCTCATAGTGCATTGCACATCACAACTACGGTAAGCTATGTGGGACAATTCAAATACAACATTCAAAATACACAACATGTTCCTTTTCCTACTCCAGTGCTCCTACGCAGTGCTACCCCAGTGGCTGCAGCATGGCTGGTGGAAGGCTGCTGACTTTCAGTGGAGGTGACTGCAGATGGCCTTCGAGGACGACCTCGAGCAGCTCTAGGCCTAGAAGGCCCGGCTGTAGACTGCACCACCTTGGCATGGGTGGCAGCAGTCTGGGCTGGCTGGATGACAGGCAGCAGCAATGGCACTGGCGGAGTGGCAGTGGTGGGAGTAGGAATGCTGTCATCCTAAGAGAAGACAGCAGGTTCTTGCTCCATGGAGCCACTGGCACTCACCCACGACAGTGCCTCAGCAAGTCTCCAAGTTTGCAGATGACACAAAGCTGGGTGGGCATGTGTGCTGTGAGGAGGATGCCGAGAAACTCCAGGATGATTTGGGCAGGTTGGGTGATTGGGCAGAAGCATGGCAGATGCAATATAATGTGGATAAATGTGAGGTTATCCACTTTGTTGGCAAAAACAGGAAGGCAGATTATTATCTGAATGGCACTAGATTGGGAGAAGGGGAAGTGCAACGCGACCTGGGTGTCCTTGTGCACCAGTCGCTGTAGGTAAGCATGCAGGTGCAACAGGCAGTTAAGAAGGCAAATGGTATGTTGGCCTTCGTAGCGAGAGGGTTTGAGTACAGGAACAAGGATGTCTTGCTGCAGTTGTAGAGGGCCTTGGTGAGACCACATCTTGAGTATTGTGTGCAGCTTTGGTCGCCTTATCTGAGGAAGGATGTTCTTGCCATGGAAGGAGTTCAGCGAAGATTCACCAGGCTGATACCTGGGATGGCAGGAATGACATATGAGGAGAGATTGGGTCGATTGGGCTTATACTTGCTGGAGTTTAGAAGAATGAGAGGGGATCTCATTGAAACTTATAAAATTCTGACAGGACTGGACAGACTAGATACAAGAAGGATGTTCCCGATGGTCAGGGAGTCCAGAACCAGGGGTCACAGTCTAAGGATAAGGGGTAAGCCATTTAGGACAGAAATGAGGAGGAATTTCTTCACCCAGAGAGTGCTGAACCTGTGGAATTCTCTACCACAGAAGGCAGTAGAGGCCAATTCATTAAATATATTCAAGAAGGAGTTGGATATATTTCTTAAGGCTAAAGGGATCAAGGGGTATGGGGAGAAGGCAGGGACAGGGTACTGAATTTGGATGATCAGCCATGATCGCATTGAATGGCGGAGCAGGCTCGAGGGGCCGAATGGCCTACTCCTGCTCCTATCTTCTATGTTTCTATGTTTCTATGCTAGCAGAGGCCAGATGTTGGACTGCTGTGACACCCTGCAAGCCCCTTTCCACACTCGTAAACCCAGCCATGATGGCAGCAGTCTGATCTTGCGTGGCAGCAAGCTGAGACTGCATAAAAGCAGGCTGAGCTTCCACTGTAACACTGAGACGTTGGGTTGCTTCCACTTGTGCTGCAATAGAAACAGTGACATCGCCCATCACACCCAGCATCATGGTTGGGTCCACAAGTACTCTAATGGAGTAGCCCATCACTTCCATTCTGCAAATCATGGGCTCTGAGCTCCGCACAAAAACCCGTGCAATCACTGCGACAGGTGGTGAGAGAACCAACACGAGGGAAAGACCTACTTGACCTCGTCCTCTCCAATCTACCTGTCACAGATACATCTGTCCATGACAATATTGGTAGGAGTGACCACCACACAATCATTGTGGAGACGAAGTCTCGTCTTCACACTGAGGACACCCTCCATCGTGTTGTGTGGCACTACCGCCGTACTAAATGGAATAGATTCAGAACAGACCTAGCAGCTCAAAACTGGGCATTCATGAGGCGCTGTTGACCACCTGCAGCAGCAGAATTGTATTCCACCACAATCTTTAACCTCATGGCCCAGCATATCCCTCACTCTACCATTACCATCAAGCCAGGGGACCAATCCTGGTTCAATGAGGAGTGCAAAAGAGCATGCCAGGAGCAGCACCAGGCATACCTAAAAATGAGGTGCCAACCTGGGGAAGCTGCAACACAGGACTACATGCATTCTAAATAATGGAATCAGCCTGCTATAGACAGGGCTAAGCGATCCCATAATCAATGGCTCAGATCAAAGCTCTGCAGTCCTGCCACATCCAGTCGTGAATGGTAGTGGGCAATTAAAGAACTAACGGGAGGAGGAGGCTCCATGAACACCTCATCCTCAATGATGGCAGAGCCCAGCACATGAGTGCAAAAGACAAGGCTGAAGCATTTGCAACCAACTTCAGCCAGAAGATGGATGATCCATATTGGCCTCCTCCTGAGGTCCCCACCATCACAGACGCCAGTCTTCAGCCAATTCGATTCACTCCACGTGATATCTAAAAACGGCTGAGCACACTGGATACAGCAAAGGCTATGGCCCCCAACAACATCCCGGCTATCGTGCTGAAGACTTGTGCTCTAGAACTAGCTGCACCTCTAGCCAAGCTGTTCCAGTAGATCTACAACACTGGTATCTAGCCGACAATGTGGAAAACTGCCCAGGTATGTCCTGTCTAAAAAAGCATGACAAATCCAATCCAGCCAATTACCGCCCCGTCAGTCTACTCTCAATCAGCCAAGTAATGGAAGATGTCGTCGACAGTGCTATCAAGCGGCACTTACTCACCAATAACCTGCTCACTGATGCCCAGTTTGGGTTCTGCCAGGACCACTCAGCTCCAGACCTCATTACAGCCTTAGTTCAAACATGGACAAAAGAGCTGAATTCCAGAGGTGAGGTGAGAATGACATCAAGGCAGCATTTGACCGAGTGTGGCATCAAGGAGTCCTAGTAACATGGACTGCAGCAGCTCACCACCACCTTCTCAAGTGAAACCAGTGATGGGCAATAAATGCTAGCCTTGCCAGCGACGCCCAAATCCCATGAACAAATAAAAAATAAAATGTTGGCGCCGGACTCCTCCATGCTGCTTGACACTGACAAGAGGCTCTCTGCACCAAGCGTTTCTGTGTGCATGCCCATCACCCTTCTTCTGAAGGCCGCCCCATCGAGGTTGTAGTGTATGTACCCGTCTACCTTTAAGAGAACTATTGTATGTAACCGTTCACCTTTAAGAGAACTATTTTAGGTGTGGCACTACTTTGTTTGGCTTCTGTATACTGTAATACCGACGGTGACCACACCAGTATATAAGTGTTGTGTCAGGATTTATTGGGCAGATTCGCCCTGACCTTCGAATAGTAAAGTCCTGTTTTAAGTTACTCTGGTAGCCTGTGTATTAATTAACTAAACAACCCACAGACTTTACAGTGGTGACGAGTCCGATCGTACCCTGCGGCAACAATACTTCCGAAGCAGTTAATGAGCGTCGAGAAGAGGCAACCGCCCTCGTCGTTCTGCTGGGAGAAAACTTGAGGCTGCAGAACTAGAAAGGAGGAAGAATTTAGAGACAAAGACTTCCATCAGCAACAGGCACTGACTGTCCCTTCTGCCACGGTGAGGAGTGAGCCGATCAGCACGAGAAGCAAGGCGGCCACAGTGACTGTGAGTAAGGGAAAATAAAAAGAATAACCGGAGGATAAGGGCGGTGCACTCGACCACGGTCGAGGGGGAAAGGAGCCGGACAGAAGTCGGGTCCAGAGGCGCTGAGACTGGGGCAGCGTGGAGCAAGGAAGCCGCAGTACAGACAGGCTGGGGGACGCAACGGTGTCGTGAGACAGCTAGACCGCGACCGGCGAAAAAGGCCGGGCAGCGACCGAAGCCACGAAGCGCTGCGACCGGGAACGTAGGCGTGGGAAGAGATAAACTCAGCCGCAGCCGGGGAGGGAAGCACCGGACTGCGAGAGGGCTGGGAGGCGCGATTGGGAGCCGAGCGAGAGGGAGAGGCAGAGCCGACCAAGGGAGACTGAGCGAGAGCCAGTCCAGCGGCTGAACCTGTTCGCCATCAACGGGGTGTACCCAGCGCCGGTAGAGCCGAGCGAGCGGGAGAGAGACAGAGCCCGAGCAAGGGGAACTGAGCGAGAGCCAGCCCAGCGGCTGAAACTGTTCACCGTCAACGGGGTGTACCCAGCGCCGGTTGCCCTGCCGAGAAAAGGGAAAGCACTGAAGCCGACGCGCAGGCTGTGAACCTGAAAGCCAGCGGCCGTCGCCCGTGGGGAAAGTGTACCCCTCCCGCCAGGGGAAGGAACGCGGGAGGCCGCCATTAGGCGGAGAAGAAGACAGAAGCGGGGAACCGCCATTGAAGTGGACGGGGAGAGAAGATAAGCGCGGGAAACCGCCATTTTCGCGGGAACCGCCATCTTGAAAAAAAAAGAAAATTTTAAAGAAATAATTCGTGGTGTTTATCAGGAAGAGAGGAAGATGCCTAAGCGTGGTAACATCAACGATTTTAATTCCGAGGTAGAAGACTGGGCCACGTATGTGGAACGCATTGAGATCTATTGTGAGGCCAATAAAATAGAAGAAGATGACAAAGCTATAACCTTGCTAAACTCGATGGGCGTGAAGACATACGGGCTCTTGAAGCATCTACTATCACCAGCTAAACCGACGGATCAGACTTTCGATGATATTGTGACTGTTCTGAAGGATCACTTGAACCCCACACCGTTGATGTTGGCGGAACGATTCAAATTCTATGCGAGGACGCAACGGAAAGACGAAAGCAACGCAGAATACTTGGTCGAACTGCATAGACTAGCGAAATACTGCCAGTTTGGAGGGAATCTGACAGAGGCATTGCGAGACAAGTTCGTGTGTGGATTGGCAAAGGAAGGAACGCAAAAGCGACTACTCGAAGAGAACGACCTTACACTTGACAGGGCTGTCCTTATTGCAGCATCGCACGAAGCCGCAGCGAAGGGAACTGCAGAAATGCAGCTAAAGACAGCGGCACTCAGTGTGGATCAAATTACCTCGACAACAACAAAATGTTACCGTTGTGGGAAGACAACACACGACCAGAACCAATGCTGGTTTAAGAACCAGGAATGTAGGAAATGTGGCAAACTGGGTCACATAGCTAAGGTATGCCGGTCAGGGAAGAAGACCAACAACCAAAGGACCAACAACCAAAGGAAGCCATCACAGGAAAAGTACAACAAGGTACACAAGGTGGCTGAGAAGAGTTCAGACGAACAGAATTCGGACTCAGACCCAAACGGCCAGGAGCTGGGTAGTCTGAGAATTCACAATGTGAGTAAGGAAGCTGACCTACAAACTATCTGGGTCATGCTAAAAATAGCTGGAGTCCAAGTGAAAATGGAGTTGGACACTGGATCAGCTCTATCAGTCATAAATCGAAGGGATTACCACCAGCTATTCTCACATATACCCTTAAGAGATACCAAGTTCGTATTGCAGACATACACGGGGCATAAAGTATACCCCATGGGAAAGATAAGAGTCAAGGTGAGAGATAGGGGTAAAGAACACCCAAGAATGAACTTATACGTACTACCTGAGGGAGGACCACCACTTCTAGGACGGGAGTGGATCAAGAAAATAGACATGGAATGGCACTATCTAAAAGCCATAACGAGTGAGGACTCGGTGCAGACAATCAGCTCAGATTCTGAATCGGATGACGATAAGACCAACCCAAATGTGAAAGACAAGGCTAAAATGGACTTGCCGACTAAGGTTGGAAAAACGAAGGCATGCAGAAAGGCTTACGCTCCAGAGAAGAACAAAGTTTCAGAACAGAACTCCACCGAACAACGACAACATAGTTTGACAGAGAATTCTGAGTCTGTTCAGTTTAAGGACATATCCATGACGGAAGAACACCGAGCTCGGACTCAACTTTATTTCAAATTACGACAACAATTAGAACAATTGAGTTACCGTCTCGTACAAGAGATGAAAACAATGAAAAAGTTCTATGACACCGAATGGGAGAATCTGGAAAGACAACAGAAGCAGCTAGCTCAAGCAGAGAGCGACCATAGAGCCATCGTGACCAATCACCGATCACATCTCCCTTATGATGTTCAGGAGTTAGAATATTTGCAGAAAGAAGCAAATGAAGAGGAATCTTCAGGAAGCCAGGATTTTATTCCAGTTCTTCTCTACGACTCCTTACAAGCAGAGTTTAAGAAGTTGAAGGAACAGTATGAACAGGCCCAGGCTACAATCCTGGAGGGGGTTAACTCGGCAACCTCCGAAAAGCTAGTTTCAGTGGAAGCATATGAGCAACTAAAGGTTGAACATGAGCAAGAAGTCCAAAGGCTGCAGGAAATTCTTGATGAGCTCAAGGCCAAGACAGACTCATCGGTAGAAGTTCCATCCATAGATGAGAAATTAGAGGTGAAAGACATGGCAGAACATGAAAGTCAAGATGTCCAAGAACTCATAAAAATATTGAAGGAAACCCAAGACAAATATGAGGCGGCAATGACCGAGGTTCAACAACTTGAAGAACAGATTCAACTGGGAATTCTTTCAGTGAAAGAAAAGGCAACTGTAAGAAACACAGAGACTGTAAGAATGGCCCCTGAACATGAGCTAGAGAGCATCAAGGCGCAACTTCTCCGAGCGCTTAAAGCCAAAGTACAAGAGGAAAAAAAGGTGAAAGCATTGGAGGAAAAGGTGGATGAAATGGAGAAGACTCTGATCCACAGGGTCCCCGTGGAAGAGTTAACGGTCAGCCAACTCCTTCATATGCTGAGAGACAAGACTCTGCAATGGGAACCATTTGAACACGAGCTTCAATCTTCAAAGGGAAGGGGTTCAGAGCTCTCAAAAGTTTGGGGAATAGTTGAGGTTGCAACACAGATTTTACGGGGCTGCCGAAAGTACGCTGAATCACGTCAATGTGAACTACAGAATGTTGAAACAGCTGCTCCAGTAGAAGGATTGAATAGCCCGATCAATCAATCCCCGATGGAAGGGGAAGTATTGGAATCACAAATGAGGTCATTAGTGAAGGATTGGCAGGAAACCCAGGAAGAGCGGGATGAATATGAACGCATGAAGAAGTCTCTTCAGGAAAGATGTCTAGGGAGGGAACAACAGTCGGCTAACGTCCAGTTGGGTAAGGAAGAAGTAGCAGGCCCTCTCGCTAGACTAGCTCAGGATGACACCGAATATTACCATGACCTGTTGAGTGACACGGAATATTACGATGACTTGGTCTGCCCAGCTTGTGATGAAAACTCCCAAAGTGCAGAAATCAGGATGAAGCACTTAAAGTCTAAGGAACATAGGGAGATGGTGGCGCTACAGCTGGCAGCGGATAAGGGAGCCCCGAGAGTCTCCAAGAAGCAGAAAAGAAAAAGACGAAGCAGAAGACGATAACCATCTAAATCATTATCACTTCTATCAGATCATGCACGTGGGCCCTACGAAGGGGGCCAAATCAGTTGGAAAGTAGGAAAAATTACCAAGGCAGTCCAGTTGTTTGTAAAAGTCAGCACTGCTGGTTCAGCAGGATGGAAGTTCAAGCTGTTAAGCCAAGGGAAAGACTATTGGATGAGTCACGCTAGAAATGTGAACCGGCTACACCACAGAGATGTTGTTCGGACCGAGTCAAGACCAGAGACTGAATCTGTGAACTGTTCCCGCAGAGACTGAATCTGTGAACTGTTTCCCGCAGAGACTATATCTGTGAATTGTTTTACATGAAGTTGATTATATGTTATGTTTAATGGGGAATAAGTATGTTGTAAGCTAAAAAGGGAGGATTGTAGTGTATGTACCCGTCTACCTTTAAGAGAACTATTGTATGTAACCGTTCACCTTTAAGGGAACTATTTTAGGTGTGGCACTACTTTGTTTGGCTTCTGTATACTGTAATACCGACGGTGACCACACCAGTATATAAGTGTTGTGTCAGGATTTATTGGGCAGATTCGCCCTGACCTTCGAATAGTAAAGTCCTGTTTTAAGTTACTCTGGTAGTCTGTGTATTAATTAACTAAACAACCCACAGACTTTACAGAGGTCATCATTTGAGTTCTGTGCAGTAGAACCCGTGTGCGAACTCGTCCTCCGGGGAGCTGGCCCCCGAGCTGCCCTTTCCCCCTGGCCTGGCTGCAGCCCACTTGTGCCCGGTGACTCACCACGTGCAGATCCTGCCTCTATACTACCCTCTAAAGTTCGTGCAGGAGTGTCTGATTGAGTGATGGTGTCTCTTCTTCTCCATCACTCACCTCCTCTATTTCTTCCTGCACAGACTGGGCAGGTGGCAGTTCTTGGGTATCAGAAAGGAGAAAGGCACAAGAGTCAGATTGCGGTGAGGGAGGAGGGAAAGCAAGATGTGCATACTTACACCATCCGCAGTTTGTAAGTGAGACGTGACTGTGGGATGAGTGGGAAGTTGGTTGTGAAGAGGAGCATTAGGTATGAGCACACCGTCATCATTTGCAATGCTTTCAATTTCGCCGCTCGCCACGGGCTCAGTGACGGCCCCTCCAATGATCTCCAGCATTGCTTCCTCCAGCTCCGTGAGGTTCTGAAGTCGGGCGACCACTCCACCCGTCTGCTGCTGCTCACGGTGGTTGTGCAACAACTTTGCCTGTATGAGAAAGGGAAGTGTGTCAGTGAGTGTGGTGCAATGCGTTTGGGTGAAGTGTGTCAGTGAGTGTGGTGCAATGCGTTTGGGTGAAGTGCGTCAGTGAGTGTGGTGCAATGTGTTTGGGTGAAGTGTGTCAGTGAGTGTGGTGCAATGTGTTTGGGTGATGTGTGTGTCAGTGATTGCGACGCAATATGTTTGGGCGAAGTGTGTCAGTGAGAGTGGTGCAATGTGATTGGGTGAAGTGTGTCAGTGAGTGTGGTGCAATGTGTTTGGGTGAAGAGTATTAAATCCGTGTGTTAATGGAGACACGGAGTGCAGGAGTTGGTTTAACAAGTCTTTACTGAATGGAGACAATCTGGAAACGGAAACTACAGAAGCCTGCCAGGGCCTTTTATACAGGGATGGTCACTGCCGGTACTGCAGTCTGAGACCAGTTATTCCCTTAAAGGGACATACACAACAATTCCTCCCCTTTTAGATAAACAGTACATAACATTCATTTAACAACTAAATAATAATTAATTGCAATTACAATTACGGTTGCTAGATACATTAGTTGAAATTAAGCAATTATAAGTTCAGTCTTTGAGGAGGCTTCCTGATTCTGTCTGGATAACGCCTCTTTGGGATATCAGGTTCTTCTGGCAAGGTTGAGTCGGGATCAATGTCGTTGTTTGGTTCGTCTGCTTCCAATATCACCGATTCTGCAGTAGATGCAATTGGTACTTCGGTTTCATCGCTAGGTGTATCAGATCGTGGTGTGGAGTTGAGGTTTTCCAGTGACTCTAGAATCTGGTCAGCATGGCGTCTTATAATGCTTTCTCCAACGTCCACGGTATACATTAGAGGTCCTTGCCATGTACAGATCGTTCCTGGCTGCAATTTCTCTGTGCGGCAGTCCCGGGCCAAAACTGGTTGACCTATCTTAAAACTCCTGGTCGGCCTTTCATTCATATTCTGAAACTGCCTGTTCTCCACATCTCTTCTGATGTTTGGCTTAACCAAATCCAAACGGCATCGTAGTCTTCGATTGAAGAACATCATGGCTGGAGTTTGGTTGGTAACCGCATGTGTCGCATTCCGGTAGGCAAACAAGAAGTTATCCACCTTGTGTTGTAGGGGTATATCTTCATTACACATTGCCTTGATAGCCTTCTTGAATGTTTGAACAAACCTCTCGGCCAATCCATTAGTGGCTGGATGATATGGGGCGGATGTGTAATGCTTAATACCATTGTGCTTTAAGAACCTCCGGAACTCTTCAGACACAAACTGTGGTCCATTGTCAGAGCAAATCTGTTCAGGCAGCCCATTCCTGGCGAATATGGTTCGTAAGACTGTGATAGTTTTTTCTGTGGTGGTTGAGGACATTTTTATTACCTCTGGCCACTTTGAATGTGCATCCACCGCAATTAAAAACATCGAGTCCATAAAGGGACCAGCAAAATCAAGGTGCACCCTTTGCCATGGAGATGAGGGCCATGCCCATGGATGTAGAGGGGCTTGTGGTGGGGCGTTTTGGACCTTCTGGCATCCTGTACAGCTCTTGGTCATCTCTTCGATTTCTCTATCGATTCCCGGCCACCACACAAACGCTCTGGCTAAGTTCTTCATTTTTACCCCTCCCAGATGACCCTCATGAAGCTCATTGAGCACTCTATCCTTCAATTTGGGTGGAATTACTACTCTGGATCCACACATCAAGGTTCCTCTGCACACTGACAGCTGTTCTCTTCTCAGCGAGAATGCTGGCAGCAGTGGTTCGCCATGTGCTGGCCATCCCTTCACCGTTAAATCATAGACCCAGGAGAGTGTCGGGTCATTTCGTGTTTCCTTTTCTATGTTTGCATTCGTCACAGGGAGACATTCGACAATAGTCGAGTGGAATAAATCCACTGGATCCATTGCCAGTTCTTCATCCACCGTCGGCAACGGTAGGCGCGACAATCCATCAGCATTCCCATGCTGTTTAGTTCCTTTGTACTCGATGTCATATTGGTGTGCCCCTAGGAAAAGGGACCACCTCTGTAGCCGTTGTGCCGTCATTATCGGTACGCCCTTCTGAGGGTTGAAAATGGAGACGAGAGGTTGATGATCAGTTAGTAGAGTAAATTTCTGACCGTGCAGGTAGTGATTGGACTTCTTCACCCCCCACACCAGGCTGAGGGCCTCTCTGTCAATCTGGGCGTAGTTACGCTCGGCTGAAGTTAACGAGCGTGACGCAAAAGCTATCGGCCTCTCAGAACCATCAAGGAATTTATGTGACAGTACTGCCCCAATGCCGTAGGGAGACGCATCACACGCCAGTCTTATCGGTAGTGATGGGTTGTAGTGAGCCAATACTTCTCTTGAAGTGATTAGGTCCTTACTCTTCTGAAAGGCCCGCTTACATTCATTGCTCCATTTCCATGCTACTCCCGTTCGTAGTAGGGCGTTCAGTGGATGCAGAATTGTGGACAAATTCGGCAAAAACTTATGGTAGTAATTCACCAATCCGAGGAATGACCTCAGTTGTGACACATTTTCAGGCGCTGGAGCCTTAACTACCGCTTCAATTTTGTCAGGGGACTTATGCAACCCCTCTTCATCAATCACGTGGCCACAATACGATATCTGTTTCTTAAAAAACTCGCACTTGGGGCGATTGGCTCGTAGCCCATGTTCACGTAGTCTAGTGAGCACCTGCTCTAGGTTGGCAAGGTGTTCACTGTCATCTTCACCTGTCACTAGGATGTCGTCCAAGTAACACTGAGTCCTCGGAATCCCTTGCAGGACTTGTTCCATCGCTCTTTGCCATATCGCCGGAGCTGATGCTACTCCGAATACCAGTCGATTATACTGGTAAAGACCTTTGTGAGTGTTTATCGTGAGATACTTCCTGGAGGATTCTTCAACCTCCATCTGCAAATATGCTTGCGCTAGGTCAATTTTTGTAAAACGCTTCCCTCCGGATAGTGAGGCGAAGATATCTTCTATCCTTGGAAGAGGATATTGTACTGTGTGAAGGACTGGGTTCACTGTCACCTTGAAGTCCCCACAGATGCGAACCTTCCTTGGCTCCTCAGACTTATTGTTTAATGGTTTCTTCATGACAGGAACGATGGGTGTCGCCCACTCGCTCCAGTCTACCTTAGATAACACGCCTGCATTCTCCAGATTCTCCAGATCTGCCTCGACGGCTCGGCGAATTGCAAATGGTACCGGTCTTGCTTTGAAAAACTTGGGAATTGCATTCTCCTCTATTTTTTTGAGGCAGTTACGCCTTTAAGAGTGCCCAGTTCATATTGAAATACCTCTTTGGCGTCAGCTAAGATTGTTGACAATCGTCCAGGAGTGACGTCGTCATCCTTTTTAACAGCCACCGTCAGTGCCTGAATGGAGTGCCAGTCTAAACTTATCTTTCTGATACATTCACAGTGAGTGTGGTGCAATGTGCTTGGGTGAAGTGTGTCAATGAGTGTGGTGCAATGTTTTTGGGTGAAGTGTGCTAGTGATTGTGGTGCAATGTGTTTGGGTGAAGTGTGTCAGTGAGTGTGGTGCAATGTGTTTGGGTGAAGTGTTTCAGCGAGTGTGGTGCAGTGTGTTTGGGTGAAGTGTGTCAGTGAGTGTGGTGCAATGTGTTTGGTTAAAGTGTGTCAGTGAGTGTGGTGCAATGTGTTTGGGTGAAGTGTGTCAGTGAGTGTGGTGCAATGTGTTTGGGTGATGTGTGTCATTGAGTGTGGTGCAGTGTGTTTGGTTGATGTGTGTCAGTGAGTGTGGTGCAAAGTGTTTGGTGAAGTGTGTCAGTGAGTGTGGTGCAATGTGTTTGGGTGAAGTGTGTCAGTGAGTATGGTGCAATGTGTTTGGGAGAAGTGTGTCAGTGATTGTGGTGCAATGTGTTTGGGTGAAGTGTGTCAGTGAGTGTGGTGCAATGTGTTTGGGTGATGTGTGTCAGTGAGTGTGGTGCAATGTGTTTGGGTGAAGTGTGTCAGTGAGTGTGGTGCAATGTGTTTGGGTGATGTGTGTCAGTGAGTGTGGTGCAATGTCTTTGGCTGAAGTGTGTCATTGAGTGTGGTGCAATGTGTTTGGGTGATGTGTGTCAGTGAGTGTGGTGCAAAATGTTTGGGTGAAGTGTGTCAGTTAGTGTGGTGCAATGTGTTTGGGTGAAGTGTGTCAGTGAGTGTGGTGCAATGTGTTTGGGTGAAGTGTGTCAGTGATTGTGGTGCAATGTGTTTGGGTGAAGTGTGTCAGTGAGTGTAGTGCAATGTGTTTGGGTGATGTGTGTCAGTGAGTGTGGTGCAATGTGTTTGGGTGAAGTGTGTCATTGATTGTGGTGCAATGTCCTTGAGTGAACTGTGTCAGTGAGTGTGGTGCAATGTGTTTGGGTGAAGCGTGTCAGTGAGTGTGGTGCCATGTGTTTTGGTGAAGTGTGTCAGTGAGTGTGGTGCAATGTGTTTGGGTGAAGTGTGTCAGTGAGTGAGGTGCAATGTGTTTGATGATGTGTGTCAGTGAGTGTGGTGCAATGTGTTTGGGTGATGTGTGTCAGTCAGTGTGGTGCAATGTGTTTGGGTGAAGTGTTTCAGTGAGTGTGGTGCAATGTGTTTGGGTGAAGTGTGTCAGTCAGTGAAGTGCAATGAGTTTGGATGAAGTGTGTCATTGAGTGTGGTGCAATGTGTTTGGGTGAAGTGTGTCAGTGAGTGTGGTGCAATGTGTTTGGGTGAAGTGTGTCAGTGAGTGTGGTGCAATGTGTTTGGGTGAAGTGTGTCAGTGAGTGTGGTGCAAGTGTTTGGGTGAAGTGTGTCAGTGAGTGTGGTGCAATGTGTTTGGGTGAAGTGTGTCAGTGAGTGTGGTGCAATGTGTTTGGGTGAAGTGTGTCAGTGAGTGCGTTCAATGTGTTTGGGTGAAGTGTGTCAGTGAGTGTGGTGCAATGTGTTTGGGTGAAGTGTGTCAGTGAGTGTGGTGCAATGTGTTTGGTGAAGTGTGTCAGTGAGTGTGGTGCAATGTGTTTGGGTGAAGTGTGTCAGTGAGTGTGGTGCAATGAGTTTGGGTGAAGTGTGTCAGTGAGTGTGGAGCAATGTGTTTGGGTGATGTCTGTCAGTGAGTGTGGTGCGATGTGTTTCGGGGATGTGTGTCAGTGAGTGTGGTGCAAAGTGTTTGGCTGAAGTGTGTCAGTGAGTGTGGTGCAATATGTTTGGATGAAGTGCGTCAGTGAGTGTGGTGCAAGGTTTTTGTGTGAAGTGTGTCAGTGAGTGTGGTGCAATGTGTTTAGGTGAAGTGTGTCAGTGAGTGTGGTGCAATATGTTTGGGTGAAGTGTGTCAGTGAGTGTGATGCAGTGTGTTAGGGTGAAGTGTGTCAGTGAGTGTGGTGCAATATGTTTGGGTGATGTCTGTCTGTGAGTGTGGTGCAATGTGTTTGGGTGATGTGCGTCAGTGATTGTGGTGCAATGTGTTTAGGTGAAGTGTGTCAGTGAGTGTGGTGCAATGTGTTTGGGTGAATTGTGTCAGTGAGTGTGGTGCAATGTGTTTGGGTGAAGTGTGTCATTGAGTGTGGTGCAATGTGTTTGGTTGATGTGTGTCAGTGAGTGTGGTGCAAAGTGTTTGGTGAAGTGTGTCAGTGAGTGTGGTGCAATGTGTTTGGGTGAAGTGTGTCAGTGAGTGTGGTGCAATGTGTTTGGGTGAAGTGTGTCAGTGATTGTGGTGCAATGTGTTTGGGTGAAGTGTGTCAGTGAGTGTGGTGCAATGTGTTTGGGTGATGTGTGTCAGTGAGTGTGGTGCAATGTGTTTGGGTGAAGTGTGTCAGTGAGTGTGGTGCAATGTGTTTGGGTGATGTGTGTCAGTGAGTGTGGTGCAATGTCTTTGGCTGAAGTGTGTCATTGAGTGTGGTGCAATGTGTTTGGGTGATGTGTGTCAGTGAGTGTGGTGCAAAATGTTTGGGTGAAGTGTGTCAGTTAGTGTGGTGCAATGTGTTTGGGTGAAGTGTGTCAGTGAGTGTGGTGCAATGTGTTTGGGTGAAGTGTGTCAGTGATTGTGGTGCAATGTGTTTGGGTGAAGTGTGTCAGTGAGTGTAGTGCAATGTGTTTGGGTGATGTGTGTCAGTGAGTGTGGTGCAATGTGTTTGGGTGAAGTGTGTCAGTGAGTGTGGTGCAATGTCCTTGAGTGAAGTGTGTCAGTGAGTGTGGTGCAATGTGTTTGGGTGAAGCGTGTCAGTGAGTGTGGTGCCATGTGTTTTGGTGAAGTGTGTCAGTGAGTGTGGTGCAATGTGTTTGGGTGAAGTGTGTCAGTGAGTGAGGTGCAGTGTGTTTGATGATGTGTGTCAGTGAGTGTGGTGCAATGTGTTTGGGTGATGTGTGTCAGTGAGTGTGGTGCAATGTGTTTGGGTGAAGTGTTTCAGTGAGTGTGGTGCAATGTGTTTGGGTGAAGTGTGTCAGTCAGTGAAGTGCAATGTGTTTGGGTGAAGTGTGTTATTGAGTGTGGTGCAATGTGTTTGGGTGAAGTGTGTCAGTGAGTGTGGTGCAATGTGTTTGGGTGAAGTGTGTCAGTGAGTGTGGTGCAATGTGTTTGGGTGAAGTGTGTCAGTGAGTGTGGTGCAATGTGTTTGGGTGAAGTGTGTCAGTGAGTGTGGTGCAAGTGTTTGGGTGAAGTGTGTCAGTGAGTGTGGTGCAATGTGTTTGGGTGAAGTGTGTCAGTGAGTGTGGTGCAATGTGTTTGGGTGAAGTGTGTCAGTGAGTGCATTCAATGTGTTTGGGTGAAGTGTGTCAGTGAGAGTGGTGCAATGTGTTTGGGTGAAGTGTGTCAGTGAGTGTGGTGCAATGTGTTTGGTGAAGTGTGTCAGTGAGTGTGGTGCAACGTGTTTGGGTGAAGTGTGTCAGTGAGTGTGGTGCAATGTGTTTGGGTGAAGTGTGTCAGTGAGTGTGGAGCAATGTGTTTGGGTGATGTCTGTCAGTGAGTGTGGTGCGATGTGTTTGGGGGATGTGTGTCAGTGAGTGTGGTGCAATATGTTTGGATGAAGTGCGTCAGTGAGTGTGGTGCAAGGTTTTTGTGTGAAGTGTGTCAGTGAGTGTGGTGCAATGTGTTTGGGTGATGTGTGTCAGTGAGTGTGGTGCAATATGTTTAGGTGAAGTGTGTCAGTGAGTGTGGTGCAATATGTTTGGGTGAAGTGTGTCAGTGAGTGTGATGCAGTGTGTTTGGGTGAAGTGTGTCAGTGAGTGTGGTGCAATGTGTTTGGGTGATGTCTGTCTGTGAGTGTGGTGCAATGTGTATGGGTGAAGTGTGTCAGTGAGTGTGGTGCAATGTGTTTGGGTGAAGTGTGTCAGTGAGTGTGGTGCAATGTGTTTGGGTGATGTGTGTCAGTGAGTGTGGTGCAATGTGTTTGGGTGAAGTGTGTCAGTGAGTGCATTCAATGTGTTTGGGTGAAGTGTGTCAGTGAGTGTGGTGCAATGTGTTTGGGTGAAGTGTGTCAGTGAGTGTGGTGCAATGTGTTTGGTGAAGTGTGTCAGTGAGTGTGGTGCAACGTGTTTGGGTGAAGTGTGTCAGTGAGTGTGGTGCAATGTGTTTGGGTGAAGTGTGTCAGTGAGTGTGGAGCAATGTGTTTGGGTGATGTCTGTCAGTGAGTGTGGTGCGATGTGTTTGGGGGATGTGTGTCAGTGAGTGTGGTGCAATATGTTTGGATGAAGTGCGTCAGTGAGTGTGGTGCAAGGTTTTTGTGTGAAGTGTGTCAGTGAGTGTGGTGCAATGTGTTTGGGTGATGTGTGTCAGTGAGTGTGGTGCAATATGTTTAGGTGAAGTGTGTCAGTGAGTGTGGTGCAATATGTTTGGGTGAAGTGTGTCAGTGAGTGTGATGCAGTGTGTTTGGGTGAAGTGTGTCAGTGAGTGTGGTGCAATGTGTTTGGGTGATGTCTGTCTGTGAGTGTGGTGCAA
Source organism: Somniosus microcephalus (assembly GCF_052327205.1). Lineage (NCBI taxonomy): Eukaryota > Metazoa > Chordata > Chondrichthyes > Squaliformes > Somniosidae > Somniosus > Somniosus microcephalus. The sequence goes on from NC_140989.1 coordinate 177,056,298, forward strand.
TGTGTATGGGTGAAGTGTGTCAGTGAGTGTGGTGCAATGTGTTTGGGTGAAGTGTGTCAGTGAGTGTGGTGCAATGTGTTTGGGTGATGTGTGTCAGTGAGTGTGGTGCAATGTGTTTGGGTGAAGTGTGTCAGTGAGTGTGGTGAAATGTGTTTGGGGGATGTGTGTCAGTGAGTGTGGTGCAATGTGTTTGGGTGATCTGTGTCAGTGAGTGTGGTGCAATGTGTTTAGGTGAAGTGTGTCAGTGAGTGTGGTGCAATGTGTTTGGGTGAAGTGTGTCAGTGAGTGTGGTGCAATGTGTTTGGTTGAAGTGTGTCAGTGAGTGTGGTGCAATGTGTTTGGGTGATGTGCGTCAGTGATTGTGGTGCAATGTGTTTAGGTGAAGTGTGTCAGTGAGTGTGGTGCAATGTGTTTGGGTGAAGTGTGTCAGTGAGTGTGGTGCAATGTCTTTGGGTGAAGTGTGTCATTGAGTGTGGTGCAATGTGTTTGGTTGATGTGTGTCAGTGAGTGTGATGCAAAGTGTTTGGTGAAGTGTGTCAGTGAGTGTGGTGCAATGTGTTTGGGTCAAGTGTGTCAGTGAGTGTGGTGCAATGTGCTTGGGTGAAGTGTGTCAATGAGTGTGGTGCAATGTGTTTGGGTGAAGTGTGCTAGTGATTGTGGTGCAATGTGTTTGGGTGAAGTGTGTCAGTGAGTGTGGTGCAATGTGTTTGGGTGAAGTGTGTCAGTGAGTGTGGTGCAATGTGTTTGGTTGAAGTGTGTCAGTGAGTGTGGTGCAATGTGTTTGGGTGATGTGCGTCAGTGATTGTGGTGCAATGTGTTTAGGTGAAGTGTGTCAGTGAGTGTGGTGCAATGTGTTTGGGTGAAGTGTGTCAGTGAGTGTGGTGCAATGTCTTTGGGTGAAGTGTGTCATTGAGTGTGGTGCAATGTGTTTGGGTGAAGTGTGTCAGTGAGTGTGGTGCAATGTGCTTGGGTGAAGTGTGTCAATGAGTGTGGTGCAATGTGTTTGGGTGAAGTGTGCTAGTGATTGTGGTGCAATGTGTTTGGGTGAAGTGTGTCAGTGAGTGTGATGCAAAGTGTTTGGTGAAGTGTGTCAGTGAGTGTGGTGCAATGTGTTTGGGTGAAGTGTGTCAGTGAGTGTGGTGCAATGTGCTTGGGTGAAGTGTGTCAATGAGTGTGGTGCAATGTGTTTGGGTGATGTGCGTCAGTGATTGTGGTGCAATGTGTTTAGGTGAAGTGTGTCAGTGAGTGTGGTGCAATGTGTTTGGGTGAAGTGTGTCAGTGAGTGTGGTGCAAAGTGTTTGGTGAAGTGTGTCAGTGAGTGTGGTGCAATGTGTTTGGGTGAAGTGTGTCAGTGAGTGTGGTGCAATGTGTTTGGGTGAAGTGTGTCAGTGATTGTGGTGCAATGTGTTTGGGTGAAGTGTGTCAGTGAGTGTGGTGCAATGTGTTTGGGTGATGTGTGTCAGTGAGTGTGGTGCAATGTGTTTGGGTGAAGTGTGTCAGTGAGTGTGGTGCAATGTGTTTGGGTGATGTGTGTCAGTGAGTGTGGTGCAATGTCTTTGGCTGAAGTGTGTCATTGAGTGTGGTGCAATGTGTTTGGGTGATGTGTGTCAGTGAGTGTGGTGCAAAATGTTTGGGTGAAGTGTGTCAGTTAGTGTGGTGCAATGTGTTTGGGTGAAGTGTGTCAGTGAGTGTGGTGCAATGTGTTTGGGTGAAGTGTGTCAGTGATTGTGGTGCAATGTGTTTGGGTGAAGTGTGTCAGTGAGTGTAGTGCAATGTGTTTGGGTGATGTGTGTCAGTGAGTGTGGTGCAATGTGTTTGGGTGAAGTGTGTCAGTGAGTGTGGTGCAATGTGTTTGGGTGAAGTGTGTCATTGATTGTGGTGCAATGTCCTTGAGTGAAGTGTGTCAGTGAGTGTGGTGCAATGTGTTTGGGTGAAGCGTGTCAGTGAGTGTGGTGCCATGTGTTTTGGTGAAGTGTGTCAGTGAGTGTGGTGCAATGTGTTTGGGTGAAGTGTGTCAGTGAGTGAGGTGCAGTGTGTTTGATGATGTGTGTCAGTGAGTGTGGTGCAATGTGTTTGGGTGATGTGTGTCAGTGAGTGTGGTGCAATGTGTTTGGGTGAAGTGTTTCAGTGAGTGTGGTGCAATGTGTTTGGGTGAAGTGTGTCAGTCAGTGAAGTGCAATGAGTTTGGATGAAGTGTGTTATTGAGTGTGGTGCAATGTGTTTGGGTGAAGTGTGTCAGTGAGTGTGGTGCAATGTGTTTGGGTGAAGTGTGTCAGTGAGTGTGGTGCAATGTGTTTGGGTGAAGTGTGTCAGTGAGTGTGGTGCAAGTGTTTGGGTGAAGTGTGTCAGTGAGTGTGGTGCAATGTGTTTGGGTGAAGTGTGTCAGTGAGTGTGGTGCAATGTGTTTGGGTGAAGTGTGTCAGTGAGTGCATTCAATGTGTTTGGGTGAAGTGTGTCAGTGAGAGTGGTGCAATGTGTTTGGGTGAAGTGTGTCAGTGAGTGTGGTGCAATGTGTTTGGTGAAGTGTGTCAGTGAGTGTGGTGCAACGTGTTTGGGTGAAGTGTGTCAGTGAGTGTGGTGCAATGTGTTTGGGTGAAGTGTGTCAGTGAGTGTGGAGCAATGTGTTTGGGTGATGTCTGTCAGTGAGTGTGGTGCGATGTGTTTGGGGGATGTGTGTCAGTGAGTGTGGTGCAATATGTTTGGATGAAGTGCGTCAGTGAGTGTGGTGCAAGGTTTTTGTGTGAAGTGTGTCAGTGAGTGTGGTGCAATGTGTTTGGGTGATGTGTGTCAGTGAGTGTGGTGCAATATGTTTAGGTGAAGTGTGTCAGTGAGTGTGGTGCAATATGTTTGGGTGAAGTGTGTCAGTGAGTGTGATGCAGTGTGTTTGGGTGAAGTGTGTCAGTGAGTGTGGTGCAATGTGTTTGGGTGATGTCTGTCTGTGAGTGTGGTGCAATGTGTATGGGTGAAGTGTGTCAGTGAGTGTGGTGCAATGTGTTTGGGTGAAGTGTGTCAGTGAGTGTGGTGCAATGTGTTTGGGTGATGTGTGTCAGTGAGTGTGGTGCAATGTGTTTGGGTGAAGTGTGTCAGTGAGTGCATTCAATGTGTTTGGGTGAAGTGTGTCAGTGAGTGTGGTGCAATGTGTTTGGGTGAAGTGTGTCAGTGAGTGTGGTGCAATGTGTTTGGTGAAGTGTGTCAGTGAGTGTGGTGCAACGTGTTTGGGTGAAGTGTGTCAGTGAGTGTGGTGCAATGTGTTTGGGTGAAGTGTGTCAGTGAGTGTGGAGCAATGTGTTTGGGTGATGTCTGTCAGTGAGTGTGGTGCGATGTGTTTGGGGGATGTGTGTCAGTGAGTGTGGTGCAATATGTTTGGATGAAGTGCGTCAGTGAGTGTGGTGCAAGGTTTTTGTGTGAAGTGTGTCAGTGAGTGTGGTGCAATGTGTTTGGGTGATGTGTGTCAGTGAGTGTGGTGCAATATGTTTAGGTGAAGTGTGTCAGTGAGTGTGGTGCAATATGTTTGGGTGAAGTGTGTCAGTGAGTGTGATGCAGTGTGTTTGGGTGAAGTGTGTCAGTGAGTGTGGTGCAATGTGTTTGGGTGATGTCTGTCTGTGAGTGTGGTGCAATGTGTATGGGTGAAGTGTGTCAGTGAGTGTGGTGCAATGTGTTTGGGTGAAGTGTGTCAGTGAGTGTGGTGCAATGTGTTTGGGTGATGTGTGTCAGTGAGTGTGGTGCAATGTGTTTGGGTGAAGTGTGTCAGTGAGTGTGGTGAAATGTGTTTGGGGGATGTGTGTCAGTGAGTGTGGTGCAATGTGTTTGGGTGATCTGTGTCAGTGAGTGTGGTGCAATGTGTTTAGGTGAAGTGTGTCAGTGAGTGTGGTGCAATGTGTTTGGGTGAAGTGTGTCAGTGAGTGTGGTGCAATGTGTTTGGTTGAAGTGTGTCAGTGAGTGTGGTGCAATGTGTTTGGGTGATGTGCGTCAGTGATTGTGGTGCAATGTGTTTAGGTGAAGTGTGTCAGTGAGTGTGGTGCAATGTGTTTGGGTGAAGTGTCTCAGTGAGTGTGGTGCAATGTCTTTGGGTGAAGTGTGTCATTGAGTGTGGTGCAATGTGTTTGGTTGATGTGTGTCAGTGAGTGTGATGCAAAGTGTTTGGTGAAGTGTGTCAGTGAGTGTGGTGCAATGTGTTTGGGTCAAGTGTGTCAGTGAGTGTGGTGCAATGTGCTTGGGTGAAGTGTGTCAATGAGTGTGGTGCAATGTGTTTGGGTGAAGTGTGCTAGTGATTGTGGTGCAATGTGTTTGGGTGAAGTGTGTCAGTGAGTGTGGTGCAATGTGTTTGGGTGAAGTGTGTCAGTGAGTGTGGTGCAATGTGTTTGGTTGAAGTGTGTCAGTGAGTGTGGTGCAATGTGTTTGGGTGATGTGCGTCAGTGATTGTGGTGCAATGTGTTTAGGTGAAGTGTGTCAGTGAGTGTGGTGCAATGTGTTTGGGTGAAGTGTGTCAGTGAGTGTGGTGCAATGTCTTTGGGTGAAGTGTGTCATTGAGTGTGGTGCAATGTGTTTGGGTGAAGTGTGTCAGTGAGTGTGGTGCAATGTGCTTGGGTGAAGTGTGTCAATGAGTGTGGTGCAATGTGTTTGGGTGAAGTGTGCTAGTGATTGTGGTGCAATGTGTTTGGGTGAAGTGTGTCAGTGAGTGTGATGCAAAGTGTTTGGTGAAGTGTGTCAGTGAGTGTGGTGCAATGTGTTTGGGTGAAGTGTGTCAGTGAGTGTGGTGCAATGTGCTTGGGTGAAGTGTGTCAATGAGTGTGGTGCAATGTGTTTGGGTGAAGTGTGCTAGTGATTGTGGTGCAATGTGTTTGGGTGAAGTGTGTCAGTGAGTGTGGTGCAATGTGTTTGGGTGAAGTGTGTCAGTGAGTGTAGTGCAATGTGTTTGTGTGAAGTGTGTCAGTGAGTGTGGAGCAATGTGTTTGGGTGAAGTGTGTCAGTGAGTGTGGAGCAATGTGTTTGGGTGAAGTGTGTCAGTGAGTGTGGTGCAATGTGTTTGGGTGATGTGTGTCAGTGAGTGTGGAGCAATGTGTTTGGGTGAAGTGTGTCAGTGAGTGTGGTGCAATGTGTTTGGGTGAAGTGTGTCAGTGAGTGTGGTGCAATGTGTTTGGGTGAAGTGTGTCAGTGAGTGTGGTGCAATGTGTTTGGGTGAAGTGTGTCAGTGAGTGTGGTGCAATGTGTTTGGGTGAAGTGTGTCAGTGATTGTGGTGCAATGTGTTTGGGTGAAGTGTGTCCGTGAGTGTGGTGCAATGTGTTTGGGTGAAGTGTGTCAGTGAGTGTGGTGCAATGTGTTTGGGTGAAGTGTGTCAGTGAGTGTGGTGCAATGTGTTTGGGTGAAGTGTGTCAGTGAGTGTGGTGCAATGTGTTTGGGTGAAGTGTGTCAGTGAGTGTGGTGCAATGTGTTTGGGTGAAGTGTGTCAGTGAGTGTGGTGCAATGTGTTTGGGGGAAGTGTGTCAGTGAGTGTGGTGCAAGTGTTTGGGTGAAGTGTGTCAGTGAGTGTGGTGCAATGTGTTTGGGTGAAGTGTGTCAGTGAGTGTGGTGCAATGTGTTTGGGTGAAGTGTGTCAGTGAGTGCGTTCATTGTGTTTGGGTGAAGTGTGTCAGTGAGTGTGGTGCAATGTGTTTGGGTGAAGTGTGTCAGTGAGTTTGGTGCAATGTGTTTGGTGAAGTGTTTCAGTGAGTCTGGTGCAATGTGTTTGGGGGAAGTGTGTCAGTGAGTGTGGAGCAATGTGTTTGGGTGATGTGTGTCAGTGAGTGTGGTGCAATGTGTTTGGGGGATGTGTGTCAGTGAGTGTGGTGCAATGTGTTTGGGTGAAGTGTGTCAGTGAGTGTGGTGCAATGTGTTTGGTTGAAGTGTGTCAGTGAGTGTGGTGCAATGTGTTTGGGTGATGTGCGTCAGTGATTGTGGTGCAATGTGTTTAGGTGAAGTGTGTCAGTGAGTGTGGTGCAATGTGTTTGGGTGAAGTGTGTCAGTGAGTGTGGTGCAATGTCTTTGGGTGAAGTGTGTCATTGAGTGTGGTGCAATGTGTTTGGTTGATGTGTGTCAGTGAGTGTGATGCAAAGTGTTTGGTGAAGTGTGTCAGTGAGTGTGGTGCAATGTGTTTGGGTCAAGTGTGTCAGTGAGTGTGGTGCAATGTGCTTGGGTGAAGTGTGTCAATGAGTGTGGTGCAATGTGTTTGGGTGAAGTGTGCTAGTGATTGTGGTGCAATGTGTTTGGGTGAAGTGTGTCAGTGAGTGTGGTGCAATGTGTTTGGGTGAAGTGTGTCAGTGAGTGTGGTGCAATGTGTTTGGTTGAAGTGTGTCAGTGAGTGTGGTGCAATGTGTTTGGGTGATGTGCGTCAGTGATTGTGGTGCAATGTGTTTAGGTGAAGTGTGTCAGTGAGTGTGGTGCAATGTATTTGGGTGAAGTGTGTCAGTGAGTGTGGTGCAATGTCTTTGGGTGAAGTGTGTCATTGAGTGTGGTGCAATGTGTTTGGGTGAAGTGTGTCAGTGGGTGTGGTGCAATGTGCTTGGGTGAAGTGTGTCAATGAGTGTGGTGCAATGTGTTTGGGTGAAGTGTGCTAGTGATTGTGGTGCAATGTGTTTGGGTGAAGTGTGTCAGTGAGTGTGATGCAAAGTGTTTGGTGAAGTGTGTCAGTGAGTGTGGTGCAATGTGTTTGGGTGAAGTGTGTCAGTGAGTGTGGTGCAATGTGCTTGGGTGAAGTGTGTCAATGAGTGTGGTGCAATGTGTTTGGGTGAAGTGTGCTAGTGATTGTGGTGCAATGTGTTTGGGTGAAGTGTGTCAGTGAGTGTGGTGCAATGTGTTTGGGTGAAGTGTGTCAGTGAGTGTAGTGCAATGTGTTTGTGTGAAGTGTGTCAGTGAGTGTGGAGCAATGTGTTTGGGTGAAGTGTGTCAGTGAGTGTGGAGCAATGTGTTTGGGTGAAGTGTGTCAGTGAGTGTGGTGCAATGTGTTTGGGTGATGTGTGTCAGTGAGTGTGGAGCAATGTGTTTGGGTGAAGTGTGTCAGTGAGTGTGGTGCAATGTGTTTGGGTGAAGTGTGTCAGTGAGTGTGGTGCAATGTGTTTGGGTGAAGTGTGTCAGTGAGTGTGGTGCAATGTGTTTGGGTGAAGTGTGTCAGTGAGTGTGGTGCAATGTGTTTGGGTGAAGTGTGTCAGTGATTGTGGTGCAATGTGTTTGGGTGAAGTGTGTCCGTGAGTGTGGTGCAATGTGTTTGGGTGAAGTGTGTCAGTGAGTGTGGTGCAATGTGTTTGGGTGAAGTGTGTCAGTGAGTGTGGTGCAATGTGTTTGGGTGAAGTGTGTCAGTGAGTGTGGTGCAATGTGTTTGGGTGAAGTGTGTCAGTGAGTGTGGTGCAATGTGTTTGGGTGAAGTGTGTCAGTGAGTGTGGTGCAATGTGTTTGGGTAATGTGTGTCAGTGAGTGTGGTGCAATATGTTTGGGTGAAGTGTGTCAGTGAGTGTGATGCAGTGTGTTTGGGTGATGTCTGTCTGTGAGTGTGGTGCAATGTGTATGGGTGAAGTGTGTCAGTGAGTGTGGTGTAATGTGTTTGGGGATGTGTGTCAGTGAGTGTGGTGCAATGTGTTTGGCTGAAGTGTGTCAGTGAGTGTGATGCAATGTGTTTGGATGAACTGTGTCAGTGAGTGTGGTGCAATGTATTTGGGTGAAGTGTGTCAGTGAGTGTGGTGCAAAGTGTTTGGGTGATGTGTGTCAGTGAGTGTGGTGCAATGTGTTTGGGTGAAGAGTGTCAGTGAGTGTGGTGCAATGTGTTTGGGTGATGTCTGTCAGTGAGTGTGGTGCAATGTGTTTGGGTGAAGAGTGTCAGTGAGTGTGGTGCAATGTGTTTGGGTGATGTCTGTCAGTGAGTGTGGTGCAATGTGTTTAGGTGAAGTGTGTCTGTGAGTGTGGTGCAATGTGTTTGGGTGATTTCTGTCAGTGAGTGTGGTGCAATGTGTTTGGGTGATGTGTGTCAGTGAGTGTGGTGCAATATTTTTGGGTGAAGTGTGTCAGTGAGTGTGGTGCAATGTGTTTGGGTGATGTGTGTCAGTAAGTGTGGTGCAATGTGTTTGGGTGAAGTGTGTCAGTGAGTGCGTTCAATGTGTTTGGGTGAAGTGTGTCAGTGAGTGTGGTGCAATGTGTTTGGGTGAAGTGTGTCAGTGAGTGTGGTGCAATGTGTTTGGGTGAAGTGTGTCAGTGAGTGTGGAGCAATGTGTTTGGGTGATGTCTGTCAGTGAGTGTGGTGCGATGTGTTTCGGGGATGTGTGTCAGTGAGTGTGGTGCAAAGTGTTTGGCTGAAGTGTGCCAGTGAGTGTGGTGAAATATGTTTGGATGAAGTGCGTCAGTGAGTGTGGTGCAAGGTTTTTGTGTGAAGTGTGTCAGTGAGTGTGGTGCAATGTGTTTGGGTGATGTGTGTCAGTGAGTGTGGTGCAATATGTTTAGGTGAAGTGTGTCAGTGAGTGTGGTGCAATATGTTTGGGTGAGGTGTGTCAGTGAGTGTGATGCAGCGTGTTTGGGTGAAGTGTGTCAGTGAGTGTGGTGCAATGTGTTTGGGTGATGTCTGTCTGTGAGTGTGGTGCAATGTGTTTGGGTGAAGTGTGTCAGTGAGTGTGGTGCAATGTGTTTGGTTGAAGTGTGTCTGTGAGTGTGGTTCAATGTGTTTGGGTGATGTGCGTCAGTGATTGTGGTGCAATGTGTTTAGGTGAAGTGTGTCAGTGAGTGTGGTGCAATGTGTTTGGGTGAATTGTGTCAGTGAGTGTGGTGCAATGTGTTTGGGTGAAGTGTGTCATTGAGTGTGGTGCAATGTGTTTGGTTGATGTGTGTCAGTGAGTGTGGTGCAAAGTGTTTGGTGAAGTGTGTCAGTGAGTGTGGTGCAATGTGTTTGGGTGAAGTGTGTCAGTGAGTGTGGTGCAATGTGTTTGGGTGAAGTGTGTCAGTGATTGTGGTGCAATGTGTTTGGGTGAAGTGTGTCAGTGAGTGTGGTGCAATGTGTTTGGGTGATGTGTGTCAGTGAGTGTGGTGCAATGTGTTTGGGTGAAGTGTGTCAGTGAGTGTGGTGCAATGTGTTTGGGTGAAGTGTGTCAGTGAGTGTGGTGCAATGTGTTTGGGTGAAGTGTGTCATTGATTGTGGTGCAATGTCCTTGAGTGAAGTATGTCAGTGAGTGTGGTGCAATGTGTTTGGGTGAAGCGTGTCAGTGAGTGTGGTGCCATGTGTTTTGGTGAAGTGTGTCAGTGAGTGTGGTGCAATGTGTTTGGGTGATGTGTGTCAGTGAGTGTGGTGCAATGTGTTTGGGTGAAGTGTTTCAGTGACTGTGGTGCAATGTGTTTGGGTGAAGTGTGTCAGTCAGTGAAGTGCAATGAGTTTGGATGAAGTGTGTCATTGAGTGTGGTGCAATGTGTTTGGGTGAAGTGTGTCAGTGAGTGTGGTGCAATGTGTTTGGGTGAAGTGTGTCAGTGAGTGTGGTGCAATGTGTTTGGGTGAAGTGTGTCAGTGAGTGTGGTGCAAGTGTTTGGGTGAAGTGTGTCAGTGAGTGTGGTGCAATGTGTTTGGGTGAAGTGTGTCAGTGAGTGTGGTGCAATGTGTTTGGGTGAAGTGTGTCAGTGAGTGTGGAGCAATGTGTTTGGGTGATGTCTGTCAGTGAGTGTGGTGCGATATGTTTGGGTGAAGTGTGTCAGTGAGTGTGATGCAGTGTGTTTGGGTGAAGTGTGTCAGTGAGTGTGGTGCAATGTGTTTGGGTGAAGTGTGTCAGTGAGTGTGGTGCAATGTGTTTGTGTGATGTGTGTCAGTGAGTGTGGTGCAATGTGTTTGTGTGATGTGTGTCAGTGAGTGTGGTGCAATGTGTTTGGGTGAAGTGTGTCAGTGAGTGTGGTGAAATGTGTTTGGGGGATGTGTGTCAGTGAGTGTGGTGCAATGTGTTTGGGTGATGTGTGTCAGTGAGTGTGGTGCAATGTGTTCAGGTGAAGTGTGTCAGTGAGTGTGGTGCAATGTGTTTGGGTGAAGTGTGTCAGTGAGTGTGGTGCAATGTGTTTGGTTGAAGTGTGTCAGTGAGTGTGGTGCAATGTGTTTGGGTGATGTGCGTCAGTGATTGTGGTGCAATGTGTTTAGGTGAAGTGTGTCAGTGAGTGTGGTGCAATGTGTTTGGGTGAAGTGTGTCAGTGAGTGTGGTGCAATGTCTTTGGGTGAAGTGTGTCATTGAGTGTGGTGCAATGTGTTTGGTTGATGTGTGTCAGTGAGTGTGATGCAAAGTGTTTGGTGAAGTGTGTCAGTGAGTGTGGTGCAATGTGTTTGGGTGAAGTGTGTCAGTGAGTGTGGTGCAATGTGCTTGGGTGAAGTGTGTCAATGAGTGTGGTGCAATGTGTTTGGGTGAAGTGTGCTAGTGATTGTGGTGCAATGTGTTTGGGTGAAGTGTGTCAGTGAGTGTGGTGCAATGTGTTTGGGTGAAGTGTGTCAGTGATTGTGGTGCAATGTGTTTGGGTGAAGTGTGTCCGTGAGTGTGGTGCAATGTGTTTGGGTGAAGTGTGTCAGTGAGTGTGGTGCAATGTGTTTGGGTGAAGTGTGTCAGTGAGTGTGGTGCAATGTGTTTGGGTGAAGTGTGTCAGTGAGTGTGGTGCAATGTGTTTGGGTGAAGTGTGTCAGTCAGTGAAGTGCAATGAGTTTGGATGAAGTGTGTCATTGAGTGTGGTGCAATGTGTTTGGGTGAAGTGTGTCAGTGAGTGTGGTGCAATGTGTTTGGGTGAAGTGTGTCAGTGAGTGTGGTGCAATGTGTTTGGGGGAAGTGTGTCAGTGAGTGTGGTGCAAGTGTTTGGGTGAAGTGTGTCAGTGAGTGTGGTGCAATGTGTTTGGGTGAAGTGTGTCAGTGAGTGTGGTGCAATGTGTTTGGGTGAAGTGTGTCAGTGAGTGCGTTCATTGTGTTTGGGTGAAGTGTGTCAGTGAGTGTGGTGCAATGTGTTTGGGTGAAGTGTGTCAGTGAGTTTGGTGCAATGTGTTTGGTGAAGTGTTTCAGTGAGTCTGGTGCAATGTGTTTGGGGGAAGTGTGTAAGTGAGTGTGGAGCAATGTGTTTGGGTGATGTGTGTCAGTGAGTGTGGTGCAATGTGTTTGGGGGATGTGTGTCAGTGAGTGTGGTGCAATGTGTTTGGGTAATGTGTGTCAGTGAGTGTGGTGCAATATGTTTGGGTGAAGTGTGTCAGTGAGTGTGATGCAGTGTGTTTGGGTGAAGTGTGTCAGTGAGTGTGGTGCAATGTGTTTGGGTGATGTCTGTCTGTGAGTGTGGTGCAATGTGTATGGGTGAAGTGTGTCAGTGTGTGTGGTGTAATGTGTTTGGGGATGTGTGTCAGTGAGTGTGGTGCAATGTGTTTGGCTGAAGTGTGTCAGTGAGTGTGATGCAATGTGTTTGGATGAACTGTGTCAGTGAGTGTGGTGCAATGTGTTTGGGTGAAGTGTGTCAGTGAGTGTGGTGCAATGTGTTTGGGTGATGTGTGTCAGTGAGTGTGGTGCAATGTGTTTGGGTGAAGAGTGTCAGTGAGTGTGGTGCAATGTGTTTGGGTGATGTCTGTCAGTGAGTGTGGTGCAATGTGTTTGGGTGAAGAGTGTCAGTGAGTGTGGTGCAATGTGTTTGGGTGATGTCTGTCAGTGCGTGTGGTGCAATGTGTTTAGGTGAAGTGTGTCAGTGAGTGTGGTGCAATGTGTTTGGGTGATGTGTGTCAGTGAGTGGGGGCAATGTGTTTGGGTGAAGTGTGTCACTGAGTGTGGTGCAATGTCTTTGGGTGATGTATGTCAGTGACTGTGGTGCAATGTGTTTGGGTGATGTCTGTCAGTGAGTGTGGTGCAATGTGTTTAGGTGAAGTGTGTCTGTGAGTGTGGTGCAATGTGTTTGGGTGATTTCTGTCAGTGAGTGTGGTGCAATGTGTTTGGGTGATGTGTGTCAGTGAGTGTGGTGCAATATTTTTGGGTGAAGTGTGTCAGTGAGTGTGGTGCAATGCGTTTGGGTGAAGTGTGTCAGTGAGTGTGGTGCAATGTGTTTGGGTGAAGTGTGTCAGTGAGTGTGGTGCAATGTTTTTGGGTGAAGTGTGTCAGTGAGTGTGGTGCAATGTGTTTGGTGAAGTGTGTCAGTGAATGTGTTGCAATGTGTTTGGGTGAAGTGTGTCAGTGAGTGTGGTGCAATGTGTTTGGGTGAAGTGTGTCAGTGAGTGTGGTGCGATGTGTTTGGGTGAAGTGTGTCAGTGAGTGTGGTGCAATGTGTTTGGGTGATGTCTGTCAGTGAGTGTGGTGCGATGTGTTTCGGGGATGTGTGTCAGTGAGTGTGGTGCAAAGTGTTTGGCTGAAGTGTGCCAGTGAGTGTGGTGAAATATGTTTGGATGAAGTGCGTCAGTGAGTGTGGTGCAAGGTTTTTGTGTGAAGTGTGTCAGTGAGTGTGGTGCAATGTGTTTGGGTGATGTGTGTCAGTGAGTGTGGTGCAATATGTTTAGGTGAAGTGTGTCAGTGAGTGTGGTGCAATGTGTTTGGTTGAAGTGTGTCTGTGAGTGTGGTTCAATGTGTTTGGGTGATGTGCGTCAGTGATTGTGGTGCAATGTGTTTGGGTGAGGTGTGTCAGTGAGTGTGATGCAGCGTGTTTGGGTGAAGTGTGTCAGTGAGTGTGGTGCAATGTGTTTGGGTGATGTCTGTCTGTGAGTGTGGTGCAATGTGTTTGGGTGAAGTGTGTCAGTGAGTGTGGTGCAATGTGTTTGGTTGAAGTGTGTCTGTGAGTGTGGTTCAATGTGTTTGGGTGATGTGCGTCAGTGATTGTGGTGCAATGTGTTTAGGTGAAGTGTGTCAGTGAGTGTGGTGCAATGTGTTTGGGAGAATTGTGTCAGTGAGTGTGGTGCAATGCGTTTGGGTGAAGTGTGTCATTGAGTGTGGTGCAATGTGTTTGGTTGATGTGTGTCAGTGAGTGTGGTGCAAAGTGTTTGGTGAAGTGTGTCAGTGAGTGTGGTGCAATGTGTTTGGGTGAAGTGCGTCAGTGAGTGTGGTGCAATGTGTTTGGGTGAAGTGTGTCAGTGATTGTGGTGCAATGTGTTTGGGTGAAGTGTGTCAGTGAGTGTGGTGCAATGTGTTTGGGTGATGTGTGTCAGTGAGTGTGGTGCAATGTGTTTGGGTGAAGTGTGTCAGTGAGTGTGGTGCAATGTGTTTGGGTGAAGTGTGTCAGTGAGTGTGGTGCAATGTGCTTGGGTGAAGTGTGTCAATGAGTGTGGTGCAATATTTTTGGGTGAAGTCTGCTAGTGAGTGTGGTGCAATGTGTTTGGGTGAAGTGTGTCAGTGAGTGTGGTGCAATGTGTTTGGGTGATGTGTGTCAGTGAGTATGGTGCAATGTGTTTGGGTGAAGTGTGTCAGTGAGTGTGGTGCAATGTGTTTGGGGGATGTGTGTCAGTGAGTGTGATGCAATGTGTTTGGGTGAAGTGTGTCAGTGAGTGTGGTGCAATGTGATTGGCTGATGTGTGTCAGTGAGTGTGGTGCAATGTGTTTGGGTGATGTGTGTCAGCCAGTGTATTGCAATGTGTTTGGATGAAGTGTGTCATTGAGTGTGGTGCAGTGTGTTTGGGTGAAGTGTGTCAGTAAGTGTGGTGCAATGTGTTTGGGTGAAGTCTGTCCGTGAGTGTGGTGCAATGTGTTTGGGTGAAGTGTGTCAGTGAGTGTGGTGCAAAGTGTTTCGGTGATGTGTCTCTGTGAGTTTGGTACAATGTGTTTGGGTGAAGTGTGTCAGTGAGTGTGGTGCAATGTGTTTGGGTGATGTGTGACAGTGAGTGTGGAGCAATGTGTTTGGGTGAAGTGTGTCAGTGAGTGTGGTGCAATGTGTTTGGGTGATGTGTGACAGTGAGTGTGGTGCAATGTGTTTGGGTGAAGTGTGTCAGTGAGTGTGGTGCAATGGGTTTCGGTGTAGTGTGTCAGTGAGTGTGGTGCAATGTGTTTGGGTGAAGTGTGTCAGTGAGTGAGGTGCAATGTGTTTGGGTGATGTATGAAGGTGAGTGTGGTGCAATGTGTTTGTGTTAAGTGTGTCAGTGAGTGTGGTGTAATGTGTTTGGGTGAAGTGTGTCAGTGAGTGTGGTGCAATGTGTTTGGGGGAAGTGTGTCAGTGAGTGTGGTGCAATGTGTTTGGGTGATGTGTGTGTCAGTGAGTGTGGTGCAACGTGTTTGGGTGAAGTGTGTCAGTGAGTGTGGTGCAACGTGTTTGGGTGAAGTGTTTCAGTGAGTGTGGTGCAATGTGTTTGGGTGAAGTGTGTCAGCGAGTGTGGAGCAATGTGTTTGGGTGAAGTGTGTCAATGAGTGTGGTACAATGTGCTTGGCTGAAGTGTGTCAATGAGTGTGGTGCAATATTTTTGGGTGGAGTCTGCTTGTGAGTGTGGTGCAATGTGTTTGGGTGAAGTGTGTCAGTGAGTGTGGTGCAATGTGTTTGGGTGATGTGTGTCAGTGAGTATGGTGCAATGTGTTTGGGTGAAGTGTGTCAGTGAGTGTGGTGCAATGTGTTTGGGGGATGTGTGTCAGTGAGTGTGATGCAATGTGTTTGGATGAAGTGTGTCATTGAGTGTGGTGCATTGTGTTTGGGTGAAGTGTGTCAGTAAGTGTAGTGCAATGAGTTTGAGTGAAGTGTGTCAGTGCGTGTAGTGCAATGTGTTTGGGTGAAGTGTGTCAGTGAGTGTGGTGCAATGTGTTTGGGTGAAGTGTGTCCGTGAGTGTGGTGCAATGTGTTTGGGTGAAGTGTGTCAGTGAGTGTGGTGCAAAGTGTTTCGGTGATGTGTCTCTGTGAGCTTGGTACAATGTGTTTAGGTGAAGTGTGTCAGTGAGTGTGGTGCAATGTGTTTGGGTGAAGTGTGTCAGTGAGTGTGGTGCAATGTGTTTGGGTGATGTGTGACAGTGAGTGTGGTGCAATGTCTTTGGGTGAAGTGTGTCAGTGAGTGTGGTGCAATGTGTTTGGGTGATGTGTGACAGTGAGTGTAGAGCAATGTGTTTGGGTGAAGTGTGGCAGTGAGTGTGGTGCAATGTGTTTGGGTGATGTGTGTCAGTGAGTGTGGTGCAATATGTTTGGGTGATGTGTGACAGTGAGTGTGGAGCAATGTGTTTGGGTGAAGTGTGTCAGTGAGTGTGGTGCAATGTGTTTGGGTGATGTGTGACAGTGAGTGTGGTGCAATGTGTTTGGGTGAAGTGTGTCAGTGAGTGTGGTGCAATATGTTTGGGGGATGTGTGTCAGTGAGTGTGGTGCAATGTGTTTGGGTGATGTGTGTCAGTGAGTGTGGTGCAATGTGTTTGGGGGATGTGTGTCAGTGAGTGTGGTGCAATGTGTTTGGCTGAAGTGTGTCAGTGAGTGTGATGCAATGTGTTTGGATGAAGTGTGTCAGTGAGTGTGGTGCAAGGTGTTTGGGTGAAGTGTGTCAGTGAGTGTGGTGCAATGTGTTTGGGTGATGTGTGTCAGTGAGTGTGGTGCAATGTGTTTGGGTGAAGAGTGTCAGTGAGTGTGGTGCAATGTGTTTGGGTGATATCTGTCAGTGAGTGTGGTGCAATGTGTTTAGGTGAGGTGTGTCAGTGAGTGTCGTGCAATGTGTTTGGGTGATGTGTGTCAGTGAGTGTGGGGCAATGTGTTTGGGTGAAGTGTGTCAGTGAGTGTGGTGCAATGTGTTTGAGTGAACTGTGTCAGTGTGTGTGGTGCAATGTGTTTGGGTGATGTGTGTGTTAGTGAGTGTGCTGCAATGTGTTTGTGTGAAGTGTGTCAGTGAGTGTGGTGCAATGTGCTTGGGTGAAGTGTGTCAATGAGTGTGGTGCAATGTTTTTGGGTGAAGTGTGCTAGTGATTGTGGTGCAATGTGTTTGGGTGAAGTGTGTCAGTGAGTGTGGTGCAATGTGTTTGGGTGATGTGTGTCAGTGAGTGTGGTGCAATGTGTTTGGGTGAAGTGTGTCAGTGAGTGTGGTGCAATGTGTTTGGGTGAAGTGTGTCAGTGAGTGTGATGCAATGTGCTTGGGTGAAGTGTGTCAATGAGTGTGGTGCAATATTTTTGGGTGAAGTCTGCTAGTGAGTGTGGTGCAATGTGTTTGGGTGAAGTGTGTCAGTGAGTGTGGTGCAATGTGTTTGGGTGATGTGTGTCAGTGAGTGTGGTGCAATGTGTTTGGGTGATGTGTGTCAGCCAGTGTAGTGCAATGTGTTTGGATGAAGTGTGTCATTGAGTGTGGTGCAGTGTGTTTGGGTGAAGTGTGTCAGTAAGTGTGGTGCAATGTGTTTGGGTGAAGTCTGTCCGTGAGTGTGGTGCAATGTGTTTGGGTGAAGTGTGTCAGTGAGTGTGGTGCAAAGTGTTTCGGTGATGTGTCTCTGTGAGTGTGGTGCAATGTGTTTGGGTGAAGTGTGTCAGTGAGTGTGGTGCAATGTGTTTGGGTGAAGTGTGTCTGTGAGTGTGGTGCAATGTGTTTGGGTGAAGTGTGTCAGTGAGTGTGGTGCAATGTGTTTGGGTGATGTGTGACAGTGAGTGTGGAGCAATGTGTTTGGGTGAAGTGTGTCAGTGAGTGTGGTGCAATGTTTTTGGGTGATGTGTGACAGTGAGTGTGGTGCAATGTGTTTGGGTGAAGTGTGTCAGTGAGTGTGGTGCAATGGGTTTCGGTGAAGTGTGTCAGTGAGTGTGGTGCAATGTGTTTGGGTGAAGTGTGTCAGTGAGTGTGGTGCAATGTGTTTGGGTGATGTATGAAAGTGAGTGTGTTGCAATGTGTTTGTGTTAAGTGTGTCAGTGATTGTGGTGCAATGTGTTTGGGTGAAGTGTGTCAGTGAGTGTGGTGCAATGTGTTTGGGGGAAGTGTGTCAGTGAGTGTGGTGCAATGTGTTTGGGTGAAGTGTGCCAGTGAGTGTGGTGCAATGTGTTTGGGTGAAGTGTGTCAGTGAGTGTGGTGCAATGTGTTTGGGTGAAGTGTGTCCGTGAGTGTGGTGCAATGTGTTTGGATGAAGTGTGTCAGTCAGTGTGGTGCAATGTGTTTGGGTGATGTGTGTCAGTGAGTGTGGTGCAATGTGTTTGGATGAAGTGTGTCAGTGAGTGTGGTGCAAGTTGTTTGGGTGAAGTGTGTCACTGAGTTTGGTGCAATGTGTTTGGGTGATTTGTGTCAGTGAGTGTGGTGCAATGTGTTTAGGTGAAGTTTGTCAGTGAGTGTGGTGCAATGTGTTTGGATGAAGTGTGTCAGTGAGTGTGGTGCAATGTGTTTGGGTGATGTGTGTCAGTGATTGTGATGCAATGTGTTTGGTTGAGGTGTGTCAGTGAGTGTGGTGCAATGTGTTTGGGTGATGTGTGTCAGTGATTGTGATGCAATGTGTTTGGGTGAAGTGTGTCAGTGAGTGTGGTGCAATGTGTTTGGGTGATGTGTGTCAGTGAGTGTGGTGCAATGTGTTTGGATGAAGTGTGTCAGTGAGTGTGGTGCAAGTTGTTTGGGTGAAGTGTGTCACTGAGATTGGTGCAATGTGTTTGGGTGATGTGTGTCAGTGAGTGTGGTGCAATGTGTTTAGGTGAAGTTTGTCAGTGAGTGTGGTGCAATGTGTTTGGATGAAGTGTGTCAGTGAGTGTGGTGCAATGTGTTTGGGTGATGTGTGTCAGTGATTGTGATGCAATGTGTTTGGTTGAAGTGTGTCAGTGAGTGTGGTACAATGTGTTTGGGTGAAGTGTGTCAGTGATTGTGATGCAATGTGTTTGGTTGAAGTGTGTCAGTGAGTGTGGTACAATGTGTTTGGGTGAAGTGTGTCAGTGAGTGTGGTACAATGTGTTTGGGTAAAGTGTGTCAGTGAGTGTGGTGCAAGGTGATTGGGTGATGTGTGTCAATGAGTGTGGTGCAATGTGTTTGGGTGATGTGTGTGTCAGTGAGTGTGGTGCAATGTGTTTGGGTGAAGTGTGTCAGTGAGTGTGGTGCAATGTGTTTGGGTGAAGTGCGTCAGCGAGTGTGGAGCAATGTGTTTGGGTGAAGTGTGTCAGTGAGTGTGGTGCAATGTGTTTGGGTGAAGTGTGTCAGTGAGTGTGGTGAAATGTGTTTGGGTGAAGTGTGTCAGTGAGTGTGGTGCAATGTGCTTGGGTGAAGTGTGTCAATGAGTGTGGTGCAATATTTTTGGGTGAAGTCTGCTAGTGAGTGTGGTGCAATGTGTTTGGGTGAAGTGTGTCAGTGAATGTGGTGCAATGTGTTTGGGTGTTGTGTGTCAGTGAGTGTGGTGCAATGTGTTTGGGTGAAGTGTGTCAGTGAGTGTGGTGCAATGTGTTTGGCTCATGTGTGTCAGTGAGTGTGGTGCACTGTGCTTGGGTGATGTGTGTCAGTCAGTGTAGTGCAATGTGTTTGGATGAAGTGTGTCATTGAGTGTGGTGCAGTGTGTTTGGGTGAAGTGTGTCAGTGAGTGTGGTGCAATGTTTTTGGGTGATGTGTGTAAGTGAGTGTGGTGCAATGTGTTTGGGTGAAGTGTGTCAGTGAGTGTGGTGCAATGTGTTTGGGTGAAGTGTGTCAGTGAGTGTGGTGCAATGTGTTTGGGTGATGTGTGACAGTGAGTGTGGAGCAATGTGTTTGGGTGAAGTGTGTCAGTGAGTGTGGTGCAATGTGTTTGGGTGATGTGTGACAGTGAGTGTGGTGCATTGTGTTTGGGTGAAGTGTGTCAGTGAGTGTGGTGCAATGGGTTTCGGTGAAGTGTGTCAGTGAGTGTGGTGCAATGTGTTTGGGTAAAGTGTGTCAGTGAGTGTGGTGCAAGGTGATTGGGTGATGTGTGTCAATGAGTGTGGTGCAATGTGTTTGGGTGATGTGTGTGTCAGTGAGTGTGGTGCAATGTGTTTGGGTGAAGTGTGTCAGTGAGTGTGGTGCAATGTTTTTGGGTGATGTGTGACAGTGAGTGTGGTGCATTGTGTTTGGGTGAAGTGTGTCAGTGAGTGTGGTGCAATGGGTTTCGGTGAAGTGTGCTAGTGATTGTGGTGCAATGTGTTTGGGTGAAGTGTGTCAGTGAGTGTGGTGCAATGTGTTTGGGTGGTGTGTGTCAGTGAGTGTAATGAAATGTGTTTGGGGGATGTGTGTCAGTGAGTGTGGTGCAAAGTGTTTGGGTGAACTGTGTCAGTGAGTGTGGTGCAATGTGTTTGGGTGAAGTGTGTCAGTGAGTGTGGTGCAATGTGTTTGGGTGAAGTCTGTCAGTGAGTGTGGTGCAATGTGTTTGTGTGAAGTGTGTCAGTGATTGTGGTGCAATGTGTTTGGGTGAAGTGTGTCAGTGATTGAGGTGCAATGTGTTTGGGTGAAGTGTGTCAGTGAGTGTGGTGCAATGTGTTTGGGTGAAGTGTGTCAGTGATTGTGGTGCAATGTGTTTGGGTGATGTGTGTCAGTGAGTGTGATGCAATGCGTTTGGGTGAAGTGTGTCAGTGATTGAGGTGCAATGTGTTTGGGGGATGTGTGTCAGTGAGTGTGGTGCAATGTGTTTGGGTGATGTGTGTCAGTGAGTGTGGTGCAATGTGTTTGGGTGAAGTGTGTCAGTGATTGAGGTGCAATGTGTTTGGGGGATGTGTGTCAGTGAGTGTGGTGCAATGTGTTTGGGTGATGTGTGTCAGTGAGTGTGGTGCAATGTGTTCAGGTGAAGTGTGTCAGTGAGTGTGGTGCAATGTGTTTGGGTGAAGTGTGTCAGTGAGTGTGGTGCAATGTGTTTGGTTGAAGTGTGTCAGTGAGTGTGGTGCAATGTGTTTGGGTGATGTGCGTCAGTGATTGTGGTGCAATGTGTTTGGTTGAAGTGTGTCAGTGAGTGTGGTGCAAGTTGTTTGGGTGAAGTGTGTCAGTGAGGTTGGTGCAATGTGTTTGGGTGATGTGTGTCAGTGAGTGTGGTGCAATGTGTTTGGGTGAAGTGTGTCAGTGAGGTTGGTGCAATGTGTTTGGTTGAAGTGTGTCAGTGAGTGTGGTGCAAGTTGTTTGGGTGAAGTGTGTCAGTGAGGTTGGTGCAATGTGTTTGGGTGATGTCTGTCAGTGAGTGTGGTGCAATGTGTTTAGGTGAAGTGTGTCAGTGAGTGTGGTGCCATTTGTTTGGATGAATTGTGTCAGTGAGTGTGGTGCAATGTGTTTGGGTGATGTGTGCCAGTGAGTGTGATGCAATGTGTTTGGGTAAAGTGTGTCAGTGAGTGTGGTGCAATGTGTTTGGGTGATGTGTGTGTCAGTGAGTGTGGTGCAATGTTTTTGGGTGATGAGTGTAAGTGAGAGTGGTGCAATGTTTTTGGGTGAAGTGTGTCAGTGAGTGTGGTGCAATGTGTTTGGGTGAAGTGTGTCAGTGAGTGTGGTGCAATGTGTTTGGGTGAAGTGTTTCAGTGAGTGTGGTGCAATGTGTTTGGGTGAAGTGTGTCAGCGAGTGTGGAGCAATGTGTTTGGGTGAAGTGTGTCAGTGAGTGTGGTGAAATGTGTTTGGGTGAAGTGTGTCAGTGAGTGTGGTGCAATGTGTTTGGGTGAAGTGTGTCAGTGAGTGTGGTACAATGTGCTTGGGTGAAGTGTGTCAATGAGTGTGGTGCAATATTTTTGGGTGGAGTCTGCTAGTGAGTGTGGTGCAATGTGTTTGGGTGAAGTGTGTCAGTGAGTGTGGTGCAATGTGTTTGGGTGATGTGTGTCAGTGAGTGTGGTGCAATGTGTTTGGGTGAAGTGTGTCAGTGAGTGTGGTGCAATGTGTTTGGGGGATGTGTGTCAGTGAGTGTGATGCAATGTGTTTGGGTGAAGTGTGTCAGTGAGTGTGGTGCAATGTGTTTGGGTGATGTGTGTCAGCCAGTGTAGTGCAATGTGTTTGGATGAAGTGTGTCATTGAGTGTGGTGCATTGTGTTTGGGTGAAGTGTGTCAGTAAGTGTGGTGCAATGAGTTTGAGTGAAGTGTGTCAGTGCGTGTAGTGCAATGTGTTTGGGTGAAGTGTGTCAGTGATTGAGGTGCAATGTGTTTGGGTGAAGTGTGTCAGTGAGTGTGGTGCAATGTGTTTGGGTGAAGTGTGTCAGTGACTGTGGTGCAATGTGTTTGGGTGATGTGTGTCAGTGAGTGTGATGCAATGTGTTTGGGTGAAGTGTGTCAGTGAGTGTGGTGCAATGTGTTTGGGTGATGTGTGACAGTGAGTGTGGTGCAATGTGTTTGGGTGAAGTGTGTCAGTGAGTGTGGTGCAATGTGTTTGGGTGATGTGTGACAGTGGGTTTGGAGCAATGTGTTTGGGTGAAGTGTGGCAGTGAGTGTGGTGCAATGTGTTTGGTGATGTGTGTCAGTGAGTGTGGTGCAATGTGTTTGGTTGAAGTGTGTCAGTGAGTGTGTTGCAATGTGTTTGGGTGAAGTGTGTCAGTGAGTGTGGTGCAATGTGTTTGGGTGATGTGTGTCAGTGAGTGTGGTGCAATGTGTTTGGGTGATGTGTGTGTTAGTGAGTGCGGTGCAATGTGTTTGTGTGAAGAGTGTCAGTGAGTGTGGTGCAATGTGCTTGGATGAAGTGTGTCAATGAGTGTGGTGCAATGTTTTTGGGTGAAGTGTGCTAGTGATTGTGGTGCAATGTGTTTGGGTTAAGTGTGTCAGTGAGTACGGTGCAATGTGTTTGGGTGGTGTGTGTCAGTGAGTGTGATGAAATGTGTTTGGGGGATGTGTGTCAGTGAGTGTGGTGCAAAGTGTTTGGGTGAAGTGTGTCAGTGAGTGTGGTGCAATGTGTTTGGGTGAAGTGTGTCAGTGAGTGTGGTGCAATTTGTTTGGGTGAAGTGTGTCAGTGAGTGTGGTGCAATGTGTTTGTGTGAAGTGTGTCAGTGATTGTGGTGCAATGTGTTTGGGTGAAGTGTGTCAGTGATTGAGGTGCAATGTGTTTGGGTGAAGTGTGTCAGTGAGTGTGGTGCAATGTGTTTGGGTGAAGTGTGTCAGTGACTGTGGTGCAATGTGTTTGGGTGATGTGTGTCAGTGAGTGTGATGCAATGTGTTTGGGTGAAGTGTGTCAGTGAGTGTGGTGTAATGTGTTTGGGTGATGTGTGTCAGTGAGTGTGATGCAATGTGTTTGGGTGAAGTGTGTCAGTGAGTGTGGTGCAATGTGTTTGGGTGAAGTGTTTCAGCGAGTGTGGTGCAATGTGTTTGGGTGAAGTGTGTCAGTGAGTGTGGTGCCATGTGTTTGGTTAAAGTGTGTCAGTGAGTGTGGTGCAATGTATTTTGGTGAAGTGTGTCATTGAGTGTGGTGCAATGTGTTTGGGTGAAGTGTGTCAGTGAGTGTGGTGCAATGTGTTTGGGTGAAGTGTGTCAGTGATTGTGGTGCAATGTCCTTGGGTGAAGTGTGTCAGTGAGTGTGGTGCAATGTGTTTGGGTGAAGTGTGTCAGTGAGCGTGGTGCAATGTGTTTGGGTGATGTGTGTCAGTGAGTGTGGTGCAATGTGTTTGGGTGAAGTGTGTCAGTGTGTGTGGTGCAAAGTGTTTGGGTGAAGTGTGTCAGTGAGTGTGGTGCAATGTGTTTGGGTGAAGTGTGTCAGTGAGTGTGGTGCAATGTGTTTGGGTGAAGTGAGTAAGTGAGTGTGGTGCAATGTGTTTGGGTGAAGTGTGTCAGTGAGTGTGGTGCAATGTGTTTGGGTGAAGTGAGTAAGTGAGTGTGGTGCAATGTGTTTGGATGAAGTGTGTCAGTGAGTGTGGTGCAAGTTGTTTGGGTGAAGTGTGTCACTGAGTTTGGTGCAATGTGTTTGGTGAAAGTGTGTCAGTGAGTGTGGTGCAATGTATTTTGGTGCAGTGTGTCAGTGAGTGTGGTGCAATGTTTTTGGGTGATGTGTGTCAGTCAGTGAAGTGCAATGTGTTTGGATGAAGTGTGTCATTGAGTGTGGTGCAATGTGTTTGGATGAAGTGTGTCAGTGAGTGTGGTGCAATGTGTTTGGGTGAAGTGTATCAGTGAGTGTGGTGCAATGTCTTTGGGTGATGTATGTCAGTGAGTGTGGTGCAATGTGTTTGGGTGATGTCTGTCAGTGAGTGTGGTGCAATGTGTTTAGGTGAATTATGTCTGTGAGTGTGGTCCAATGTGTTTGGGTGAAGTGTGTCAGTGAGTGTGGTGCAATGTGTTTGGGTGAAGTGTGTCAGTGAGTGTGGTGCAATGTGTTTGGTTGAAGTGTGTCAGTGAGTGTGGTGCAATGTGTTTGTGTGAAGTGTGTCAGTGAGTGTGGTGCAATGTGCTTGGATGAAGTGTGTCAATGAGTGTGGTGCAATGTTTTTGGGTGAAGTGTGCTAGTGATTGTGGTGCAATGTGTTTGGGTGAAGTGTGTCAGTGAGTGTGGTGCAATGTGTTTGGGTGGTGTGTGTCAGTGAGTGTGATGAAATGTGTTTGGGGGATGTGTGTCAGTGAGTGTGGTGCAAAGTGTTTGGGTGAAGTGTGTCAGTGAGTGTGGTGCAATGTGTTTGGGTGAAGTGTGTCAGTGAGTGTGGTGCAATTTGTTTGGGTGAACTGTGTCAGTGAGTGTGGTGCAATGTGTTTGGGTGAAGTGTGTCAGTGAGTGTGGTGCAATGTGTTTGTGTGAAGTGTGTCAGTGATTGTGGTGCAATGTGTTTGGGTGAAGTGTGTCAGTGATTGAGGTGCAATGTGTTTGGGTGAAGTGTGTCAGTGAATGTGGTGCAATGTGTTTGGGTGAAGTGTGTCAGTGACTGTGGTGCAATGTGTTTGGGTGATGTGTGTCAGTGAGTGTGATGCAATGTGTTTGGGTGAAGTGTGTCAGTGAGTGTGGTGCAATGTGTTTGGGTGATGTGTGTCAGTGAGTGTGATGCAATGTGTTTGGGTGAAGTGTGTCAGTGAGTGTGGTGCAATGTTTTTGGGTGAAGTGTTTCAGCGAGTGTGGTGCAATGTGTTTGGGTGCAGTGTGTCAGTGAGTGTGGTGCCATGTGTTTGGTTAAAGTATGTCAGTGAGTGTGGTGCAATGTATTTTGGTGAAGTGTGTCATTGAGTGTGGTGCAATGTGTTTGGGTGAAGTGTGTCAGTGAGTGTGGTGCAATGTGTTTGGGTGAAGTGTGTCAGTGATTGTGGTGCAATGTCCTTGGGTGAAGTGTGTCAGTGAGTGTGGTGCAATGTGTTTGGGTGAAGCGTGTCAGTGAGTGTGGTGCAATGTGTTTGGGTGAAGTGTGTCAGTGAGCGTGGTGCAATGTGCTTGGGTGATGTGTGTCAGTGAGTGTGGTGCAACGTGTTTGGGTGAAGTGTGTCAGTGTGTGTGGTGCAAAGTGTTTGGGTGAAGTGTGTCAGTGAGTGTGGTGCAATGTGTTTGGGTGAAGTGTGTCAGTGAGTGTGGTGCAATGTGTTTGGGTGAAGTGAGTAAGTGAGTGTGGTGCAATGTGTTTGGGTGAAGTGTGTCAGTGAGTGTGGTGCAATGTGTTTGGGTGATGTGTGTCAGTGTGTGTGGTGCAATGTGTTTGGGTGAAGTGTGTCAGTGATTGTGGTGCAATGTGTTTGGGTGAAGTGTGTCCGTGAGTGTGGTGCAATGTGTTTGGGTGAGGTGTGTCAGTGAGTGTGGTGCAATGTGTTTGGGTGAAGTGTGTCAGTGAGTGTGGTGCAATGTGTTTGGGTGAAGTGTGTCAGTCAGTGAATTGCAATGAGTTTGGATGAAGTGTGTCATTGAGTGTGGTGCAATGTGTTTGGGTGAAGTGTGTCAGTGAGTGTGGTGCAATGTGTTTGGGTGAAGTGTGTCAGTGAGTGTGGTGCAATGTGTTTGGGGGAAGTGTGTCAGTGAGTGTGGTGCAAGAGTTTGGGTGAAGTGTGTCAGTGAGTGTGGTGCAATGTGTTTGGGTAAAGTGTGTCAGTGAGCGTGGTGCAATGTGTTTGGGTGAAGTGTGTCAGTGAGTGCGTTCAATGTGTTTGGGTGAAGTGTGTCAGTGAGTGTGGTGCAATGTGTTTGGGTGAAGTGTGTCAGTGAGTGTGGTGCAATGTGTTTGGTGAAGTGTTTCAGTGAGTCTGGTGCAATGTGTTTGGGTGAAGTGTGTCAGTGAGTGTGGAGCAATGTGTTTGGGTGATGTGTGTCAGTGAGTGTGGTGCAATGTGTTTGGGGGATGTGTGTCAGTGAGTGTGGTGCAATATGTTTGGGTGAAGTGTGTCAGTGAGTGTGGTGCAATATGTTTGGGTGAAGTGTGTCAGTGAGTGTGATGCAGTGTGTTTGGGTGAAGTGTGTCAGTGAGTGTGGTGCAATGTGTTTGGGTGATGTCTGTCTGTGAGTGTGGTGCAATGTGTATGGGTGAAGAGTGTCAGTGAGTGTGGTGTAATGTGTTTGGGTGATGTGTGTCAGTGAGTGTGGTGCAATGTGTTTGGGGGATGTGTGTCAGTGAGTGTGGTGCAATGTGTTTGGCTGAAGTGTGTCAGTGAGTGTGATGCAATGTGTTTGGATGAAGTGTGTCAGTGAGTGTGGTGCAATGTGTTTGGGTGAAGTGTGTCAGTGAGTGTGGTGCAATGTGTTTGGGTGATGTGTGTCAGTGAGTGTGGTGCAATGTGTTTGGGTGAAGAGTGTCAGTGAGTGTGGTGCAATGTGTTTGGGTGATGTCTGTCAGTGAGTGTGGTGCAATGTGTTTAGGTGAAGTGTGTCAGTGAGTGTGGTGCAATGTGTTTGGGTGATGTGTGTCAGTGAGTGGGTGCAATGTGTTTGGGTGAAGTGTGTCAGTGAGTGTGGTGCAATGTCTTTGGGTGATGTATGTCAGTGACTGTGGTGCAATGTGTTTGGGTGATGTCTGTCAGTGAGTGAGGTGCAATGTGTTTAGGTGAAGTGTGTCAGTGACTGTGGTGCAATGTGTTTGGGTGATGTGTGTCAGTGAGTGTGGTGCAATATTTTTGGGTGAAGTGTGTCAGTGAGTGTGGTGCAATGTGCTTGGGTGAAGTCTGTCAGTGAGTGTGGTGCAATGTTTTTGGGTGATGTGTGTCAGTGAGTGTGGTGCAATGTGTTTGGGTGAAGAGAGTCAGTGAGTGTGGTGCGATGTGTTTGCGGGATGTGTGTCAGTGAGTGTGGTGCAATGTTTTTGGGTGATGTGTGTCAGTGAGTGTGGTGCAATGTGTTTGGGTGAAGTGTGTCAGTGAGTGTGGTGCAATGTGTTTGGGTGAAGTGTGTCAGTGAGTGTGATGCAATGTGTTTTTGGGTGATGTGTGTCAGTGAGTGTGGTGCAATGTGTTTGGTTGAAGTGTGTCAGTGAGTCTGTTGCCATGTGTTTGGGTGAAGTGTGTCAGTGAGTGTGGTGCAATGTGTTTGGGTGATGTGTGTCAGTGAGTGTGGTGCAATGTGTTTGGGTGAAGTGTTTCAGCGAGTGTGGTGCAATGTGTTTGGGTGAAGTGTGTCAGTGAGTGTGGTGCCATGTGTTTGGTTAAAGTGTGTCAGTGAGTGTGGTGCAATGTATTTTGGTGAAGTGTGTCAGTGATTGTGGTACAATGTCCTTGGGTGAAGTGTGTCAGTGAGTGTGGTGCAATGTGTTTGGGTGAAGCGTGTCAGTGAGTGTGGTGGAATGTGTTTGGGTGAAGTGTGTCAGTGAGCGTGGTGCAATGTGTTTGGGTGATGTGTGTCAGTGAGTGTGGTGCAATGTGTTTGGGTGAAGTGTGTCAGTGTGTGTGGTGCAAAGTGTTTGGGTGAAGTGTGTCAGTGAGTGTGGTGCAATGTGTTTGGGTGAAGTGTGTCAGTGAGTGTGGTGCAATGTGTTTGGGTGAAGTGAGTAAGTGAGTGTGGTGCAATGTGTTTGGGTGAAGTGTGTCAGTGAGTGTGGTGCAATATGTTTGGGGGATGTGTGTCAGTGAGTGTGGTGCAATGTGTTTTGGTGATGTGTGTCAGTGAGTGTGGTGCAATGTGTTTGGGGGATGTGTGTCAGTGAGTGTGGTGCAATGTGTTTGGCTGAAGTGTGTCAGTGAGTGAGATGCAATGTGTTTGGATGAAGTGTGTCAGTGAGTGTGGTGCAAGGTGTTTGGGTGAAGTGTTTCAGTGAGTGTGGTGCAATGTGTTTGGGTGAAGAGTGTCAGTGAGTGTGGTGCAATGTGTTTGGGTGATGTGTGTCAGTGAGTGTGGTGCAATGTGTTTGGGTGATGTGTGTCAGTGAGTGTGGTGCAATGTGTTTGGGTGAAGAGTGTCAGTGAGTGTGGTGCAATGTGTTTGGGTGATGTCTGTCAGTGAGTGTGGTGCAATGTGTTTAGGTGAAGTGTGTCAGTGAGTGTGGTGCAATGTGTTTGGGTGATGTGTGTCAGTGAGTGTGGGGCAATGTGTTTGGGTGAAGTGTGTCAGTGAGTGTGGTGCAATGTGTTTCAGTGAACTGTGTCAGTGAGTGTGGTGCAATGTGTTTGGGTGATGTGTGTGTTAGTGAGTGTGCTGCAATGTGTTTGTGTGAAGTGTGTCAGTGAGTGTGGTGCAATGTGCTTGGGTGAAGTGTGTCAATGAGTGTGGTGCAATGTTTTTGGGGGAAGTGTGCTAGTGATTGTGGTGCAATGTGTTTGGGTGAAGTGTGTCAGTGAGTGTGGTGCAATGTATTTTGGTGAAGTGTGTCATTGAGTGTGGTGCAATGTGTTTGGGTGAAGTGTGTCAGTGAGTGTGGTGCAATGTGTTTGGGTGAAGTGTGTCAGTGATTGTGGTACAATGTCCTTGGGTGAAGTGTGTCAGTGAGAGTGGTGCAATGTGTTTGGGTGAAGCGTGTCAGTGAGTGTGGTGCAATGTGTTTGGGTGAAGTGTGTCAGTGAGCGTGGTGCAATGTGTTTGGGTGATGTGTGTCAGTGAGTGTGGTGCAATGTGTTTGGGTGAAGTGTGCCAGTGTGTGTGGTGCAAAGTGTTTGGGTGAAGTGTGTCAGTGAGTGTGGTGCAATGTGTTTGGGTGAAGTGTGTCAGTGAGTGTGGTGCAATGTGTTTGGGTGAAGTGAGTAAGTGAGTGTGGTGCAATGTGTTTGGGTGAAGTGTGTCAGTGAGTGTGGTGCAATATGTTTGGGGGATGTGTGTCAGTGAGTGTGGTGCAATGTGTTTGGGTGATGTGTGTCAGTGAGTGTGGTGCAATGTGTTTGGGGGATGTGTGCCAGTGAGTGTGGTGCAATGTATTTGGCTGAAGTGTGTCAGTGAGTGTGATGCAATGTGTTTGGATGAAGTGCGTCAGTGAGTGTGGTGCAAGGTGTTTGGGTGAAGTGTGTCAGTGAGTGTGGTGCAATGTGTTTGGGTGATGTGTGTCAGTGAGTGTGGTGCAATGTTTTTGGGTGAAGAGTGTCAGTGAGTGTGGTGCAATGTGTTTGGGTGATGTCTGTCAGTGAGTGTGGTGCAATGTGTTTAGGTGAAGTGTGTCAGTGAGTGTGGTGCAATGTGTTTGGGTGATGTGTGTCAGTGAGTGTGGGGCAATGTGTTTGGGTGAAGTGTGTCAGTGAGTGTGGTGCAATGTGTTTGAGTGAACTGTGTCAGTGAGTGTGGTGCAATGTGTTTGGGTGATGTGTGTGTTAGTGAGTGTGCTGCAATGTGTTTGTGTGAAGTGTGTCAGTGAGTGTGGTGCAATGTGCTTGGGTGAAGTGTGTCAATGAGTGTGGTGCAATGTTTTTGGGTGAAGTTTGCTAGTGATTGTGGTGCAATGTGTTTGGGTGAAGTGTGTCAGTGAGTGTGGTGCAATGTGTTTGGGTGATGTGTGTCAGTGAGTGTGGTGCAATGTGTTTGGGTGAAGTGTGTCAGTGAGTGTGGTGCAATGTGTTTGGGTGAAGTGTGTCAGTGAGTGTGGTGCAATGTGCTTGGGTGAAGTGTGTCAATGAGTGTGGTGCAATATTTTTGGGTGAAGTCTGCTAGTGAGTGTGGTGCAATGTGTTTGGGTGAAGTGTGTCAGTGAGTGTGGTGCAATGTGTTTGGGTGATGTGTGTCAGTGAGTATGGTGCAATGTGTTTGGGTGAAGTGTGTCAGTGAGTGTGGTGCAATGTGTTTGGGTGAAGTGTGTCAGTGAGTGTGGTGCAATGTGTTTGGGGGATGTGTGTCAGTGAGTGTGATGCAATGTGTTTGGGTGAAGTGTGTCAGTGAGTGTGGTGCAATGTGATTGGCTGATGTGTGTCAGTGAGTGTGGTGCAATGTGTTTGGGTGATGTGTGTCAGCCAGTGTAGTGCAATGTGTTTGGATGAAGTGTGTCATTGAGTGTGGTGCAGTGTGTTTGGGTGAAGTTTGTCAGTAAGTGTGGTGCAATGTGTTTGGGTGAAGTCTGTCCGTGAGTGTGGTGCAATGTGTTTGGGTGAAGTGTGTCAGTGAGTGTGGTGCAAAGTGTTTCGGTGATGTGTCTCTGTGAGTTTGGTACAATGTGTTTGGGTGAAGTGTGTCTGTGAGTGTGGTGCAATGTGTTTGGGTGAAGTGTGTCAGTGAGTGTGGTGCAATGTGTTTGGGTGATGTGTGTCAGTGAGTGTGGTGCAATGTGTTTGGGTGATGTGTGACAGTGAGTGTGGTGCAATGTGTTTGGGTGAAGTGTGTCAGTGAGTGTGGTGCAATGGGTTTCGGTGAAGTGTGTCAGTGAGTGTGGTGCAATGTGTTTGGGTGAAGTTTGTCAGTGAGTGTGGTGCAATGTTTTTGGGTGATGTATGAAAGTGAGTGTGGTGCAATGTGTTTGTGTCAAGTGTGTCAGTGAGTGTGGTGCAATGTGTTTGGGTGAAGTGTGTCAGTGAGTGTGGTGCAATGTGTTTGGGTGAAGTGTGTCAGTGAGTGTGGTGCAATGTGTTTGGGTGAAGTGTGCCAGTGAGTGTGGTGCAATGTGTTTGGGTGAAGTGTGTCAGTGAGTGTGGTGCAATGTGTTTGGGTGAAGTGTGTCGGTGAGTGTGGAGCAATGTGTTTGGGTGATGTGTGTCAGTGAGTGTGCTGCAATGTGTTTGGATGAAGTGTGTCAGTCAGTGTGGTGCAATTTGTTTGGGTGAAGTGTGTCACTGAGTTTGGTGCAATGTGTTTGGGTGATGTGTGTCAGTGAGTGTGGTGCAATGTGTTTAGGTGAAGTTTGTCAGTGAGTGTGGTGCAATGTGTTTGGATGAAGTGTGTCAGTGAGTGTGCTGCAATGTGTTTGGGTGATGTGTGTCAGTGATTGTGATGCAATGTGTTTGGTTGAAGTGTGTCAGTGAGTGTGGTGCAATGTGTTTGGGTGATGTGTGTCAGTGAGTGTGGTGCAATGGGTTTGAGTGAAGTGTGTCAGTGAGTGTGGTGCAATGTGTTTGGGTAAAGTGTGTCAGTGAGTGTGGTGCAAGGTGATTGGGTGAAGTGTGTCAGTGAGTATGGTGCAATGTGTTTGGGTGAAGTGTGTCAGTGAGTGTGGTGCAATGTGTTTGGGTGATGTGTGTGTCAGTGAGTGTGGTGCAATGTGTTTGGGTGATGTGTGTCAGTGAGTGTGGTGCAATGTGTTTGGGTGAAGTGTGTCAATGAGTGTGGTGCAATGTGTTTGGGTGATGTGTGTGTCAGTGAGTGTGGTGCAATGTGTTTGGGTGATGTGTGTCAGTGAGTGTGGTGCAATGTGTTTGGGTGAAGTGTGTCAGTGAGTGTGGTGCAATGTGTTTGGGTGAAGTGTGTCAGTGAGTGTGGTGCAATGTGTTTGGGTGAAGTGTGTCAGTGAGTGTGGTGCAATGTGTTTCAGTGAACTGTGTCAGTGAGTGTGGTGCAATGTGTTTGGGTGATGTGTGTGTTAGTGAGTGTGCTGCAATGTGTTTGTGTGAAGTGTGTCAGTGAGTGTGGTGCAATGTGCTTGGGTGAAGTGTGTCAATGAGTGTGGTGCAATGTTTTTGGGGGAAGTGTGCTAGTGATTGTGGTGCAATGTGTTTGGGTGAAGTGTGTCAGTGAGTGTGGTGCAATGTATTTTGGTGAAGTGTGTCATTGAGTGTGGTGCAATGTGTTTGGGTGAAGTGTGTCAGTGAGTGTGGTGCAATGTGTTTGGGTGAAGTGTGTCAGTGATTGTGGTACAATGTCCTTGGGTGAAGTGTGTCAGTGAGAGTGGTGCAATGTGTTTGGGTGAAGCGTGTCAGTGAGTGTGGTGCAATGTGTTTGGGTGAAGTGTGTCAGTGAGCGTGGTGCAATGTGTTTGGGTGATGTGTGTCAGTGAGTGTGGTGCAATGTGTTTGGGTGAAGTGTGCCAGTGTGTGTGGTGCAAAGTGTTTGGGTGAAGTGTGTCAGTGAGTGTGGTGCAATGTGTTTGGGTGAAGTGTGTCAGTGAGTGTGGTGCAATGTGTTTGGGTGAAGTGAGTAAGTGAGTGTGGTGCAATGTGTTTGGGTGAAGTGTGTCAGTGAGTGTGGTGCAATATGTTTGGGGGATGTGTGTCAGTGAGTGTGGTGCAATGTGTTTGGGTGATGTGTGTCAGTGAGTGTGGTGCAATGTGTTTGGGGGATGTGTGCCAGTGAGTGTGGTGCAATGTATTTGGCTGAAGTGTGTCAGTGAGTGTGATGCAATGTGTTTGGATGAAGTGCGTCAGTGAGTGTGGTGCAAGGTGTTTGGGTGAAGTGTGTCAGTGAGTGTGGTGCAATGTGTTTGGGTGATGTGTGTCAGTGAGTGTGGTGCAATGTTTTTGGGTGAAGAGTGTCAGTGAGTGTGGTGCAATGTGTTTGGGTGATGTCTGTCAGTGAGTGTGGTGCAATGTGTTTAGGTGAAGTGTGTCAGTGAGTGTGGTGCAATGTGTTTGGGTGATGTGTGTCAGTGAGTGTGGGGCAATGTGTTTGGGTGAAGTGTGTCAGTGAGTGTGGTGCAATGTGTTTGAGTGAACTGTGTCAGTGAGTGTGGTGCAATGTGTTTGGGTGATGTGTGTGTTAGTGAGTGTGCTGCAATGTGTTTGTGTGAAGTGTGTCAGTGAGTGTGGTGCAATGTGCTTGGGTGAAGTGTGTCAATGAGTGTGGTGCAATGTTTTTGGGTGAAGTTTGCTAGTGATTGTGGTGCAATGTGTTTGGGTGAAGTGTGTCAGTGAGTGTGGTGCAATGTGTTTGGGTGATGTGTGTCAGTGAGTGTGGTGCAATGTGTTTGGGTGAAGTGTGTCAGTGAGTGTGGTGCAATGTGTTTGGGTGAAGTGTGTCAGTGAGTGTGGTGCAATGTGCTTGGGTGAAGTGTGTCAATGAGTGTGGTGCAATATTTTTGGGTGAAGTCTGCTAGTGAGTGTGGTGCAATGTGTTTGGGTGAAGTGTGTCAGTGAGTGTGGTGCAATGTGTTTGGGTGATGTGTGTCAGTGAGTATGGTGCAATGTGTTTGGGTGAAGTGTGTCAGTGAGTGTGGTGCAATGTGTTTGGGTGAAGTGTGTCAGTGAGTGTGGTGCAATGTGTTTGGGGGATGTGTGTCAGTGAGTGTGATGCAATGTGTTTGGGTGAAGTGTGTCAGTGAGTGTGGTGCAATGTGATTGGCTGATGTGTGTCAGTGAGTGTGGTGCAATGTGTTTGGGTGATGTGTGTCAGCCAGTGTAGTGCAATGTGTTTGGATGAAGTGTGTCATTGAGTGTGGTGCAGTGTGTTTGGGTGAAGTTTGTCAGTAAGTGTGGTGCAATGTGTTTGGGTGAAGTCTGTCCGTGAGTGTGGTGCAATGTGTTTGGGTGAAGTGTGTCAGTGAGTGTGGTGCAAAGTGTTTCGGTGATGTGTCTCTGTGAGTTTGGTACAATGTGTTTGGGTGAAGTGTGTCTGTGAGTGTGGTGCAATGTGTTTGGGTGAAGTGTGTCAGTGAGTGTGGTGCAATGTGTTTGGGTGATGTGTGTCAGTGAGTGTGGTGCAATGTGTTTGGGTGATGTGTGACAGTGAGTGTGGTGCAATGTGTTTGGGTGAAGTGTGTCAGTGAGTGTGGTGCAATGGGTTTCGGTGAAGTGTGTCAGTGAGTGTGGTGCAATGTGTTTGGGTGAAGTTTGTCAGTGAGTGTGGTGCAATGTTTTTGGGTGATGTATGAAAGTGAGTGTGGTGCAATGTGTTTGTGTCAAGTGTGTCAGTGAGTGTGGTGCAATGTGTTTGGGTGAAGTGTGTCAGTGAGTGTGGTGCAATGTGTTTGGGTGAAGTGTGTCAGTGAGTGTGGTGCAATGTGTTTGGGTGAAGTGTGTCAGTGAGTGTGGTGCAATGTGTTTGGGTGAAGTGTGTCAGTGAGTGTGCTGCAATGCGTTTGGATGAAGTGTGTCAGTCAGTGTGGTGCAATTTGTTTGGGTGAAGTGTGTCACTGAGTTTGGTGCAATGTGTTTGGGTGATGTGTGTCAGTGAGTGTGGTGCAATGTGTTTAGGTGAAGTTTGTCAGTGAGTGTGGTGCAATGTGTTTGGATGAAGTGTGTCAGTGAGTGTGCTGCAATGTGTTTGGGTGATGTGTGTCAGTGATTGTGATGCAATGTGTTTGGTTGAAGTGTGTCAGTGAGTGTGGTGCAATGTGTTTGGGTGATGTGTGTCAGTGAGTGTGGTGCAATGGGTTTGAGTGAAGTGTGTCAGTGAGTGTGGTGCAATGTGTTTGGGTAAAGTGTGTCAGTGAGTGTGGTGCAAGGTGATTGGGTGAAGTGTGTCAGTGAGTGTGGTGCAATGTGTTTGGGTGAAGTGTGTCAGTGAGTGTGGTGCAATGTGTTTGGGTGATGTGTGTGTCAGTGAGTGTGGTGCAATGTGTTTGGGTGATGTGTGTCAGTGAGTGTGGTGCAATGTGTTTGGGTGAAGTGTGTCAATGAGTGTGGTGCAATGTGTTTGGGTGATGTGTGTGTCAGTGAGTGTGGTGCAATGTGTTTGGGTGATGTGTGTCAGTGAGTGTGGTGCAATGTGTTTGGGTGAAGTGTGTCAGTGAGTGTGGTGCAATGTGTTTGGGTGAAGTGTGTCAGTGAGTGTGGTGCAATGTGTTTGGGTGAAGTGTGTCAGTGAGTGTGGTGAAATGTGTTTGGGTGAAGTGTGTCAGTGAGTGTGGTGCAATGTGCTTGGGTGAAGTGTGTCAATGAGTGTGGTGCAATATTTTTGGGTGAAGTCTGCTAGTGAGTGTGGTGCAATGTGTTTGGGTGAAGTGTATCAGTGAATGTGGTGCAATGTGTTTGGGTGATGTGTGTCAGTGAGTGTGGTGCAATGTGTTTGGGTGAAGTTTGTCAGTGAGTGTGGTGCAATGTGTTTGGCTGATGTGTGTCAGTGAGGGTGGTGCAATGTGCTTGGGTGATGTGTGTCAGTCAGTGTAGTGCAATGTGTTTGGATGAAGTGTGTCATTGAGTGTGGTGCAGTGTGTTTGGGTGAAGTGTGTCAGTAAGTGTGGTGCAATGTGTTTGGGTGATGTGCGTTTCAGTGAGTGTGGTGCAATGTTTTTGGGTGATGTGTGTAAGTGAGTGTGGTGCAATGTGTTTGGGTGAAGTGTGTCAGTGAGTGTGGTGCAATGTGTTTGGGTGAAGTGTGTCAGTGAGTGTGGTGCAATGTGTTTGGGTGATGTGTGACAGTGAGTGTGGAGCAATGTGTTTGGGTGAAGTGTGTCAGTGAGTGTGGTGCAATGTGTTTGGGTGATGTGTGACAGTGAGTGTGGTGCATTGCGTTTGGGTGAAGTGTGTCAGTGAGTGTGGTGCAATGGGTTTCGGTGAAGTGTGTCAGTGAGTGTGGTGCAGTGTGTTTGGGTAAAGTGTGTCAGTGAGTGTGGTGCAAGGTGATTGGGTGATGTGTGTCAATGAGTGTGGTGCAATGTGTTTGGGTGATGTGTGTGTCAGTGAGTGTGGTGCAATGTTTTTGGGTGATGTGTGTAAGTGAATGTGGTGCAATGTGTTTGGGTGAAGTGTGTCAGTGAGTGTGGTGCAATGTGTTTGGGTGAAGTGTGTCAGTGAGTGTGGTGCAATGTTTTTGGGTGAAGTGTGTCAGTGAGTGTGGTGCAATGTGTTTGGGTGAAGTGTGTCAGTGAGTGTGGTGCAATGTGTTTCGGGGAAGTGTGCCTGTGAGTGTGGTGCAATGTGTTTGTGTGATGTGTGTCAGTGAGTGTGGTGCAATGTGATTGGGTGAAGTGTGTCAGCGAGGGTGGAGCAAAGTGTTTGGGTGAAGTGTGTCAGTGAGTGTGGTGCAATGTGTTTGGGTGAAGTGTGTCTGTGAGTGTGGTGCAATGTGTTAGGGTGATGTGTGTCAGTGAGTGTGGTGCAATGTGTTTGGGTGAAGTATGTCAATGAGTGTGGCGCAATGTGTTTGGGGGATGTGTGTCAGTGAGTGTGATGCAATGTGTTTGGGTGAAGTGTGTCAGTGAGAGTGGTGCAATGTGTTTGGCTCATGTGTGTCAGTGAGTGTGGTGCAATGTGTTTGGGTGATGTGTGTCAGTCAGTGTAGTGCAATGTGTTTGGATGAAGTGTGTCATTGAGTGTGGTGCAGTGTGTTTGGGTGAAGTGTGTCAGTAAGTGTGGTGCAATGAGTTTGGGTGAAGTGTGTCAGTGAGTGTGGTGCAATGTGTTAGGGTGAAGTTTGTCAGTGAGTGTGGTGCAATGTGTTTGGGTGAAGTGTGTCCGTGAGTGTGGTTCAATGTGCTTGGGTGAAGTGTGTCAGTGAGTGTGGTGCAATGTGTTTCGGTGATGTGTCTCTGTGAGTTTGGTACAATGTGTTTGGGTGAAGTGTGTCAGTGAGTGTGGTGCAATGTGTTTGGGTGAAGTGTGTCAGTGAGTGTGGTGCAATGTGTTTGGGTGATGTGTGACTGTGAGTGTGGTGCAATGTGTTTGGGTGAAGTGTGTCAGTGAGTGTGGAGCAAAGTGTTTGGGTGAAGTGTGTCAGTGAGTGTGGTGCAATGTGTTTGGGTGATGTGTGTCAGTGAGTGTGGTGCAATGTGTTTGGGTGATGTGTGACAGTGAGTGTGGAGCAATGTGTTTGGGTGAAGTGTGTCAGTGAGTGTGGTGCAATGTGTTTGTGTGATGTGTGACAGTGAGTGTGGAGCAAAGTGTTTGGGTGAAGTGTGTCAGTGAGTGTGGTGCAATGTGTTTGGGTGATGTGTGTCAGTGAGTGTGGTGCAATGTGTTTGGGTGATGTGTGACAGTGAGTGTGGTGCAATGTGTTTGGGTGAAGTGTGTCAGTGAGTGTGGTGCAATGTGTTTGGGTGAAGTGTGTCAGTGAGTGTGGTGCAATGTGTTTGGGTGATGTGTGACAGTGAGTGTGGTGCAATGGGTTTCGGTGAAGTGTGTCAGTGAGTGTGGTGCAATGTGTTTGGGTTAAGTGTGTCAGTGAGTGTGGTGCAATGTGTTTGGGTGATGTATGAAAGTGAGTGTGGTGCAATGTGTTTGGGTTAAGTGTGTCAGTGAGTGTGGTGCAATGTGTTTGGGTGATGTATGAAAGTGAGTGTGGTGCATTGTGTTTGGGTTAAGTGTGTCAGTGAGTGTGGTGCAATGTGTTTGGGTGAAGTGTGTCAGTGAGTGTGGTGCAATGTGTTTGGGTGAAGTGTGTCAGTGAGTGTGGTGCAATGTGTTTGGGTGAAGTGTGCCAGTGAGTGTGGTGCAATGTGTTTGGGTGAACTATGTCAGTGAGTGTGGTGCAATGTGTTTGGGTGAAGTGTGTCGGTGAGTGTGGAGCAATGTGTTTGGGTGATGTGAGTCAGTGAGTGTGGGGCAATGTCTTTGGGTGATGTGTGTCAGTGAGTGTGGTGCAATGTGTTTGGGTGAAGTATGTCAGTTAGTGTGGTGCAATGTGTTTGGGTGAAGTGTGTCAGTGAGTGTGGTGCAATGTGTTTGGGTGATGTGTGTCAGTGAGTGTGGTGCAATGTGTTTGGGTGATGTGTGTCAGTGAGTATGGTGCAATGTGTTTAGGTGAAGTGTGACAATGAGTGTGGTGCAATGTGTTTGGGTGAAGTGTGTCAGTGAGTGTGGTGCAATGTGTTTGGGTGATGTGTGTCAGTGAGTATGGTGCAATGTGTTTAGGTGAAGTGTGTCAGTGAGTGTGGTGCAGTGTGTTTTGGTGAAGTGTGTCAGTGAGTGTGGTGCAATGTGTTTGGGTGAAGTGTGTCAGTGTGTGTGGTGCAATCTGTTTGGGTGAATTGTGTCAGTGAGTGTGGTGCAATGTGTTTGGGTGATGTGTGTCAGTGAGTGTGGTGCAATGTGTTTGGATGAAGTGTGTCATTGAGTGCGGTGCAATGTGTTTGTGTGAAGTGTGTCAGTGAGTGTGGTGCAATGGGTTTCGGTGAAGTGTGTCAGTGAGTGTGGAGCAATGTGTTTGGGTGAAGTGTGTCAGTGAGTGTGGTGCAATGTGTTTGGGTGAAGTGTGTCAGTGAGTGTGGTGCAATGTGTTTGGGTGATGTGTGTCAGTGAGTGTGGTGCAATGTGACTGGATGAAGTGTGTCATTGACTGTGGTGCAATGTGTTTGGGTGATGTGTGTCAGTGAGTGTGGTGCAATCTGTTTGGGTGAAGTGTGTCAGTGAGTGTGGTGCAATGGGTTTCGGTGAAGTGTGTCAGTGAGTGTGGAGCAATGTGTTTGGGTGAAGTGTGTCAGTGAGTGTGGTGCAATGTGTTTGGGTGAAATGTGTCAGTGAGTGTGGTGCAATATGTTTGGGTGAAATTGCTAGTGAGTGTGATGCAATGTGTCTGGGTGAAGTGTGTCAGTGAGTGTGGTGCAATGTGTTTGGGTGAAGTGTGTCAGTGAGTGTAGTGCAATGTGTTTGGATGAAGTGTGTCATTGAGTGTGGAGCAATGTGTTTGGGTGAAGTGTGTCAGTGAGTGTGGTGCAGTGTGTTTGGTTGAAGTGTGTCAGTGAGTGTGGTGCAATGTGTTTGGGTGAAGTGTGTCCGTGAGGGTGGTGCAATGTGTTTGGGTGAAGTGTGTCAGTGAGTGTGGTGCAATGTGTTTGGGTGATGTGTCTCTGTGAGTTTGGTACAATGTGTTTGGGTGAAGTGTGTCAGTGAGTGTAGTGCAATGTGTTTGGGTGAAGTGTGTCAGTGAGTGTGGTGCAGTGTGTTTGGGTGAAGTGTGTCTGTCACTGTGGTGCAATGTGTTTGGGTGATGTGTGTCAGTGAGTGTGGTGCAATGTGTTTGGATGAAGTGGGTCAGTGAGTGTGGTGCAAGTTGTTTGGGTGAAGTGTGTCACTGAGTTTGGTGCAATGTGTTTGGGTGATGTGTGTCAGTGAGTGTGGTGCAATGTGTTTAGGTGAAGTTTGTCAGTGAGTGTGGTGCAATGTGTTTGGTTGAAGTGTGTCAGTGAGTGTGGTGCAATGTGTTTGGGTGATGTATGTCAGTGAGTGTGATGCAATGTGTTTGGTTGAAGTGTGTCAGTGAGTGTGGTGCAATGTGTTTGGGTGATGTGTGTCAGTGAGTGTGGTGCAATGGGTTTGAGTGAAGTGTGTCAGTGAGTGTGGTGCAATGTGTTTGGGTAAAGTGTGTCAGTGAGTGTGGTGCAAGGTGATTGAGTGATGTGTGTCAGTGAGTGTGGTGCAATGTGTTTGGGTGAAGTGCGTCAGCGAGTGTGGTGCAATGTGTTTGGGTGAAGTGTGTCAGTGAATGTGGTGCAATGTGTTTGGGTGAAGTGTGTCAGTGAGTGTGGTGCAATGTGTTTGGGTGAAGTGTGTCAGTGAGTGTGGTGCAATGTGTTTGGCTGATGTGTGTCAGTGAGTGTGGTGCAATGTGTTTGGGTGATGTGTGTCAGTCAGTGTAGTGCAATGTGTTTGGATGAAGTGTGTCATTGAGTGTGGTGCAGTGTGTTTGGGTGAAGTGTGTCAGTAAGTCTGGTGCAATGTGTTTGGGTGATGTGTGTGTCAGTGAGTGTGGTGCAATGTTTTTGGGTGATGTGTGTAAGTGAGTGTGGTGCAATGTGTTTGGGTGAAGTGTGTCAGTGAGTGTGGTGCCATGTGTTTGGGTGAAGTGTGTCAGTGAGTGTGGTGCAATGTGTTTGGGTGATGTGTGACAGTGAGTGTGGAGCAATGTGTTTGGGTGAAGTGTGTCAGTGAGTGTGGTGCAATGTGTTTGGGTGATGTGTGACAGTGAGTGTGGTGCATTGTGTTTGGGTGAAGTGTGTCAGTGAATGTGGTGCAATGGGTTTCGGTGAAGTGTGTCAGTGAGTGTGGTGCAAGGTGATTGGGTGATGTGTGTCAGTGAGTGTGGTGCAATGTGTTTGGGTGATGTGTGTGTCAGTGAGTGTGGTGCAATGTTTTTGGGTGATGTGTGTAAGTGAGTGTGGTGCATTGTGTTTGGGTGAAGTGTGTGAGTGAGTGTGGTGCAATGTGTTTGGGTAAAGTGTGTCAGTGAGTGTGGTGCAAGGTGATTGGGTGATGTGTGTCAGTGAGTGTGGTGCAATGTGTATGGGTGATGTGTGTGTCAGTGAGTGTGGTGCAATGTTTTTGGGTGATGTGTGTAAGTGAGTGTGGTGCAATGTGTTTGGGTGAAGTGTGTCAGTGAGTGTGGTGCAATGTGTTTGGGTGAAGTGTGTCAGTGAGTGTGGTGCAATGTGTTTGGGTGAAGTGTGTCAGTGAGTGTGGTGCAATGTGTTTGGGTGAAGTGTGTCAGTGAGTGTGGTGCAATGTGTTTCGGGGAAGTGTGCCTGTGAGTGTGGTGCAATGTGTTTGTGTGATGTGTGTCAGTGAGTGTGGTGCAATGTGTTTGGGTGAAGTGTGTCAGCGAGTGTGGAGCAAAGTGTTTGGGTGAAGTGTGTCAGTGAGTGTGGTGCAATGTGTTTGGGTGAAGTGTGTCAGTGAGTGTGGTGCAATGTGTTAGGGTGATGTGTGTCAGTGAGTGTGGTGCAATGTCTTTGGGTGAAGTATGTCAGTGAGTGTGGTGCAATGTGTTTGGGGGATGTGTGTCAGTGAGTGTGATGCAATGTGTTTGGGTGAAATGTGTCAGTGAGAGTGGTGCAATGTGTTTGGCTCATGTGTGTCAGTGAGTGTGGTGCAAAGTGTTTGGGTGATGTGTGTCAGTCAGTGTAGTGCAATGTGTTTGGATGAAGTGTGTCATTGAGTGTGGTGCAGTGTGTTTGGGTGAAGTGTGTCAGTAAGTGTGGTGCAATGTGTTTGGGTGATGTGTGACAGTGAGTGTGGAGCAATGTGTTTGGGTGAAGTGTGTCAGTGAGTGTGGTGCAATGTGTTTCGGTGATGTGTCTCTGTGAGTTTGGTACAATGTGTTTGGGTGAAGTGTGTCAGTGAGTGTGGTGCAATGTGTTTGGGTGAAGTGTGTCAGTGAGTGTGGTGCAATGTGTTTGGGTGATGTGTGACAGTGAGTGTGGAGCAATGTGTTTGGGTGAAGTGTGTCAGTGTGTGTGGTACAATGTATTTGGGTGATGTGTGTCAGTGAGTGTGGTGCAATGTGTTTGGGTGATGTGTGACAGTGAGTGTGGAGCAATGTGTTTCGGTGAAGTGTGTCAGTGAGTGTGGTGCAATGTGTTTGGGTGATGTGTGACAGTGAGTGTGGTGCAATGTGTTTGGGTGAAGTGTGTCAGTGAGAGTGGTGCAATGTGTTTGGGTGAAGTGTGTCAGTGAGTGTGGTGCAATGTGTTTGGGTGATGTGTGACAGTGAGTGTGGTGCAATGGGTTTCAGTGAAGTGTGTCAGTGAGTGTGGTGCAATGTGTAAGGGTGAAGTGTGTCAGTGAGTGTGGTGCAATGTGTTTGGGTGAAGTGTGTCAGTGAATGTGGTGCAATGTGTTTGGGTGAAGTGTGCCAGTGAGTGTGGTGCAATGTGTTTGGGTGAAGTGTGTCAGTGAGTGTGGTGCAATGTGTTTGGGTGAAGTGTGTAAGTGAGTGTGGTGCAATGTGTTTGGGTGAAGTGTGTCGGTGAGTGTGGAGCAATGTGTTTGGGTGATGTGAGTCAGTGAGTGTGGGGCAATGTGTTTGGGTGATGTGTGTCAGTGAGTGTGGTGCAATGTGTTTGGGTGAAGTATGTCAGTTAGTGTGGTGCAATGTGTTTGGGTGAAGTGTGTCACTGAGTTTGGTGCAATGTGTTTGGGTGATGTGTGTCAGTGAGTGTGGTGCAATGTGTTTAGGTGAAGTTTGTCAGTGAGTGTGGTGCAATGTGTTTGGATGAAGTGTGTCAGTGAGTGTGGTGCAATGTGTTTGGGTGATGTGTGTCAGTGATTGTGATGCAATGTGTTTGGTTGAAGTGTGTCAGTGAGTGTGGTGCAATGTGTTTGGGTGATGTGTGTCAGTGAGTGTGGTGCAATGGGTTTGAGTGAAGTGTGTCAGTGAGTGTGGTGCAATGTGTTTGGGTAAAGTGTGTCAGTGAGTGTGGTGCAAGGTGATTGGGTGATGTGTGTCAATGAGTGTGGTGCAATGTGTTTGGGTGATGTGTGTGTCAGTGAGTGTGGTGCAATGTGTTTGGGTGAAGTGTGTCAGTGAGTGTGGTGCAATGTGTTTGGGTAAAGTGTGTCAGTGAGTGTGGTGCAAGGTGATTGGGTGATGTGTGTCAGTGAGTGTGGTGCAATGTGTTTGGGTGAAGTGTGTCAGTGAGTGTGGTGCAATGTGTTTGGGTGAAGTGTGTCAGTGAGTGTGGTGCAATGTGTTTGGGTGAAGTGTGTCAGTGAGTGTGGTGAAATGTGTTTGGGTGAAGTGTGTCAGTGAGTGTGGTGCAATGTGCTTGGGTGAAGTGTGTCAATGAGTGTGGTGCAATATTTTTGGGTGAAGTCTGCTAGTGAGTGTGGTGCAATGTGTTTGGGTGAAGTGTGTCAGTGAATGTGGTGCAATGTGTTTGGGTGATGTGTGTCAGTGAGTGTGGTGCAATGTGTTTGGGTGAAGTGTGTCAGTGAGTGTGGTGCAATGTGTTTGGCTGATGTGAGTCAGTGAGGGTGGTGCAATGTGCTTGGGTGATGTGTGTCAGTCAGTGTAGTGCAATGTGTTTGGATGAAGTGTGTCATTGAGTGTGGTGCAGTGTGTTTGGGTGAAGTGTGTCAGTAAGTGTGGTGCAATGTGTTTGGGTGATGTGCGTGTCAGTGAGTGTGGTGCAATGTTTTTGGGTGATGTGTGTAAGTGAGTGTGGTGCAATGTGTTTGGGTGAAGTGTGTCAGTGAGTGTGGTGCAATGTGTTTGGGTCAAGTGTGTCAGTGAGTGTGGTGGAATGTGTTTGGGTGATGTGTGACAGTGAGTGTGGAGCAATGTGTTTGGGTGAAGTGTGTCAGTGAGTGTGGTGCAATGTGTTTGGGTGATGTGTGACAGTGAGTGTGGTGCATTGCGTTTGGGTGAAGTGTGTCAGTGAGTGTGGTGCAATGGGTTTCGGTGAAGTGTGTCAGTGAGTGTGGTGCAGTGTGTTTGGGTAAAGTGTGTCAGTGAGTGTGGTGCAAGGTGATTGGGTGATGTGTGTCAATGAGTGTGGTGCAATGTGTTTGGGTGATGTGTGTGTCAGTGAGTGTGATGCAATGTTTTTGGGTGATGTGTGTAAGTGAGTGTGGTGCAATGTGTTTGGGTGAAGTGTGTCAGTGAGTGTGGTGCAATGTGTTTGGGTGACGTGTGTCAGTGAGTGTGGTGCAATGTGTTTGGGTGAAGTGTGTCAGTGAGTGTGGTGCAATGTGTTTGGGTGAAGTGTGTCAGTGAGTGTGGTGCAATGTGTTTCGGGGAAGTGTGCCTGTGAGTGTGGTGCAATGTGTTTGTGTGATGTGTGTCAGTGAGTGTGGTGCAATGTGATTGGGTGAAGTGTGTCAGCGAGTGTGGAGCAAAGTGTTTGGGTGAAGTGTGTCAGTGAGTGTGGTGCAATGTGTTTGGGTGAAGTGTGTCTGTGAGTGTGGTGCAATGTGTTAGGGTGATGTGTGTCAGTGAGTGTGGTGCAATGTGTTTGGGTGAAGTATGTCAGTGAGTGTGGCGCAATGTGTTTGGGGGATGTGTGTCAGTGAGTGTGATGCAATGTGTTTGGGTGAAGTGTGTCAGTGAGAGTGGTGCAATGTGTTTGGCTCATGTGTGTCAGTGAGTGTGGTGCAATGTGTTTGGGTGATGTGTGTCAGTCAGTGTAGTGCAATGTGTTTGGATGAAGTGTGTCATTGAGTGTGGTGCAGTGTGTTTGGGTGAAGTGTGTCAGTAAGTGTGGTGCAATGAGTTTGGGTGAAGTGTGTCAGTGAGTGTGGTGCAATGTGTTTGGGTGAAGTGTGTCCGTGAGTGTGGTGCAATGTGCTTGGGTGAAGTGTGTCAGTGAGTGTGGTGCAATGTGTTTCGGTGATGTGTCTCTGTGAGTTTGGTACAATGTGTTTGGGTGAAGTGTGTCAGTGAGTGTGGTGCAATGTGTTTGGGTGAAGTTTGTCAGTGAGTGTGGTGCAATGTGTTTGGGTGATGTGTGACAGTGAGTGTGGTGCAATGTTTTTGGGTGAAGTGTGTCAGTGAGTGTGGAGCAAAGTGTTTGGGTGAAGTGTGTCAGTGAGTGTGGTGCAATGTGTTTGGGTGATGTGTGTCAGTGAGTGTGGTGCAATGTGTTTGGGTGATGTGTGACAGTGAGTGTGGAGCAATGTGTTTGGGTGAAGTGTGTCAGTGAGTGTGGTGCAATGTGTTTGGGTGATGTGTGACAGTGAGTGTGGAGCAAAGTGTTTGGGTGAAGTGTGTCAGTGAGTGTGGTGCAATGTGTTTGGGTGATGTGTGTCAGTGAGTGTGGTGCAATGTGTTTGGGTGATGTGTGACAGTGAGTGTGGAGCAATGTGTTTGGGTGAAGTGTGTCAGTGAGTGTGGTGCAATGTGTTTGGGTGATGTGTGACAGTGAGTGTGGTGCAATGTGTTTGGGTGAAGTGTGTCAGTGAGTGTGGTGCAATGTGTTTGGGTGAAGTGTGTCAGTGAGTGTGGTGCAATGTGTTTGGGTGATGTGTGACAGTGAGTGTGGTGCAATGGGTTTCGGTGAAGTGTGTCAGTGAGTGTTGTGCAATGTGTTTGGGTTAAGTGTGTCAGTGAGTGTGGTGCAATGTGTTTGGGTGATGTATGAAAGTGAGTGTGGTGCAATGTGTTTGGGTTAAGTGTGTCAGTGAGTGTGGTGCAATGTGTTTGGGTGAAGTGTGTCAGTGAGTGTGGTGCAATGTGTTTGGGTGAAGTGTGCCAGTGAGTGTGGTGCAATGTGTTTGGGTGAACTGTGTCAGTGAGTGTGGTGCAATGTGTTTGGGTGAAGTGTGTCGGTGAGTGTGGAGCAATGTGTTTGGGTGATGTGAGTCAGTGAGTGTGGGGCAATGTCTTTGGGTGATGTGTGTCAGTGAGTGTGGTGCAATGTGTTTGGGTGAAGTATGTCAGTTAGTGTGGTGCAATGTGTTTGGGTGAAGTGTGTCAGTGAGTGTGGTGCAATGTGTTTGGGTGATGTGTGTCAGTGAGTGTGGTGCAATGTGTTTGGGTGATGTGTGTCAGTGAGTATGGTGCAATGTGTTTAGGTGAAGTGTGACAATGAGTGTGGTGCAATGTGTTTGGGTGAAGTGTGTCAGTGAGTGTGGTGCAATGTGTTTGGGTGATGTGTGTCAGGGAGTATGATGCAATGTGTTTAGGTGAAGTGTGTCAGTGAGTGTGGTGCAGTGTGTTTCGGTGAAGTGTGTCAGTGA
This sequence comes from Somniosus microcephalus, assembly GCF_052327205.1. Taxonomy (NCBI): domain Eukaryota; kingdom Metazoa; phylum Chordata; class Chondrichthyes; order Squaliformes; family Somniosidae; genus Somniosus; species Somniosus microcephalus. The sequence goes on from NC_140989.1 coordinate 177,100,551, forward strand.
GTGTGGTGCAATGTGTTTGGGTGAAGTTTGTCAGTGTGTGTGGTGCAATCTGTTTGGGTGAATTGTGTCAGTGAGTGTGGTGCAATGTGTTTGGGTGATGTGTGTCAGTGAGTGTGGTGCAATGTGTTTGGGTGATGTGTGTCAGTGAGTGTGGTGCAATGTGTTTGGATGAAGTGAGTCATTGAGTGCGGTGCAATGTGTTTGTGTGAAGTGTGTCAGTGAGTGTGGTGCAATGGGTTTCGGTGAAGTGTGTCAGTGAGTGTGGAGCAATGTGTTTGGGTGAAGTGTGTCAGTGAGTGTGGTGCAATGTGTTTGGGTGATGTGTGTCAGTGAGTGTGGTGCAATGTGTTTGGGTGAAGTGTGTCAGTGAGTGTGGTGCAATGTGTTTGGGTGATGTGTGTCAGTGAGTGTGGTGCAATGTGATTGGATGAAGTGTGTCATTGACTGTGGTGCAATGTGTTTGGGTGATGTGTGTCAGTGAGTGTGGTGCAATCTGTTTGGGTGAAGTGTGTCAGTGAGTGTGGTTCAATGGGTTTCAGTGAAGTGTGTCAGTGAGTGTGGAGCAATGTGTTTGGGTGAAGTGTGTCAGTGAGTGTGGTGCAATGTGTTTGGGTGAAATGTGTCAGTGAGTGTGGTGCAATATGTTTGGGTGAAATTGCCAGTGAGTGTGATGCAATGTGTCTGGGTGAAGTGTGTCAGTGAGTGTGGTGCAATGTGTTTGGGTGAAGTGTGTCAGTGAGTGTAGTGCAATGTGTTTGGATGAAGTGTGTCATTGAGTGTGGAGCAATGTGTTTGGGTGAAGTGTGTCAGTGAGTGTGGTGCAGTGTGTTTGGTTGAAGTGTGTCAGTGAGTGTGGTGCAATGTGTTTGGGTGAAGTGTGTCCGTGAGGGTGGTGCAATGTGTTTGGGTGAAGTGTGTCAGTGAGTGTGGTGCAATGTGTTTGGGTGATGTGTCTCTGTGAGTTTGGTACAATGTGTTTGGGTGAAGTGTGTCAGTGAGTGTAGTGCAATGTGTTTGGGTGAAGTGTGTCAGTGAGTGTGGTGCAATGTGTTTGGGTGAAGTGTGTCGGTGAGTGTGGAGCAATGTGTTTGGGTGATGTGAGCCAGTGTGTGTGGGGCAATGTGTTTGGGTGATGTGTGTCAGTGAGTGTGGTGCAATGTGTTTGGGTGATGTGTGTCAGTGAGTGTGGTGCAATGTGTTTGGATGAAGTGTGTCAGTCACTGTGGTGCAATGTGTTTTGGTGATGTGTGTCAGTGAGTGTGGTGCAATGTGTTTGGATGAAGTGTGTCAGTGAGTGTGGTGCAAGTTGTTTGGGTGAAGTGTGTCACTGAGTTTGGTGCAATGTGTTTGGGTGATGTGTGTCAGTGAGTGTGGTGCAATGTGTTTAGGTGAAATTTGTCAGTGAGTGTGGTGCAATGTGTTTGGGTGAAGTGTGTCAGTGAGTGTGGTGCAATGTGTTTGGGTGATGTGTGTCAGTGAGTGTGATGCAATGTGTTTGGTTGAAGTGTGTCAGTGAGTGTGGTGCAATGTGTTTGGGTGATGTGTGTCAGTGAGTGTGGTGCAATGGGTTTGAGTGAAGTGTGTCAGTGAGTGTGGTGCAATGTGTTTGGGTAAAGTGTGTCAGTGAGTGTGGTGCAAGGTGATTGGGTGATGTGCGTCAGCGAGTGTGGTGCAATGTGTTTGGGTGAAGTGTGTCAGTGAATGTGGTGCAATGTGTTTGGGTGAAGTGTGTCAGTGAGTGTGGTGCAATGTGTTTGGGTGAAGTGTGTCAGTGAGTGTGGTGCAATGTGTTTGGCTGATGTGTGTCAGTGAGTGTGGTGCAATGTGTTTGGGTGATGTGTGTCAGTCAGTGTAGTGCAATGTGTTTGTGTGATGTGTGTCAGTGAGTGTGGTGCAATGTGATTGGGTGAAGTGTGTCAGCGAGTGTGGAGCAAAGTGTTTGGGTGAAGTGTGTCAGTGAGTGTGGTGCAATGTGTTTGGGTGAAGTGTGTCTGTGAGTGTGGTGCAATGTGTTAGGGTGATGTGTGTCAGTGAGTGTGGTGCAATGTGTTTGGGTGAAGTATGTCAGTGAGTGTGGCGCAATGTGTTTGGGGGATGTGTGTCAGTGAGTGTGATGCAATGTGTTTGGGTGAAGTGTGTCAGTGAGAGTGGTGCAATGTGTTTGGCTCATGTGTGTCAGTGAGTGTGGTGCAATGTGTTTGGGTGATGTGTGTCAGTCAGTGTAGTGCAATGTGTTTGGATGAAGTGTGTCATTGAGTGTGGTGCAGTGTGTTTGGGTGAAGTGTGTCAGTAAGTGTGGTGCAATGAGTTTGGGTGAAGTGTGTCAGTGAGTGTGGTGCAATGTGTTTGGGTGAAGTGTGTCCGTGAGTGTGGTGCAATGTGCTTGGGTGAAGTGTGTCAGTGAGTGTGGTGCAATGTGTTTCGGTGATGTGTCTCTGTGAGTTTGGTACAATGTGTTTGGGTGAAGTGTGTCAGTGAGTGTGGTGCAATGTGTTTGGGTGAAGTTTGTCAGTGAGTGTGGTGCAATGTGTTTGGGTGATGTGTGACAGTGAGTGTGGTGCAATGTTTTTGGGTGAAGTGTGTCAGTGAGTGTGGAGCAAAGTGTTTGGGTGAAGTGTGTCAGTGAGTGTGGTGCAATGTGTTTGGGTGATGTGTGTCAGTGAGTGTGGTGCAATGTGTTTGGGTGATGTGTGACAGTGAGTGTGGAGCAATGTGTTTGGGTGAAGTGTGTCAGTGAGTGTGGTGCAATGTGTTTGGGTGATGTGTGACAGTGAGTGTGGAGCAAAGTGTTTGGGTGAAGTGTGTCAGTGAGTGTGGTGCAATGTGTTTGGGTGATGTGTGTCAGTGAGTGTGGTGCAATGTGTTTGGGTGATGTGTGACAGTGAGTGTGGAGCAATGTGTTTGGGTGAAGTGTGTCAGTGAGTGTGGTGCAATGTGTTTGGGTGATGTGTGACAGTGAGTGTGGTGCAATGTGTTTGGGTGAAGTGTGTCAGTGAGTGTGGTGCAATGTGTTTGGGTGAAGTGTGTCAGTGAGTGTGGTGCAATGTGTTTGGGTGATGTGTGACAGTGAGTGTGGTGCAATGGGTTTCGGTGAAGTGTGTCAGTGAGTGTTGTGCAATGTGTTTGGGTTAAGTGTGTCAGTGAGTGTGGTGCAATGTGTTTGGGTGATGTATGAAAGTGAGTGTGGTGCAATGTGTTTGGGTGAAGTGTGTCAGTGAGTGTGGTGCAATGTGTTTCGGGGAAGTGTGCCTGTGAGTGTGGTGCAATGTGTTTGTGTGATGTGTGTCAGTGAGTGTGGTGCAATGTGATTGGGTGAAGTGTGTCAGCGAGTGTGGAGCAAAGTGTTTGGGTGAAGTGTGTCAGTGAGTGTGGTGCAATGTGTTTGGGTGAAGTGTGTCTGTGAGTGTGGTGCAATGTGTTAGGGTGATGTGTGTCAGTGAGTGTGGTGCAATGTGTTTGGGTGAAGTATGTCAGTGAGTGTGGCGCAATGTGTTTGGGGGATGTGTGTCAGTGAGTGTGATGCAATGTGTTTGGGTGAAGTGTGTCAGTGAGAGTGGTGCAATGTGTTTGGCTCATGTGTGTCAGTGAGTGTGGTGCAATGTGTTTGGGTGATGTGTGTCAGTCAGTGTAGTGCAATGTGTTTGGATGAAGTGTGTCATTGAGTGTGGTGCAGTGTGTTTGGGTGAAGTGTGTCAGTAAGTGTGGTGCAATGAGTTTGGGTGAAGTGTGTCAGTGAGTGTGGTGCAATGTGTTTGGGTGAAGTGTGTCCGTGAGTGTGGTGCAATGTGCTTGGGTGAAGTGTGTCAGTGAGTGTGGTGCAATGTGTTTCGGTGATGTGTCTCTGTGAGTTTGGTACAATGTGTTTGGGTGAAGTGTGTCAGTGAGTGTGGTGCAATGTGTTTGGGTGAAGTTTGTCAGTGAGTGTGGTGCAATGTGTTTGGGTGATGTGTGACAGTGAGTGTGGTGCAATGTTTTTGGGTGAAGTGTGTCAGTGAGTGTGGAGCAAAGTGTTTGGGTGAAGTGTGTCAGTGAGTGTGGTGCAATGTGTTTGGGTGATGTGTGTCAGTGAGTGTGGTGCAATGTGTTTGGGTGATGTGTGACAGTGAGTGTGGAGCAATGTGTTTGGGTGAAGTGTGTCAGTGAGTGTGGTGCAATGTGTTTGGGTGATGTGTGACAGTGAGTGTGGAGCAAAGTGTTTGGGTGAAGTGTGTCAGTGAGTGTGGTGCAATGTGTTTGGGTGATGTGTGTCAGTGAGTGTGGTGCAATGTGTTTGGGTGATGTGTGACAGTGAGTGTGGAGCAATGTGTTTGGGTGAAGTGTGTCAGTGAGTGTGGTGCAATGTGTTTGGGTGATGTGTGACAGTGAGTGTGGTGCAATGTGTTTGGGTGAAGTGTGTCAGTGAGTGTGGTGCAATGTGTTTGGGTGAAGTGTGTCAGTGAGTGTGGTGCAATGTGTTTGGGTGATGTGTGACAGTGAGTGTGGTGCAATGGGTTTCGGTGAAGTGTGTCAGTGAGTGTTGTGCAATGTGTTTGGGTTAAGTGTGTCAGTGAGTGTGGTGCAATGTGTTTGGGTGATGTATGAAAGTGAGTGTGGTGCAATGTGTTTGGGTTAAGTGTGTCAGTGAGTGTGGTGCAATGTGTTTGGGTGAAGTGTGTCAGTGAGTGTGGTGCAATGTGTTTGGGTGAAGTGTGCCAGTGAGTGTGGTGCAATGTGTTTGGGTGAACTGTGTCAGTGAGTGTGGTGCAATGTGTTTGGGTGAAGTGTGTCGGTGAGTGTGGAGCAATGTGTTTGGGTGATGTGAGTCAGTGAGTGTGGGGCAATGTCTTTGGGTGATGTGTGTCAGTGAGTGTGGTGCAATGTGTTTGGGTGAAGTATGTCAGTTAGTGTGGTGCAATGTGTTTGGGTGAAGTGTGTCAGTGAGTGTGGTGCAATGTGTTTGGGTGATGTGTGTCAGTGAGTGTGGTGCAATGTGTTTGGGTGATGTGTGTCAGTGAGTATGGTGCAATGTGTTTAGGTGAAGTGTGACAATGAGTGTGGTGCAATGTGTTTGGGTGAAGTGTGTCAGTGAGTGTGGTGCAATGTGTTTGGGTGATGTGTGTCAGGGAGTATGATGCAATGTGTTTAGGTGAAGTGTGTCAGTGAGTGTGGTGCAGTGTGTTTCGGTGAAGTGTGTCAGTGAGTGTGGTGCAATGTGTTTGGGTGAAGTTTGTCAGTGTGTGTGGTGCAATCTGTTTGGGTGAATTGTGTCAGTGAGTGTGGTGCAATGTGTTTGGGTGATGTGTGTCAGTGAGTGTGGTGCAATGTGTTTGGGTGATGTGTGTCAGTGAGTGTGGTGCAATGTGTTTGGATGAAGTGAGTCATTGAGTGCGGTGCAATGTGTTTGTGTGAAGTGTGTCAGTGAGTGTGGTGCAATGGGTTTCGGTGAAGTGTGTCAGTGAGTGTGGAGCAATGTGTTTGGGTGAAGTGTGTCAGTGAGTGTGGTGCAATGTGTTTGGGTGATGTGTGTCAGTGAGTGTGGTGCAATGTGTTTGGGTGAAGTGTGTCAGTGAGTGTGGTGCAATGTGTTTGGGTGATGTGTGTCAGTGAGTGTGGTGCAATGTGATTGGATGAAGTGTGTCATTGACTGTGGTGCAATGTGTTTGGGTGATGTGTGTCAGTGAGTGTGGTGCAATCTGTTTGGGTGAAGTGTGTCAGTGAGTGTGGTTCAATGGGTTTCAGTGAAGTGTGTCAGTGAGTGTGGAGCAATGTGTTTGGGTGAAGTGTGTCAGTGAGTGTGGTGCAATGTGTTTGGGTGAAATGTGTCAGTGAGTGTGGTGCAATATGTTTGGGTGAAATTGCCAGTGAGTGTGATGCAATGTGTCTGGGTGAAGTGTGTCAGTGAGTGTGGTGCAATGTGTTTGGGTGAAGTGTGTCAGTGAGTGTAGTGCAATGTGTTTGGATGAAGTGTGTCATTGAGTGTGGAGCAATGTGTTTGGGTGAAGTGTGTCAGTGAGTGTGGTGCAGTGTGTTTGGTTGAAGTGTGTCAGTGAGTGTGGTGCAATGTGTTTGGGTGAAGTGTGTCCGTGAGGGTGGTGCAATGTGTTTGGGTGAAGTGTGTCAGTGAGTGTGGTGCAATGTGTTTGGGTGATGTGTCTCTGTGAGTTTGGTACAATGTGTTTGGGTGAAGTGTGTCAGTGAGTGTAGTGCAATGTGTTTGGGTGAAGTGTGTCAGTGAGTGTGGTGCAATGTGTTTGGGTGAAGTGTGTCGGTGAGTGTGGAGCAATGTGTTTGGGTGATGTGAGCCAGTGTGTGTGGGGCAATGTGTTTGGGTGATGTGTGTCAGTGAGTGTGGTGCAATGTGTTTGGGTGATGTGTGTCAGTGAGTGTGGTGCAATGTGTTTGGATGAAGTGTGTCAGTCACTGTGGTGCAATGTGTTTTGGTGATGTGTGTCAGTGAGTGTGGTGCAATGTGTTTGGATGAAGTGTGTCAGTGAGTGTGGTGCAAGTTGTTTGGGTGAAGTGTGTCACTGAGTTTGGTGCAATGTGTTTGGGTGATGTGTGTCAGTGAGTGTGGTGCAATGTGTTTAGGTGAAATTTGTCAGTGAGTGTGGTGCAATGTGTTTGGGTGAAGTGTGTCAGTGAGTGTGGTGCAATGTGTTTGGGTGATGTGTGTCAGTGAGTGTGATGCAATGTGTTTGGTTGAAGTGTGTCAGTGAGTGTGGTGCAATGTGTTTGGGTGATGTGTGTCAGTGAGTGTGGTGCAATGGGTTTGAGTGAAGTGTGTCAGTGAGTGTGGTGCAATGTGTTTGGGTAAAGTGTGTCAGTGAGTGTGGTGCAAGGTGATTGGGTGATGTGCGTCAGCGAGTGTGGTGCAATGTGTTTGGGTGAAGTGTGTCAGTGAATGTGGTGCAATGTGTTTGGGTGAAGTGTGTCAGTGAGTGTGGTGCAATGTGTTTGGGTGAAGTGTGTCAGTGAGTGTGGTGCAATGTGTTTGGCTGATGTGTGTCAGTGAGTGTGGTGCAATGTGTTTGGGTGATGTGTGTCAGTCAGTGTAGTGCAATGTGTTTGTGTGATGTGTGTCAGTGAGTGTGGTGCAATGTGATTGGGTGAAGTGTGTCAGCGAGTGTGGAGCAAAGTGTTTGGGTGAAGTGTGTCAGTGAGTGTGGTGCAATGTGTTTGGGTGAAGTGTGTCTGTGAGTGTGGTGCAATGTGTTAGGGTGATGTGTGTCAGTGAGTGTGGTGCAATGTGTTTGGGTGAAGTATGTCAGTGAGTGTGGCGCAATGTGTTTGGGGGATGTGTGTCAGTGAGTGTGATGCAATGTGTTTGGGTGAAGTGTGTCAGTGAGAGTGGTGCAATGTGTTTGGCTCATGTGTGTCAGTGAGTGTGGTGCAATGTGTTTGGGTGATGTGTGTCAGTCAGTGTAGTGCAATGTGTTTGGATGAAGTGTGTCATTGAGTGTGGTGCAGTGTGTTTGGGTGAAGTGTGTCAGTAAGTGTGGTGCAATGAGTTTGGGTGAAGTGTGTCAGTGAGTGTGGTGCAATGTGTTTGGGTGAAGTGTGTCCGTGAGTGTGGTGCAATGTGCTTGGGTGAAGTGTGTCAGTGAGTGTGGTGCAATGTGTTTCGGTGATGTGTCTCTGTGAGTTTGGTACAATGTGTTTGGGTGAAGTGTGTCAGTGAGTGTGGTGCAATGTGTTTGGGTGAAGTTTGTCAGTGAGTGTGGTGCAATGTGTTTGGGTGATGTGTGACAGTGAGTGTGGTGCAATGTTTTTGGGTGAAGTGTGTCAGTGAGTGTGGAGCAAAGTGTTTGGGTGAAGTGTGTCAGTGAGTGTGGTGCAATGTGTTTGGGTGATGTGTGTCAGTGAGTGTGGTGCAATGTGTTTGGGTGATGTGTGACAGTGAGTGTGGAGCAATGTGTTTGGGTGAAGTGTGTCAGTGAGTGTGGTGCAATGTGTTTGGGTGATGTGTGACAGTGAGTGTGGAGCAAAGTGTTTGGGTGAAGTGTGTCAGTGAGTGTGGTGCAATGTGTTTGGGTGATGTGTGTCAGTGAGTGTGGTGCAATGTGTTTGGGTGATGTGTGACAGTGAGTGTGGAGCAATGTGTTTGGGTGAAGTGTGTCAGTGAGTGTGGTGCAATGTGTTTGGGTGATGTGTGACAGTGAGTGTGGTGCAATGTGTTTGGGTGAAGTGTGTCAGTGAGTGTGGTGCAATGTGTTTGGGTGAAGTGTGTCAGTGAGTGTGGTGCAATGTGTTTGGGTGATGTGTGACAGTGAGTGTGGTGCAATGGGTTTCGGTGAAGTGTGTCAGTGAGTGTTGTGCAATGTGTTTGGGTTAAGTGTGTCAGTGAGTGTGGTGCAATGTGTTTGGGTGATGTATGAAAGTGAGTGTGGTGCAATGTGTTTGGGTTAAGTGTGTCAGTGAGTGTGGTGCAATGTGTTTGGGTGAAGTGTGTCAGTGAGTGTGGTGCAATGTGTTTGGGTGAAGTGTGCCAGTGAGTGTGGTGCAATGTGTTTGGGTGAACTGTGTCAGTGAGTGTGGTGCAATGTGTTTGGGTGAAGTGTGTCGGTGAGTGTGGAGCAATGTGTTTGGGTGATGTGAGTCAGTGAGTGTGGGGCAATGTCTTTGGGTGATGTGTGTCAGTGAGTGTGGTGCAATGTGTTTGGGTGAAGTATGTCAGTTAGTGTGGTGCAATGTGTTTGGGTGAAGTGTGTCAGTGAGTGTGGTGCAATGTGTTTGGGTGATGTGTGTCAGTGAGTGTGGTGCAATGTGTTTGGGTGATGTGTGTCAGTGAGTATGGTGCAATGTGTTTAGGTGAAGTGTGACAATGAGTGTGGTGCAATGTGTTTGGGTGAAGTGTGTCAGTGAGTGTGGTGCAATGTGTTTGGGTGATGTGTGTCAGGGAGTATGATGCAATGTGTTTAGGTGAAGTGTGTCAGTGAGTGTGGTGCAGTGTGTTTCGGTGAAGTGTGTCAGTGAGTGTGGTGCAATGTGTTTGGGTGAAGTTTGTCAGTGTGTGTGGTGCAATCTGTTTGGGTGAATTGTGTCAGTGAGTGTGGTGCAATGTGTTTGGGTGATGTGTGTCAGTGAGTGTGGTGCAATGTGTTTGGGTGATGTGTGTCAGTGAGTGTGGTGCAATGTGTTTGGATGAAGTGAGTCATTGAGTGCGGTGCAATGTGTTTGTGTGAAGTGTGTCAGTGAGTGTGGTGCAATGGGTTTCGGTGAAGTGTGTCAGTGAGTGTGGAGCAATGTGTTTGGGTGAAGTGTGTCAGTGAGTGTGGTGCAATGTGTTTGGGTGATGTGTGTCAGTGAGTGTGGTGCAATGTGTTTGGGTGAAGTGTGTCAGTGAGTGTGGTGCAATGTGTTTGGGTGATGTGTGTCAGTGAGTGTGGTGCAATGTGATTGGATGAAGTGTGTCATTGACTGTGGTGCAATGTGTTTGGGTGATGTGTGTCAGTGAGTGTGGTGCAATCTGTTTGGGTGAAGTGTGTCAGTGAGTGTGGTTCAATGGGTTTCAGTGAAGTGTGTCAGTGAGTGTGGAGCAATGTGTTTGGGTGAAGTGTGTCAGTGAGTGTGGTGCAATGTGTTTGGGTGAAATGTGTCAGTGAGTGTGGTGCAATATGTTTGGGTGAAATTGCCAGTGAGTGTGATGCAATGTGTCTGGGTGAAGTGTGTCAGTGAGTGTGGTGCAATGTGTTTGGGTGAAGTGTGTCAGTGAGTGTAGTGCAATGTGTTTGGATGAAGTGTGTCATTGAGTGTGGAGCAATGTGTTTGGGTGAAGTGTGTCAGTGAGTGTGGTGCAGTGTGTTTGGTTGAAGTGTGTCAGTGAGTGTGGTGCAATGTGTTTGGGTGAAGTGTGTCCGTGAGGGTGGTGCAATGTGTTTGGGTGAAGTGTGTCAGTGAGTGTGGTGCAATGTGTTTGGGTGATGTGTCTCTGTGAGTTTGGTACAATGTGTTTGGGTGAAGTGTGTCAGTGAGTGTAGTGCAATGTGTTTGGGTGAAGTGTGTCAGTGAGTGTGGTGCAATGTGTTTGGGTGAAGTGTGTCGGTGAGTGTGGAGCAATGTGTTTGGGTGATGTGAGCCAGTGTGTGTGGGGCAATGTGTTTGGGTGATGTGTGTCAGTGAGTGTGGTGCAATGTGTTTGGGTGATGTGTGTCAGTGAGTGTGGTGCAATGTGTTTGGATGAAGTGTGTCAGTCACTGTGGTGCAATGTGTTTTGGTGATGTGTGTCAGTGAGTGTGGTGCAATGTGTTTGGATGAAGTGTGTCAGTGAGTGTGGTGCAAGTTGTTTGGGTGAAGTGTGTCACTGAGTTTGGTGCAATGTGTTTGGGTGATGTGTGTCAGTGAGTGTGGTGCAATGTGTTTAGGTGAAATTTGTCAGTGAGTGTGGTGCAATGTGTTTGGGTGAAGTGTGTCAGTGAGTGTGGTGCAATGTGTTTGGGTGATGTGTGTCAGTGAGTGTGATGCAATGTGTTTGGTTGAAGTGTGTCAGTGAGTGTGGTGCAATGTGTTTGGGTGATGTGTGTCAGTGAGTGTGGTGCAATGGGTTTGAGTGAAGTGTGTCAGTGAGTGTGGTGCAATGTGTTTGGGTAAAGTGTGTCAGTGAGTGTGGTGCAAGGTGATTGGGTGATGTGCGTCAGCGAGTGTGGTGCAATGTGTTTGGGTGAAGTGTGTCAGTGAATGTGGTGCAATGTGTTTGGGTGAAGTGTGTCAGTGAGTGTGGTGCAATGTGTTTGGGTGAAGTGTGTCAGTGAGTGTGGTGCAATGTGTTTGGCTGATGTGTGTCAGTGAGTGTGGTGCAATGTGTTTGGGTGATGTGTGTCAGTCAGTGTAGTGCAATGTGTTTGGATGAAGTGTGTCATTGAGTGTGGTGCAGTGTGTTTGGGTGAAGTGTGTCAGTAAGTGTGGTGCAATGTGTTTGGGTGATGTGTGTGTCAGTGAGTGTGGTGCAATGTTTTTGGGTGATGTGTGTAAGTGAGTGTGGTGCAATGTGTTTGGGTGAAGTGTGTCAGTGAGTGTGGTGCAGTGTGTTTGGGTGAAGTGTGTCAGTGAGTGTGGTGCAATGTGTTTGGGTGATGTGTGACAGTGAGTGTGGAGCAATGTGTTTGGGTGAAGTGTGTCAGTGAGTGTGGTGCAATGTGTTTGGGTGATGTGTGACAGTGAGTGTGGTGCATTGTGTTTGGGTGAAGTGTGTCAGTGAATGTGGTGCAATGGGTTTCGGTGAAGTGTGTCAGTGAGTGTGGTGCAAGGTGATTGGGTGATGTGTGTCAGTGAGTGTGGTGCAATGTGTTTGGGTGATGTGTGTGTCAGTGAGTGTGGTGCAATGTTTTTGGGTGATGTGTGTAAGTGAGTGTGGTGCATTGTGTTTGGGTGAAGTGTGTAAGTGAGTGTGGTGCAATGTGTTTGGGTAAAGTGTGTCAGTGAGTGTGGTGCAAGGTGATTGGGTGATGTGTGTCAGTGAGTGTGGTGCAATGTGTTTGGGTGATGTGTGTGTCAGTGAGTGTGGTGCAATGTTTTTGGGTGATGTGTGTAAGTGAGTGTGGTGCAATGTGTTTGGGTGAAGTGTGTCAGTGAGTGTGGTGCAATGTGTTTGGGTGAAGTGTGTCAGTGAGTGTGGTGCAATGTGTTTGGGTGAAGTGTGTCAGTGAGTGTGGTGCAATGTGTTTCGGGGAAGTGTGCCTGTGAGTGTGGTGCAATGTGTTTGTGTGATGTGTGTCAGTGAGTGTGGTGGAATGTGTTTGGGTGAAGTGTGTCAGCGAGTGTGGAGCAAAGTGTTTGGGTGAAGTGTGTCAGTGAGTGTGGTGCAATGTGTTTGGGTGAAGTGTGTCAGTGAGTGTGGTGCAATGTGTTAGGGTGATGTGTGTCAGTGAGTGTGGTGCAATGTCTTTGGGTGAAGTATGTCAGTGAGTGTGGTGCAATGTGTTTGGGGGATGCGTGTCAGTGAGTGTGATGCAATGTGTTTGGGTGAAATGTGTCAGTGAGAGTGGTGCAATGTGTTTGGCTCATGTGTGTCAGTGAGTGTGGTGCAAAGTGTTTGGGTGATGTGTGTCAGTCAGTGTAGTGCAATGTGTTTGGATGAAGTGTGTCATTGAGTGTGGTGCAGTGTGTTCGGGTGAAGTGTTTCAGTAAGTGTGGTGCAATGTGTTTGGGTGAAGTGTGTCAGTGAGTGTGGTGCAATGTGTTTCGGTGATGTGTCTCTGTGAGTTTGGTACAATGTGTTTGGGTGAAGTGTGTCAGTGAGTGTGGTGCAATGTGTTTGGGTGAAGTGTGTCAGTGAGTGTGATGCAATGTGTTTGGGTGATGTGTGACAGTGAGTGTGGAGCAATGTGTTTGGGTGAAGTGTGTCAGTGAGTGTGGTGCAATGTATTTGGGTGATGTGTGTCAGTGAGTGTGGTGCAATGTGTTTGGGTGATGTGTGACAATGAGTGTGGAGCAATGTGTTTCGGTGAAGTGTGTCAGTGAGTGTGGTGCAATGTGTTTGGGTGATGTGTGACAGTGAGTGTGGTGCAATGTGTTTGGGTGAAGTGTGTCAGTGAGTGTGGTGCAATGTGTTTGGGTGAAGTGTGTCAGTGAGTGTGGTGCAATGTGTTTGGGTGATGTGTGACAGTGAGTGTGGTGCAATGGGTTTCGGTGAAGTGTGTCAGTGAGTGTGGTGCAATGTGTTTGGGTGAAGTGTGTCAGTGAGTGTGGTGCAATGTGTTTGGGTGAAGTGTGTCAGTGAATGTGGTGCAATGTGTTTGGGTGAAGTGTGCCAGTGAGTGTGGTGCAATGTGTTTGGGTGAAGTGTGTCAGTGAGTGTGGTGCAATGTGTTTGGGTGAAGTGTGTAAGTGAGTGTGGTGCAATGTGTTTGGGTGAAGTGTGTCGGTGAGTGTGGAGCAATGTGTTTGGGTGATGTGAGTCAGTGAGTGTGGGGCAATGTGTTTGGGTGATGTGTGTCAGTGAGTGTGGTGCAATGTGTTTGAGTGAAGTATGTCAGTTAGTGTGGTGCAATGTGTTTGGGTGAAGTGTGTCAGTGAGTGTGGTGCAATGTGTTTGGGTGATGTGTGTCAGTGAGTGTGGTGCAATGTGTTTGGGTGATGTGTGTCAGTGAGTATGGTGCAATGTGTTTAGGTGAAGTGTGACAATGAGTGTGGTGCAATGTGTTTGGTTGAAGTGTGTCAGTGAGTGTGGTGCAATGTGTTTGGGTGATGTGTGTCAGTGAGTATGGTGCAATGTGTTTAGGTGAAGTGTGTCAGTGAGTGTGGTGCAGTGTGTTTTGGTGAAGTGTGTCAGTGAGTGTGGTGCAATGTGTTTGGGTGAAGTGTGTCAGTGTGTGTGGTGCAATCTGTTTGGGTGAATTGTGTCAGTGAGTGTGGTGCAATGTGTTTGGGTGATGTGTGTCAGTGAGTGTGGTGCAATGTGTTTGGGTGATGTGTGTCAGTGAGTGTGGTGCAATGTGTTTGGATGAAGTGTGTCATTGAGTGTGGTGCAATGTGTTTGGGTGAAGTGTGTCAGTGAGTGTGGTGCAATGGGTTTCGGTGAAGTGTGTCAGTGAGTGTGGAGCAATGTGTTTGGGTGAAGTATGTCAGTGAGTGTGGTGCAATGTGTTTGGGTGAAGTGTGTCAGTGAGTGTGGTGCAATGTGTTTGGGTGAAGTGTGTCAGTGAGTGTGGTGCAATGTGTTTGGGTGAAGTGTGTCAGTGAGTGTGGTGCAATGTGTTTGGGTGAAGTGTGTCAGTGAGTGTGGTGCAATGTGTTTCGGGGAAGTGCGCCTGTGAGTGTGGTGCAATGTGTTTGTGTGATGTGTGTCAGTGAGTGTGGTGCAATGTGTTTGGGTGAAGTGTGTCAGCGAGTGTGGAGCAAAGTGTTTGGGTGAAGTGTGTCAGTGAGTGTGGTGCAATGTGTTTGGGTGAAGTGTGTCAGTGAGTGTGGTGCAATGTGTTAGGGTGATGTGTGTCAGTGAGTGTGGTGCAATGTCTTTGGGTGAAGTATGTCAGTGAGTGTGGTGCAATGTGTTTGGGGGATGTGTGTCAGTGAGTGTGATGCAATGTGTTTGGGTGAAATGTGTCAGTGAGAGTGGTGCAATGTGTTTGGCTCATGTGTGTCAGTGAGTGTGGTGCAAAGTGTTTGGGTGATGTGTGTCAGTCAGTGTAGTGCAATGTGTTTGGATGAAGTGTGTCATTGAGTGTGGTGCAGTGTGTTTGGGTGAAGTGTGTCAGTAAGTGTGGTGCAATGTGTTTGGGTGAAGTGTGTCAGTGAGTGTGGTGCAATGTGTTTCGGTGATGTGTCTCTGTGAGTTTGGTACAATGTGTTTGGGTGAAGTGTGTCAGTGAGTGTGGTGCAATGTGTTTGGGTGAAGTGTGTCACTAAGTGTGGTGCAATGTGTTTGGGTGATGTGTGACAGTGAGTGTGGAGCAATGTGTTTGGGTGAAGTGTGTGAGTGAGTGTGGTGCAATGTATTTGGGTGATGTGTGTCAGTGAGTGTGGAGCAATGTGTTTGGGTGATGTGTGACAGTGAGTGTGGAGCAATGTGTTTCGGTGAAGTGTGTCAGTGAGTGTGGTGCAATGTGTTTGGGTGATGTGTGACAGTGAGTGTGGTGCAATGTGTTTGGGTGAAGTGTGTCAGTGAGTGTGGTGCAATGTGTTTGGGTGAAGTGTGTCAGTGAGTGTGGTGCAATGTGTTTGGGTGATGTGTGACAGTGAGTGTGGTGCAATGGGTTTCGGTGAAGTGTGTCAGTGAGTGTGGTGCAATGTGTTTGGGTGAAGTGTGTCAGTGAGTGTGGTGCAATGTGTTTGGGTGAAGTGTGTCAGTGAGTGTGGTGCAATGTGTTTGGGTGAAGTGTGTAAGTGAGTGTGGTGCAATGTGTTTGGGTGAAGTGTGTCGGTGAGTGTGGAGCAATGTGTTTGGGTGATGTGAGTCAGTGAGTGTGGGGCAATGTGTTTGGGTGATGTGTGTCAGTGAGTGTGGTGCAATGTGTTTGGGTGAAGTATGTCAGTTAGTGTGGTGCAATGTGTTTGGGTGAAGTGTGTCAGTGAGTATGGTGCAATGTGTTTAGGTGAAGTGTGACAATGAGTGTGGTGCAATGTGTTTGGTTGAAGTGTGTCAGTGAGTGTGGTGCAATGTGTTTGGGTGATGTGTGTCAGTGAGTATGGTGCAATGTGTTTAGGTGAAGTGTGTCAGTGAGTGTGGTGCAGTGTGTTTCGGTGAAGTGTGTCAGTGAGTGTGGTGCAATGTGTTTGGGTGAAGTGTGTCAGTGTGTGTGGTGCAATCTGTTTGGGTGAATTGTGTCAGTGAGTGTTGTGCAATGTGTTTGGGTGATGTGTGTCAATGAGTGTGGTGCAATGTGTTTGGGTGATGTGTGTCAGTGAGTGTGGTGCAATGTGTTTGGATGAAGTGTGTCATTGAGTGTGGTGCAATGTGTTTGGGTGAAGTGTGTCAGTGAGTGTGGTGCAATGGGTTTCGGTGAAGTGTGTCAGTGAGTGTGGAGCAATGTGTTTGGGTGAAGTATGTCAGTGAGTGTGGTGCAATGTGTTTGGGTGATGTGTGTCAGTGAGTGTGGTGCAATGTGTTTGGGTGATGTGTGTCAGTGAGTGTGGTGCAATGTGTTTGGGTGAAGTGTGTCAGTGAGTGTGGTGCAATGTGTTTGGGTGATGTGTGTCAGTGAGTGTGGTGCAATGTGTTTGGATGAAGTGTGTCATTGAGTGTGGTGCAATGTGTTTGGGTGATGTGTGTCAGTGAGTGTGGTGCAATCTGTTTGGGTGAAGTGTGTCAGTGAGTGTGGTGCAATGGGTTTCGGTGAAGTGTGTCAGTGAGTGTGGAGCAATTTGTTTGTGTGAAGTGTGTCAGTGAGTGTGGTGCAATGTGTTTGGGTGAAGTGTGTCAGTGAGTGTGGTGCAATGTGTTTGGGTGAAATTGCCAGTGAGTGTGATGCAATGTGTCTGGGTGAAGTGTGTCAGTGAGTGTGGTGCAATGTGTTTGGGTGAAGTGTGTCAGTGAGTGTAGTGCAATGTGTTTGGATGAAGTGTGTCATTGAGTGTGGAGCAATGTGTTTGGGTGAAGTGTGTCAGTGAGTGTGGTGCAGTGTGTTTGGTTGAAGTGTGTCAGTGAGTGTGGTGCAATGTGTTTGGGTGAAGTGTGTCAGTGAGTGTGGTGCAATGTGTTTGGGTGATGTGTGTCAGTGAGTGTGGTGCAATGTGTTTGGGTGATGTGTCTCTGTGAGTTTGGTACAATGTGTTTGGGTGAAGTGTGTCAGTGAGTGTGGTGCAATGTGTTTGTGTGAAGTGTGTCAGTGAGTGTGGAGCAATGTGTTTGGGTGATGTGTGTCAGTGAGTGTGGTGCAATGTGTTTGGGTGAAGTGTGTCAGTGAGTGTGGTGCAATGTGTTTGGGTGATGTGTCTCTGTGAGTTTGGTACAATGTGTTTGGGTGAAGTGTGTCAGTGAGTGTGGTGCAATGTGTTTGAGTGAAGTGTGTCAGTGAGTGTGGAGCAATGTGTTTGGGTGATGTGTGACAGTGAGTGTGGTGCAATGTGTTTGGGTGATGTGTCTCTGTGAGTTTGGTACAATGTGTTTGGGTGAAGTGTGTCAGTGAGTGTGGAGCAATGTGTTTGGGTGATGTGTGTCAGTGAGTGTGGTGCAATGTGTTTGGGTGAAGTGTGTCAGTGAGTGTGGTGCAATGTGTTTGGGTGATGTGTGTCAGTGAGTGTGGTGCAATGTGTTTGGGTGATGTGTGTCAGTGAGTGTGGTGCAATGCGTTTGGGTGAAGTGTGTCAGTGAGTGTGGTGCAATGGGTTTCGGTGAAGTGTGTCAGTGAGTGTGGAGCAATGTGTTTGGGTGATGTGTGTCAGTGAGTGTGGTGCAATGTGTTTGGGTGAAGTGTGTCAGTCATTGTGGTGCAATGTGTTTGGGTGAAGTGTGTCAGTGAGTGTGGTGCAATGTGTTTGGGTGAAGTGTGTCAGTGAGTGTGGTGCAATGTGTTTGGGTGATGTATGAAAGTGAGTGTGGTGCAATGTGTTTGGGTGAAGTGTGTCAGTGAGTGTTGTGCAATGTGTTTGGGTGATGTGTGTCAGTGAGTGTGGTGCAATGTGTTTGGGTGATGTGTGTCAGTGAGTATGGTGCAATGTGTTTAGGTGAAGTGTGACAATGAGTGTGGAGCAATGTGTTTGGGTGAAGTGTGTCAGTGAGTGTGGTGCAATGTGTTTGGGTGATGTGTGTCAGTGAGTATGGTGCAATGTGTTTAGGTGAAGTGTGTCAGTGAGTGTGGTGCAGTGTGTTTCGGTGATGTGTGTCAGTGAGTGTGGTGCAATGTGTTTGGGTGTATTGTGTCAGTGAGTGTGGTGCAATGTGTTTGGATGAAGTGTGTAATTGAGTGTGGTGCAATGTGTTTGGGTGAAGTGTGTCAGTGAGTGTGGTGCAATGTGTTTGGATGAAGTGTGTCAGTGAGTGTGGTGCAATGGGTTTCGGTGAAGTGTGTCAGTGAGTGTTGTGCAATGTTTTTGGGTGATGTATGAATGTGAGTGTCGTGCAATGTGTTTGGGTGAAGTGTGTCAGTGAGTGTGGTGCAATGTGTTTGAGTGAAGTGTGACAGTGAGTGTGGAGCAATGTGTTTGGGTGATGTGTGTCAGTGAGTGTGGTGCAATGTGTTTGGGTGAAGTGTGTCAGTCAGTGTGGTGCAATGTGTTTGGGTGAAGTGTGTCAGTGAGTGTGGTGCAATGTGTTTGGGTGATGTATGATAGTGAGTGTGGTGCAATGTGTTTGGGTGAAGTGTGTCAGTGAGTGTTGTGCAATGTGTTTGGGTGATGTGTGTCAGTGAGTGTGGTGCAATGTGTTTGGGTGATGTGTGTCAGTGAGTATGGTGCAATGTGTTTAGGTGAAGTGTGACAATGAGTGTGGTGCAATGTGTTTGGGTGAAGTCTGTCAGTGAGTGTGGTGCAATGTGTTTGGGTGATGTGTGTCAGTGAGTATGGTGCAATGTGTTTAGGTGAAGTGTGTCAGTGAGTGTGGTGCAGTGTGTTTCGGTGATGTGTGTCAGTGAGTGTGGTGCAATGTGTTTGGGTGTAGTGTGTCAGTGAGTGTGGTGCAATGTGTTTGGATGAAGTGTGTAATTGAGTGTGGTGCAATGTGTTTGGGTGAAGTGTGTCAGTGAGTGTGGTGCAATGTGTTTGGATGAAGTGTGTCAGTGAGTGTGGTGCAATGGGTTTCGGTGAAGTGTGTCAGTGAGTGTTGTGCAATGTTTTTGGGTGATGTATGAATGTGAGTGTCGTGCAATGTGTTTGGGTGAAGTGTGTCAGTGAGTGTGGTGCAATGTCTTTGGGTGATGTGTGACAGTGAGTGTGGTGCAATGGGTTTCGGTGAAGTGTGTCAGTGAGTGTGGTGCAATGTGTTTGGGTGAAGTGTGTCAGTGAGTGTGGTGCAATGTGTTTGGGTGAAGTGTGTCAGTGAATGTGGTGCAATGTGTTTGGGTGAAGTGTGCCAGTGAGTGTGGTGCAATGTGTTTGGGTGAAGTGTGTCAGTGAGTGTGGTGCAATGTGTTTGGGTGAAGTGTGTAAGTGAGTGTGGTGCAATGTGTTTGGGTGAAGTGTGTCGGTGAGTGTGGAGCAATGTGTTTGGGTGATGTGAGTCAGTGAGTGTGGGGCAATGTGTTTGGGTGATGTGTGTCAGTGAGTGTGGTGCAATGTGTTTGGGTGAAGTATGTCAGTTAGTGTGGTGCAATGTGTTTGGGTGATGTGTGTCAGTGAGTGTGGTGCAATGTGTTTGGGTGATGTGTGTCAGTGAGTATGGTGCAATGTGTTTAGGTGAAGTGTGACAATGAGTGTGGTGCAATGTGTTTGGTTGAAGTGTGTCAGTGAGTGTGGTGCAATGTGTTTGGGTGATGTGTGTCAGTGAGTATGGTGCAATGTGTTTAGGTGAAGTGTGTCAGTGAGTGTGGTGCAGTGTGTTTCGGTGAAGTGTGTCAGTGAGTGTGGTGCAATGTGTTTGGGTGAAGTGTGTCAGTGTGTGTGGTGCAATCTGTTTGGGTGAATTGTGTCAGTGAGTGTGGTGCAATGTGATTGGGTGATGTGTGTCAGTGAGTGTGGTGCAATGTGTTTGGGTGATGTGTGTCAGTGAGTGTGGTGCAATGTGTTTGGATGAAGTGTGTCATTGAGTGTGGTGCAATGTGTTTGGGTGAAGTGTGTCAGTGAGTGTGGTGCAATGGGTTTCGGTGAAGTGTGTCAGTGAGTGTGGAGCAATGTGTTTGGGTGAAGTATGTCAGTGAGTGTGGTGCAATGTGTTTGGGTGATGTGTGTCAGTGAGTGTGGTGCAATGTGTTTGGGTGATGTGTGTCAGTGAGTGTGGTGCAATGTGTTTGGGTGAAGTGTGTCAGTGAGTGTGGTGCAATGTGTTTGGGTGATGTGTGTCAGTGAGTGTGGTGCAATGTGTTTGGATGAAGTGTGTCATTGAGTGTGGTGCAATGTGTTTGGGTGATGTGTGTCAGTGAGTGTGTTGCAATCTGTTTGGGTGAAGTGTGTCAGTGAGTGTGGTGCAATGGGTTTCGGTGAAGTGTGTCAGTGAGTGTGGAGCAATGTGTTTGGGTGAAGTGTGTCAGTGAGTGTGGTGCAATGTGTTTGGGTGAAGTGTGTCAGTGAGTGTGGTGCAATGTGTTTGGGTGAAGTGTGTCAGTGAGTGTGGTGCAATGTGTTTGGGTGAAGTGTGTCAGTGAGTGTAGTGCAATGTGTTTGGATGAAGTGTGTCATTGAGTGTGGAGCAATGTGTTTGGGTGAAGTGTGTCAGTGAGTGTGGTGCAGTGTGTTTGGTTGAAGTGTGTCAGTGAGTGTGGTGCAATGTGTTTGGGTGAAGTGTGTCCGTGAGTGTGGTGCAATGTGTTTGGGTGAAGTGTGTCAGTGAGTGTGGTGCAACGTGTTTGGGTGATGTGTCTCTGTGAGTTTGGTACAATGTGTTTGGGTGAAGTGTGTCAATGAGTGTGGTGCAATGTGTTTGGGTGAAGTGTGTCAGTGAGTGTGGAGCAATGTGTTTGGGTGATGTGTGACAGTGAGTGTGGAGCAATGTGTTTGGGTGAAGTGTGTCAGTGAGTGTGGTGCAATGTGTTTGGGTGATGTGTGTCAGTGAGTGTGGTGCAATGTGTTTGGGTGATGTGTGTCAGTGAGTGTGGTGCAATGTGTTTGGGTGAAGTGTGTCAGTGAGTGTGGTGCAATGGGTTTCGGTGAAGTGTGTCAGTGAGTGTGGAGCAATGTGTTTGGGTGATGTGTGTCAGTGAGTGTGGTGCAATGTGTTTGGGTGAAGTGTGTCAGTCAGTGTGGTGCAATGTGTTTGGGTGAAGTGTGTCAGTGAGTGTGGTGCAATGTGTTTGGGTGAAGTGTGTCAGTGAGTGTGGTGCAATGTGTTTGGGTGATGTATGAAAGTGAGTGTGGTGCAATGTGTTTGGGTGAAGTGTGTCAGTGAGTGTTGTGCAATGTTATTGGGTGATGTGTGTCAGTGAGTGTGGTGCAATGTGTTTGGGTGATGTGTGTCAGTGAGTATGGTGCAATGTGTTTAGGTGAAGTGTGACAATGAGTGTGGTGCAATGTGTTTGGGTGAAGTGTGTCAGTGAGTGTGGTGCAATGTGTTTGGGTGATGTGTGTCAGTGAGTATGGTGCAATGTGTTTAGGTGAAGTGTGTCAGTGAGTGTGGTGCAGTGTGTTTCGGTGATGTGTGTCAGTGAGTGTGGTGCAATGTGTTTGGGTGTAGTGTGTCAGTGAGTGTGGTGCAATGTGTTTGGATGAAGTGTGTAATTGAGTGTGGTGCAATGTGTTTGGGTGAAGTGTGTCAGTGAGTGTGGTGCAATGTGTTTGGATGAAGTGTGTCAGTGAGTGTGGTGCAATGGGTTTCGGTGAAGTGTGTCAGTGAGTGTGGTGCAATGTGTTTGGGTGAAATTGCCAGTGAGTGTGATGCAATTTGTCTGGGTGAAGTGTGTCAGTGAGTGTGGTGCAATATGTTTAGGTGAAGTGTGTCAGTGAGTGTGGAGCAATGTGTTTCGGTGATGTGTGTCAGTGAGTGTGGTGCAATGTGTTTGGGTGAAGTATGTCAGTGAGTGTGGTGCAATGTGTTTGGGTGATGTGTCTCTGTGAGTTTGGTACAATGTGTTTGGGTGAAGTGTGTCAGTGAGTGTGGTGCAATGTGTTTGGGTGAAGTGTGTCAGTGAGTGTGGTGCAATGTGTTTGGGTGATGTGTGACAGTGAGTCTGGTGCAATGTGTTTGGGTGAAGTGTGTCAGTGAATGTGGCGCAATGGGTTTCGGTGAAGTGTGTCAGTGCGTGTGGTGCAATGTGTTTGGGTGATGTATGAAAGTGAGTGTGGTGCAATGTGTTTGGGTTAAGTGTGTCAGTGAGTGTGGTGCAATGTGTTTGGGTGATGTATGAAAGTCAGTGTGGTGCAATGTGTTTGGGTTAAGTGTGTCAGTGAGTGTGGTGCAATGTGTTTGTGTGAGGTTTGTCAGTGAGTGTGAAGCAATGTGTTTGGGTGACGTGTGTCAGTGAGTGTGGTGCAATGTGTTTGGGTGAAGTTTGTCAGTGAGTGTAGTGCAATGTGTTTGGGTGAAGTGTGCCCGTGAGTGTGGTGCAATGTCTTTGGGTGAAGTGTGTCAGTGAGTGTGGTGCAATGTGTTTAGGTGAAGTGTGTCAGTGAGTGTGGTGCAATGTATTTGGGTGAAGCCTGTCAGTGAGTGTGGTGCAATGTGTTTGGGTGATATGTGTCAGTGAGTATGGTGCAATGGCCTAGAAATTCAGTATAGCCACTTTTGGGGCGGTAATGTCGGGCGGCCGCTAAAGTTTGTGCCCGGCGCAAAGTCGCACCCCCTTCGCCGATATTCAGTCGCATCGCCCCAAGAGGTTGCTGCTGCGCTAAAACAGGCGATGCACGACTATCTTTAGGCGCTAAGCCGGCGGTGCTGAGCGATACCCCCGAGGCCGGGCGCAGCGCAGGTGCGGCGAGGTCTTGATTGACGGCAGACACTCTGGCGCCGGTCAGCTCTTAAAGGGTGAGGGTGGATTTGTTTGCCTGCCACGCCCTGCACACTGCAGCCCTCAACCTAGGCCTGACCACTTCAGCTTCACCTGTACAACGCCCAGGACTATGGAGAAGGCCAGGGAGAGAGCGCAGCGCTTCAGCGACGGAGACCTGAGGGTGCTGGTTGGCGGAGTGGAGCACAGGCGCCATGTTTTGTTCCCAGAAGGTGGCAAGAGGCCGCTGCCCAGCGCCTACCGGAAAGCCTGGAGGGAGGTGTCCAACAGGGTGTCTTCCAGCAGCGTGGTTGCCAGGACTCCTGTGCAATGCCGGAAGAAGTTCAACGACCTCACTCGGGTTGTCAGGGTGAGTACCCTTTCCAGTGTCCTCCTCACCCTTGCATGTGCACATCACATTATGGGCAAAGGGACCTGAAAGCCCTAATGGCCAGCCCTCATCCAGCAGCTATGGGACTGGCATGAAAATCAATTGCACATTCAGCACTTTACACACTGTCCAAGCTATTCGACCATGGGAGGCAGTGCAGACAAGATCAGGGCTACACACTGTACAAGCTATTCTACCATGGGAGGCATTGCAGACAAGATCAGGGCTACACACTGTCCAAGCTATTCGACCATGGGAGTCATTGCAGACAAGATCAGGGCTACACGCTGTCCAAGTTATTCGACCATGGGAGGCAGTGCAGACAAGATCAGGGCTACACACTGTACTTAGAGGCCGTCCTTTCTCTTGCAGGCCAAGGTTGCGCACAACCGGCGCAACCGAACTGAGACCGGCGGAGGCCGTCCTGACCTCAAAGAGCTCTCCGACCTCGACCAGCGTGTGGAGCGCATTATGGGAGGCCGGCTGATTGGCCCCGTCGCCAGTGGAGATGCCGACCCTGTTCTGGGCACCAATGGTAAGGGCATCACCTTTTGGACCTCTCTCGTTCCACTTGCGCATCAGAACAGCATCCTTTGCCACTGTCCGACCAATGCGGTGAATGGCACCACTCATGCCTCCCTCGCTGCCGCCCTGTCCTCACTCTAAAGCTACTCTTGTGCCTTCCTGCTTTCAGATGGTGAATCGCCAGGTGAGGAGGTGGGCCCTCAAGCTGCCAGTGTCAGCCCTTCGGAAGACGAGGAGGAGGAAGAGGAAGCCGGCCCATCAGTGCCACCCTCAGCCGCGCCAGCCCATGGCGATGTAGGGGACACGTCTTCCCTGGAGGGGAGCCGGGGGGAAGGGTCGGAGGAGAGTGAAGCTCCGGGGCCCAGCGGCCTGCAGCAACGCGGGAGGGGTGGGGAAGCTCGGCGGACTTCTCCCCGGAGGGTGAGTGCGGCCTCCAGTCCTGCGACGGTCAGCGCAGAGGAGGAGCGCCTCCTAGAGGAAATGGCCGTCCAGGCTGAGCGCAGGCACACTGAGCTCATGGCTGCAGTGGCAAGGATGCCTGACTCCATAGAGTGTCTGTCAAGGAGTGTGCAGGAATTCGGAGCAGCACAGGCCAGGAGTCTGGAGCAATTCAGTGCAGCACAGGCCAGGAGTCTGCAGGACTTCGCGGCAGCACAGTCGGCTTCTAGCCAAGTGCTCAGTCGTGCCGTCCATTCACTGGCTGGTGTCATGCGGACACAGACCAGGGCCACACGGGCACTAACTGCTGCCACCCTCGCTGGATCAGCCAGGCATCGCCAGGGCACTCGCCGCGCAGCAGCAGCCCAGCAGTCTGTTCTTCAGCTGTTTGCTGCGCATGCTGCACTGCTGGCCCGTGCGAGTGCCAATGTCTCAGGCGACCAGCGAGCACCTGCGATCTGCCAGGTTGCCACCATTCCTGCAGCCGACACTGCCACTCCGCCATTGCAGCTGCCACGAGCTGCTGGACAGACTGCTGCCGCCCAGCCAGAGTTGGAGCAGTCAGCAGCCGGCCACTCCAAGGCCAGAGCTGGTGCAGGCCGACCCCCAAGGGCATCTGCCGTCTCGCCATCTGCCCCTCAGCAGCCTTCCCCCAGCCTTGCTGCAGCCACTGGGCTCCCATTGAGGAGGAGCAGCAGGGCGGGCAGGGGCCAGGCAAGGATGCGCAAGGCATCGCCCTCGCAGGGCAAAAAGTAGAGGTATGCACAAATGCCTGGTGCTTGTTGTAAGGCCGACACTGGTGCAGTTGTTTTGTGTAAGGCCGAGACTGGTGTCTTTCTTTCTTTGTGTAAGGCCGAGACTGGTGCAGTTGTGTTTTTGTAAGGCCGAGACTGGTGTCTTTCTTTCTTTTTGTAAGGCCGAGACTGGTAGTTTTGTGTTTTTGGAGGGGGCTTCTCCACATGAGCATGTAATGTGGGAAGGGCAGAGGTTTTCAATAAATTTTTGTTGTTAAATTGCAGTGTGCATGGTTTTTTGGTTAAGTCCTGGTTGCCCTGCTTGGCTGAGGGCTTGTGGAGTGGCTACATTCATCTGCTGACATTGGCACAAGCCAGTCCCTGAGAGGGGGCCTAGAACCGACGTTCAATAAGCCGGCGACAGGCGGCCCTTGCACTTTCTGCCTCCCTCCTGTGCTGGTCCTCCTCCTCCTCCTCCTGCTGCTCCTCCTCCTCAGGTGGTCCTCCAATCTGTGGTGGCAGTGGCTGAGTCCTGCGGATAGCCAGGTTGTGCAGCATGCAGCAAACGACCACGAAATGGGAGACTCGCTCCGGCGAATACTGGAGGGCTCCACCGGAACGATCCAGACAGCGGAACCGTTGCTTCAGGACGCCGATTGTTTGTTCGATGATGTTCCTGGTCGCTTGATGGCTCTCGTTGTATCCCTCTTCAGCAGGGGTGCTGGGCGCATGGAGCGGGGTCATCAGCCAGGTACACAAAGGATAGCCTTTGTCCCCGATAAGCCATCCTCGTGGGTGAGGCTGTGCCTGGAACATGTCTGCCACAGAAGTCTGTCGCAGGATGAAGGCATCGTGGCTGCTGCCTGGAAAGCGGGCATTGACAGCTAGGATGAGCTGCCTGTGGTCACACACCAGCTGGACGTTCAGCGAATGGTAGCCCTTTCGGTTGCGGTAATCCTCGGCATTCTCCAGAGGTGCCCGCAAAGCCACATGCGTGCAGTCAATGGCGCCCTGCACCATGGGGAAGCCCGCGAATGCTGCAAAGCCCATTGCACGCTGTTGCTGCTTGGCAAGGGCCATGGAGAAGATGAACTGACGTCTCCTTTTGAAAAGGGCATTGGTCACCTGGCGGATGCAGCAATGCACGGCAAACTGGGAGATGTTGGCAATGTCCCCAGTAGCGGATTGGAAGGAGCCGGTGGCATAGAAGTTGAGAGCCACCGTCACCTTCACTGCCACCGACAGAGACGTCCTGCTCCTCAGCTGTGGCTGCAGATCACCGCCAAGCAGGTGGCAGATCTCTGTGACCACCTCCCTTCTGAATCGCAGCCTCCGAACACACTGCTCCTCAGACATGTTGCGATAGGAGAACTGCTGGCGGTATACCCTGGGTGGGTAAGGCCTCCTTTGCCGATGCCTGTTGCCCCCTCTGCGTCTAGCCAGGGCTGCCACTCTCTCACGGCGTCTGTGAGCCCTTTGGATGTAATTGAGAAAGCCAGCGTTGACACCCATTGCAGCCCCCATAATATGCTGGCAAACAATGAGATGTCAATGAAGGCAAAGACTAGTGGAAAGCTGTGGCCTGAAGCCAGAAGTACCTGTCCGAGTGTTGGGCCAAAGCAGAAAGCTATCTACCTTGGTCTCTCTCCAAAGATCCGTTTCGCAAGAAGGTGTGCTGCGAAATGGCAGCCTTTTATATTGCAGGAGGAGTGCCCTTTAATTTGCGCCCCCCGCGCCCCGCATCGGCTGAGCACCGTTCCACTCTAACAGTCACTAGGGGCGCCAGGCGCACAATGGGGCGTTGCCACTGAAGTTCCAGTTGGGGGCGCACAAAGGGCGTTGCACGAGGAAATGACGTCATGATCTGCGCGCGCAGCTGAGCGCGCGCAAAGACTTTGCGCCACCGCTAAATCTTGAGTGAAGTTGGGGCGAGGCGCAGATCGCGCTGCGCCCGGGCGCTACCCGCCTAGCGCCCGACATCTACTCCTCCTAAGGCGCTAACGGCTGGCGCAACCAACTGAATTTCTAGGCCAATGTGTTTAGGTGAAGTGTGTCAGTGAGTGTGGTGCAGTGTGTTTCGGTGAAGTGTGTCAGTGAGTGCGGTGCAATGTGTTTGGGTGAAGTGTGTCAGTGTGTGTGGTGCAATGTGTTTGGGTGATGTGTGTCAGTGAGTGTGGTGCAGTGTGTTTGGATGAAGTGTGTCATTGAGTGTAGTGCAATGTGTTTGGGTGAAGTGTGTCAGTGAGTGTGGTGCAATGTATTTTGGTGAAGTGTGTCAGTGAGTGTGGTGCAATGTGTTTGGGTGATGTGTGTCATTCAGTGCAGTGCAATGTGTTTGGGTGAAGTGTGTCAGTGAGTGTGGTGCAATGTGTTTGGGTGAAGTGTGTCAGTGAGTGTGGTGCAATGTGTTTGGGTGAAGTGTTTCAGTGAGTATGGTGCAATGTGTTTGGTTAAAGTGTGTCAGTGAGTGTGGTGCAATGTATTTTCGTGAAGTGTGTCAGTGAGTGTGGTGCAATGTGTTTGGGTGATGTGTGTCAGTCAGTGTAGTGCAATGTGTTTGGATGAAGTGTGTCATTGAGTGTGGTGCAATGTGTTTGGGTGAAGTGTGTCAGTGAGTGTGGTGCAATGTGTTTGGGTGAAGTGTGTCAGTGAGTGTGGTGCAATGTGTTTGGGTGAAGTGTGTCAGTGAGTGTGGTGCAATGTGTTTGGGTGAAGTGTGTCAGTGAGTGTGGTGCAATGGCCTAGAAATTCAGCTGTTTGCGCCAGCCGTTAGCGCCAGATTTCCGGCGCTAGCCACTTAGCGCCCGGGCACCGCCGGATCTGCGCCTACGCCGAAATTCAGCTGGGATTTAGCGCCGGCGCAAAGTGTTAGCGCCCGCTCAGCTGCGCGCGCATCTTATGACGTCATTTCGTCGTGCAACGCCGTTTGTGCGCCCCAAACCGGAAATTCAGTGGCGCCCGGCCGATGTGGGCGTGGTGCTGCTAAGAACTGTGAAATGGAACTCAACAGAGGCCCTGTGGGATTCAGGGAGCGCTAATTAAAGGGCACATCCACTCACCCATAAAAGCCAGCCATTTCGCTGCAATGACTTTACTGCTTTGGATTTCTGCACAGAGAGCAAGGCACAGAGATTACTGATTTCGGACACCATAGGAGAGGTATTTTTGGCTTCTAGCCAGTGCTTTGACATTTGCATCCTTGTGATTTTGCTGTTTGGAACTTTGTAATGGGGGCTGCATGGGGGGCCAACCCTCAGTTGCTACATTTTGTGCGAAGGGCTCGCAGACGCTTTGAGAGAGGGCCAGGCATGCCTAGACGCAGAGGGGCCATTAGGCGTCGCCAACGTAGGCCTTACCCAGTCAGGCAATACCGGGAGCAGGTCTCATATCTCACCATGACTGCGGCGCATTGTGTTAAGAGGCTGCGCTTCAGAAGGGAGGTGGTTGGAGAGATCTGCCAGCTGCTTCACGCAGATTTGCAGCCACAGCTCATGTCCAGGGCGTCTCTCTCGGTGGAAGTGAAGGTCACGGTGGCTCTCAGCTTTTATGCAAGCGGCTCCTTCCAAGCCGCTGCTGGGGACATTGCGAACATCTCCCAGTTCGCCGCGCATCGCTGCATCTGACAGGTCACCGAAGCACTTTTCGCGAGGAGGCACCAATTCATCTCCTTCCCCATGACCCAACACAAGCAGGAGCAGCGTGCAGTCGGATTTGCCAGGATCGCGGGCTTCCCCATGGTGCAGGGCGCCATTGACTGCACGCATGTGGCTATGCGGGCACCTATCCACAATGCCGAGCAATACCGCAACCGGAAGGGCTACCATTCCCTAAATGTGCAGCTGGTGTGTGACCACAGGCAGCGCATCCTAGCTGTCAATGCCCGCTTCCCAAGAAGCAGCCACGATGCCTTTATCCTGCGCCAGACTACTGTGGCTGACATGTTCCAGGCACAGCCTCCACCAAGGGGATGGCTTATCGGGGACAAGGGCTACCCTTTGTGCACATGGCTCATGACCCCGCTCCGCGCGCCCAGGACCCCAGCGGAGCTGGCATACAACGAAAGCCATCAAGCCACAAGGAACCTAATAGAGCAAACGATAGGCGTCCTCAAGCAACGGTTCCGTTGCCTGGATCGTTCGGGCGGGTCTCTTCAGTATTCGCCGGATAGAGTCTCCCAGTTCGTCGTGGTGTGCTGCATGCTCCACAACCTGGCTATCCGCAGGACTCAGGCACTGCCACCTGACATTGCCCCACCACCTCAGGAGGACGAGCAGGAGGACCCTGAGGAGGAGGAGCACCAGGCCAGGAGGGAGCGACAAGGTCCAAGGGCCGTCCGCCGGGGGCTTATTGCTCGACACTTCTAGGCCCCCTGTCAGGGAATGGCCTGGGCCACTGAACGCAGCTGAAGGCAGCCGCTCCGCAAGCCCTCAGCCGGTTAACCCAACAACCACTTGAAACATGACACCTGCACATGGTGAATAAATAAACATCTTTATTTCAAAAACTCAGGGCCCTTCCCACATGGAAGAGCAAAACAGAGAAGACCCCCAAAAAACAGTCACAAACTTCTGTCACTCCCAAAACCTGGGGAGGACTAACAAAACATCAACATCCAAATGGCCTTCCTCACTGGCCTAACAAAAACAAGCCCCCCCCACAACACAAACACCCCCATAAAACCAAACAACATAATGCCCCCCAGAACAGAAGCCCCCGCATCACCCAAACCCTCGCTCACCACACTCTATTCAGTGTGGCGAGAGGGCGAGTCCGTCGACAGCCGTCTTTTGCCCCGGCCCGTCCTGCTGCTGCACCTCAAGCTGGGCCGTGAGGCTGTGGCGAGGCTGGGGGAAGGATCTTCAGGGCGACAAGGCGTCTCGCCAGATGCCCTTGGGGGTCGGCCTACACGAGGGCGGGCCCGGGAGGGGCCGGCTGGTGGCTGCTGCAGCTGTGGGTGGCCCTCTTCACTGCCTGCAGCAGCTCCTTGCACCCTGGCTGGGGGAGTGGCAGGCTCGCCTGCACCAATGGGGACAAGGTGGGTGATGCCAGGCGCGCGCTGGGCGCCAGACACACGTGCACTCGGGCGGCCTGGCCGGGGAGCAAGCGCGCCAAACTGTTGGTCGCCAGACCGGTGTGCGGCAGCAGGGCGGCGGCTGGCCTGGCGACGCCTCCGCGCCAGTGCGAGGGTGGCAGAAGTCAGTGCCCCAACTGCGCCGGCATGTGCCCGCATCTGCAGTGCCATTGTCTGCCCAGCACCTCTCAGCTGGCGACTGGCGTGCTGCGCTGCCTCGAGTTGTTGCACCCCCCTCTCATGCGCTGCCACAAGGAGCTCCACCCCCCTGGCATGCGCTGCTGCGATTTGCTCCAGCCCCCTGGCCTGGGATTGGCCGAAAGCCACCACACTTTGTGCGAGGCTTTCGATGGCGTGAGGCATCTGTGCCACCACCTCCATGAATTCGACGTGCCGCCGCTCCGACGCCGCCGACATCTCGTCCAGGAGGCGCACCTCCTGGGCGACGTCCGAGTCCGGACTGGAGGGCGCCTCCCCCCTCTGGGCAGAAGGCTGGCGTGCCGCCGGAGCCTTGCCGCGTGTGGCCACGCCGCTGGGAGCAGGTTCTGCCCTCCCCTCCACCGCCTCCCCCCTCTGGGCAGAAGGCTGGCGTGCCGCCGGAGCCTTGCCGCGTGCGTCCATGCCACTGGGACCAGGTTCGGGGCTCCCCTCCCCCGCCTCCCCCTGGCTCTCCGGCACGCCAGACGTCTCCCCTTCATTGCCATCTCCTGGAGCGGAGGAGGGTTCCCCCGAGGTGGCGCCTTCCTGCTGCTCCTTGACGTCCTCCTCCTCCGAGGGCCTGGCTGTGTGGGCTTCAGGGAGCACCTCCTCCTCACCAGCTGAAAGCAGGAAGGCACAAGTGTAGCTTTAGAGTGAGGACAGGCCGACAGCGAGGGAGGCCGCACTGGTGCATTATGCGCATTTTTCGGCCAGTGGGGAAGGATGTAGATCTGATGCGCGAGGGCAAGGAGAGAGGTGCACCCGGTCCTGTCCTTACCAGTGGGTTCCAGTATAGGGTCTGCGTCGCCGAGCGCCACAGGCCCAGTCACCGGGTGACGCAGGAGTCGGGCCACCCTCTCTTCCAGAACCGTTAGCTCCTGGTAATCGCGAGGGCCTCCACCAGTGACACGCAGGCTCCTGGCGTTCCTTGCCAGCTTGGCCTGCAAGAGAAAGGAGGGCGTCTAAGTACAGTGTGGTGCCCCGTTGGTGTGTGTGAGTCCTCCCATGGTGGAATAGCTTGGACAGTGCGGTGCCCTGTTGCTGTGTGTGAGTCCTCCCATGGTGGAATAGCTTGGACAGTGTGATAAGTGCAGAAAGAGCTATTGATTAACATGCAAGTGCCATTGCAGCGGGAGGAGGGCTGGGCATTAGACCTTTGATGTCCCTTTGGCCCTAACGGGAGGTGCACATGCAAGGATGAGGGGGACACTGGAAAGGGCACTCACCTTGACCAGCCGACATAGGTCATTGTATTTCTTGCGGCACTGGTCCGCACTCCTGGGAACATCGGAGTTGGAGGAGACCCTCCGGGCAATTTTGGTCCAGGCCTCCCTGAACTTGCTCCTGGGAGCCTTCCTGCCACTAGCCGGGCACACGACCCGTCTTCTCTTGCGTACCCCATGAAGGAGCACACCCAGTGCATGGTCAGAGAACCGCTGGGCTCTTTCACGGGCCCTCTCCATTACCTCCAGGCGTTGATTTGGGACACAACCAGTCCTGAGGCCTAGTTGCAGGGCTACAGCATGCAGGGCGTGGCTGCAGTCAAAGTTGACCCTTCCCCCTTTAAGAGCTGGCCGGCGTCAGGGTGTCTGCTGACACTCACCACATGATCGCACCTGCGCTGCGCCCGGAATCGGCGTTATCAGGCCGCATCGCCGGATTAGCGCCTGAACACAGGGTTCCAACGCCTATTGCAGAGCTCGGCCAAAATGTTGGCCAAATCTACTGAATTTCGGCGAGGTCGCCTGCACTTTCCGGCGGCCGCTAAATTTGCCGAGCGCCCGACTTTAGCGCCGCAATAGCGTCCGAACTGAATTTCTAGGCCAATGTGTTTGGGTGATGTGTCTCTGTGAGTTTGGTACAATGTGTTTGGGTGATGTGTGACAGTGAGTGTGGTGCAATGTGTTTGGGTGATGTATGTCAGTGAGTGTGGTGCAATGTGTTTGGGTGAAGTGTGTCAGTGAGTGTGGTGCAATGTGTTTGGGTGAAGTGTGTCAGTGAGTGTGGTGCAATGGGATTCGGTGAAGTGTGTCAGTGAGTGTGGTGCAATGTGTTTGGGTGAAGTGTGTCAGTGAGTGTGGTGCAATGTGTTTGGGTGATGTGTGACAGTGAGTGTGGTGCAATGTGTTTGGGTGAAGTGTGTCAGTGAGTGTGGTGCAATGGGATTCGGTGAAGTGTGTCAGTGAGTGTGGTGCAATGTTTTTGGGTGATGTATGAAAGTGAGTGTGGTGCAATGTGTTTGGGTGAAGTGTGTCAGTGAGTGTGGTGCAATGTGTTTGGGTGAAGTGTGTCAGTGAATGTGGAGCAATGTGTTTGGGTTAAGTGTGTCAGTGAGTGTGGTGCAATGTGTTCGGGTGAAGTGTTTCAGTGAGTGTGGTGCAATGTGTTTGGGTGAAGTGTGTCAGTGAGTGTGGTGCAATGTGTTTGGGTGAAGTGTGTCAGTGAGTGTGGTGCAATGTGTTTGGGTGAAGTGTGTCAGTGAGTGTGGTGCAATGTGTTTGGGTGAAGTGTGCCAGTGAGTGTGGTGCAATGTGTTTGGGTGAAGTGTGTCAGTGAGTGTGGTGCAATGTGTTTGGGTGAAGTGCGTCAGTGAGTGTGGTGCAATGTGTTTGGGTGAAGTGTGTCAGTGAGTGTGGTGCAATGTGTTTGGGTGATGTGTGTCAGTGAGTGTGGTGCAATGTGTTTGGGTGAAGTGTGTCAGTGAGTGTGGTGCAATGTGTTTGGGTGAAGTGTGTAAGTGAGTGTGGTGCAATGTGTTTGGGTGAAGTGTGTCAGTGAGTGTGGTGCAAGGTGTTTGGGTGAAGTGTGTCAGTGAGTGTGGTGCAATGTGTTTGGGTGAAGTGTGTCAGTGAGTGTGGTGCAATGTGTTTGGGTGAAGTGTGTCAGTGAGTGTGGTGTAATGTGTTTGGGTGAAGTGTGTCAGTGAGTGTGGTGCAAGGTGTTTGGGTGAAGTGTGTTAAGTCTGTGAATTATTTAGTTAATTAAGACACAGACTAATGAGTAACAATAAAAACAGGTCTTTACTGGTTGGAGGTAGGGACTATATTGAATACAAGATTACTGCACAGTGCTTATATACCGGTGTGTTCACCCCCGGTATTACGTCGACAGCAGCCTGAGAAAGTAGTACATCTCTTAAGGTGGAACAGGCTTAAGCTCTCTTAAGGTGGAACAGGTTACATACACAACACTCCTCCCTTCTTAGCTTTATAGTCATCCCCCCCATTTAACATAACGTAATAACATATATACATATATAACTTCATGTTTAACGTAACATATCACAGATTCAGTCTCTGCGGAAAACAGTACACAGATTCAATCTCTGTGGTGTAGTCGGTTCACGTTACTCATTCAATAGTCCTTTCATGAATTTAACAGCTTGAACTTCCGAACTGATTTGGCTCCGTTCGGAGGGACCACGTGTGTGATCTGGTAGGGGTGATAATGGTTCAGATGGTTATCATCTTCTGCTTCGTCTTTTCCTTTTCTGCTTCTTAGAGACTCTCTGGGCTCCCCTGTCAGCTGCCAGCTGTAGCGCCACCATCTCCCTATGTTCCTTAGACTTTAAGTGATTCATCCTGATTTCTGCACTTTGGGAGTTTTCATCACAAGCTGGGCAGACCAGGTCACTATAATATTCAGTGTCACTCAATAGGTCATGGTAATATTCGGTGTTGTCCTGATCTGGGCCAGCGAGAGGGTCTTCTATTTCCTCCATACCCAGCTGGACGTTAGCCAGTTCTTGTTCCAAATCCAGACATCTTCCCTGAAGAGACTTCTTCATGTGTACCTCTGCATCCAGCTTTTTCTGGGCTTTCAGCAAGTCGTTTACTAGTGACCTCATTTGTGATTTTAATACTTCAACTTCCTTTGGAGATTGATTGATCGGACTATGCAATCCCTCTACCGGAGCAGCTGTTTCAGCGGTCTGTTGTTCTACGTTGACGTGAGTCAGCGTACTTTTGGCATCCAAGGGCTGCTCTGTTGCAGTCATCTCAGTCTGTGTTGCCACCTCAGCTCTTCCAATAACCTTTGAGAGCTCCGAACCCCTTTCGTTTGAATATTGAAGTTCGTGTTCAAGTTTTTCCCATTTCAGAGTCCTGTCCTTCAGCATATGCAGGAGTTGGCTGACCGTTAACTCCTCTGACATCAGACGTTTTGTGTGCTCCTGCTCCATTTGCTCCAGCAGCTGCTTCTGTTGTCTTTCCAGATGTTCCCACTCTATATCAAAGAATTCTTTCGTCGCATTCATCTCTTGCTCAAAACGGCGAATCATTTGTTCTAATTGCTGTTGCAGTTTGAAATGGAGTTGAGTTCGAGCCCGGTGTCCCTCAGAAATGTGCATGTCAGTAGACTGGACAGACTCAGAATTCTCTATCTCAGTGGAATTCTGTGCTGAAACTTTGTCTTTTGCACACGGGTTGGTCTTACCCTCATCAGTTCCAGAGCAGGCACATCACACGTCGCGCTGCACACGTCTGATTTCGAGCCGTATCAAATTTCACCCTCACGATGTTCGTTGAGGGATAGATATTGGCAATCTCCCCCACTCTTCTTCTAGTATTGCATTAGATTTATTCCTTTAAAAGGAAATGTTGTTTCAGTTTTATTTATTACTGTTTCAGAGGTCAATGAAAGGATTTCATGGAAAGCAAGAGGGAATGTGTGGAGCCATGGATCAGAAGACTTTCTTTTCTGGGTTCCACTTTCGAATGCAGTCCAGACGGATAGCGTGAAAACATCTTCACCTGACAGCTGCTCCAGGCCCGAAGCAACACTAGTTAAGTCGGCCTCCACCCAGTCTTTAGTGAACAGGGCTTAAAAGCACAAAGCTGCCAAAAACAAAATCCGGTACTAGTTGGACAATCTGGATCAGATAAACTATAAAGACGGAGATTGCATCGGAAGCAAAGCAAGCCTTCTGGTCCAGGTCGCGGCCGACCGTCAGTCAGGACCAGGGAAAGTGCCCTGGTTGGATTCCTGTGCTCAGTCAGCTGACCTTGGTCAGGATGTAGCTGAAATACATTGACAGCCTCCGCACCCCCGGAGCAGGCAGGAGGGAGGAAGGGGAAGGGGGGATGGTGGGGGGGTGTTAAGAATCCAGCCAGTGTTACTACTGGAAAGACGACTGGACCTATGTGGATTTTTTTTTAAATTCATTTTAAGGCAAGGCCAGCATTTATTGCCCATCCCTAATTGTCCTTGAGAAGGTGGTGGTGAGCCGCCTTCTTGAACCGCTGCAGTCCGTGTGGTGAAGGTACTCCCACAGCGCTGTTAGGTAGGGAGTTCCAGGATTTTGACCCAACAACAATGAAGGATCGGCGATATACTTCTAAGTCAGGATGGTGTGTGACTTGGAGGGGAACTTGGAGGTGGTGGTGTTCCCATGCACTTGTTGGAGATTGTCATTACCTGGCACTTCTGTGGCGCGAATGTAACCTGCCACTTATCGGCCCAAGCCTGGACGTCGTCCAGGTCTTGTTGTATGCGGGCATGGACTGCTTCATTATCTGAGGAGTTGTGAATGACGCTGAACACTGTGCAGTCATCAGCGAACATCCCCATTTCTGACAGGTGGGGTGAGGAATGAGGTCAGACATGACAACAACAACAATTACACAGTGCACATCATGTGTAAAAAAAAGTCCCAAATCTTCCTACAAATAGAAATAGATAGGGGAACCAGTCCTGAGCCATACAAGGAGAGATTAGGCTGAGCGACCTAAATGTTGCTCAAAAAGATGGGTTTTCAGAAAGAAAGACGGCCTAGATTATGTGCTCAAGTCTCTGGAGTGGGATTGAACCCACAACCTTCTGACTCAGAGGTGAGAGGGCTACCCAGTGAGCCACAGCTGACACCTTTAGCGACAAAGAGACCAAGTGGAAAGGCAGAGGGATTTAAGGCAGAGCAGGTCAGAAAGTAGGGCGGAAGTGTTTGAAGGCCCTGTCACCAATGGCGGGACAGAGGGGAGGGCGGAAGTGTTTGAAGGCTCTGTCACCAATGGCGGGACAGAGGGGAGGGTGGGAGTGTTTGAAGGCTCTGTCACCAATGGCGGGACAGAGGGGAGGGTGGAAGTGTTTGAAGGCTCTGTCACCAATGGCGGGACAGAGGGGAGGGCGGGAGTGTTTGAAGGCCCTGTCACCAATGGCGGGGCAAAGGGGAGGGCGGGAGTGTTTGAAGGCTCTGTCACCAATGGCGGGACAGAGGGGAGGGTGGGAGTGTTTGAAGGCTCTGTCACCAATGGCGGGACAGAGGGGAGGGTGGGAGTGTTTGAAGGCTCTGTCACCAATGGCGGGACAGAGGGGAGGGTGGAAGTGTTTGAAGGCTCTGTCACCAATGGCGGGACAGAGGGGAGGGTGGAAGTGTTTGAAGGCTCTGTCACCAATGGCGGGACAGAGGGGAGGGTGGAAGTGTTTGAAGGCTCTGTCACCAATGGCGGGACAGAGGGGAGGGTGGGAGTGTTTGAAGGCCCTGTCACCAATGGCGGGACAGAGGGGAGGTCAGAAGTGTTTGAAGGCTCTGTCAGCAATGGCGTGACAGAGGGGAGGGTGGAAGTGTTTGAAGGCTCTGTCACCAATGGCGTGACAGAGGGGAGGGTGGAAGTGTTTGAAGGCTCTGTCACCAATGGCGGGACAGAGGGGAGGGTGGGAGTGTTTGAAGGCCCTGTCACCAATGGCGGGACAGAGGGGAGGGTGGGAGTGTTTGAAGGCCCTGTCACCAATGGCGGGACAGAGGGGGGGGGGCGGGAGTGTTTGAAGGCTCTGTCACCAATGGCGGGACAGAGGGGAGGGCGGAAGTGTTTGAAGGCTCTGTCACCAATGGCGGGACAGAGGGGGGGGTGGGAGTGTTTGAAGGCTCTGTCACCAATGGCTGGACAGAGGGGAGGGTGGAAGTGCTTGAAGGCTCTGTCACCAATGGCGGGACAGAGGGGAGGGTGGAAGTGTTTGAAGGCTCTGTCACCAATGGCTGGACAGAGGGGAGGGTGGAAGTGTTTGAAGGCTCTGTCACCAATGGCGGGACAGAGGGGAGGGTGGAAGTGTTTGAAGGCTCTGTCACCAATGGCGGGACAGAGGGGGGGGCGGGAGTGTTTGAAGGCTCTGTCACCAATGGCGGGACAGAGGGGGGGGGCGGAAGTGTTTGAAGGCTCTGTCACCAATGGCGGGACAGAGGGGAGGGTGGGAGTGTTTGAAGGCTCTGTCACCAATGGCGGGACAGGGGGGGGGCGGGAGTGTTTGAAGGCTCTGTCACCAATGGCGGGACAGAGGGGAGGGTGGGAGTGTTTGAAGGCTCTGTCACCAATGGCGGGACAGAGGGGAGGTCGGAAGTGTTTGAAGGCTCTGTCACCAATGGCGGGACAGAGGGGGGGGGCGGGAGTGTTTGAAGGCTCTGTCACCAATGGCGGGACAGAGGGGAGGTCAGAAGTGTTTGAAGGCTCTGTCACCAATGGCGGGACAGAGGGGAGGGCGGGAGTGTTTGAAGGCTCTGTCACCAATGGCGGGACAGAGGGGGGGGGCGGAAGTGTTTGAAGGCTCTGTCACCAATGGCGGGACAGAGGGGGTGGGCGGGAGTGTTTGAAGGCTCTGTCACCAATGGCGGGACAGAGCGGGGGGGGCCGGAAGTGTTTGAAGGCTCTGTCACCAATGGCGGGACAGAGGGGGGGGGCGGGAGTGTTTGAAGGCTCTGTCACCAATGGCGGGACAGAGGGGGGGGGCGGGAGTGTTTGAAGGCTCTGTCACCAATGGCGGGACAGAGCGGGGGGGGCCGGAAGTGTTTGAAGGCTCTGTCACCAATGGCGGGACAGAGGGGGGGGGCGGGAGTGTTTGAAGGCTCTGTCACCAATGGCGGGACAGAGGGGAGGGCGGAAGTGTTTGAAGGCTCTGTCACCAATGGCGGGACAGAGGGGAGGGTGGAAGTGTTTGAAGGCTCTGTCACCAATGGCGGGACAGAGGGGAGGGCGAAAGTGTTTGAAGGCTCTGTCACCAATGGCTGGACAGAGCGGGGGGGGCCGGAAGTGTTTGAAGGCTCTGTCACCAATGGTGGGACAGAGGGGGGGGGGCCGGAAGTGTTTGAAGGCCCTGTCACCAATGGCGGGACAGAGGGGGGGGGCGGGAGTGTTTGAAGGCTCTGTCACCAATGGCTGGACAGAGGGGAGGGCGAAAGTGTTTGAAGGCTCTGTCACCAATGGTGGGGCAAAGGGGAGGGCGGAAGTGTTTGAAGGCTCTGTCACCAATGGCGGGACAGAGGGGAGGTCGGAAGTGTTTGAAGGCTCTGTCACCAATGGCGGGGCAAAGGGGAGGGCGGGAGTGTTTGAAGGCTCTGTCACCAATGGCGGGACAGAGGTGGGGGGCGGAAGTGTTTGAAGGCTCTGTCACCAATGGCGGGGCAAAGAGGAGGGTGGAAGTGTTTGAAGGCTCTGTCACCAATGGCGGGGCAAAGGGGAGGGCGGAAGTGTTTGAAGGCCCTGTCACCAATGGTGGGGCAAAGAGGAGGGTGGAAGTGTTTGAAGGCTCTGTCACCAATGGCGGGACAGAGGGGGGGGGCAGGAGTGTTTGAAGGCTCTGTCACCAATGGCGGGACAGAGGGGAGGGCGGGAGTGTTTGAAGGCTCTGTCACCAATGGCGGGACAGAGGGGGGGGCGGGAGTGTTTGAAGGCTCTGTCACCAATGGCGGGACAGAGGGGAGGGCGGGAGCGTTTGAAGGCTTTGTCACCAATGGCGGGACAGTGGGGAAAGTGGAAGTGTTTGAAGGCTCTGTCACCAATGGCGGGACAGAGGGGAGGGCAAAAGTGTTTGAAGGCTCTGTCACCAATGGCTGGACAGAGGGGAGGGCGAAATTGTTTGAAGGCCCTGTCACCAATGGCGGGACAGAGGGGAGGGTGGAAGTGTTTGAAGGCTCTGTCACCAATGGCGGGACAGAGGGGAGGGCGGGAGTGTTTGAAGGCCCTGTCACCAATGGCGGGACAGAGGGGAGGGCGGAAGTGTTTGAAGGCCCTGTCACCAATGGCGGGGCAAAGGGGAGGGCGGGAGTGTTTGAAGGCTCTGTCACCAATGGCGGGACAGAGGGGAGGGCGGAAGTGTTTGAAGGCTCTGTCACCAATGGCGGGACAGAGGGGAGGGCGGGAGTGTTTGAAGGCTCTGTCACCAATGGCGGGACAAAGGGGAGGGTGGAAGTGTTTGAAGGCTCTGTCACCAATGGCGGGGCAAAGGGGAGGGCGGGAGTGTTTGAAGGCCCTGTCACCAATGGTGGGGCAAAGGGGAGGGCGGAAGTGTTTGAAGGCTCTGTCACCAATGGCGGGGCAAAGGGGAGGGCGGAAGTGTTTGAAGGCTCTGTCACCAATGGCGGGGCAAAGGGGAGGTCGGAAGTGTTTGAAGGCTCTGTCACCAATGGCGGGGCAAAGGGGAGGGCGGAAGTGTTTGAAGGCTCTGTCACCAATGGCGGGGCAAAGGGGAGGGCGGAAGTGTTTGAAGGCTCTGTCACCAATGGCGGGGCAAAGGGGAGGTCGGAAGTGTTTGAAGGCTCTGTCACCAATGGCGGGGCAAAGGGGAGGGCGGAAGTGTTTGAAGGCTCTGTCACCAATGGCGGGGCAAAGGGGAGGGCGGAAGTGTTTGAAGGCTCTGTCACCAATGGCGGGGCAAAGGGGAGGGCGGAAGTGTTTGAAGGCTCTGTCACCAATGGCGGGGCAAGGGGGAGGTCGGAAGTGTTTGAAGGCTCTGTCACCAATGGCGGGGCAAAGGGGAGGGCGGGAGTGTTTGAAGGCTCTGTCACCAATGGCGGGGCAAAGGGGAGGTCGGAAGTGTTTGAAGGCTCTGTCACCAATGGCGGGGCAAAGGGGAGGGTGGGTTGTACAACAGGCCAGAGTCAGGGGACAGAAGGGTAGGGGAGTGGAAGCTAGTCTGGAAGAGTTTACAGATCTAGAATGCAGAGAGGCCACTGAGCGATTTGAAGACAAGAAGATGGATTTTGAATTTACTGCGCTGGAGTTCAGCAAGTCACGGGAACAGGGGTGGCCAAGTGGGACTTAGCGTATGGCGCAATGTGGGCTGCTGACCTTTCGGCAAATTGGCTTTTCTGGAGGATGGGATGCTGCCAATGACAGCGGTGAAATAAAACTGAGTGTAGAGGTGAGAAGAGCGTGGATAAGGGTTTCAGCAGTAGTGGGGCTGAAGTAGAGGCAGAGGGTCAATGTTGCAGAGGTGAAAGTAAGTGGACTTGGCGCTGGAGAGGATGTAGGGTTTGAAGTTCAGCTATGGGCCAAGCAGAACATTAAACGTTCAGCATAAGCGAGTGGCCGGATTGGAGGATGGAGCCACTGGCAAGGGTGCAGAGTTGATTCAGGGAGCTGGAAACAGCGGCCTTTCCAAACTTAAGTTACAACGCAGTTACGACTTGGTGACGAACGGGCTGCTTTACAGCACAGAGGTGGTTGCGGGGGTCAAAAGTGGTAAAGAGAAAGCAGAACGGTTGCTGATGTCTCTGCAGAGCAGCATTGTAGATAAGGAAGAAGAAAAGGCCAAGGATAGATCTTTGGGGGTATCAAGAAGTGGCAGTGGGAAGATAAGATCTCGGCTCAGACATGAAAAATGGTCACTTGGGCAGAGAACCCTTTCAGGCCCTATGGAACTGCAGGACTCATGGGAGCAAAGCACATATACATTCCTGTCGA
Organism: Somniosus microcephalus; assembly: GCF_052327205.1. Lineage (NCBI taxonomy): Eukaryota > Metazoa > Chordata > Chondrichthyes > Squaliformes > Somniosidae > Somniosus > Somniosus microcephalus. Next base: position 177,140,498 of record NC_140989.1, read on the forward strand.
TAGTGACCTTGATATGGAAGCTGTAGCCTGTGACGCTAAGATTTGGAGTATCAGGACATCCCAAAGCGCTTTACAACCACTTTGGAAGTCCAGTCACTGTTGTAACGTAGGAAATGCAGCAGCCAATTTGCGCACAGCAAGCTCCCACAAATAATCTGTTTTAGTGATGTTGATCGAAGGTAACTGTTGGCCAGGACACCAGGGAAAACTCCCCTGCTCTTCTTCAAAAGAGTACCATTTTACAGTCACCTGAGAGGGCAGATGGGGCCTATGTTTATCATCTCATCTCAAAAATGGCACCTCTGGCAGTTCAGCACACCCTCAGTACTCCACTGGAGTGTCAGCCTAGAGTGGGACTCTGAACCCACAAACTTCTGACTCAGAGGCGAGAGTGCTACCCACTGAGCCACGGCTATTACTTGCACTATGGTGCACAAGGAAGGGAACAACACTGAGTTTCTTGCGGGTAATATTTCTGTTTGAATTCGATCTTCAAAGGCGCCTGTAAAGGCACGATGCATAAATTGGTTGCTGCGTCACATCTTCGGGCCCAGCGCACTCACAAGGCAGTGGCAGACTTCTTGAAGCAAAACAGACTTTAACAAGCTCACAGCCTGCGTTTAACAAAATACGCCGAGTGTTTTGAACCTTCAAAGTATTAAGAACATTATTTATTAAAGAAAAAGCACCGCATAACAAGGAAAAGAGCTAACTTTGAAAACCGATACATTCATGTCAACAGGAACTTTCCAGAATTACGACGAACGGCACGTTGAAAAAAAAATGTTTTATTTTCCCCGCTTTGTGTGTGTGTGTGTGTGTGTGTCTCTTGGCTGGGTGAATGGCTGCAACTAATGAACCTGTTGTTGTAAAACATGATGGGCAAACAGAGGCTGGAATTCCTTGGAGCTAATCGGGAGCCTGGTGTGAAAATGGCCAGGGCTTGGCAAGGCCCTCATTAGGATTCGAGGGCTGCAGCTGGGACTGAGCCCTCTGTGCAGGTGATAAAGTTAGCTGTTGTTTGCGTGGGAGGGCTACAGGCCTCCTGGCAACAGTGCAGAATCCATCAGCCCTTTATGCGGGCTGAGTTCGCCCACTGTTCTCATACAACAGTGCATTCAGGCAAAGACACGACCTCCCTCGGTTGCCCCCCGAAAAAACCCCAGCTTCAAGCCAGTGAATGGGCACTAGTCCTCTCTGAGTACATCACCACTGTGGGAACTGGCAGTGATGTCACCCCAAATGCATTTCCACTTTTCTCTTTCACTCTCTCTCTTTCTTCCTGCCTCGTTTTTTTTTCTCTTCACGAGAGCCTTCCTGTTTCGGAAAGTTCAGAGCAACCATGTAACCAGACGCGAAGACTCCACTGTGACGGCGTTGTTGTGGTAACGAGAGGTGACTCTGTGTCTCTCTGCTTGAACGAGCTAGTTCGAACTGGCTGGGGCTTGGAGGCGGGGGTGGTGGGGGGGGCGGTGAAAGCGATGGGACCTTGGACACGGTGGAAAAACAAAATTTGTAATCCCTTCACACTCCGAGCCCTTTGAAAAGCTTCTCAATTGTGAGGGTTTGTGAAAAGGGAGAGACTAGCACTGCTTAGCGAGCCATAAGGAACATTCATCGATGCCACTAAAGAGCTACTAAACAGCGCAGTTAAATGGGCAAAGTTACAAGAAGAAGGCCTTCGTCTGTGTCCTGCACAGAAAGATTTCAAGTGGCCTCGATAGATTTTGACAGAGAGGCCAATAAAAGTGATTTAAAGTCTGCATTCTGCGGTCAGAATTCAATTTCTGAGCTTGTCAGAAAATTATAAGACTAACTCAACAGTCCATGCGAGCTTTCTGTGGGATTCTCATAAGAGGTTTATCCAATTTCCATTTAGTATTCATTGACTGAAAATTATACTTTGTATCGGCACATATTTTGCCTTAAAGCGACAGTGTCCCTTTTCATCAGCCGATTACTGATCAGTTATAACTGGGGAAGAAAACCCACTACCCTGTTTTTAAAACTCTGTACGTTCAATTTGAGAGGGACAGAATTGAAAAGCAGAGAAGTGATGTTAAACTTGTACAGAACCTTGGTCAGACTACACTTGGAGTACAGTGAACAGTTCTGGTCTCCATATTACAAAAATTATATAGAGGCACTGGAGAAGGTGCAAAAAAGATTTGCAAGGATGATACTAGAACTGAGAGATTATAAATATCAGAAAAGATTGATCAGGCTGGGGCACTTTGCTCTAGAAAAGAGAAGGCTGAGTGGTGACCTGATGGAGATTGTTAAGATTATGAAAGGGTTTGATAGGGTAGATGTAGAGAGGATGGGGTCGATTTTAACTCAGGTGCGGGCAACTGTCAGGTTCCCCGAATTTCTTGATTCCCATACGAATCTAAATGGATGTGTGAGTTTGATGCAATTTTAAGTCAATTGGCCAATTGATTTCCAACATGTGGGAAGCCTTTGCAAATGGGTTTTTCATGACTGCAAGTCCCCTCCGATGACGTCATCATTGCTGCTGCATTTAAGGTCGACAGCAAGCCTTGCTTCCTCTGCAGGCTTCCAAGCTTTCCTCTTATGATGGCACAGGAGCCTGCAGGAACAATGGCCAGCAGGAGGGCAGGAGCTGTGCCTAAATTTGATGAGGCATCACTGCAGGCATTATTGGATGGGGCTAGGGCCCACAGGGAGGTCCTGTTCCCTTCTTCAGGGAGGAAGAGGCTTCCCAGTCAGACCAAGGCTGTGTGGCTACTTGGAGCTCACACGGGGCACCTGGATGCAGTGCAGGAAAAGATCCCATGACCTTCATCGCACTGGAAAAGTAAGTATGAAGTTCCCATCACCCTCAATCTGATCCCCATTGCCTCTCCTCACCAGCACTCAGCTTTAGCAATCTCTTCCTCCACATCCCACTTGACACTCACATCCATGCACCCTTACCCATTCCCTCTCTCTCTATGCTCACATTCACCTAACTATTCGACCATGCAGCCCTCACACTCCCTCTCACTCTGATGCTTTGAACACAACTGACAACACACAGGGAGGGCCCTTGGTCTTGCAACCTCACTCCATCTTTGTCTCCTTCTAAGTATCTATGCTATGCAATCTCTACACTCACTCCTTCATTCTCACTCAACCTCCACTTGTCTCCCTCATTGCAGGAGAAGAGAGCTCACAGCAGGAGAGAGCGAGCCAGGACAGGAGGAGGGCCACCCTCAATAGCCCACCTGACCTCCTGGGAGGAAGCCATCCTGGAGATAGTCGGGGCTGATACAGAGGCAGAAGTTGGGGAAGGACAGACAGGTGCATCCCCGCAAGCTGGTGACAGAATAGTTCTCCATCTCTCTCATTGACATTGCATGAGTCGCTGATAATGATTCTGAAGCTACATCATATGGACTTATGATCATCTGCAAAATGCAATGTGCATGTAACCTTGGCATCACATCTCTAACTTTTTCCTTGACTCCCCCACAGGACCATCGGGAGCCCCCGTCCCCACTGTGCAGGAGGAAGAGCCTGAGAATCCAGACTCCTCAGAGGAATCTGCAACCTCTGAGGGCGCAGCGTCAGCAGAAATAAGTGCACCCAGCACCAGCGCAGACACTCACACCTCGGGGGGACCTTCAGGACATAGAGTAATGTTGTCACCTGGTGTATCACAGCTCACAAGTGAGCATCAGCAGATTGTAGAGACAGGGACAGCAGTGGAGAGTCCTCGTCGGAGGGCGTAGGACTCTGCCAGCTCAGCTCAGCTGCATGTCGACCCTCTGCCTCTGCGTCCATCCATAAGATCAGAGGTGATGGAACTCCATGCACAAATGCAGGAGTCTCTGGCAGGCTGTGTCTCCAGGGTCGCTGCGAGTGTGGAGCGAATGGAGGAGTCCATAGCAAACATGAGCAGAGCCTTTGTGGAGTCAGTGGCGCATGAACGCATCAACACGGAAAGGATGGCTACCTACGTGGAAATGATTGCTGCCTCCATGGTAAGGCTGGCTATGGTAGAGGAGAGGAGGGCTACGGCCATGGAGGAGGTTAGTCGCCAGGGTATGGAAAACATGGTGAGTGTTCAGAATAGAATGACATCTCTTGAGGAGCGATGGGCATCTATTGAACAGAGAAACCAGACCTTCATGGAAGTCCTTCTGAGTAGGACTGCCATTGCAGATACGGGTCCCCATGGCCCCCCTGATGTGCAGCAAGGTGCTCTCAAGCCACTTGCAGGCACCGAGGGGGAGCTGACCCATGAGAGGGAGGTTGGTGGCAGACCTCAAGGAAGCGGGGGTTCCTCTCCAAGCGCTCACACTTCCATGCCACTGCAGAGCCCTCAGTCAGAGCCCCGCCGGAGTCCACACCCAAGTGAGATAGACGTCTCAACTCCTGCACAGCCGCAGGAGCAGCAGACTGCTGATGAGCCCTCACAGGCTTGCCACCCCAGAGGATGCCTGCCAAAGGTGTCGAGACAGGAGCAGCAGGAAAGTGAGCAAGGGGCCTCCACATCTGCTGAAGCCACAGGGGAACCATTACGTAGGAGCACGCGTAAGAGGAAAATAAAGCACAAGTAGTCACAAGGGTAGTCACTTGGGTGAAATGTTGTGTATATTGTAAAAATGCCATCAGTTGGTTCTTGTGCATAAAAATTCTGATGGCAACTGTTGCAGTTCTGGCGTGTGTCATTTCGCAAATGGGGCTTTCACATTGAGGGCTTAGGATTACTTGCAGTTGTCAGGATGCTGGTCAAATAGCTAGGAATCCGCAGGGTTTGGCCATTGTCGATGCTCAAGTAAGAAGCTGCGAGGCAAAAGAGTTTGATTTACTAGGCTAAGCAAATCTGGCCAAGATGAGTGCGTTCCTTGCATCCCGGGCAGCTATGTTCTTGCGTAATTGATGGGCCTCTGCAGGATGCTCGTTTTCACCCTCCTCCTCCTCATCATCATCATCATCATCATCATCATCTGAGGAGGGTATGTGAGGAGCCACTTGGTCCTCAGGAATCTGCAAGCCACGACGCTGTGCCATGTTGTGGAGTGCACAGCAAACCACGATGATTCTGGAGACCCTGGCTGCTGAGTACTGTAGGGCTCCACCTGATCTATCCAGGCATCTGAAGCGCATCTTCAGCAAGCCGATGGTTTGCTCAATTATGGATGGAAATGTGGCTGGAGTTGTAGCGCTCCTCAGCTTCGTTGACTGGCCTCCTCAACAGCGTCATTAGCCAGGTCCTCAGAGGATAGCCCTTGTCTCCAAGTAGCCATCCGTGAAGTTGGTCTGGCAGCCTGAATAGCGGAGGCACACTAGACTGGCGCAGTATGAAGGAGTCATGGCAACTGCCAGGGTACTTGGCACAAACATGCAAAATCTCCTTCTTGTGGTCACACACCAGCTGAACGTTAAGGGAGTGGAAGCCCTTGCGGTTGACAAAAATACCTGGATTGCGATGGGGTGCCCTAAGGGCCACAGGTGTGCAGTCAATGACGCCCTGCACCCTTGGAAAGTCTGCCAGATGAGCTAATCCAACCGCTCGCGCCGTCACATTAACGCGATCCCTGGTGAAATGGATGTGATTGTGCATGAGGGCAAAGAGGGCATCGGTTACCTGCGTGATGCAAGTGTGTGTGGCCACCTGGGAGATGCCGCTGATGTCTGCTGATGATCCCTGGAATGAGCCTGAGGCAAAAAAGTTCAGTGCGGTGTTGACTTTGATGGCCACTGGTAAGGAGTGTCCACCTGGTCCTCTGGGCAGCAGGTCTTGCTGTAGCATTGCACAGATGTCAGTCACTACCTGTCGCGAAAGTCGGAGCCGCCTTTGGCAATGCTGCTCAGTCATGTTGAGGTAGTTGACCCTGTGTCTGTAGACCCTGTTTGGGGGGGTATCTCCTGCGCCGACGGGCTTCCATGCGCTGGCCCCTTCTGGCCTGTGCTGCCTCAGGTGGGTGAGCAGCAGCCTGTCGCTCCTGCTGCTGCTGTTGCTGGTGCTGCTGTTGCTCCTGGTTCTGCTGCTGCCGCGCCTGGTGCTCAAGCTCCTCTAATGCCAAGAAGGGAAGGAGAAAAATGGCTCCCATGCTTCTGGCATATGCCTCCGCTGAGGAAGCGCTGAGTGAGGTTGGCGAGAGGGGTTTCCCAGGAGTTCACACTGGAGATGTGTGTGAGGCTCCAACCTTCCACATGTGTGGTTAAGCCTGGTAAAAGTTGCCCCAGGCCTGAAACAACAAAGTCCTGCCACCTGTAAATGATGACTGATCAGATCGCCTCTTTAATGGTTGACCTGCAGCTGATAGTCAGCAAGCCAATAGTGCTCGCGCCAGGTTTCACAGGCGTGATCCCCACCAGGCGTGGTTTACGTGGGAAAAGGGTTAAAAATGCAAGGGCCTGTTAAAATGGCATTAAAAAGGCCAATTATTGCTGATTAAGGGCCTTAAAGACCAGTCCCGCCTGTTGGAGGCGGGACTGATTCGGGACCATCAGACACGCCTGGGTTAAAATGGCTCAGGGTCGGGAACCAGGTGGGGGGAGTCCCATCCACCAGTTTTAGCGATTTTTAACCCCCCGCACGCCTCAAAGCCCGCCTCACGGCCCAGTTAAAATCGACCCCGATGTTTCTACTTGCAGGGGAGACTATAAAGGTCATAAATATGATAGTCACTGATAAATCCAATAGGGAATTCGAGAGGAACTTCTTTATCCAGAGAGTGTTTAGAATGTAGAACGCGCTACCACAGGGAATAGTTGAGGCCAATATCATTTAAGGGGAAGCTGGATAAAGATGCAAGGGAGAAAGGAGTAGAAGGGTATGCTGATAGGGTTAGAGGGGTGGGAGGAGTCTTGTGTGGAATGTAAACACTGCCACAGACCAGTTGGGCCAAATGGCCTGTTTCAGTGCCGTACATTCTATGTAATTCTACACAGTTATGTTTAATAGATGTTTTAAAATAAGAAAGACTTGCATTTATAGAGCGCCTTTCACGACCACCGGACGTCTCAAAGTGTTTTATAGCCAACGAAGTATGTTTGAAGTGGAGTCACTGTTGTAATGTGGGAAACGCGGCAGCCAATTTGCGCACAGCAAGCTCCCACTAACTAGCAATGTGATAATGACCAGATAATCTGCTTTAGTGATGTTGGTTGAAGGATAAATATTGGTCAGGACACCGGGGATAACTCCCCTGCTCTTCTTCGAAATAGTGCCACTGACCCTCACTGGAGGTAAGTGCAACTTGACAAGTGCGTTGATATTATGAGGATCATACTGGATCTGAAAATCCCATTTGATATCACACAAATGAGATCTGGTCAAGGATTTAATCTTATCTCCATGAAGGAAGGTAGAAACTTGTATCTATAGAGCACCTTATCACATCCCTCAGGATGTCCCAAAGCGCTTCACACCCAATGAACCTCAGCAAGATCCCACAGACAACAATGAGATGAGCGGCCTAGACATTGGGCCCCGCGGCTCCTGCTTTTCAGGGGCTAACTGGACTACTAAGGCCCCAATATGTTGGGCAGGAAGCCTGGACACATTTCAAGGGTTGCCTGCCATGTTGGGTAAGGTAGATGCATTAGCGGCAGGAGCGCACACTAGGAACATTTAAAGGCCAGAATAATTTATTCAAATGTGGGTCCTGTGCGTCTTGGAGGTTTTAGACCCCCCCAGTGTTGCCCTCGCCACGCGCTGAGCTTGCACAGCACAATGTGGCGCTAACCGGCAGGAAGGCCCCCGTGCTTATGTGAATGTGGAGCCAGGAGGAGCAGGAGTGCTCTCACCGCCCCCCTGGCCTACCACCTGGCCCGAGGCCTGATAGTACGACCCTTCCTCACTTATGTGAGGGCCGCAGCAGCCCATTCGCTGGCAGGTCTGCACAGCCCGCCAGGCCCATCGAACTGAGGCCCGAGGCCCAATATCAGGGTGTGCCTTGGGCCCCACCATTCAGGCACAGGGATTGTACACTGCCTTTCCTCCCGCCCCCCCACCCACCCCCCACCCGCATGCCCAACAGTGGGCAAACATAGATTTGTAAGCCAATCTGTTTTTGGTGATGTTGCTCGAGGGAGGACTTTCAGCCGGGACACTGGGAGTGCTCGGTGCTCTTCTTTGATTAGTGCCATGGCATCTTTAACCTGGTAGATGGGGCCTTGGATTAATGTTTCATCTAAAGGGCGGCACCTCCGACAATGTTGTACTCCTTCAGTACGGCACTGATTTGTCAGCTTAGCTGTGACTAAAGCGGGTCTAGCTCCACACCGGAGAGTTTATGAAGAGATTGCCAGAGCAGTCACGCAACAGGTCTGTGTTTTAAGCTGAGCCACATCTGCTTGTTGCTTGTCACAGTAAAGTCAATGTGACAGGTTGCCACAACCGGTACAGTGTAAACCTTTGCCATTTGAGTTTTCGTTTAAACCAAGGTAGAAATAACACGACTGGTGTGACGAAGGGTCATCGACCTGAAACTTTAACTCTGTTTCTCTCTCCACAGATGCTGCCTGACCTGGCCTGCTGACTATTTCCAGCATTTTCTGCTTCTACTATAGTACAAATAACACTGTACTTCAGCCAGGTAGGATTCTGCGAGGGCCATTTTTACCTTCGCTGCCTTGATGGTCTTCTGGTGGAGCAGATCGGCTGGCCATTGTAGAACCCATCCAATTTTCATCCCATTGAAATCAAGTTGAAAATGACCCGCACGGTATTAACAGCCTAGAACCCGCTCTTAGTCAGCAGTGCTAACCAAGGTAATGGAGGGAAATTTGGTTCTCGTTGGTAAGTGTGGTACTTGCACATTTGTTAACTGAACACTAGATGCCACCACCCTGATGGGAGTAAGTGCATGATCGCAATTACACTCCAAGGCCTCTCTTGTATTGCTTTTGTCATTCTTTGACAAAATATTCCAGAGGGCCTAGAAAGGAAAGCATCTAGTTATTCCCATGCTACGATGTGCGTGTTTATTCTGACGTAACACTAATGAAAAAAGGAAGAACTGCACTTCCATACAGTCTTTCACTTCCTTAGATCATCCCAAAGAGCCAATGGCTTGTTTTTGAACTGTGATCACTGTTGTTATGTAGGTGAATGATTCAAATGCCTCTCTCCAGTCTTGTCATGCGGGCATTATTTTAAATGGGTTAATGCGACACCAGGGCAAGAAATTTGAAACAAATGCAGCGTTTGTGCCACAACATTGCTGAGAGCAGCTTCCAGGCTTCTATCCTTGTTATTGGGCAGTTCATTCACATCTCTCACCATGTGGCTCGAATCTGTCACAGTGTCAGCTTCTGCACATCTGCACTGTAAACAGAGTAAATTGTACGCCTGCCATGAGAGAGGATCTGAGAGCTGGGCCAGCTGCGTGGGTGATGGAGGAGCTGATTCCAATACACACAGTAGCTAAATGCAGAATCATAGGATCTTTCAGCACAGAAGGAGGCCATTCAGCCCGTCATGCCTGTGCCGGCTCTTTGAAAGAGCTCTCCAATTTAGTCCCACACCCCAGCTTTTTCCTCATAGCCCTGCAAATTAATCCTCTTCAAGCACATGTCCTTTTAAAAATTCCTATGGAATCTGCTTCCACCACCCTTTCGGGCAGTGCGTTGCAAATTTTTACAGCCCTCTGTGTGAAAATAATTCTCCTCATTTCCCCTCTAGTTCTCCATGTGCACTACACCTCCTGTACAAGTGGGATGTGTATTGCGTACAAACTGTGCACAGTTCCCCAGCTGGCATTTCGTGGGCCGTTGCTGTATGAGTAGATTTATCTTCACCAAAGGAGCTCACTTGGGATTATCACCTACTACGTTCATTGTCAGAGATGAACTGCACAAAAACACTGTACGCATTTTGCTCTCTGACCCCTTCAGTTTAATCCTGTTACACAACGTCAGTTTCCACATGTACGCTGACGACACCCAGCTCTACCTCAGCACCACCGCTCTTGACCCCTCCACTGCCTCGTATTTGTCACGCTGGTTGTCTGACATCCAGTATTGGATGAGAACTTTCCTCCAATTAAATATTGGGAAGACCTTCAGTCTTCACCACAAACTCCGTTCCCTAGCCATTGATTCCATCCCTCTCCCTGCCCACTGTCTGTGGCTGAACCAGACCATTCACAACTTTGGCGCCTTATTTGACCCTGAGCTGAGCTTCCGACCCCAGATCCTCTCCATCACAAAGACCGCCTACTTCCACCTCCATAACATCGCTCGTCTCCAACCCTGCCTCAGCTCATCTGCTGCTGAAACCCTCATCCATGCCTTTGTTACCTCTAGACTTGACTATTCCAACGCACTCCTGGCTGGCCTCCCACATTCCACCCTCTGTAAACTTGAGCTCGACCACAACTCTGTTATCTGTACCCTAACTCGCACCAAGTCCCATTCACCCATCTCCCCTGTGCTCGCTGACTTACATCAATGCCTCAACTTTAAAATTCTCATCCTTGTTTTCAAATCCCTCCATGTCCTCGCCCCTCCCTATCTCTGTAATCTCCTCCAGCCCTACAACCCTCCGTGATCTCTGCGCTCCTCCAATTCTGGCTTCTTGAGCATCCGCAATTTTCATCGTTCTACCAGTTCTGGAATTCCCTCCCTAAACCTCTCTACCTCCCTCTCCTCCTTGAAGACGCTCTTTTAAAGCTGCCTCTTTCACCTGTCCTAATATCTCCTTATGCGGCTCGGTGTCAAAGTTTGTTTGAAAATTGTTCCTGCAAAGCACCTTGGGACGCTTTACTAAGTTAAAGGAGCTAACAGTAACAGTTGTTACTGTTACAGAAAGTTCATCTGCTTTTTTTCTTCCAAACAACATAATTCCTATGATTGGGCACACATTCAGCCTTCACGCCCGATTCTTAGTGAGATCTCCTGCTGCCTAATCAGATGGAAAATGTCCAACAACAGCTTGCCAATATTTCTTTTTATTCAATGTTTCTCTCTGATACAAGAAGGACCAAAAAGGGTGTACTGAGGTTTAACAGTAAATGAACATCAGGATCTTTTCATGGGACACTCCTGGTGCACAGTAAACTCTTCATTGTCCAATTATTCCTATGGGGTCCGGCAGTGTAGTGGTCATGTTACTGGACTAGTGATCCAGAGGCCTGGACTAATGATCTGGATGATAGTTCATAATCCCATGAAAAAATAAAATCAGGAAATCAAAGATCGTGAAGCTGCCAGCTTGTCGTAAAATGGGACATGGATTGGTACATGAGCAAATCTTTCCTTTGACAAATTCACCATTACTGGTGACCAATAATTAAAGAGTTCTGTATGGACCAACCATGAGATAAGCCTAATTTATCAACATCTCTGAGTTCAAGGGACTCGTGCACTTACTGCAAATGTTCCTGCACCCAAAAAAACCTCTCAACAAACATTACAATGAAAGATTGTGCTGCATAGATGGTATTCCTGATGTCATGTGAACTACTTCTGGCTTCTCCTTTATTGTTCTTTATTATGGAAAGACAAGGCCAACCACCAATACCTCAGGGCAATGAGGGATGGGCAATAACTGCTGGCCTTGCCAGTGACGCCCACACCCTGAGAATGAATTTTAAAAAATGATTATTATAAAGAACTTATAGCAGCAGACATGATAAACAATATGATTATGAAATTGCGCTACCCATCATATTGCTGCATTCTTCTCTGTGTCCGAACCTGCTACATTGTCTTGTAGGATGCTCTACCACAGCTACAGTTCCCTTTAAATGGCTTCACATTTTTATGGTCAAATAATCTTTTTGTTCCGCTGAGCAATGCATCCGAATGCAGCCATTCAGCCAAGTTAAACTGACCACAAACGGAGGAAGGAAGGAAGGATCATAAATTCCTTTCAGATATCCTGAGCTTAGGTGCAACATTTTGTCGGCATGTCTTTATTAAGTTTATTCTAGTGTTGGGTGAATAAGCAGTGGATCTGAGTCCAGATTCAGACCTTTTGTATGTTTTAGGTTTCATGCAAATCTTAGAATCAGAGGCCTAGAAATTCGGTTGGTAGCGCCAGCGATTAGCGCCTAAAGAGCCCGAGAATTGGGGCATTACCCAATTTTCGGGCGGGCGCTGTGAATATAGCGCCACCTCCCATATTGAGTATGATTTTAGCGCTGGCGCTAACTCTTTGCGCGCGCCCGCGGGCACAGGCAGATCATGACGTCATTTCAGTGTGCAACGCCATTTTTGCGCCCCGGACCGGATATTCGGTGGCGCCCGCAACCTTTCCGCCTGGCGCTATTAGTGACAGTTGGATGGAGTGTTCCCAGGCCCTTCTCGGACTCGGGGGGCGCTATTTAAAGGGGACAGCACTAGTATAAAAGCTGCAGCCATTTGGGCTGGCCATCCTGATCGTTGCTGGAGAGAGTTGCTGACCTTCTGTTGGACAGTAACTTTCTCATTGAGCCTTCGGAGGCACTGGCACTGGCAGCTTGAGGGCCCGGCTCCCGAGCTGGTGATGCAGCATCTGAAAGCAGGGAGGTGGAACAGTGGCTTTAGCAAAAGGACAGGTTCGCAGCAAGGGATGCCAGATTGCGGCAAGGCTATGACATGGGTCCACAGTGAGAAAGCACGCTGGCGGGGGGAACAAGTAGAAGGAGACAGTTGTAAGAGGTGAGAACCTTACCATCGCTGTCGACAATGGGGTCGGTAGCTGCAGTGGTTACAGGACCATTCAGACGTCCTCCAAGAATCTGGTGGACTCTCTCCTCGAGATCCGTGAGAGTGACCACTTGTGGAGGTCCTCCACCGGTGCGAAGCTGGTCTTTGCCAATCCTCGCCAGCATGGACTGCAGGGGAAAGGAGGGGAAGTTATGTTACCTGATGCCCTGAGTGATCATCTCATGCCCCCATGGTGCAAGAGCCCTTACATGACGCCCTGAGTCAAATGTGCATGTGTGTGCCCAGAAAGGGCCATGGGTGCTTGCTGGCAGATGGCCAATGGGGCACAGCCCACCCTGTAGCCATAAAGTCAGGTGCAAATGAAGGGATGCAGAAGTTTGCAGGAACAACACTCACCCTCACGACCCGAGTGAGGTCGTTGAATTTCTTTCTGCATTGGACAGGGCTCCTGGTCACCATGCTGCTGGAGTTGACCCTCTGGCATACATCCCTCCAAGCTCGTCGGTAGTCCTTATGATTCGGCCTCCTGCCATTGTCTGGGTAGAGAACATCTCGCCAGCGCTCCACTGCGGCCACCAATTGCTCCAGAGCCTCATTGATGAAGCGCTCTGCTCTCTGCCTCACCTTCTCCATCTGGTCCAAGTTTTTATCGCCAGAGAAGGGCCTGCGCCGATTCTGAGGCCTGCAAGGCGCAGTGTGTGGATGCTGAAGCTAACTGACCCACCCCTTTAAGAGCTAGCCAGCGCCTGGAAGTCTCGTGGTCATCGGTAATTGAGAGCACCTGCGCTGAGCCCGTACGCTCCGCTATTGGGTTGCACCGGAAGTTTAGCGCCTTAGAAGTCCCGTGTAACGCCTGAATTCGCGCCTCAATCACCTTTAGGGGTGATGCAACCCAATATCGCGCCAGGCGGCGATAAGTTTCGTCTGGCTATAAACTTTGCGCAGCGCCAGTTCTAAAGCCTCAAGCCGGGCTATACCCAATTTCTAGGCCAGAGAATCTTACAGCCAAGAAGGAGGCCACTCGATCCAGCGTGCCTGTTACAGCTCTTTGAAAGAGCAATCCAATTAGTCCTGCTTCCCTGCTCTTTCCCCTATCCTCCTATCCGCTCCTACACCCAAACACCTGGCTCTGCCAGAGTCCAGCAACAGTAAGAACATTTAAGCGCAACTTAATGGCCGCGAAATTCACCCTCTTAGCACCGGTTACATTATCACATTATTCCAATATTACGTTACAAAGTCAACTAATCACCCTTGTGCATTCCATTATTGTCTGCCTTTCGTGTTCCTTGCCTGTCCTAATGCTCCTACGAAGTGCTACCCCAGTGCCTGCAGCATGGCTGGTGGAAGGCTGCTGACTTTCAGTGGGGGAGACTGCAGATGGTCTTGGAGGATGACCTCGAGCAGCTCTGGGCCTAGAAGGCCTGGCTTTAGACTGCACCACCTTGGCATGGGAAACAGCAGTCTGGGCTGGCTGGCTGACAGACAACAGCAAGGGCACTGGCAGAGTGGCAGGGGAGGAAGTACAAATGCTGTCATCCTGAGAGAGGACAGCAGGGTCTTGCTCTATGGAGCCACTGTCACTCCCCCGGGGCAACACCTCAACCATCTCAGTAATTTGTTGGAGGACAGATTGCTGGACTGCTGTGACACCCTGGAAGCCCCTTTCCACACTCGTAAACCCAGCTGCAATGGCATCAGTCTGTGCTTGCATGGCATCAAACTGAGCCTTTATGAGAGCAGTCTGAGCTTCCACTGCAGCACTCAGACAATGGGTCGCTTCCAATTGTGCTGCAATGGAAGCCGCGACATCGCCCATCACACCCAGCATCATGGTCGTGTCCACAAGTGCTCTAATGGAGTTGCCCATCACTTCCATCCTGGAAATCATAGGCTAAAGCTCCGGGCAAAGCCCTGTGCAATGTTGGAGCGGCCACCTCCATGCTCCTTGACACTGACAAGAGGCTCTCTGGCAGGCCTGCCATTGCAACAAGCTTTCTGTGTGCAAGCCCATCACCCTTCTTCTGAAGGCTGCCCCATCGAAGTCATCATCTGAGTCCTGTGCAACAGAACCTGTGTGTGACCTTGCCCTCCAGGGAGCTGGCACCTGAGCTATCCTTTCCCCCTAGCCTGGCTGCAGCCCACTCCTGCCCGGTGACTCACCACTTTCAGATCCCGCCTCTATACTACCCTCTAAAGTTCGCACAGTGCCATTTTCTGAGCTGGTGCCTGGGAATTTCAGATCGAGTAATGGTGCCTCTTCATCTCCAATACTCTCCTCCTCTAGTTAATCAGAGACTGGCTGGGTTGCTGGCAGTTCTTGGGAATCTGAATGGAGAAAGGCACAAGGGTGGGGTTATGATGAGGGGTGGGGGGAGGGCAAAGTGTGCATGCTTACACCATCAGCAGCTTGTAAGTGAGAAGAGATTGTGGGGTGAGGGGGAAGTGGGAGGTGAGAAGAAGGATTAGGTATGAGCATACCATCATCATCAGTAATGCTTTCAACCTCGCCGCTCGCCACAGCCTCAGTGACGGCCCCTCCAATTATCTACAGCACTGTCTCCTCCAGTGCAGTGAGGTTCTGCAGATAAGCTTCACTCCCGCCTGTCTGCTGCTGCTCACAGTAGTTGTGAGCCACCTTGGCCTGCAAGAGACGGGGAAGTGTGTCAGTGAATGTGGTGCAATGTGTTTGGGTGATGTGCCTGTCACGGTTGAATAGCTGGCAGTGTGTGCAAGGTGTAAGATGTGGGTGTTAGGCTTGCAGCAGTGTTAAGTGTGTGAGGGTGAGGTGAAGCTATGATTGTGAGGTATG
This sequence comes from Somniosus microcephalus, assembly GCF_052327205.1. NCBI lineage: Eukaryota > Metazoa > Chordata > Chondrichthyes > Squaliformes > Somniosidae > Somniosus > Somniosus microcephalus. The sequence goes on from NC_140989.1 coordinate 177,155,922, forward strand.
AGTGGTGATTGCTAGAGATTGTTGGTAGGTGGTTGATGGGGGTGTGGTGCATTGTGCAGTGTGCGAGGCTGGTGGTGTAGTTGGTGGGGATATGGAATTTGAAGATGCATTCACTGACCTTGACCACTCGTGTGAGGTCATTAAACTTCTTGCGGCACTGGATCCATGCCCTGGGGGCAACACTAGTGGCACTGATGGCTTGGGCTATCTCCTCCCACTGCCTTCTGGTGTTCTGTCTCGAAGGCCTCCTGCCCCCTGCGTGTAGAGGACCTGACATCTTCTGTGCACCCCGAGGACCAAGGCCTCCAGTGTTGCAACTGAGAAGCGCCGCGCCCTCTCTTCCCTGTTGCGAGATGGCTGCATCCACATTGACAATGAACTGCATCGGCAACAAAATACCTCCCTTTTAAGAAGTGCAGGAAGCCTAGGCAAAATTTTATTGGCCAGCAGACCGCACCTGATATTGGCCCTCCCTCTCGAGCGCTGAGCCAATCAGCAGCGCGCTAAGTGCTGAGCTCAGCGCTCCTATCATAATGAGCGGGCAGCAGGAATTTTGCGGGCTGCCTGCACCACTTTGAACGGGTGCGAGCAGATTGCGTTTTGCGATCCCCCGTGTAATGTATGTACCTTTAAGGGGAGAACTACTTTTTACAGCTCCTGTATACTGTAGTACCGGCAGTGACCACACCTGTATATAAACCCTGAGTAGTGATCTGTACATTTAGTTCTAGAGTAACCCTCATTCAGTAAAGACCTGTTGAATCGTTCCCTGCAGTCTTGTTGTCTAATTATTGAAGGACACAACATCAAAATACACGGACCTAACATTGGCGACGAGCAGGTTCAAACCTACCTGTAACTCTGCATCACCTCCCAGGGATTCGCTCCTGGAGAACAGTGGAAGAAGGCTGAGTCCAGAAGCACAGGCGTCGACCACGGGAAACCCCCCAGTCATCCAGCGGAGATTTGAGCATCACAGGGGAGGCTGTCGAGAGCCAGGCTTGGCTTTCCAGTCACGGTGGTCCAGCGAAACGGGCTGGCAACAGGTACTGCACCGACCCTTCCCGGACAGCGGCGGCTAGAGCCGACCGAGCAGCATAGGAAAAGGCCGAGCAGCGTCGATGGGGGAGAGAGAGAGGGTAGAGCGCACAGGGCACAGCCGGTGTTCAGGACCGAGCGACGTCAACGGGGGAGAGAGGCGAGAGAGAGCAGAGCGCAGCCAGTGTTCAAGGGCCGAGCAGCGTCAACGGGGGAGAGAGTTGCGCAGGAAAACGCACAGATTGCAGCTGGTGTTCAAGGGCCAAGCAGCGTCAACGGGGGAGAGAGGCGCGCAGGAAAACGCGAGGCGCTGCCATTACCACGAGGACCGCAGAGAGCGGCATTGGCAGCAGCGCAGGAGCAGCGCACGAAACCCACAGGGCGTCGCCATTTGCCACGAGGACCGCCGAGAGCGGCGTTGGCAGCAGCGCGGGAGACGCCATTTTAAACCGCAGCGGGGAAGAAAGGAAAGCGCAGGAGACGCCATTTTAAGCCACAGCGGGGAAGAAAAAAAACCCCGGGAGACGCCATTTTAAGCCAGTCTAACCACACCCAAAAATGCCGAAGAGTGGCAGTATCACAGCATTCGACAATGAAGTCGAAGATTGGACGACATATGTCGAACGCATAGAAGTATACTGCAAGGCGAATTAAGTGCCAGATGACAAGAAAGCGCTGGTATTGTTGAAATCAATGGGTGCAAAAACGTATGGTTTACGACGAAACCTAGTAACCCCAGAGAAGCCAGCAGAAAAGGATTTTGAAAACATAGTGTCAATCCTACAGGACCACTTAAACCCCACACCACTGCTGATAGCAGAAAGATTTAAGTTTCACAAAAGGAACCAGCATAAGGATAAAAGTAATGCTGAGTATTTAACGGAACTGCGCAAGCTATCGAAACACTGCCAGTTTGGAACGGGACTAGCAGATACTTTAAGGGACAAGTTTGTGTGTGGGCTTCAAAGTGAAGGAACCCAGAAACGGCTTCTATCAGAAAAGGATCTTACGCTGGACAAGGCTTTCAGCATTGCAGTATCACACAAAGCAGCAGCATGGGGCACTGCAGAGATACAACGGAGACCGCAAGAATATGGCACAAATGAAATGTCATACGGAACAGTGAAGTGCTATCGCTGCGGCAGAACAACACACGACCATAGGGATTGCTGGTTCAAGGACAAAGTGTGCAGACAGTGTCGAAAAGTAGAACACATAGCAAGAGTCTGCAGGTCGGGAAAGAAAACCAGCAGCAAGAAATCTCCACAGGAGAAGTACAAGAAGGTACATAAGGTGACGGAGAGTAGTTCAGACGAACAGAAAAGTGATACAGACTCCGGAAGCAAGGAGCTGGGTTGTCTGAAACTACATAATGTGATCAAAACGGAGGATCACCAAACTATCTGGGTCACGCTCAGGATAGCAGGAGTCCAAGTGAAAATGGAATTGGGCACAGGATCAGCCCTAACAGTCATAAACCGAAGGGACTACAAGCGGCTATTCTCACATATACCCTTGAGAGATACAAAGATTGTCTTGAAGACGTACACGGGGCAAAAAGTCTACCCCAAAGGAAAAATAAGGGTGAATGTTATATATAATGGCAAGGAAACACCAAAAATGGACCTGTATGTATTGCCAAATGGAGGACCACCACTACTAGGACGTGAATGGACCAGGAAGATACAGCTAGATTGGCATTCCATACAAGCACTGACTGTAGATGCCAAAAAGGATGACGACGTCACACCTGGACGACTGTCAAAAATGCTAACTGACGCACAAGAAGTGTTCCAGCAGGGACTCGGAACACTAAAAGGCATAACAGCGACGATCAAAATAGAGGAAAATGCAAGCCCAAAGTTTTTTAAGGCCAGACCGGTACCTTATGCGATCCGCCCAGCCGTCGAAGCAGAGCTGGAAGGTTTGGAACGTTCAGGAGTACTGTCCAAAGTGGACTGGAGCAAGTGGGCTACACCCATCGTTCCTGTAATGAAGAGGTCGTTGAGTAATACGCCTGGGGAACCAAAGAAGGTTCGCATCTGTGGGGATTTTAAGGTGACAGTGAACCCAGTCCTTCACACTGTACAATATCCGCTTCCGCGGATTGAAGATATTTTCGCCTCGCTATCGGGAGGGAAACGCTTCACTAAGATTGATCTGGCCCAGGCGTACCTGCAAATGGAGGTAGAAGAAGCCTCGAAACAGCACCTCACGATCAACACTCATAAAGGTCTCTACCAATACAACCGGCTGGTGTTCGGGGTAGCATCAGCTCTGGCTATTTGGCAAAGGGCAAAGGAACAAGCCCTGCAAGGGATTCCAGGGACCCAGTGTTATTTGGACGACATCCTGGTCACAGGCGAAAATGACAGTAGTCACCTCGCCAACCTGGAGCAGGTGCTCACTAGATTGAAGGATTATGGGCTCCGAGCTAACCGCCCCAAATGCGAGTTTTTTAGAAAACAGATCTCGTATTGTGGCCACGTTATCGATAAAGAGGGGTTACATAAGTCCCCAGAGAAGATTGAAGCAGTAGTCAAGGCTCCAGCACCGGAAAATGTGTCACAACTGAGGTCGTTCCTCGGGCTGGTAAACTACTACCATAAGTTCTTGCCAAATTTGTCTACAATACTACACCCACTGAACACCCTACTGCAAACGGGGGTACCATGGAAGTGGAATGACGAACGTAAACGAGCTTTCCAGAAGTGCAAAGAATTGATCACATCAAAAGAGGTGTTGGCCCATTTCAACCCAGCACTACCAATTCGTTTGGCATGTGATGCATCACCCTATGGCATTGGAGCGGTGCTGTCGCACAAATTCCCGGACGGCTCGGAGAGGCAAGAAGCCTTTGTGTCTCGGTCACTAACCTCAGCCGAGCGTAACTACGCCCAGATTGACAGGGAGGCACTCAGCCTAGTGTGGGGAGTGAAAAAGTTCAATCACTATCTGCACGGGCAGAAGTTCACCTTGCTGACTGACCACCAAACACTTGTCTCCATCTTTATTCCAAAGAAGGGCGTTCCGGTGATGACTGCGCAACGGCTACAAAGATGGTCCCTTTTTCTAGGGGCGCACCAATATGAAATCGAGTATAAGGGCACGAAACAGCATGGAAACGCTGATGGGCTATCACGCCTGCCACTGCCTACTGCGGAGGAAGCACCAGCAGTGGATCCTGTCGAAATATTTCATTCGACTATAATTGAATGCTTGCCAGTAACTAACGCTGGTATAGAGAAGGAGACCCGAAATGACCCGACACTGTCTCGGGTATATGATTTGACGGTGAAGGGATGGCCAGCACATGGCGACTCACTGTTGCCAGCATTTTCATCCAGAAGAGAACAGCTGTCAGTATGCCAGGGGACCTTGATGTGTGGATCCCGAGTGGTAATTCCACCCAAGTTAAGGGAGAGAGTGCTCAATGAGCTTCACGAAGGTCATCTGGGAGGGGTGAAAATGAAAAGCCTTGCTAGGGCTTATGTGTGGTGGCCGGGGATCGATCAGCAAATCGAGGACCTGACAAAGAGCTGCTCAGGATGCCAGAAGGTCCAAAATGCACCACCACATGCCCCTCTACACCCATGGGAGTGGCCCTCATCTCCATGGCAACAGGTGCATATTGATTTTGCTGGTCCATTCATGGACTCAATGTTTTTAATAGCCGTGGATGCGCACTCGAAATGGCCTGAGGTGATCAAAATGTCCTCCACCACCACAGAGAAAACTATTGCAGTCCTACGGACCATTTTTGCCAGGAACAGCTTGCCAGAGCAGATTTGCTCTGATAACGGACCACAGTTTGTGTCCAAAGAGTTTCGAAGATTTATGAAAAGGACTGGGGTAAGGCATTACACATCCGCCCCGTATCATCCAGCCACAAATGGATTGGCTGAGAGGTTCGTACAAACCTTTAAAAAAGCAGTAAAGGCCATGTGCGATGACGACATTCCACTGCAGCATAAGGTGGACAATTTCCTGTTAGCCTACAGAAATGCGACACATGCAGTCACCAACCAGGCCCCGGCCATGATGTTCTTTAACCGAAGGTTGAGATCTCGTCTGGATTTGCTCAGACCAAATATACGAAGAGATGTTGAGAATAAGCAATTCCACCACATCAATGAGAAGCCGACAAGGAGCTTCAATGTAGGGCAACCAGTCTTGGCCCGCGACTACCGAACAGAGAAATGGCAACCAGGAACGATATGCACACGGCAGGGGCCATTAATGTACACAGTGGATGTTGGGGAGAACATTGTGAGACGCCATGCTGACCAGATCCTCGAGTCACAGGAATGAGTCAACCCCATGTCTCGCCCATACATACCTGGTGATGAACCCGACGTACAGGTAGCATCTACCCCAGAAACAGTAGCATCGGAAGCGGATGAACCAACCGACGACAGGGGGCCAGAATCGCCTCCGCACCAAGAGCAAGACCCTCGGGAAAGGCGCTATCCAGAAAGGATCAGGAAGCCTCCCCAAAGACTGAATTTATAAATAGACTATTTTCAGCTAATGTTGCATGTTAAAAGTGTTAATTGTAATTAGTTTGATATTTAATTGTTAAATGAGTGTTATGGTACTGTTAATCTAAAAGGGGAGGAATTGTAATGTATGTACCTTTAAGGGGAGAACTACTTTTTACAGCTCCTGTATACTGTAGTACCGGCAGTGACCACACCTGTATATAAACCCTGAGTAGTGATCTGTACACTTAGTTCTAGAGTAACCCTCATTCAGTAAACACCTGTTGAATCGTTCCCTGCAGTCTTGTTGTCTAATTATTGAAGGACACAACATCAAGATACACGGATCTAACACCCCGTGCCCCTTTTCGGGCCCAATCCAATTTCACCCCCAATATTTCTAAGTATAAGCGGATGTGGGAAATAAACAGAAAAGCTGTCAAAGATTACTCAGCTAGGCACAGACAAAGAAAGTACTGACCATAATGATTTGCGCGCTTCATCACGGTACCAGTAAAGGCCTGGTTGTCCTTTCAGCAAATTAGATTTTTTTTAAATCTCTAGCTTTTGAACTACCTCATGATGTGTGACAGAACTAAACCCCTAGATGTTCGTCCAACCACAGCTCCTGTCCTGCATGAGAATATCTTGGGTTTCCCGTACGCCATTGCAAAGCCACCGTTCCCTCGGCAACAGTCTGGATTCAGGACGTTCTAAATGTTTTCCTGGAAGGTTCAGGGCTGAATCACATTTATTGTGGAAAGAGTTACGTTTGGCTCGGTTTAAACTACAGATTTACTGTAGATGTTTTGTGCTCAGCGCTGTGATAAATGATAGCAGCGGGAAATGAAACGGTTTCCTTCTTTGTGTCGTGTGACAGAATCGAGCCTTTTCCGATCACGCACTGCGCAGGGTCGATACAGAGCAGAGCTGCCTTCACACTACCCCGGCAACAGGCCGTAAACCTCAACCTTAGAAAAGGGCCTTCACTGTGGCATTTCTATTGACGTATCAGAGAACCTTACAGCCTCTCTGTGTGAGACCGCACAATTAGTGTCGAGTTATAGGCTTCGGTCTTGTATCCACTGGGAAATGGGTCGAGAAATCCCTATCATTGTTTGACTGAAGACCACTGACAAGCCTAAGGAGAGAGAAAACTTTCATCTTTTTGCTGTATTCCATCTGCCAGGCTTTGATTTGAACCCAAGGCCAGAAGATGAAAGGACTTGTATTTCACCCAATGTGTCAACCAACCCCCAGATGATCAGTTCGTATTGCCAAAGCCTCTGAAATCCAATAAATATTTTGATGAAATCACATCAGAGAATGAGATCAAATACTTCTGACTGACATTTCTATTAAATGAACGTGATTCGTGGGTTTACATGTTGTTTCAAAATCATGAGGGGTTTTGCTAGAGTAACTAAGGAGATACCGTTTCCACTGGCAGGAGGGTCGGTAAGCAGAGGACACAGAGTTAAGGTCATTGGCAAAAGAATCAGAGGCGAGATGAGGAGAATTTTTTTTATTCAGCGAAATGTTATGATCTGGAATGCACAGCACTGATTTTTCCATCTGCACCACAGTCAAACATGTCACATCCATCATCTCACCTGCACTTTCAGGAACCTCTTGTGTACTTTCTTCAATGAAGATCAATTCAAGAATGTAATTTGGCACTTGGTATGGGATGGTGGGGCGGTGGTTGAAATTGAGCTAAATGGGCGATTCTTTGCAAGATGATGTTAACCTCTTTGAGCTTGTCACACAAAATGGCACCAATATGGATATTCATCCATTCCATGGCTCAGTGATAGCACTCTCGCTTCTGAGTCAGAAGGTTGTGTCCCACTCCAAACCTGCCAACTCTGGTTGAATGTATACCAGGAGGTTTCATCACATGACCTCCGGCCTCTTACTGCCCCGCCCCCACTGTACTGGCCACGCTAGACGTGCTCCTATCTAGTTATCCAGCAAGTTAAACACTTATTCAAAATAATTCTTCGTGAAGCCGTTTGCTGTTTGAAGCCTTTACTTGAACAATTTTTGTGAAACTGTAAACAAAGACAAAGTATGTTTTGTACTTAAACTGAGTACTATACATTCGATATTACATAAGATATAACATATTTACAACAGTAGAATAGATTAATTGTATAACTAACTAACATTTGGACTCACTTCTGTAACTATCAAATATTAACCTTTTATAAACATAGTGTTATCAAAATACTACTCTGACAACGTTGCTATTATGCTAACAAACAAAGATACTCACAGATATTGCGCTTGGCCTAACATAGAACATCAGATTACATTGGATTGTGAATCCCTTATGGAATCCTCCATTACTGCCAGGTTCTTCCTGGGATTCTACTTCCTGGATCACACAGGAAGAAAGGTAGGGAGGTCAAATGACCTCACACAGGAAGAAAGGTAGAAAGGTCAAATGACCTCTGCTTCATACAAACTGCTAACACGATAACCACCACCAGAGGGTGCTATCTGCATATACAATGGTTCATCAGTCCAGAACACTCCCCATCTGGGGTCGTTAACGACTCTATATAGTCCGAACTCTACTTGTCACTGGAGTCCTCTGGCGACAAAAGAAGAACCACCTCGGAGACGGTCCGTCAGTGTCGATGATAGGATGCAGCTTCCGTAGGCTGCTGTGAGGAGGTAGGTTGCGTTCTGCTACGCACAGTTCCAATCTGGGTATGGTGAGGTCTGGCTGGGGCACCAACTTGCCTCTATCAAAGACAAAGCCGATTTTGCTTTGTCTTTCTTGAGTGGTGACCTTCAGATAAGCCACACTTACAATGGCCTTAGCGGATGCATCTGCAAAGACACAAAGCTCTTTGAATTGGGTATTTAAGGGAGAGAAAGACGAATAGCAGCGAGGTATTCGGATCTCCTGTAAGTCTTGGAGTGAGTCTCTCCATCTGTCCCACTCTGCTTCCATCTCTTCAGCGCGTGTGGAGAGCTCCCTGAGGAGCAGCCTGCCTTGTATGGTGACTGGGGCTAAGAAGCCGAGAGGGTCGTATAGGCTGTTGACTGTAGAGAGCACTCCTCTACTTGTGAAGGGTTTCTTGATGTCTAAGACTTGGAACGTGAACATGTCTGTTGCTATGTTCCACAACACCCCTAGGCTACGCTGTAGGGGGAGGCCATCAGTGAAGAGGTCTAGGTCCTTGACGTCCTTAGCACGATCTTCAGGGGAGAATGCCTCCATCACTGCTGGTCTGTTAGAGGCTATCTTATGCAGCCTGAGGTTGGATAGTGCAAGTAGTTCCTGGGCTCGTCCGAGGGTACTGATGGCCTCTGCTTCGGTCGGGAATGACTTCAGTGCGTCGTCGACATAGAACTCTCATTCGATGAACCCTCTCACATCACTGCCAAAGTCGTCGTCTTCTTCCTTGGCAGCCCTCCTTAGTCCGTATATGGCGACAGCAGGGGATGGGCTATTCCCAAAGACATGGACACGCATTCTGTAGTCCACAATGTCTCTATTGGGGTCATTGTCCCGATACCACAGGAAGCGGAGGAAGTCTCTCTGGTCTTCTCTCACCACGAAGCAATGAAACATGTGCTGGATATCGGCAGTGATGGCGACGGGCTCTTTCCTGAATCTCATGAGCACTCCCAAGAGGCTGTTATTAAGATTGGGCCCTGTGAGGAGTACGTCGTTGAGAGAGACTCCCTGAAATGGTGCACTGGAGTCAAACACCACGCAGATCTGTTCCGGCTTTTTGGGGTGATAGACTCCAAAGGAAGGGAGGTGCCAACACTCTTGGCCTTCCTGGAGTGGAGGAGCTATCTCTGCATGATCGTTGACAAGCATTTTCTTGACAAATTCTAGGAAGTGTGCTTTCATCTCTGGCTTCTTCTCTAGTGTGCAACGGAGTGAGTTAAGACGATGATAGGCATACATCTTTTCAGATTCCTGGCGACATCCTACAGGGTACACATTAACGAGGCATATCTTGGAGCATGCTCTTGCACTCACTCCTTCTCCACACACCTCGGTGCACCTGGATGTAATCTCCGGACCGGCAGCTCCCTCTCTCTCCCCGCCGTGCTCTGAAGCGGGAGGAGGCGACTCTGACTCCCAAGGAGCTGGGCCTGGGTGTAGTCCTGAAACGTGCCGATCACTTTCACATTCAGTGCATTTTGCCTCTACCTTGCAGTTCTTGGCGAGATGGCTCGAGGAAGAGCAGCACTTGAAACATATAGAGTTCTCTTTAAGGTATTGTTTCCAATCTTCCAGGGACATCTCCCTGAAGCCTCTGCACTTCTTTAAAGGCTGGGGCTTGTTGTGGATAGGGCATTGTTTGCTCATATCCTCAGGTTTCTTCTGAATCTTTGTGTGCTCAGTTGAGGACACTTGCATTTTGTGGACAGGTATTGGCGTCCTTCCATGTCTGTCGAACTTGTCTCTTCTGGCAAGTGCTGGGTGGGAGGAGAAGAAGTTGAAGCTGGGGTCGTTCCTGACTTTGGCTTCTTTACGGATGAATTTAACGAACGCAGAGAATGGTGGGAACGCCACGTTGTGCTTTAGCTTGAACTTTGATCCAAACGTTATCCACTTCTCCTGCAGGTTAAATGGAAGCTTCTCAATGATGGGACTTACCCCTCTCCCCCCTCCCCCTTCCCCCCTTCCCCTCCCCTCCCCCCCCTTCCCCCCCTCTTCCCCCTCTTCCCCCCTCTTCCTCCCCCCTCTCTCCCCCCTCCCCCTCTCCCCCCTCTTCTCCCCTCTTCCTTCCCCCTCTCCCCCCTCCCCCTCTCCCCCCTCCTCCCCCCCTCTTCCCCTTCCCCTTCCCCTTCCCCCCCTCTTCCCCTTCCCCCCTCCCACCTTCCCCTTCCCCCCACCCCCCTTCCCCTTCACCCCTCCCCCTTCCCCTCCACCCCTCCCCCCTTCCCCCTTCCCCCCCACCCCTTCCCCCCACCCCTTTCCCCCCACCCCTTTCCCCCCCACCCCTTTCCCCTTTCTCTCCTTCCCTCTCTCTCTCCTTCCCTCTCTGTCTCCCTCTCCTTCCCTCTGTCTCTCTCTCCCTCTCTCTCTCTCTCTCTCTCCCTCTCTCTCTCTGTCTCTCTCTCCCTCTCTCTCCATCTCTTTCTCTTCCCCCCAGTCGCTCTCTCTCTTCCCCCCAGTCGCTCTCTCTCTTCCCCCCAGTCGCTCCCTCTCTTCCCCCCAGTCGCTCTCTCTCTTCCCCCAGTCTCTTTCTCTCTCTCTTCCAACAACAACATGCCCTCAAAAAACCCTCGGCACTGCCTGGCACTTCAGCTAGTAACTAATAAATGGAAGTGTTCAAAGAAAATGAAAAAAAAGATACAATTTTTTTAATGGCCTAATGCCTTGTCTCTCGGGTTGTTCACAGCAGTGTCCAGCAGATTAATCTTCAATTCCTGAAGACACCTGTAGGATTCGCAAAATTGGACTTTGTATTAATAAGGGTCAAATGGCAGAAGAGGCCATGATTTTAAAGACTGTTTTAAAAGAAGCCCAGAAAAAGGGGCATACAAAATGGCCACCATACCATGTGACCGGCTTATTGGGACACTTTAAAATGGTTCCTGCGAAACCTCAGACAGCTTTGTGGATTCAACCCACAGTAAGTTCTGGAAGCCATTTCTGAGAGGACGAAACCAGACCCACACATATACATATGGATTAGATACAGATCCAGTCAAGATCGGCCTGGAGACAGAGGCCATCTAAATGTTGACCCAGACAAAAGGGGACAATTACATATTCATGAGAACAGCACCAAGGACTAGATAACGAGATCAGCAGGACATTCAAAACAATGAAGGTCATTCCAGACCAGAGATGGGCCTTTACCGGCCATCTAAAACATTTTAAAATATAATAACTACCCCGCTGTGCTCCCAGCCCGCCAAAAGTTAAACAAAGACTAACCTGATTTTGGGCAGGAAGTGGAGGCTCCTGAAGGAAAGGTATAATTGGAGGAGTTGGAGTTGTATGGACACTCAGGAAAACACTCAGAAGACAGGGCAGACACACGACCGAGTGGCATTGGGGCAAGAGGAGTTGGTTTGGGAGAAGATCAACGAACTCCTCTCCACCATCGGAGGAGGAAGAAGATTAAGCCAGCATCAAGAAGGTCGTTCGAAGCCGGCGTCCCGCCCCGGGGAAGACCATCGAGAGATCATCGACCATCCCCGGGCCGTTGCCGAAACGAGAGGCCATCGAGCCAACTTGGGAGAAGAGACAAAAAAATAAAACCCCGAGAGAAGAAACCTTCCAGCCACTCCGGCTCGGGAAGAAACGAAAATTAAACTGAAGAAACCTATATGAAGACCAGCCCAAGGCTCCTCTGACCAGGGTCGAGCCGACGATCCTCGACCCCGCCGATGTCCAGGCCCGCCGGTGTCCAGCCGCCCCGACCCCCACCTCAGGAGAGAGGTGTGGCGCAGCTCACAGGGGTTCCACGATCCATGAGGAGACGGGGCTCCTGAAGGAATCAAAACACAGACTTGTTTTCAAAACCTGGTACTTCCTGGTTGGATTGGTGAGCATGTTTCTGGCCCTTCACAATCAGATCTAGAGAGGTTTAATAAGGGGGTGGATTTAAAGGTACAATTAACATGAGTTGTTGTCCCTCGATGTTCCGTGTGTTTCCTTATTTCATGATGATCTTTGTAGAGTATAAGATGCCTGTATTTGCCTTAGTTAGTATTGTGTCGTTATGATTTGTTTGTGTTTTTCCCTCCCATGTACTCTCTTATCTGCTTGCATTTGATTTATTTTTCCATATGCAATAAAATTTCATTTTGTTTCATCAAACTTGGTCTACAAGAGTTTTCTCTACATTGTAGTTCCTGCCCCTAAGTCCAGAGTATAGAATCTAAGGGGCGAGTGGGTCGAACCACTCAAGGTTTTACTGTGCAAGAGAGAGAAGCCTCTAGAGAGAGAAACCTCTGCGATCTAAAACCCCTTACACACCGGGACCATCCTGGAGGGCTGGGAACCCTAATCAGCTCTCAGATGCCTCTTATCCAGACTGAAAGGCCCGGTCTCTCCAATCTTTCCTCATAACTCTGACACCAGGGATCAGCCACATCACTCCTCTCTGCACTGCCTCCAGTGCTTGAGTGTCTCCTGAGTTTCTCAGTGACCAGAATTGGACGCAGTACACATGGTGTGGTCTGAGCAGAGCGCTGTAAACTTTTGAAGCAGGTTAGCCAGAAGTAATACAAAGACAAAATACTGTGGATGCTGGAACTCTGAAATATAAACAGAAAATGCTGGAAATTCTCAGCAGGTCAGGCAGTATCTGTAGAGAGAGAAACAGAGTTAACGTTTCAGGTCGATGACCCTTCGTCAGAACTGGAAAAAGTTAGAGATGTGCAAGTGCAGGGGCAGGGAAAGTGGGGTGGGGAGGAAAGAACAAAAGGGAAGGTCTGTGATAGGATGGAATGGACTAAAGGGATGATGGTGCGAGGCAAAAGGAGATGGTAATGGGACAAATGAAGAAATAACAGATGGGTCTAGAGGAGGTGTAAATGGTAACAACCGAATTATTACCAGCAGTTGCTGCCCAAAAAATGGGAGCAGTGGTTATGATCTGAAATTGTTGAACTCGATGTTGAGTCCAGAAGGCTGTAAAGAGCCTAATCGAAAGATGAGGTGCTGTTTCTCAAGTTTACGTTGAGTTTCATTGGAACTGTGTCAGAGGCCGAGGACAGAGAGGTCAGAGTGGGACAGAGAATTAAAATGGCAAGCAACCGAAAGCTCAGGTTCACACTTGTGGACTGAACAGAGATATTAAGCAAAGCAATCACCCAATCTGCGTTTGGTCTCACCAATGTAGACGAGACTGCATCGTGTTTATTGCGGTAGCTACTAAAACTCGCTTTCACAGCCACATCTCCTTCCTCAGCAGCTCTCTGGCTCCGACTTTTTCCATGTGGGTTCCAACTGAAATTCCACCCTTCATGATTCGGATCCACCCATGATTACAGATAACTCCAAGATATTCAGTCTCCCTCGAACCACTGCTCTTGCCGCTTCCTGAGATCCAGCTTCAACAACTCTTAGATATCAACGCCCCTCCGGAACCTTCTTCCCCTTCACTTTCCTCCGATCTCATCCCTTCTTCCAATCTCACCCTTTGCCGTGTTTTCACTATCCCCTCTGACCTTCCCCTCTCTGACCCCGAGCAAGCAGTCCTCAGCAAAGGCCTGAGCTTCATCCCCTTACACCCCCAGTTCAATGAATTTCGAGCTCGACACGATGCTGAACTCTTCTTCCGTTGCTTTTGCCTTCACGCCCACATGGATCTTGGGAAGGAGATAGAAGCTCGAGGAACTGCACCTCATCCTTCGATGAGGCGCTTTACAACCTTCCGGACTCAACATCGAGTTCAACAATTTCAGATCGCTGCTCCCATTTTTTCAGACAGCAGGTGCCAGTAATGATTCTGCTGTTGCCATTTACAGCTCCTCTAGACAAGTGGTTCTCACAGGGATAGAGCAGGGGAATGGGAATGACTGGATTGCTCTACAGAGAGCTGGCACGGACTCAATGGGCCCAATGGCCTCCTTCTGTGCCGTTATGACTCTATGACTCAAACTGGGGTCTGCAGACCCCTGGCGGTCCATAGAGACTTTCCAGGAGGTCCACGAAATTATGTGAAAGCGCTTACTGAGCAGAGGGTTTTTAATAGGGCTGGTCCAGAGGGTTGGTAGCTTGGATCTCCTGCAGCAGGTCGATAGACTGCTGCAACTAACGTTAAGCAAGGGCTTCACCCGTTCCCACTCCTTTACTAATCCCAGCCCTCCCGAGGGTCTAAGTACTCAGGAGTTCTGATCGTATTTTAGACAAGGCGGCTCTGCGCAAATATATATTAGGGACATGGGAATGGTTTCCTGACAGCAGATACTAAACAACAGCAAATTACGGGCTGGGGTTGCTTCAGATGTGTGATGTCAAACTGCTTCATGTCATTGGTAATCTGATCTAAACACTTACACTCAATAAGAAAATCTCTGACTCCCGTGAAGTGAAAGGTGAGAAATAACGATCTCTGAAACCTCATCATTGAAATGTGCAATATAACAATGATCATACATCACTTCCAAAGGCAGCGAAACAAAGGGCACCAGTTAGTCAGCATCTCCTTCCAGCATTGATACATGTGAAATCAAAGCGAGTAAGTAAATTTCAGAATTTGTGTAGCCAGTACCATTTTGAAATAAAATACATATTTGCAGGTTTATTAATTTTACCAAATGTCACTTGTAAAATAGGTATCCTTGCAGAGTTTGTGCTTCTTTTAATCTCTCTTGTTTCTGTGTTTCTCATTTTTCTCTGCTCTTTCTGTATTTCTTTTTTTCTGCTGCTCGATTATACCTTTTGCAGTTCTCCTCTTTTTCTTTCTTATCCTAGTGCCACCCCCATACACAACCCAATCTGAGCTGAGCATTGCATGCAGTTCTGGGCACCCCATTTTCAGAAACATATCCGAGCCATAGGAATGCATTAACTGGCATGATTCTAGTTATGAAGAAGGGCTTGAAATATTAGGACATTTTTACTGGAACAGAGAAGATTAAGCTGTGGTGGGGTGGGGGGGTGGTGAAATCTAACAGAGGCTTTCAAAATTGTCATTGTCAAACATCACACCAAGGATATTGGAAATTGGAGACAAACGCACCGATTTCTTCACCCAGAGAAGAGGCGTCCGGCAGGGCTGCAATTTGAGCCCGACCCTGTTCAACATATACATAAATGAATTAGCAGACATGCTGGAGCAAAGCGAGTCACCAGGTCTCCGTCTCCTGGATGGAGAAGTGAAATCCCTGTTCTATGCGGACGACCTGGTTCTGCTGTCTCCCACAGAACAGGGATTACAGCAACAACTAGACCTACTCGACAAATACTGCCAAAATTGGGCTCTAACAGTAAATCTAAAGAAAACCAACATCATGATTTTTCAAAAAAGGCCCAGATGTCAGGAAAACAAATACCAGTTTACCCTCAGTGATACCACTATAGGACACACTATGAGCTACACCTACCTTGGTCTAACTATTACAGCATCAGGGAGCTTCAACATAGCAGTGAATGCACTAAAAGAAAAAGCCCGAAGAGCCCTATATGCAATAAAAAGAAAATTCTACAACATCCAAATCCCAATCAAAATCTGGCTCAAAATATTTGACAGCATAATCCTGCCCATTGCACTGTACGGTAGTGAAGTATGGGGCCCGCTAAATCACCAAAGCTACACTAAATGGGAAAAACACACAATAAAAGCCCTACATGCAGAATTCTGCCGAAGCATCCTTCGCATCCAAAGAAAAACGCCAACAAATGCATGCAGAGCCGAACTAGGCAGATACCCACTGATAATAAACATCCAAAAACGAGCACTAAACTTCCTAAATCACCTCAAATCTAGCTCCCCAGACACCCTTCATTTCAAAGCCTTTCAGACCCAAGAGCTAAATCCAGAAAAGAGTCCCCTGAGTCAGCTGCTACTGAAACTAAGTACTCAGCCGGACCCTGACCAGCCCCAGACCAACACAGCCGTCCAAACACCAATCCGAGTGAACCAAATCATTAAACAATGCAAAGAAACCTACCTGGAACATTGGAACAAAATAACCGAAAGCCAAAGCAGATTAGAATGTTACCGGGCCCTAAAAAGAGAATATAAACTGGTAGACTACCTCACGACCATCAGAGACACAAAACAGAGACAGACCCTCACCAGGTACAGACTAAGCGACCACCAACTGGAAATTGAAAAAGGCAGATACAAGAAATCCTGGCAGCCTAGAGAGAATAGAATATGCGATCAATGTCTGGCCGGCGAGGTTGAAACAGAAATGCATTTCCTCCTAAAATGCGAAAAATTCAACACATCAAGAAACATATTATTCAACAAGCTAAGCCAAACAACCCCAGATTTCAAGGAATTGGATGACCTGTCAAAATTGAGATTAGTCCTGGGAGAAGGAGACAGACCATACCTTGGGGCCAAATATGTAACAACATGTCACAACCTGAGGACTGTTTAAAATTAAGACTGTTTAAAATTAATATTGAACGTACCAAATGAAGTACAAAGACTGTTTAAAATTAATATTGTTTAAAAGTAATATTGTATGTACCCAACAAATGTCAAATCGATTGACACCTACAGAATGTTTGAAAATGTACCTTTTTGCTATGTAAGCTTTGGCAATATGGTTCTCTGTAAACTTTCATGCCAATAAAGCATTTGAATTTGAATTTGAATTTGATTTGGATAGACAGATTCTGCAATGAGAAGCAGGCACAACCATCTCACTGATATCTGTAGCAAATACCTGTTTTCTTGAAAGCATTATTAAAATACTCTTTACATGCAGCACTTTCATATTATAAGTATTATATCTATGTATATAAAGCGGCTCTTCTGTCTGTCCCGATGTCTGCCTGTCTGTCTGTCTGTCTGTCTGTCTGTCCGTTCTCTATACGTTTGAAAGTTACAGAGCGTACCGACGCGCGCGTCGCCTCAAAAGAAAGCTTGCGATTCCGGACCGGTCATAGGCGTATTTACGTTTCGGCCGCACAAAAATCCCGCCCGCGGTATCCGAAAAACGTTCAGCCTTCCGCTCATTAGCATCTCATTAGCCACCGTGTGACGTCGAGGTCGACCAATCGTACGGCGGGTTCCTGGCGCGTGCCGTCCTACAGTTGAGTGTCGAGTGACTCGACGATTGACCAATCCTACGCTTCGGTGACCTGACCGGTCGACCAATCGGTGCGTGTGTGGGCGGGCCTTATCCTTCTGAACCGAGGTGAGTGGCCGCCATCTTGATTTTTCACGATTTTTTCCCCCACACTTTCAGTGTGCTAGGGAAGTAAGGTAAATATTTGAATTATGTGTTAGGGAATTAATTAACAATTTATTTCAGTTTTATATTGTGTTTAGCAACCCCCCCCCTCCTCCTCACCCTCGCGCAGGGGGGACTCGGTGCTGGTCTCCAGGCCCGCTGCAGGCAGGCCTGAAGCTCCAAAAATTTCTCTCTCTCTCTCTCTTCCCTCTCTCTCTCTCCTTCTCCTCTTCCCTCTCTCTCCTTCTCCTCTTCCCTCTCTCTCCTTCTCCTCTTCCCTCTCTGTCTCTCTCTACTTCCCCCTCTCAGGTTTGACGGTGTCGGGGCCCGAAGTGAGCCGCTCTAACGGCCGCCAGCCCGCGGGGTTTCCCTGCCTACTCCCCGCTCTAACGACCACCAGCCCGCGGGGTTTCCCTGCCTACTCCCCGCGGGCTGCCTCGCGCCGCTGGCACTGACCGTGCATGCGCCGCCCGCCCGCGAGAGCCCGCTCTGGCTTTTTTTTTAAACAGCAACCACGCATGCGCACAGCCCGCCACCCCGTGACGCCAGCACGCATCAGTTTAAAAAAAATGAAGAGGCCGCCAGTTGCGCAGCCGCCTTGACATCGGCACGCATGTGCACGGCCCCCGTGACGCCAGCACACAGCCTCGGGAGATCGCGGGGGGTGCGAGCCTCGGGAAATCATGGGGGGGAGAGCCTCGGGAAATCGCGGGGGGGGAGAGCCTCGGGAAATCGCGGGGGGGAGAGCCTCGGGAAATCGCGCGGGGGGAGAGCCTCGGGAAATCGCGGGGGCGGGGGGGGAGAGCCTCGGGAAATCGCGGGGGGGGAGAGCCTCGGGAAATCGCGGGGGGGGAGAGCCTCGGGAAATCGCGGGGGGGGGGGAGAGCCTCGGGAAATCGCGGGGGGGGAGGGGAGAGCCTCGGGAAATCACGGGGGGGGGGGAGAGCCTCGGGAAATCGCGGGGGGGGAGAGCCTCGGGAAATCGCGGGGGGGGGGAGAGCCTCGGGAAATCGTGGGGGGGGAGAGCCTCGGGAAATCGCGGGGGGGGGGAGAGCCTCGGGAAATCGCGGGGGGGGGGGAGAGCTTCTCTGTCCACCCCCCCCAGTCTCTCTCTGTTCCCCCCATCTCTCTCTGTTTCCCCCCCCAGTCACTCTCTGTTCCCCCCCAGTCTCTCTCTGTTCCCCCCCCCAGTCTCTCTCTGCCGCCCCCCCCCACCCCCCCAGTCGCTCTCTCTCTCTCTTCCAACAACAACATGCCCTCGAAAAAGCCTCGGCAACGCCGGGCTCACCCCAGCTAGTAGTATTATAATTTAGATGTGGGTCCGTACTTACTAATCCATTTGAAAAGGGGTACTTCAACCAAAAAAGTTTGAGAACCACTGGACTATCATGTGTTTCCTTACTTGTCCCATTACCACCTCACTCCTGCCTTTCACCCTATCACTGACCTTCCCTTTTGTTCTTTCCTCCCCTCCCTCCCCCCTTTCCCTGCCTCTGTACTTGCTTAAAACCTATTACATCTGTAACATGTTCCAGTTCTGACAAAAGGTCTTCGACCTGAAACATTGGCCCAGATTTTGTGGTTGTAATGATGGCGAAACTGTCAGTGTTCACCGTTATTACTGTGTAGAACAGACAGCAACTTTTGACACGGTTAAATGCAGGAATCCAGAAGTTACTGTCAGCGATTCCCTGCTTCTCCATAGGGGCCATTGTTGAAGTCCTTCCACTTTTTACGCTCTAATCTCACTGTAAAAACCCCTGAAAAAGTTAAGCTTTGTTGAATGAGGTGTAACTGGGTTTTTAACGGTGTACTAAGTCATATTTACTGTGGAACAACCTCTCTGGCCCTGAAAAACTAATTTTATATTTGTGGAATGTCAAATTTCTCCATTATGATAAAAATTCCCATAGATTTTTAAAATAATAAAACATATATTTTTTTATTTGTTTATGATTTTTTCAGTTTCTACCTTAATCCCATGTGAATGTGCCAATCGTTACTTCACTCTCTGTAAAGTGATTAAAAAGTGAAGGATAATCAATGTTTTTTACTTCCTGGTTTGCTGTCTGTGAGAATTCTTCAATGTGATTGGCTGCTTAGCCTGCTTGATGACATCACTGTTGCTGGATGCAGGAGATCCCCTATAGATGGCACCAGAATGAAATGAATGCCGAGAAAGATGAAATCCATGCCTCGGAGATCGCTAGATCTTTGTGGGCAGCTTTCTTCAAGGTTAGCG
Source organism: Somniosus microcephalus (assembly GCF_052327205.1). Classification (NCBI taxonomy): domain Eukaryota; kingdom Metazoa; phylum Chordata; class Chondrichthyes; order Squaliformes; family Somniosidae; genus Somniosus; species Somniosus microcephalus. The sequence goes on from NC_140989.1 coordinate 177,175,536, forward strand.
GCGAGCACCACCACTTTGCCGCTGACCATTAAATCTGGGCCAATAACTCTGTTTCTCTCTCCATGGATGCTGTCTGACTTGCTGAGTATTTCCAGAATATTCTGTTTATACTGCCGGAAGTAATTATTTGTAGCCATCAGTTTGAAACAAAATCGTCTTATTTCAGATCGATTGCTCCCACCTTTTCCCACAACACCAGCTGATTATTTAACGTAAGCAATTTTACAGGGTGGGGTAGGGATAAAGACATCAAGATGGCAGGCTGCAATGGGTCAACAGTATCCTTGGTCACTGTGATCAGAGCTCAAGCTATGTCAAAGATGAATAATGTAGGATGCAAGGTCAGGTATCTGGCCTGGAATTCCATCTAGTTGGGAGAAGGGGAAGCAGACACTTCATTAAATCGTTCCTTTGGAGAATAGGTGGGTTGGGTAAAGTCCTTGGTCGAGCACATTCCATGCTTTACTACTTTCTAAATAAGTGGACGGCACCTTTGGAGAGCTGGCACCAGCACAATGGGCTTCCTTGTGTACTGTACAGTTCTCTGATTCTACACTTAGGCCAAACCAGAGGAGATATATTTGTAATCAAAACCCCAAAAATGTTTGAAGATTTTTTTTCTGATGACCAACTATTTAAATATCACGGCCTAGTAATTTGGCAGTTTGTTTTTCGGGCGCTAACGGGCCTACTAGGCCCCAATATGGCAGCCAGGTAGCGTACGCAAATCCCGGCTGGAAGTGCGCTGCCCCCCGTATTGGGAAAGGACAACATTTTGGCGTGCAGTGCCCACGCCTTAAACAGGCATTAGCCCATTTACATCTACAAATATATCGTCTGTTTTAGACCCCCCACTTCAAGATTGGCTTGCCTTGAGGAAATCTAGGCCTCAGGAACACCTGCTAGGTAAGTTTTTAAAATTTACTTCCCTGAATATGGAGCCTGAAGGAGCAGGAGAGTGTAGTGTATGTACCTTTAAGAGAGAACTACTTTTACAGCTCCTGTATACTGTGGTACCGGCAGTGACCACCCCTGTATATAAGCCTTGAGCATGCCTCTGTACCCCCAGTCTTGAGACTACCCTACTCCAGTAAACACCTGTTGATTGTTAAGTTACAGCCTCCGTGTAGTTATTGGAAAACATCATACTCTAAGAATCACGGATCCAACAGTGGCGACGAGGTCGACTCGAATCTACCTGCAACTCTGCATTTCCCTTCAAGGATTCGCTCTGGGAGGGTGGTGGAAGAAAGTCGAGGCCAGAAGCACGGGCGTCGACCACGAGCAACCGCTCAGTCGTCCGGCAGAGAGTGAACATCGCAGGGGAGGCTGTTGAGAGCCGGGCTTAGTTCCCCAGCCACGACGATCCAGCAACAGACTGGCAACAGGTACAGCGCAGACCCTTCCCGGACAGCGGCGGCTGGAGCCGACCGACGGCAGAGAAAAAAGCCGAGCAGCGTCGACGGTGTAAGAGAGAGGGTGAAGCGCACAGGGCGCAGCCGGGGGTTGAAAACCGAGCGGCATCGAGGAAAAACAAAAACAGAGAGAGAGGGTAAAGCAGCAGCCGGGTTCAGGACCAAGCGGCGGAAATGGGAAAGGCGCACAAGAGAACGTGCAGAGCACAGCCAGGGCTCGAGGGCTGAACAGCGTCCGTGGGGAGAAGAAGGGAGAGCGCGGGAGATTCCATTGAGCTGCGGAGAAGAAGGGAGAGCGCGGGAGACGCCATTTTTAGAAGCCGCAGCGGAGAAGAAGGGCGAGCGCGGGAAGAAAGGAAAGCGCGGGAGACGCCATTTTGTGCCAGCGGAGAAGAAGGGAGAGCGCGGGAGACGCCATTTTTGACAGTTAAATCACACCCAGGGATGCCGAAGAGTGGCAGTATCTCTGCGTACGACAATGAAGTCGAAGATTGGGCGACATATGTGGAACGCATTGAGGTGTACTGCAGGGTGAATGAAGTGCCAGATGCTAGGAAAGCACTGGTTTCATTAAATTCCATGGGTGCAAAAACTTATGGCTTACTGCGAAACCTAAAAACCCCAGAGAAGCCCGTGGATAAGAATTTCGGAAGCATAGTAGAAATCCTACAGGACCACTTAAACCCCACACCGCTGCTGATAGCAGAAAGATTTAAGTTCCACAAACGGAACCAGCATAAAGATGAAAGTAATGCTGAGTACTTAACGGAACTGCACAAGCTATCGAAACACTGCCAGTTTGGAGTGGGACTAGCAGATACGTTAAGGGACAAGTTTGTGTGTGGGCTTCAAAGTGAAGGAACCCAGAAACGGCTTCTATCAGAAAAGGATCTTACGCTGGACAAGGCTTTCAGCATGGCAGTATCATATGAAGCAGCCGCAAGGGGCGCTGCAGAGATACAACGGAGACCGCAAGAATATGGCACCAATGAAATGTCATATGGAGCAGGGAAGTGTTATCGCTGCGGCAGAACAACACACGACCAGAAGGATTGTTGGTTCAAGGACCAAGTGTGCAGACAGTGTGGAAAAGCAGGACACATAGCAAGAGTCTGCAGGTCAGGGAAGAAAACCAACAGCAAGAAATCTCCACAGGAGAAGTACAAAAAGGTACATAAGGTGATGGACAGTAGTTCAGACGAACAAAAAAGTGATACAGACTCCGGAAGCAAGGAGCTGGGTTGTCTGAAACTACATAAGGTAACCAAAATGGAGGATCACCAGACTATCTGGGTCACACTCAAGATAGACGGAGTCCAAGTGAAAATGGAATTGGACACAGGATCAGCCCTAACAGTCATAAACCAAAGGGACTACAAGCGGCTATTTTCACATATACCCTTGAAAGCTACAGAGATTGTCTTGAAGACGTACACGGGGCAAAAAGTCTACCCCAAAGGAAAAATAAGGGTGAAAGTGATATACAAAGGCCAGGAAATACCTAAAATGGACCTATATGTATTGCCAGATGGAGGACCACCACTACTAGGACATGAATGGATCCAGAAGATACAATTAGATTGGCATTCCATACAGGCACTGAAAGTTGAGGCCAAAAAGGATGACGACGTCACACCTGGACGACTGTCAAAAATGCTAACTGACGCAAAAGAAGTGTTCCAGGAGGGACTCGGAACACTAAAAGGCATAACAGCAATGATTAAAATAGAGGAAAATGCAAGCCCAAAGTTTCTTAAGGCCAGACCAGTGCCTTATGCGATCCGACCAGCCGTCGAAGCAGAGCTGGAAGGGTTGGAACGTTCAGGAGTACTGTCCAAAGTAGACTGGAGCGAGTGGGCTACACCCATCATTCCTGTAATGAAGAGGTCGTTGAGTAATACGCCTGGGGAACCAAAGAAGGTCCGCACCTGTGGGGATTTTAAGGTGACAGTGAACCCAGTCCTTCACACGGTAGAATATCCGCTTCCACGGATTGAGGATATTTTCGCCTCGCTATCTGGAGGTAAACGTTTCACCAAAATTGATCTAGCCCAGGCGTACTTGCAAATGGAGGTAGAAGAAGCCTCGAAACAATACCTCATGATCAACACTCATAAAGGTCTCTACCAATACAACCGGCTGGTGTTCGGGGTAGCATCGGCTCCGGCTATTTGGCAAAGGGCGATGGATCAAGTCCTGCAAGGGATTCCAGGGACCCAGTGTTATTTGGATGACATCCTGGTCATGGGCGAAAATGACAGTGATCACCTCGCCAACTTGGAGAAGGTGCTCACTAGATTAAAGGAATATGGGCTACGAGCTAATCGCCACAAGTGCGAGTTTTTCCAGAAGCAGATCTTGTATTGTGGCCACGTTATTAATGAAGAGGGGTTACATAAGTCCCCTGAAAAGATTGAGGCAGTAGTCAAGGCTCCAGCACCGGAAAATGTGTCACAACTGAGGTCGTTCCTCGGGCTGGTAAACTACTACCATAAGTTCTTACCAAATTTGTCTACAGTATTACACCCACTGAACACCCTACTGCAAACGGGGGTACCATGGAAGTGGAATGACGAACGTAAACGAGCTTTCCAGAAGTGCAAAGAATTGATCACATCAAAAGAGGTGTTGGCCCATTTCAACCCAGCACTACCAATTCGTTTGGCATGTGATGCATCACCCTATGGTATTGGAGCGGTGCTGTCGCACAAATTCCCAGACGGGTTGGAGAGGCCAGTAGCCTTTGCGTCTCGGTCACTAACCTCAGCCAAGCGCAACTACACCCAGATTGACAGGGAGGCCCTCAGCCTAGTATGGGGAGTAAAAAAATTCAACCACTATCTGCATGGGCAGAAGTTCACCTTGCTGACTGACCACCAACCACTTGTCTCCATCTTTAATCCAAAGAAGAGCGTTCCGGTGATGACTGCACAACGGTTACAAAGATGGTCCCTTTTTCTAGGGGCGAACCAATATGAAATAGAATATAAAGGCACGAAACAGCATGGAAACGCTGATGGGCTATCGCGCCTGCCACTGCCTACTGTGGAGGAAGCACCAGCAGTGGACCCTATCGAGATATTTTATTTGTCAATTATTGAACGATTGCCAGTAACTAACGCGGATATAGAGAAGGAGACCCGCAATGATCCGACACTGTCTCGGGTATATGATTTGACGGTGAGGGGATGGCCAACACATGGCGATTCACTGTTGCCAGCATTCTCATCCAGAAGAGAACAGCTGTCAGTATGTCAGGGGACAGTGATGTGTGGATCCTGAGTGGTAATTCCACCCAAGTTAAGGGAGAGAGTGCTAAATGAGCTTCACGAAGGTCATCTGGGAGGGGTGAAAATGAAAAGCCTTGCTAGGGCTTATGTGTGGTGGCCGGGGATCAATCAACAAATCGAGGACGTAACCAAGAGCTGCTCAGGATGCCAGAAGGTCCAAAATGCACCAGCACATGCCCCTCTACACCCATGGGAGTGGCCCGCCTCTCCATGGCAACGGGTGCATATTGATTTTGCTGGTCCATTCATGGACTCAATGTACTTAATAGCAGTGGATGCTCACTCGAAATGGCCTGAGGTGATAAAAATGTCCTCAACCACTACAGAGAAAACGATTGCAGTCCTACGGACCATATTTGCCAGGAACGGCTTGCCAGAGCAGATTTGCTCTGATAATGGACCACAGTTTGTGTCCGAAGAGTTTCGGAAATTTATGAGAAGGAATGGGGTGTGGTGTATGTGCCTTTAAGAGCCCCTGTGTACTGTAATGCCGGTAGTGGCCACTCGGGCTATATAAGCCTGTATAGTGTCTTGTATCTGTTAGTTCACCTCCAGACTTTGTTCAGTAAACACCTGTAAACCAACTCCTGCATTCCGTGTCTCCATTAACACACGGATACAACAGTGGCGACGAATTGGAAACGGACTTACCTGCAATTCGGCAGCACCTCAAGGAGATCGATTCCTCAGACGAAGGTCAAAGAAAAAAAAAGAAAAAACTGTGGTTTCACCAGCTAGCCGGGCTGGTGGCAGGTACTGCAATAATCCTTCCTGGGCGGCGGGCTGGGGCTCGATCGGCTGGCTCTGCAGCGGGGCTGAGCAGCGAAGGTGGAGGCAAACAGAGACGGAGGGTGGAGCACTCAGGAGACGGCCAGCGCTGCAAAGCAGATCGGCGTTCGGACCAAGCAGAGGGAGGGAAAAGTCCCAGAGAGTCCAGCGGGAACGAGTCTCCAACTATTAAAAAAAAATATATCTGTATAGATAAAAACCGTGGAGAACAGCATTGTCAGCAGCAGCAGTGGCGGGAAAGCGCGGGAGGCGCCATTTTTTCTCGGCAGGGAAGAAAGGAAAGCGCGGGAGGTGCCATTTTTTTTTCAGGTTGCCTAAGACTGGCAATATTACTGCTTTTGATAGTGATGTAGAGGATTGGACCACATATATGGAAAGAGTGGAGGTATATTGCACAGCGAATGAAATAGAGGCTGATAAAAAGGCATCGGTACTTCTAAATCTAATGGGCGCAAGGACATACGGGCTGTTACGAAACTTAATCACTCCAGCCAAACCGCTGGACAAGAATTTTAAGGAGATTGTTGATACCCTACAGGAGCACTTAAACCCAACACCGCTGCTGATAGCGGAACAATTCAAATTCTTCAGGAGGAATCAGCACAAGAATGAAAGTAACGCTGATTACCTCACCGAATTAAGGAAGCTGTCAAAGCACTGCCAATTCGGGGCAGGACTGGCAGATTCTCTTCGAGACAAATTCGTCTGCGGTCTCCTAAGTGAAGGAACACAGAAAAGGTTACTTTCTGAGAAAGATTTAACACTGGACAAGGCTTTCAGTGTGGCTGTATCATACGAAGCAGCAGCAAGAGGAGCTGCAGAGATACAGCAAAAGCCACAGGACTTCGGCACCCATGAAATGACACAGGGTTTCGAGAGATGTTATCGCTGCGGCAGATCCACCCATGACCAGAGGGACTGCTGGTTCCAGGACAAAGCATGCAGGCAATGCGGAAAGATGGGACACATTGCACGTGTATGCCGATCTGGAAACAAAAAATCCACTGACAGAAAAAAAATCAATAAGGAAAAGTACAGAAAGGTACAAATGATGACGGACAGTAGCCCCGAAGATCAGAAGAGCAATAGCGACTCCGGAAACAAGAGACTAAGCTGTCTCAAATTACATAATGTAATTGCCAAAGAAGATTACCAGACCATTTGGGTTACCCTCACGATAGCGGGGTCCCCAGTTAAAATGGAGCTAGATACAGGATCAGCTCTGACCGTCATAAGTCGACGGGATTACGAGCGGCTATTTCCGCATATACCTTTGAAAGACACATCAATTATCTTGAAAATATATACGGGGCAGAAAGTATACCCCAGAGGGAAAATAAGGGTGCCTGTTGTATACAACGGCAAGGAAATACAGAAGTTGTATTTATACGTTCTGCAAGATGGTGGTCCACCGCTGTTGGGATGTGAATGGATCAGGAAGATACGTTTAGACTGGCACTCCATTGAGGCACTGACGGTGACCAGTAAGAACAAAAATGATGATGACGTCATACCTGAACAATTAAAAGACATCTTGGCCAACGCCAAAGAAGTGTTTCAACAGGAACTAGGACCCGTGAAAGGCGTCACCGCCTCGATAAAAGTGGAAGGTGCGGCAATTCCCAAGTTTTTTAAGGCAAGGCCGGTGCCATACGCAATTCGTCCAGCAGTCGAGGCAGAGCTGGAGAATTTGGAAAAGGCAGGCGTGTTATCCAAGATAGATTGGAGCGAGTGGGCAACACCCATCGTCCCGGTCATGAAGAAAACGTTGAATAATGATAAATCTGAAGAACAGAGAAAAATTCGCCTCTGTGGGGACTTCAAGGTGACTGTAAACCCGGTCCTTCACACGGTACAGTATCCTCTTCCAAGAATAGAAGATATTTTCGCCTCACTATCCGGAGGGAAACATTTCACCAAAATTGACTTGGCACAGGCATATCTACAGATGGAGGCTGAGGAGGCCTCTAAAAAGTATCTCACAATAAACACACACAAAGGCCTGTGTATTGATTTCTTTGTGGGTTCAATGATGAGACATTTATGAAAGAGAATGAGTTTTAATCTAAAGTCTGTTCAACTCTTTTATACAGCTTTTACAGGAGACATGATGCTGTGATGCATCTAGAACGAAACCGAAACTAAACTAACTGCCTTGCTTCTCTCGGTCACATGCCCTCTGCTGGTCAGGCACAAGCAATCAATACATGCAACCATGTTATTAAGGCATCATAATCGAACAGGCAAATACCATCTCTATTTGCTGATATCATTACATCTCCTTTTCTTAAAACAAAAGTATTTTACTTTTAACTAACAACATGTTTTCTTTGTATTAATCTGCATTTTAACTGTAACACTTAATGAACTTACATTATCATTATCATGATCAAGGTTTTTTAACCTTGCTTTGTGTGTTCACATGAAATATGTCAATACACTAGAACTTGAAGAAAGAATAAGATAACATTACTTCCTTCTATAACAATAGTCCTTAAATTTGCTCAATGAGTCTCTCAGGAGGCTTCACGTGTCTTGGGGATTTTCTGATTGATTGTCCTTGAATCTGAGTTGTTGCCTCAGGTGATGTGTTCTCAGCTGTGTGATCAGGTTGTTCAACAGTATCAGTCTCTTGACCTGCTGTGGCTGGTCCCATGAGAAGATCTCGACGATTTCTTCTCAGAACAGCACCCTCATCTGTCTGAATGGTGTATGATCTTGGTTGAACTTCACTCAGGACAGTTCCCTTCTGAGTCCATGTGTTTGTTTTGTCTTTGAACCTTACTTGGTCACCAGTGTGGAGTTCAGGTAGGTTTTGTGTTCCTCTGTCATAGTAGTACTTTTGCTTTTCTTTCTGTCGCTCTTTGAACTTCCTCACTTTCTCCCCCTCTTTTGTTTTCAGGAGGTTCTCCGGGATGGGTAGGTTTGACCTTAGCCGACGTCCCATCAGGAGTTGGGCTGGTGACATACCACACTCGAGTGGCGTTGTGCGGTATACAAGCATGCTCTGGTAGAAGTCAGTTCCACTGTCTTTTGCCTTGTACTTCAGCCTTTTCACTGTGTTTGCGGGCTCTCCTGGGTCAACAGCTCTGGACAACGTGTCTGCTGTATACATCAGCTTACCCGGTGTGTATGCAACATTCAGTTCATCATAGACTGTCTCTCCTTCGCTTTCCACAACGAGGACTCTCTTTACCAGGTTCAGTCTCTCACAGGCTTTTAAACCTAGTATGGCTTGCACATCCTTTGGCACCGCGATTAATGCTAACGTGTGCTCTCTGTCCTTGTGTGTTACTTTGACAATGCATCTTCCTTTCACTGGTATATCAGTACCTGAGTATCCTGTCACTTTCACTTTTATTCCATGTATCTTTGATCTGGGTCTAATTTTCTTAAAATCAGTCTCTGATATCACATTAACTTGTGCTCCAGTATCCAATTTAAATGGAATGTGTATGTCATTCACTTTTAGTGTCAACATCCAGTCTCTTTCTTCGTTTTTGTTTTCAGACACAACATCTACATTGAACTCCTCTATGTCGCTTTCATCTACTGCATGGACCTTGCTTTGTTGCACTTGGTTCTTGCAGCAACGGGCATAATGGTTGTTCTTGTTGCAACTATTGCATTTTTTACCATATGCTGGACACTTTTTTGGTGGATGCTGTGTACCGCATCGACTACATGACTTTCGATTGTCCCTTTCATTTTCGTTCGCTGGCCACGCCTCTTTTTTCACATTGGCGCTCGTTTTGTTAAACGGTTTGTATCCGTTCTTTCTCACTGCATCCACGTTGCAGCTATTGTCACTGAACAGCTCCTTTGCCTGCAACTTCACAGTCTCTGTAGCCCTACACAGTACTATGGCTTTTCCCAGGTCTAGATCTTGCTCTCTTAGCAGTCTTTCCCTTAGACCATTATCTGGAAAACCCGCACCAGTCTGTCTTTTATCAGCGAGTCTGCCAGTCCCCCAAATTCACACGATTTGCTTCTGTTTCTCAGTTCAGTCACATACTGATCAATAGTCTCACCCGTTTTCTGTACACATGTGAAAAATCTGTGCCTCTCAAGCGTCACGTTACGTTTAGGTATGCAGTAGGCCTCAAACTGTTCCATTATTTTATCTAGCTTCATTTTGTCTCCATTAGCAGCGAATGTGAAGTTATTATACACCTCCAGCGCTTCATCACCCACGACATGTAAGAACAGTGACGATTTCTTTTTATTACTTTTCTCGTCAGCTCCAATTGCCGCTAAATACAACCCCACATGTTGTTTGAATCTCCTCCAATTTTCAGCCACATTACCTGTCAACTGAAGCGTCGCCGGTGGGTGTAAACCTTCCATTTTTTCACTTCGTTAGCTATTCTCTAATGGTAAGCAACGATGTTCACTTTTGGCTTGCTAATATGTGGAGAGCTGGTTTCACTTTAGATTTTTTCTCTTCATCTCTTTCAGTCACTTCTGACACCATGTATTGATTTCTTTGTGGGTTCAATGACGAGACATTTATGAAAGAGAATGAGTTTTAATCTAAAGTCTGTTCAACTCTTTTATACAGCTTTTACAGGAGACACAATGCTGTGATGCATCTAGAACGAAACCGAAACTAAACTAACTGCCTTGCTTCTCTCGGTCACATGCCCTCTGCTGGTCAGGCACAAGCAATCAATACATGCAATCATGCTATTAAGGCATCATAATCGAACAGGCAAATACCATCTCTATTTGCTGATATCATTACAGCCTGTACCAGTACAATCGACTGGTTTTCGGAGTAGCATCAGCTCCAGCTATCTGGCAAAGAGCTATGGAGCAAGTCCTGCAAGGGATTCCGGGGACTCAATGCTACCTAGACGACATCCTTGTAACAGGAGAAAACGACAACGAGCACCTTGCCAATTTGGAGCAGGTGCTCACTATGCTGAGAGAACGGGGCCTACGAGCAAATCGCCCCAAGTGCGAATTTTTCCAGAAACAAATATCATATTGTGGCCACATAATTAACGAAGAAGGGTTGCATAAGTCACCTGAAAAAATTGAAGCGGTCATAAAAGCCCCAGCACCTGAAAATGTCTCACAATTAAGGTCGTTCCTGGGATTGATAAATTACTATCATAAATTTTTACCGAACTTGTCAACTCTTCTGCACCCTCTTAATGAACTGCTACAAACGGGAGTAATTTGGAAATGGAGCAAAGACTGTAAACGTGCCTTCCATAAATGCAAAGGCTTGATCACGTCCAAGGAAGTTTTGGCTCATTACAACCCATCACTGCCAATCAGACTGGCGTGCGATGCATCCCCTTACGGCGTAGGAGCGGTATTATCGCATAGATTCCCTGATGGCTCGGAGCGGCCGATAGCTTTTGCGTCACGCTCATTGAACTCAGCTGAGCGTAACTATGCCCAGATCGACAGGGAAGCACTCAGTCTGGTATGGGGAGTGAAGAAATTCAACCATTACCTACACGGACAAAAATTTACCTTGTTGACTGACCATCAACCCCTCATCTCCATATTCAACCCTAAAAAGGGTGTTCCCATTATGACAGCGCAAAGGCTACAGAGGTGGTCCCTTTTCCTAGGGGCACACCAATATGACATAGAATACAAAGGATCAAAACAACATGGAAATGCTGATGGTTTATCGCATCTACTGTTGCCAACGGTAGAAGAGGCACCTACAGTGGACCCAGTGGAGATGTTCCACTCAACCATAGTGGAATGTCCACCAGTAACAAATTCTACCATTGAAAAGGAAACGAGAAATGACCCGACTCTCTCACGAGTCTACGATTTAATGGTGAAGGGATGGCCAGCACATGGCGAACCACTGTTGCCAGCATTCTCGCAAAGAAGAAAACAGCTGTCAGTGTGCCGAGGAACCTTGATGTGTGGATCCAGAGTGGTGATTCCACCCAAACTCCAGGATAAACTGCTAAAGGAGCTTCACGAGGGGCATCTGGGTGGAGTGAAAATGAAGAACCTAGCCAGAGCGTTTGTGTGGTGGCCAGGTATCGATGGAGACATTGAAGAAATGACCAAGGGCTGTTTAGGATGCCAGAAGGTCCAAAACGCCCCACCACAAGCCCCTCTACATCCATGGGAGTGGCCCTCATCTCCATGGCAAAGGGTACACATCGACTTTGCTGGTCCACTTATGGACTCAATGTTCTTAATCGCAGTTGATGCACACTCCAAGTGGCCAGAGGTAATAAAGATGTCCTCCACCACCACGGAAAAAACCATCACAGTATTAAGGACCATATTTGCCAGGAATGGGCTGCCTGAACAGATCTGTTCTGATAATGGACCGCAATTTGTGTCCAAAGAATTCAGGAAGTTCTTAAAAAACAATGGGGTTAAGCACTACACGTCCGCCCCATACCATCCCGCCACCAATGGATTGGCTGAAAGGTTTGTCCAGACCTTCAAGAAGGCCATAAAGGCCATGGGTAATGAAGACATAAATCTACAGCATAAGGTAGATAACTTCTTGTTTGCATACAGGAATGCAACACATGTGGTTACAAACCAAACTCCCGCCATGATGTTTTTCAATAGAAGACTAAGATGCCGGCTGGATTTGATCAAGCCAAACATCAGAAGGGACGTAGAGAACCAACAATTTCAAGGCATGAATGAAAGGCCAACTAGAACCTTCCAGATAGGTCAACAAGTTTTGGCCCGGGGCTACCGTACCGAGAAATGGCAGCCTGGAACTATTTACACACGACTAGGACCGCTGATGTATACCGTGGACATTGGAGAAAGCATAATAAGGCGTCATGCTGACCAGGTCATAGAATCATCCGAAAAGGGACAACCTACACCACAACTCTATACGCCTAATGATGAAGCAGAGATACCCATAGTATCTACCTCCGATCCGGTGATACTGGAACCAGATGAACCCGACACTGGCATTCAAGCCGAATCGACCTTGCCAAAAGAACCTACTACACCACCGAAAACTACTACACCACCGAGGCGTTATCCGGACCGAGTCAGGATGCCTCCAGAGAGACTGACTTATAATTGATTAACTGCAGCAAATGTGTAGATTATTGTTCTTGTAAACATGTTAATTAATGATTACTTAAAATGTTATGTACTGGTTGTCTAAAAGGGGAGGAATTGTGGTGTATGTGCCTTTAAGAGCCCCTGTGTACTGTAATTCCTGTAGTGGCCACTCAGGCTATATAAGCCTGCATAGTGTCTTGTTAGTTCACCTCCAGACTTTGTTCAGTAAACATCTGTAAACCAACTCCTGCATTCTGTGTCTCCATTAACACATGGATACAACATGGGGTAAGGCATTACACATCCGCCCCGTATCATCCAGCCACAAATGGATTGGCTGAGAGGTTCGTACAAACCTTTAAAAAGGCTATAAAGGCCATGTGCGGTGATGAAATTCCGCTACAGCATAAGGTGGACAATTTCCTGTTAGCCTACAGAAATGCAACACATGCAGTTACCAACCAGACCCCGGCCATGATGTTCTTTAACCGAAGGTTGAGATCTCGTCTGGATTTGCTCAGACCAAATGTGCGAAGAAATGTTGAGGATAAACAATTCCAGCACATCAATGAGAAGCCGACAAGGAGCTTCAATGTAGGACAACCAGTCTTGGCCCATGACTACCGAACAGAGAAATGGCAACCTGTAATGATATGCACACGGCAGGGGCCATTAATGTACACAGTGGATGTCGGGGAGAACATTGTGAGATGCCACGTCGATCAGATCTTAGCGTCACAGGAACGAGTCAACCCCATGTCTCGCGTACCTGGGGATGAACCCGACATACCGGTAGCATCTACCTCAGAAACAGTAGCAGTGGAAACGGATGAACTAACCGACAAAAGGGGGCCAGAATCGCCTCCGCACCAAGAACAAGAACCTCAGGAAAGGCGCTATCCAGAAAGGATCAGGAAGCCACCCCAAAGACTGAATCTATAAATGGACTATTTCTGTTTAATGTGCATGTTAAAGTGTTAATTGTTATTTGAATATTATGGGTACTGCTAATCTAAAAGGGGAGGAATTGTCGTGTATGTACCTTTAAGAGAGAACTACTTTTACAGACTGAATTTATAAATAGACTATTTTCAGCTAATGTTGCATGTTAAAAGTGTTAATTGTAATTAGTTTGATATTTAATTGTTAAATGAGTGTTATGGTACTGTTAATCTTAAAGGGGAGGAATTGTAATGTATGTACCTTTAAGGGAGAGAACTACTTTTTACAGCTCCTGTATACTGTAGTACCGGCAGTGACCACACCTGTATATAAACCCTGAGTAGTGATTTGTATAGTTAGTTCTAGAGTAACTCTCATTCAGTAAACAGCTGTTGTACCGTTTCTCCTGCAGTCTGTGTCTTATTATACACAGACACAACACAAAGCACTTCACAACCAATCAAGTATCTTTGAAGTGTTCAGTCACATATTGGAATCTTTACTCAAAGCAGTAATAGAAAAGCATCCAGAAACCAAAAATATAATAAGGAATAGTCAACACATATTTCAAAAGGAAGATCATGCCTGACCAACCTTCTTGAATTCAGTGAAGAAGTAACAAGGGTAATGCAGCAGATGTAATAGACACGGGCCTGTAATTTCCGACAGGAGGCTTCCTGCGTGCGGATGTCTCCTATCGGGAAAAAATCTACGCCTTTACCTGAGGGCCCCCGAGGTCCGGACTCTTCCGACCCTGGGCCTCTCCTGGTGCGCGCGCAGAGGCCCAGGTATCCCAGGGGCGCAGGCGGCTCGCAAGCGTCCCTGGGATCACGTGGGCCAGGTGAGCCAATGGGAGAAGGGAATCCCCCTTCATACTTTTGACAGGTAGACCCATCAAAAGAATGAATGGGGATCACTGAAAAAATACATCAAAACATTAAATACATTTTTTTTAAATGATCACGTTTTTAAAATGAGTTAAAATTACATTAAATTAAATATTTTAAACAAAAATTTAATTTTTTGAAAAAATAATCCGTTTTTTTACGGGGCTAAAAAATAACTTACCTTTTTTAAAGTATTTTTAAATTATGAATGAATTTTTAAAAAAAACTTTTAAAAACTCTAATGCTGGTAAAAGCAGGCCTTACGCTGGGGCTTTTTTCTCTAGGAAGAGTAAGAGGTGACCTGATAGAGGTCTTTAAAATTATGAAGGGGTTCGATAGGGTAGATGTAGAGAAGATGTTTCCACTTGTGGGGAGTCCAAAACTAGGGGTCATAAATATATAAGACAGTCACTAATAAATCCAAGAAGGAATTTAGGAGCAACGTCTTTACTCAGAGAGTGGTTAGAATGTGGAACTCGCTACTACGTGGAGTGGTTGAGGTGAATAGCACAGATGCATATAAGAGGAAGCTAGATAAGTACATGAGGGAGAAAGGAATGGATGAGATATCAGATAAATCGACTGGAATTTTGTGGGGTCCATGCGAGTGTGATTGGAGGTGGGTCGGGTGGGAAATTTGAAATATCTTGGAGCGGGTCAGAAACCCGCCGTCATCCCACCCCCACGCACCTTTGCCTCGGGCGCGTTTGCCAGCGTGGCAGCGACCTGAATGGGAGAGGCGGGCGAGCTAATTAAAATCATTATCAGGCACTTGTTAGACCCTTAAGAATCTTTTTCACCCTACCTTTCAAATTTCCCTGGATAAGCATGGGAATCACGCAGCTCGGGAACCACATCTGTCAACCTGAGGCAGGAGTTGAGTGGCCATTGATCCAGCTCATTAGTGCACAGCACTAAAAGTACAATAAAAACTCCCACCTCATAGCTGATCACTTTCCTCAGGCAGATGCTGTAGCTGAGTGCATTGTCAGCACAGATTTAGCTTTCCAGAGGATGCAAATATTTGCAGCAAAATCGCCATCCAGTCTCAACTCATTGTTAGAACCTATCACATTATTGACAGGTTGCTTCTGTCATCTCTACTTGACCTGCCATCTATTCCATCAGCATGGGTGTCATTTATACTGTCTCACCTTGGTCCCCAGAATTGGACCATGATCATTCCCAACACCAGCAGCACCAGGCACACCAGCAGATTGCTGGAGCAAGACCTGCAGCCCAGTGGAACGGGTGGACACACCTTACCAGTGGCTGTCAAAGTCACCAGCGCCCTCAACTTCTTCACCTCAGGCTCTTACCAGGGATCTGCAGTAAACATTTGCGGCATCTCGCAGTCGGCCGCCCACTAGCCACCGATGCCCTCTTTGACAAGTCAGCCAATTATATCAACTTTGCCGCTGATGAAGCCAGTTTACTGAGTGGGTGCTCGGCTTTGCCACTCTGGCTGGCTTCCCACGGGTGCAGGGCGTCATTGACTGCACACATGTGACCATCAGGGCACCCCATCATTATGCAGGAGTCTTTGTCAACCGCAAGGGCTTCCACTTCCTCAATGTGCAGCCTGTCTGCAACAATAGGAAGATCATCATGCATGTGTGTGCCAAATTCCATGGCAGCTGCCATGACTCTTTCGTGCTGCGCCAGTCCACCCTCCCTTAGCTCTTCGCTCCTCCAAACAGACTTTCTGGCTGGCTGCTTGGAGACATGACATCCTTGAGGAGGCCAAGTACTGATGTAGGGGGGCTTCTTTTAACTGGTTTAAGGTAATTCACCTGGTCTGCAGCCTTTGCCAGCACTCTGACCAATTCCAATCTTTTACCTGGTTTACGGTAATTCACCTGGTTAGGCAGCCTTGCTGCTACACTGTAAACCAATTTCCAATAAACCAATTTTAAAACAGCAGTTTTGAATCGCTACCCCACCTTCCAGTTCTGACTGAAGGACTTATAATTAATGATATTAAAATGGACAAATGGTCTGGATGAGAGGAAAAATCAAGCTTTATTAACTAAAAGAAACTATAATCAAATATCAAACTATACCACACGAACACAGTAATTACAGTAAAATTGCTTAAATGGGGGAATGCAGATGGTAAAAACGAGGGATTAGATGGCTACAATGTTGATTAAACAATCTTAGCAATATCCCCTTAATTACCATCCCCTAACTCCTTACTAGGTTGCTTTGCTGAGGAGTCAGAAACTCTGCTCACATGTGGTCCAGCGAAGTGAGAGAGAGAGAGAGAGAGGGGCTCACCTGTGGGCCCAGGAAGTAAAAGAGAGCGATAGCTTCTCAGGAGCTATCATATATACCTGGTGAGACCCCCCCCACCCCCTGCTGTTTGCCTGTCTGGAAAATTCGCGCCCAAAAAGTTCCAATTCACAAGAGAGAAGCTGTGATTGGCTAACTCAAAGTGGTTGGACTGGGTGAGTGTGTCTGCACTGTGGGGCCAAAATGTTCCCACCCACATCCGGAGCCCACCTCGGCTAAAACAAAAGGGAAATGCAACTGCTCTATTGTCCAGAATGATGGGTGATTTAAACCCATTCAATGCTTAAACTGTTACATATCAAAATCCGTTCCATGGTTTCGGTGTCTCCCATTGTCTGTGAGTGCTATTGAATGGCTGTGTAAACATAACTGATTGTTTTGCGGTTTCTACTCTCAAGTGGGTAATTGCTTAAGTCAATAAACAGACCTTGCCTCTGAAGAGAAGGGGAACCTCCCTGTTTTGATTGATGGGTCTGACTGCCACTGCTGGATCCTCCCACTTTTATACACAGACATCCTTGCTGCGAGCTGCTTGTCCTTTTGCCATGCTTTGTGATGGCCATGTTAAAACCTTTTGTGATTTACCAGGCTCCAGGGAACGACTTTATTAATAAAGGTACTGTCTTAAGGTGTGTGAATATTTTCCACGGAGCTCCTCGACTCCCGTGTTGTCCACGTTCTTTCCATCTCAGAGCAGTCTTTTGCGGTTCTCGGCACATTTTAAAACACTGTGGACAAGTCACATCACCCAATTCTTCGTCCACGATGTGGACCAATATTTTCAATCTTCAGGGAAATAGGGGATTTTGCAAAACCCCTACATTCCCCCCTTTTGATACTCCTAACTTGCTTGTAGTATCAACTCGAAGGAGTAAGCAAAATTTTAGACCCCCTCACAAACAACCATCCCCTGTCTTTACCTAACAGCTATCTGCCACTGATCTCTGAACCGTCCTTTCCCCTAAAATTCGAGAAAAAACGTGGTACAGTAGGCATCTTACAGATACATCAGTTTTCAATAAGGGTCGCATACCCCTGCATGCTTGTAGAATTATACAATGCAATCAAAATTTACAATCACTTTTTACATTATAACTTATTACAAAATGTTGCAATCTTAGTTACACAATAAAAACTTGAACAACATTCTTAAACAAACCCCGACCATCATGTGCCAATGATGGGTCGCAAAATTCGAGTGGGTATTGCTCCTCCCACCCAGGCAGTAAATGTACCTTCCACCCCTCTTTGATCGTCTTAAACTTTAAAACAGACAGAATGGATTTACAGACCAGCCTGCTCCGCCAGCCCCGAGCCGTTCCCTTGTCCCTTTGTGGAGGCGGGGTACCCCTCATGTTAAAGATTACCTTGGCACAGACCGAGACCGGGGAGTATGGGATCGTGAGTCCCAGTCCCTCCCCCTCCCGTCTTCCCTCGACTGGCTGCAGAAAATGATGGGTGCCTGTGTGGTGGATCTCCCTGGCCCCACACTGAAACTTGGATCCCAGATACAGCCACCCACTCATCCTTCCCAGCCACACTTACTCTCTTTGCCCGTGGGCCCCCGGATGAGTTCCTCACTCCCCCGACCGCACTCACGCGACTCTTGGGTCTCCCCCTCCTCTTTACAATCTTTCCCGGGCCATCACCACCCACTCCCGGGGAACGCGTCCCTTTGTGGCAAGGCGCCCGCGCTTCCCCACCATGACTCCTCAACAGCGAGGTCTCCCGCAAGTGAACTTCGGTCAGGATAGTGCTGGGTTGGGGGCCGTGCCCCACCCAGCTGGGGCCATCTCTTCCGCGTAGGAGGAGTAGGCAAGTTCCTCCGAACCCTGAAGGCCGCTGTGAGTTTTCCCTCTGGATTCGTCCGGTGGCAAGGTGATCCCCAACATTCCGTATCCATATCTTCATTCGGTGCCCAGCTCGGGCTGGGCGAACAGGGCTGCTTCACTTTCCAATCCCCTGCAAAAACTTAAAAGGACATGCAGCCAGGTCTCACTGACCTGCTGCCTTAGGTGGAGACATGGTCGGGTCCCTTGACCTCGGACCAAAATACAAACATTTGGCACACATGTAAACTTAAACTCTTTAAACTTAAACTTAAAACTAGTTATATCAACAAAACTTAAAATACACCTTAAAAGCACGCTATATACACACATAGCTATAATACAAATGCCGCCCATCTCCGGACGGCCTGGCTAATCTCTGGCATTGTTGCAGATTGCTGCTGGCTGCAGCGAAGCTGGACTGCCTCCTGTCTCTGGTCCCCCGCAGCTTATGGCTGTTGAGTGGGGACCCCTGCCCTTTGGCTTCTCCCCGGTTTGGGAGATTGCTCTTTGTGTCAGGTACCCTGGTGACCACCTTTTCTTGGGCTTGCGGGCCCGCTGAGACCTTCTGAGGGGTGTCTCTGTGGGGGAAACTTTGGCTGGCGGACCCTGAGCCAGGGTCGCAGCCCTAGCTGGATGGGAACCTTCTCCCCCATGTCCAAAACCCGTTACCAGCTCCCTTGCAAGAGGAATTGCTATCCCTGCCTCCCCAGGGTCCCACATCATGGGGGGGATCACTCTGGAAGCGGGCTGGGAAGCTGGTCCCTTTAAACAGGCCACTGCGCCTGCGTGGATCTCCTCCCCTGAGTCCCGAGGCAGAGGTTGTGAAGCCTGTGTCTTCAAACAAGCAGATGCGCCTGCTTGAAAAAATTGAGGAAGAGCCGCTGTGGTCCCCCCGGCAACTGCGCCTGCGTGAACTTCCCCTTTGGATTCCCGCGGCAGAGGCTGTGAAGCCTCTGTATTCAAGCAGGCGGCCGCACCTGCGCAAACCTCCTCCTCTTTGTCCCACGGCAGAGGCTGTGAAGCCTCCGGCTTCAAACAGGCAATTGTGCCTGCGCGGGAAAACAGAAGAGGGGCCGCTGGAGTCCCGCAGGCAACCGTGCCTGCGCAAACAATTTCTTTAAAGGGCTGGGGAACTGCTACACTAGCGCAGGCAACCGCGCCTGCGTGTTCGGTTTGTTTAAAAAGGGTTGGAAGAACTGCCGAGTCTTCCAAGCAGGCCTGTGCGCTTGCGCATAAAAACTGAGCAGCAGGGATGTTTAAATGGCCGACTGCGCCTGCGCGCTCGGCCTCACTGTGAGCAAGAGCCGCTGGGGGTTCAGAGTTCGCGACTGCACCTGCGCGAACCCGGTGTTGAGAAACCCTTACCCTCAGTCGCGCGGCTGCGCCTGTGCGGCCCTCCTGTTGGCAAACCTCTCTCCATAGGCGCGCAACCGTGCCTGCGCAGGAAAGCTGAGGAGGATCCACTGGGGGTACGGGCTGGGGAACCGCGCCTGCGTGAGCAGTTTCAGTGAATGGAGTGGCAGCAGCCTGCTGATTCCTAATCCCAGGCTAAGCTACCTAACTCGCTCAAATTCAAACTTTGGTTAAAATTAGGGTCCCACTGGGGTAGGGAAGTGTCCCAATTTGTGGGCTGGACAACTTTTCCCTGGGAACAAGCCACAGTGCCTGTCTTTACAGTCTGTGAACTTGAACTTGTCTGGTGGGCAAACTCATGTCCTCTTACCTGGGTGGCTTTAAATGGGGAATTTTGGACTTGGACCTACCTTTGGTCTGGGGCCAAAACTATCCCCTTTGTGCCTCCCTTGTCCCGGATTTCTGCTACTGGACCTGCTCTACAGGGGTCCCAGAACTCCCCTTCCCTGTTCCCTGGCTTAAACAGCTTACTCTGCCCAGGAATGGCTCCTCCCCCCACACAAGCCACCGCACTTGCCTGTGAACTTGTACCTACTGTGGGCTGAGGATTCCTATTCTCAGGCTCACTCCCAGCTACCTGGTTGGGGTTTACTTTAAACCCCTTTCTTTCCAGTCATAGTGGGGAGGCAGAGGTGGGCGAGGGGGCTGCAGCACCACTGATGGCTGCTCCCTTTCCCTGATTGGCCCTCATGAGAGATTTAACGTCTCCAGGACAGACTCGATTGTGTCTGTCTCTGCCTTCTGAGTTGGGGTTGCGGGGTTCCTGGCTGTATCACCTCTCCCAGGCTTTTTACAATCCCTGTGCCAGTGGCCCTCCTCCCCACACTTGTAACAAGTGACCTTGTTCTGGGAGGGATGGCTCCCCTCCTGGCGCCACTCTTTCTGATATGGAGCCCCAGGTTTATCAAATTCCCTATCCAGCACCGTTCTGGGTGCTGCCTGTGGGATGGTTTTACTTGGGCTGCCAGTAAAATCCGGCTGACCTGCCTTCGGGCTGATCAGGCAAATCATTCCCCTTGCTCCCTTTAAAGCCACGTTAAGGCTTTCTATCTCTGCCCGACAGGGGTCATGATCTGCTTCACTAAACCTTTGGGCGCAGGCCAGCTTATAAGCTGTCCTTACTTCTCTAAACCTTTCCTCCTGCTCTGTTACTTCTGACATGAGGTGGACGTTCTCTTCCCGCAGTCTCATCTCGCTATCTCTGGCCTCAGTGACTTCCTGCACCAGGCGCTCTATAAATGCCTGGCATTTCGTGACATCTAGTGTGAGGCGTGCATTCTCTTCCTGCACCCTCATCCCACTAGCTCTGGCCTCATTCACCACTCTTATGAGGCATTCTACCCCTGCCTGGCACTTCTCAAACTGGGACTCCTGATTCTTGGCCTCTTTAACCTGGCCACCTATACTATAATAGGTCAGCCTACACACTGCCACTAACATCCGCAGGGCTACCCGCATACTGAAAATGAGAGAAACAAGAGCTAATGCTTTCTCCAGATCCAGACCACTTATCCAATCAAAAACGGCCTGCAGTCCTGCCGTGGTCGCCATTTTGTAGGGGGGCTTCTTTTAACTGGTTTAAGGTAATTCACCTGGTCTGCAGCCTTTGCCAGCACTCTGACCAATTCCAATCTTTTACCTGGTTTATGGTAATTCACCTGGTCAGGCAGCCTTGCTGCTACACTGTAAACCAATTTCCAATAAACCAATTTTAAAACAGCAGTTTTGAATCGCTACCCCACCTTCCAGTTCTGACTGAAGGACTTATAATTAATGATATTAAAATGGACAAATGGTCTGGATGAGAGGAAAAATCAAGCTTTATTAACTAAAAGAAACTATAATCAAATATCAAACTATACCACACGAACACAGTAATTACAGTAAAATTGCTTAAATGGGGGAATGCAGATGGTAAAAACGAGGGATTAGATGGCTACAATGTAGATTAAACAATCTTAGCAATATCCCCTTAATTACCATCCCCTAACTCCTTACTAGGTTGCTTTGCTGAGGAGTCAGAAACTCTGCTCACATGTGGTCCAGCGAAGTGAGAGAGAGAGAGAGAGAGGCTCACCTGTGGGCCCAGGAAGTAAAAGAGAGCGATAGCTTCTCAAGAGCTATCATATATACCTGGTGAGACCCCCCCCCACCCCCTGCTGTTTGCCTGTCTGGAAAATTCGCGCCCAAAAAGTTCCAATTCACAAGAGAAAAGCTGTGATTGGCTAACTCAAAGTGGTTGGACTGGGTTAGTGTGTCTGCACTGTGGGGCCAAAATGTTCCCGCCCACATCCGGAGCCCACCTCGGCTAAAACAAAAGGGAAATGCAACTGCTCTATTGTCCAGAATGATGGGTGATTTAAACCCATTCAATGCTTAAACTGTTATATATCAAAATCCGTTCCATGGTTTCGGTGTCTCCCATTGTCTGTGAGTGCTATTGAATGGCTGTGTAAACATAGCCGATTGTTTTGCGGTTTCTACTCTCAAGTGGGTAATTGCTTAAGTCAATAAACAGACCTTGCCTCTGAAGAGAAGGGGAACCTCCCTGTTTTGATTGATGGGTCTGACTGCCACTGCTGGATCCTCCCACTTTTATACACAGACATCCTTGCTGCGAGCTGCTTGTCCTTTTGCCATGCTTTGTGACGGCCATGTTAAAACCTTTTGTGATTTACCAGGCTCCAGGGAACGACTTTATTAATAAAGGTACTGTCTTAAGGTGTGTGAATATTTTCCACGGAGCTCCTCGACTCCCGTGTTGTCCACGTTCTTTCCATCTCAGAGCAGTCTTTTGCGGTTCTCGGCACATTTTAAAACACTGTGGACAAGTCACATCACCCAATTCTTCGTCCACGATGTAGACCAATATTTTCAATCTTCAGGGAAATAGGGGATTTTGCAAAACCCCTACAGTGAGGCCCAGGAGAGATATAATGAGAGTCACATTTCCACCAGATGTGTCATAGAGCAGACAATAGGCATGCTGAAAATGCGCTTCAGATGGCTTGACAGATCTGGAGGAGCTCTTCACTACGCACCAGCCAGGGTCGCCAGAATCATCATGGTCTGCTGAATGATGTTGTCTCTCGCAGGATCAAATTAGCACTGATATTCTCGCAATCCCTGGTCCCTCGCGATCCACTAGTCACTAGATCATTAGTCTAGTGGAGAAGCGTAGTCTTATCAGCAGAGAGGTCTGGGAATTTGGGAGCTAAGTTCGCATCAACCGCATCACCTGCGCCATGACAGGAGCTGATGACTGCTGGACAGACCACTGCCTAATCCGCTCTGTCATCTCCATCAATGCAGCCCCAAAACAGTGGCAGCAACAGAAACAATGCCGCAGGAAAATTAACGCTGGAGCACTCAAAGATCCCGCTAAGAAAGCCCTATTCAGCCTGCGCCTCACAAACAACCTGACGACTCCCAGTGATGCAGAGACACAGAGTGCCCAGAGCACCTGGTCTGCACTCAAGGCCTCCATAATCAGCACCTGTGAAGGGACGCTCGGTCACTCGACCAGGAAACACCAAGACTGGTTTGACGAGAATGACCAGGAGATCCAGGAGCGAATAAGTCACAAGCGCAAGGCATTCCTGATCTGGAAACAGCAACAGAACTCGAGAGCAAGAAAGCAGCTCTACAGAAACCTGAAGGCCGAGGTCCAACAAAAAACTCGCGACCTAAAGAACAGATGGTGGGTGGAGAAAGCGCAGGAGATCCAGCAGCTAGTCGACAACCATGACATGCATGGATTCTTTAGCACAGTCAAGACCTTCTACGGCCCAAGCACTGCAGGCCAAGAACGGAGAGGTACTCATCAAGGACAGAGAGGCAGTCAGTGCCCGCTGGAAGGAGCACTTTGAAGATCTCCTTAATCACGACTCTGTCTTCGACACGAGTGTCCTCAACTCCATCCCACAGCATGCTGCCCGCCACCATCTCAACACAACCCCAGACCGGCATGAGGTTGAAAAGGCCATCCAACAACTGAAGAACAACAAGGCCTCAGGAGCAGATGGAATCCCCGCCGAGGCACTAAAGCATGGCGGAGAAGCACTACTGACGTGAATTCATGAACTCATTTCTCTTATCTGGAAGGAGGAGAGCATGCCAGGGGATCTCAGAGATGCCGTAATTGTGACCATCTTCAAGAAAGGTGACAAGTCCAACTGCGGTAATTACAGAGGAGTTTCCCTGCTGTCTGCCACAGGGAAAGTCATCGCAAGAATCCTCCTCATTCGCCTTCTCCCAGTGGCCGAAGAGCTCCTCCCAGAGTCGCAATGCGGATTCCACCCACTAAGGGGTACAATGGACATGATCTTCACCACACGTCAATTACAAGAGAAATGCAGGGAACAGCACCGATCGCTGTCTTCTCTGATCTCACAAAGGCTTTCGACACTGTCAACCATGAGGGATTATGGAGTGTCCTCCTCAAATTCGGCTGCCCTCAAAAGTTTGTCACTATCCTCCGCCTGCTTCACGACGACATGCAAGCCGTGATCCTGACCAACGGTTCCACCACAGATCCAATTCACATATGAACCAGGGTCAAACAAGGCTGTGTCATCACACCAACGTTCTTCTCGATCTTCTTTGCTGCAATGCTCCATCTCACCCTCAGTAAGCTCCCCACTGGAGTGGAGCTAATTTACAGAACAAACGGGAAACTGTTCAACTTCCGTCGCCTCCAGTCCAGATCCAAGGTCATCCCATCCTCTGTTGTCAAATTACAGTATGCAGACGATGCTCGAGTCTGCGCTCACTTGGAGGTCGAACTCCAAACCATCGTCAACACCTTCACTGAAGCATACGAGAGCATGGGCTTTACACTAAACATCCGTAAGACAAAGGTCCTCTACCAACCTTCCCCCGCCACACAGTACTGCCCCCCGATTATCAAAATCCACAACAAAGCCTTGGACAACATGGACCACTTTCCATACCTCGGGAGCTTACTGTCAACAAGGGCAGACGTCGACGACAAAGTCCAACACTGTCTTCAGTGTGCCAGTGCAGCCTTCGATCACCTGAGGAAGAGAGTGTTTGAAGACCAGGACCTCAAGCCCGGCACTAAGCTCATGGTCTACAGAGCAGCAGTGATACCCGCCCTGCTGTATGCCTCAGAGACATGGACCATGTACAGCAGGACCTCAAAGCACTGGAGAGGTACCAACAATGTTGCCTCTGCAAGATCCTGCAAATCCATTGGCAGGATAGGCGCACTAACGTCAGTGTTCTCGCTCAGGCCAACATCCCCAGCATCGAAGCTTTGACCACGCTCGATCAGCTCCGATGGATGGGTCACATTCTTTGCATGCCCGATACGAGACTCCCAAAACAAGCACTCTCATCGGAGCTCCAACATGGCAAGAGAGCCCCAGGTGGGCAGAGGAAACACTTCAAGGACACCCTCAAAACCTCCTTGAAAAAATGTAACATCCCCACCGACACCTGGGAATCCCTGGCCCAAGACCGCACAAAGTGGGGGAGAAGCATCCGGGAAGGCACCGAACACCTCGAGTCTCTTCACCGGGAGCAAGCGGAAGCCAAGCGTCTCTCCAAACCAAGGAGTGCACGTCAACCCAAGCACCCCACCCACCCACCCCTTCAACCACCGTCTGCCCCACCTGTGACAGAGACTGTAGGTCCCGCATTGCACTAATCAGTCACCTGCAAACTAATTTTTAATGTGGAAGCAAGTCATCCTCGGTTCCAAGGGATTGCCTAAGAGAAGAAGGTCTGCTGCGCCCTGCACAACATAGCGCAGCAGCAAGGATTAGCACTGCATGAGAAGCAAGGCACTGAGTGCACATCCTCTTCAGAGGAGGAGGAGGAGGAGCATCAACTAGAAGACAAGGAGGAGGAGGAGGAGGAGCAAGAGGAACCTGCGGTTCAGATCCCACCAGCACCCGAGCATATTGTTGCCTGTGAGGCCAGGGATGGGCTCATCATGTCCAGATTTACTTAACTTCACGCAGTACACCCATATGACTGCCACATGCTGTTCCAGGTTGGCACTACCCTACAGCAGCACCACAAACCATCCCTACAATGACCAAGCCATTCCTTTCACACTGACCACCATTGCTGGAGGTACCGTTATGCCTCACCATTCACTAAGCAACTCACTAAGCCACTTCCAAAGGTGCACACAAATGTGTCCAAAACTGGAAAGTGGTGACATCACAGTAATGGAAACTTTACAGAAACATTGAATAAAGTGGCTACCCTGGTGAATCTACTTGTATGTCATCTTTCTCTTCCGCATGCTTCGACGAGGTGCTACTCCTGTGGCTTCAGCAGAGGTAGAGGCAGCCTGCTCACTTCCCTGCTGCGACTGCTTAGACACTCTTGGCGGACGTCCTCTGGGTTTTGGAGCCTCTGATGACCCCGCCAAAGTCTGCTCCTCCTGTGACTGTGCAGGGGCAGACTCGGTCATCGCTGTCTGAGGAGGCATCTGGGGCTCTGTCTGAGGGGGTGGCAATGGGGGAGAAATGTGAGTGCTTTGAGAGGAGCCCCTGCTTCCAAGTGTCCTCTCAACATCATCCCTCTCATGGGCAACCCACACTTCCCTTCTAGCAAGGAGCTGGAGAGCACCTTGCTGTGCATCAGTGGGGCCATGAGGACCCACGTCTACGCTGACATCCCTCCTCCACAGGAGGTCTATGAGCCTCTGGGATCTATTCTTCATAGAGACCATGTGCTCCTGTGAATGGTGCATTAGCTGCTCCATGCAGGTGGCCATCCTTTCCATGGAAGAGCCTACAGTCACCATCGCCTGCGACAAGATGGTGCTTTTGTTGGAGATGGACTCCTCCATTCTCTGCATATTTGCAGACATCGTGCTAGCAAAACCTGTCAGAGCCTCCTGCACTTCTTGCTGCACCTCCAGGATCGCCCTCTTTCTGGAAGGCCCCTGAGGCTCAGCATCTGCATGCAGCTGAGCAGAGCTCGGAGCGTCCTGCGCCCTCTGGTGAGGAGCATCCACTGCTGTCCCTGTCTCCACCATCTCCTCTTGCTCACTTGTGACTTGTAAGACACCAAGTGACAACACTACTCTATCTTGCGTGGGACCCACCAAGGTGTGCGTATCTGTGCTGGTGCTGGGTGCGCTTAGGTCTGGTGATGGTGCACCCTCAGAGGCTGGAGGCTCCTCTGAGGAGTTGTCTTCCTTTTCTGCCTGGACAGTGGAGGGGGGGGGGCGTTGCTCTTGATGGGCCTGTGGGAGAGTAGAGAGATGAGTTAGATATGTCATATGAAGAATGGGTACAGATACCATTATGCACATGATGAACATTCACTGGCTGTTGACATCAGTTTCTATATGAGTGACTGAGGTATGCCATGTAGCTGTATGAGATGTAATCCTATCACCAGGTTGCTGAGATGTCCCCTTCTCTCCGTCTCCCACCTCCAGCTGCTCGGCGACTCCAGACACTTTCAAGGCAGCCATTCTGCTGATGTTAGGGTCGCCAATGATGGCGGTCCACCTCCAGTTCTCTCCCTCTCCCTCTTATTGTGGGCTCTCTTTTCCTGCAAGGAGGGAAAGAAGAGAAGGTTGAGTGAGAGTGATGGAATGAGTGCAAGGAATAGATGGGTTACATCTGTAGAGGGTGACTATGATGGATTGGGGTGGCAATGCCAAGTGACCTCCTTGTGTGTTATTAGTTGATATGATTGCATTAGGATGAGGGTGAGTGTGAGAGGTGGCTAATCAGATGGGGATGTAATAATGTAGATAGAGAGCGAGGGATGGGTGGAGGTGCAAGGTATGTTGGTGTGAGTAAGGATGTGCAGAAGCAGCGTTGGGAAGGCAGAGTGGTGGGGATGTGATGAGAGGCACAGCAGGATGAAGTTAAGTGTGGCTTTGCACTCACCTTTCCAGATCTAATGAGAGAATTGAAACGTTTCTGGCACTGCACCCAGGTCCTCCTGAACACATCCCTGCTGTTGACCTCCTCTACAAATTGGAGCCAGGCTCTTTTGGTCTCCTGGGGAGGTCTCTTCTGCCCATTGGAAGAGAAGAGGACCTCCCTGCATGCTCTGACTCCCTCCACAAGAATATCGAGG
This sequence comes from Somniosus microcephalus, assembly GCF_052327205.1. Taxonomy (NCBI): domain Eukaryota; kingdom Metazoa; phylum Chordata; class Chondrichthyes; order Squaliformes; family Somniosidae; genus Somniosus; species Somniosus microcephalus. Next base: position 177,203,504 of record NC_140989.1, read on the forward strand.
GCGTCATCGGAGAACCTGGGTGCCACCCTCTGCCTCTGAGCAGCCATCTCTTCAACTGTTTGGAGCAATGAAAGCCTCCAGTGTGCTGCCTGCACACTCCTAGATGAACCTTCAAATGCAATGTGGCCATGGCTCCTTTAAATATCCCGGTTGAAAATGCATCATGGATGATGTCATCAGGCTCGCACCATTTAATAGGGCTGGAATATCGCAGGGTGGGCTTAATAGGCCCCATTATCGCAAAGTCGATTTCAGGAGCCAGATGGAATCAACAGTGGGGTCACAACCTGCCACGGTGACCGTTCTTACCCGACCTGCCCAGGTACAGAAATTTCCGGCCATGGTGATAGGGTGAGATGAAGTAAGGTGGGAGGAGGTTCATGTGGAGCACAGGCCAGTTGGGCTGAATGACCTGTTTCTGTGCTGTAAAAGTCTTTGTAATTCTATGTAATTCATCTGTTGTGAGGTTTGAGGCTTAATATAGCTATAGAATAGTTTTCTACATATATCTTTTACCTACATGTAGCAAGAACTGCGGAACATAATGTTAAATCTGTTACAACAGAGTATTATGCTTTCCATGATGTATATAGCGCTAGCCATCGAAGAGCTTGTTAAAACAACAAGCACGGTGTCAGCTATAGCTCAGTCACAGCACTCTCACCTCTGAGTCAGAAGTGACTTGAGCACAAAATCAAAGCTGACAATTCAGTGCAGTACTGAGGGAATGCTGCACTGTCAAAGGTGCTGTCTTTTGGATGAGATATTAAAGTGAGGCCCGTCTACCCTCTCAAGTTGACATAAAAGATCCCTTGACACTATTCGAAGCACAGCGGGGAGTTCTCCCCAGTGTCCTGGCCAATGTTTATCCCTCAACCAACATCACTAAAACAGTTTATCAGGACATTTATCTCATTGCTGGGACTAAATTAATGGGACTAAAAGTCGATAAATCCCAAGTACTGAATGGCCTACATCCTAGGGTTTTGAAAGAGGTGGCCATTGGGATAGTGGACGCATTGGTTATCATCTTCCAAAATTCTATAGATTCTGGAACAGTTCCTGCAGATTGGAGGATAGCAAATGTAACCCCACTATTTAAGAAAGGAGGGAGAGAGAAAACGGGGAACTACAGACCTGTTAGCCTCACATCAGTAGTTGGGAAAATGTTGGAATCTATTATAAAGGATGCAATAACTGGGCACTTAGAAACTAATAGTAAGATTGGGCAGAGTCAACATGGATTTATGAAAGGGAAATCCTGTTTAACAAACTTATTGGAGTTCTTTGAGGATATAACTAGTGGAGTAGACAAAGGGGAACCGGTAGATGTGGTGTATCTGGATTTTCAGAAGGCCTTCAATAAGATCCCACACAAGAGGTTGATGAACAAAATTAAGGCACATGGAATTGGGGGTAATATAATAGCATGGATTGAGAATTGATTAACAGACAGAAAACAAAGAGTAGGGATAAACGGGTCTTTTTCAGGATGGCAGGCTGTGACTCGTGGGGTACCACAAGGATCAGTGCTTGGGCCCCGGCTATTCACAATCTATATCAATGATTTGGATGAGGGGACTAAATGTAACATTTCCAAATTTGCTGATGATACAAAGCTAGGTGGCAGTGGCAGTTGTGAAGAGGATGTGAAAAGGCTTCAAGGGGATCGCGACAGGCTCAGTGAGTGGGCGAGAACATGGCAGATGGAATATAATGTGGATAAATGTGAAGTTATCCACTTTGGTAGAAAAAACAGAAAAGCAGAGTATTTCTTAAATGGTGAAAGATTGGGGAATGCAGATGCTCAAAGGGACCTGGGTGTCCTTGTACACAAGTCACTGAAAGTGAATGTGCAGGTGCAGCAAGCCATTAGGAAGGCAAATGGTATGCTGGCCTTCATTACAAGAGGATTTGAGTACAGGAGTAAAGAAGTCTTACTCCAATTATATAGGGTGAGACCACACCTGGAGTACTGTGTACAATTTTGGTCTCCTTACCTAAGGAAGGATATACTTGCCATAGAGGGAGTGCAACGAAGGTTCACGAGACTGATTCCTGGGATGGTGGGACTGTCGTATGAGAAGAGATTGAGTAAACTAGGCCTGTATTCTCTTGAATTCAGAAGAATGAGAGGGGATCTTATTGAAGCGTACAAAATTATTACAAGGCTTGATAGAGTGGATGCTGGGAGAATGTTTCCCTTGGCTGGGGAGTCTAGAACCAGGGGCCACAGCCTCAGGATAAAGGGTAGGCCATTCAGGACTGAGATGAGAAGAAATTCCTTCACACAGAGGGTGGTGAATCTTTGGAATTCTCTACCCCAGAGGGCTGTGGAGGCTCAGTCATTGGGTATATTCAAAACAGAAGTCGATAGAGTTCTGACTAGTAAAGGCATCAAGGGATATGGCGATAGGGCCGATGAATGGAATTGAGGCAGAAGGTCAGCCATGATCTCATTGAATGGCGGAGCAGGCTCGAAGGGCTGAATGGCCTGCTCCTGCTCCTATTTCTTATGTTCTTATGTTCTTATGCTGTATGTGGGACCTTGCTGTGTGCAAATTAGTTGCCGCATTTCCTACATTACAACAGTGACTACACTTCAAAAAGTACTTCAGTGGCTATGAAGCGTTTTGGGACATCATGAAGTCATGTAAAGCGCGCTATAAATGCAAGTCTTTCTTTTAGTCCCATTTGGTAGTTGTGGACTTCAGCTAACTCATTGAAGTAGGAAAGCTGTATACTGATTCCTCCATAACCCTTACTTACATGTTATTCCAATGCTCTCCTGGCGGCCTCCTACCTTCCACCCTATATAAACTTGAACTCATCCAACACTCTGCTACCCGTATCCTAACTCACACCAAGTCCTGTTCACTATTCACCCCTGTGCTCGTTGACCTACATTGGCTCCCAGTCCAGCAACGCCTCAGTTTTAAAATTCTCATCCTTGTTTTCAAATCCTTCCATGGCCTCGCCTCTCCCTGTCTCTGTAACAACCCTACGCTCATCCAATTCTGGCATTCCCGATTTCCTTTGCTCCACCATTGGCAGCCGTGCCTTCAGCTGCCTCGGCCCTAAGCTCTGGAAATCCCCCCAAATCTCTCCGCCTCGCTCTCCTCCTTTAAGACGCTCCTTAAAGCCTACCTCGCCGACCAAGCTTCAGGTCACCTGTCCTAACATCTCTTCACGTGGTGGCTTGGTGTCAATTTTTTGTCTGATTACGCTCCTGTAACATGCCTTGGGACTTTTTATTACATTAAAGACGCTACATAAATGTAAGTTGTTGTTATTTGTGGAATGTGTGGTTCTGTCAGAGGAGCCTCACAGGGATGCATAACTATAATTCTCTCGACAGGAGAGGCAAGCCACTCAGCTCTGACATTCGGTTGTCCATGACACTGCTTCCCGAGGAGCAAGATTGTGGAAGAAAGGAAGCCATCGGGGATGGACCTATTTAAGCCGGGAGCATTCATTTCCGCCGAAACAAGCAAGCCTTTGTACTCTTGGGCAGTGGGTTTCCCAGTGCATCAGAAAGTGCTGCTGTAAGCTTTGTGCCTGTGTGGTCAAGGTTACTGCCTGCAACAAGATGGTTACCATGGCAGGGGAAAAGGCTCCATCCAACATTGTCGCTCAATTGAATCGCAAAGAGTATGTGTCATCTGTTCAGGTTCAATGTATCCCTGGAAGAACACATTTCTTTTTTATTCTTCTGAACAAAGAATAATTACTTCCTCTAAGTACTTTGAATCGAAGCGGGCCTCAGTTTGCCAAACACACCAGGGACTAAAATCCCCTGAATTTGCTAATTTTAAGAAACAAAACGTGGATGTGAGGGGAAAAAAAGCCAGTTGGAAGCGCAGACTGTGTTCAGAGCTGCTTTGAGAAAGCTGAGTTACAGATCAAGTCACGATCTAACCAAATGGCGGAACAAGCTCGAGGGGCTGAAGGGCCTAAGAAGAAAGGACTTGCATTTATATAGCGCCTTTCACAACCTTACAGCCAGTGAAGTACTCATGAAATGTAGTCACTGTTGTAATGTAGGAAACATTTCACCATGTAGGAAACAATTTGGGCACAGCAAGGTCCCACAAACAGCTATGAAACAAATGGCCCAATAATGTTCTTTCGTGATGAATATTAGCCAGGACACCAGGGAATAGTCACCAGCTTTCTCTTTGAATAGTGCCATGGGATCTTTTACATCCACCTGAGAGGGCAGACATTTCATCTGAAAGATGACACCGCCAACAGTACAGCACTCCCTCAGTATTGAGTGTCAACATAGATTGTGTCCCTAGAGTGGGAATTGAACCGCACAATCTTCTAATTCTAAAGGTGAGAGTGCTAACAACTGAGCCACAGCTGACACCTAGTCCAGCCCTACTCCTGTTCCTATGATTCCTCCTAATACCAAAAATACCTTCACAGAAATGAGCAGAACAGCCATTATTTGCTTATTAATGCCTGGTTAATCTCGTTAATAATGTATCCTTGATGTCATCGAATGTTACAGTACAGCCATAGGTCATTCAGCTCGTCAAGTCTGTCCCTAGTGTTTTCCTCCACAGAAGCTACCCTGTCTAATTCCTGCTTGCTCCCAATACTCTTTTTAACATTCCTCTTTTTTAAGCAACGATCTAATTCCTGTTTAAAAGTATTCACCAGCTCTGCTTCGATATGGGTTTGTGGCAGAGAATTGCTCATTCTTTTACATTCAATTCCCATTAAATTACTTCCATCTGAAACAAATGAGATTTAAATTCTGCAAAATCAGGGGTGTTTTGTCACGTTGATATAAATTGAAAAACAATCTCCTGTTAATTCAAGCTCAATGTTGCTTAAAAAAGAAAGGTTTGAATTATCCAGTAGTACAATTAAGCAATTTTAATAAAACGGTACAGGAGGTTTATTTTGCACAGTTTCAATTTGACTTAACCAATGCTTTGAATTGAGCAACCTTGAATTAAGAGGAGACTGAATGCGAGCATCATTCTTAGACATCAATATTTTCCCTATCAAAGCGTATGTGATACATACTTAATGGGAGCCCGTGGGACACAAAATCTACTTGGTGAGTGAGGAAGACGTGTTGGCACATGAGAGTGCTCTGGAGTTCAGTGAGGTCCCGTGCCAGGATAAGGCCTACTTCAAGTTGTTGTGTTGGCCCCCTTTGCTGGTAGAACAGTCTGATCATCTCCTCATAGACTGCTTGGGGTGGCGGTGGGGGGGACACGTGTGAAATGGGTCTTTGGGTGATAGTATAAAACGGCTGGTAGCGAATCGGTAGCCTGACTTACACTCTGCCCAATCGGGCGGGTATAAAACGGGCAGCCCATTCATCACCGCCCGTTTGGTGTTATCGCCTAAAGACCCATTTCACGCCCCCCCCACCCGATCCTTGGCCCCATGGTGAATTGCTGGTGGGAAGGGAGAAATTGGGAGCCAATTGGGCGTCCAGTCCCCACCGCCGACATTGTCCATGCTTATCATTGGCAGCTGCCTATATCGGGCAAATAGCACTAACCATTTGCCATGGCCATCGGAGTCAGTTACAAAGCCACCACTTATAAAGCACGCTGACTATTTCGGGCTGTTCAATAACTACTTACCCTGTACTCACTGATTTAAAAGACCCTGCTGATATCAGCCAAAGAAAGAAAGAATGAAAGACTTACATTTCTATAACCTCAGGATGTCCCAAAGCGCTTTACAGCCGATGAAGCACAAAGTCAGGTCTTTGAGTAGTTTCAATCCGCTGTTCGCATCTTGTTAAAGCACGGTTTCCTTAGCAATGAGATTCTGGATGCAACTGTTAACAGTTAGGAGTGGAGATTTCCTATGTTGGCTACTTTGTTTTACCGGATACCGCGTATAGCGGGCAAATCGCGATGACACCAACTATAAGCGGTGGGGACTGTATCTTTATGATTTCCTGGGGACAGATAGTGGAATCAGTCCACATCTCTGCACTCGGGGAGTCCACAAACAGGAGTTCAAAATCAGAATAGGGTCACCAACTCTGGTTGGACATATTCCTGGAGGTTTCATCACATGACCGCCAACCGCCCCGCCCCCACACTCCCACCATTGGTCGGCTGACATGTCCATCCTCGTGGTGCACAGCCCTCCCATGCTCATTGGAAAGCAAGCAACCTCTTCATTACCCAATTGGATAATTCTTGACTGTCAGTGTAACAGCCTTTTTCCCATCTCCAATATTTTTATAACAAGCAAACAAAAGTGTTCAAAGAATTTTTAAAAACCGCAATAATTTATTTCCCCTCTGATTTTTCTCCTGGGTTGCTCGCAACAGTGTCCTGGAGATTAGTTTTTAATGCCTTGAGTCTCCAGGGCAATCTTGGGAGGGTTGGCAACTCTACCCCATAAATTCATTGTTAACGCACAATTCTCAGTCACCTCCCTGAAATACACGGAGAGTGATAACATGTCTGTAGTGCATGTGCCTTTAAGTCAGAACTACTTTTACAGCTCCTGTATACTGTAGTACCGGCAGTGACCATACCGGTATATAAGCTTTGCGCATGCCTCTGTACCCCAGTCTTGAGACTACCCTCCTCCAGTAAAGACCTGTTTATTGTAAATGTACAGCATCCGTGTGATTATTTAATAATAGCATATCTACTGAACCACGGATCCAACAGTGGCGACGAGTGTCGATTCGAATCTACCTGCAACATAAAAAAAAATTTTTTAAATAGTCGAGGCCAGGAACACGGGCGTCGACCACGAGCAACCGCCCAGCAGTCAGGCAGAGATTGAACTTTGCAGGGGAGGCTGTGGAGAGCCGGGCTTGGTTCCCCAGCCACGACGAGCAGTAAGAGACCGATGACAGGTCCAGCGCAAACCCTTCCCGAGCAGCGGCGGCTGGAGCCGACCGACGGCGGAGAGAAAGCCGAGCAGCGTTGACGGGGTAAGACAGAGGGTGAAGAGCGCAGGGTGAAGCCGGGGGTTGAACACCGAGCGGCGTCGAGAAAAAGAAAACAAACCGGAGAGAGAGAGGGTAAAGAAACAGCCGGGTTCTGGACTGAGCGGCGTCGAAAAATATAAAAAGAAGAACGCGCAGAGCACAGCCAGGGCTCACGGGCTGAACAAGGTCCGCGGGGCAAAGAAAGGGGCGTGCGGGAGACGCCATTGAGCCGCGGAGAAGGAAGAGCGCGGGAGACGCCATTTTTAGAAGCCGCAGCGGAGAAGAAGGGCGAGCGCGGGAAGGAAGGAAAGCACGGGAGATGCCATTTTGTGCCAGCGGAGAAGAAGGGGAAGTGCGGGAGGCGCCATTTTTGACAGTTAACTCATACCCAAGGATGCCGAAGAGCGGCAGTATCTCTACGTTCGACAATGAAGTCGAAGATTGGGCGACATATGTGGAACGTATTGAGGTGTACTGCAGGGCGAATGAAGTGCCAGATGCTAATAAAGCACTGGTTCTGTTAAATTCCATGGGTGCAAAAACTTATGGGTTACTGCGAAATCTAATAACCCCAGAGAAGCCGGTAAACAAGAACTTTGAAAGCATAATAGAAATCCTACAGGACCACTTAAACCCCACACCGCTGCTGATAGCAGAACGATTTAAGTTCCATAAAAGGAACCAACACAAAGACGAAAGCAATGCTGAGTACCTAACGGAACTGCGCAAGCTATCGAAACACTGCCAGTTTGGAGCGGGACTAGCAGATACGTTAAGGGACAAGTTTGTGTGTGGGCTACAAAGTGAAGGAACCCAGAAACGGCTTCTATCAGAAAAGGACCTTACGCTGGACAAAGCTTTCAGTATGGCAGTATCACACGAAGCAGCCGCAAGGGGTGCTGCAGAGATACAATGGAGACCGCAAGAATATGGCACCAATGAAATGTCCTATGGAAGAGGGAAGTGTTATCGCTGCGGCAGAACAACACATGACCAGAAAGATTGTTGGTTCAAGGACCAAGTGTGCAGACAGTGTGGGAAAGCAGGACACATAGCAAGAGTCTGCAGGTCTGGGAAGAAAACCAACAGTAAGAAATCTCCACAGGAGAAGTACAAAAAGGTACACCAGGTGATGGACAGTGGTTCAGACGAACAGAAAAGTGACACAGACTCCGGAAGCAAGGAGCTGGGTTGTCTGAAACTACATAAGGTAACAGAAATGGAGGATCACCAGACTATCTGGGTTATACTCAAGATAGACGGAGCCCAAGTGAAAATGGAATCGGACACAGGGTCAGCTCTAACAGTCATAAATCAAAGAGACTACAAGCGGCTATTTTCACACATACCCTTGAAAGCTACAGAGATTGTCTTGAAGACGTATACGGGGCAAAAAGTCTACCCCAAAGGAAAAATAAGGGTGAAAGTGACATATAAAGGCCAGGAAATACCTAAAATGGATATATATATATTGCCAAATGGAGGACAACCACTGCTAGGATGTGAATGGATCCGGAAGATACAATTAGATTGGCATTCCATACAGGCACTGAAGGTTGAGGCCAAAAAGGATGACGACGTCACACCTGGACGACTGTCAAAAATGCTAACTGATGCAAAAGAAGTGTTCCAGGAGGGACTAGGAACAATAAAAATAATAACAGCAACGATTAAAAGAGAGGAAAATGCAAGCCCAAAGTTTCTTAAGGCCAGACCAGTGCCTTATGCGATCAGACCAGCTGTTGAAGCAGAGCTGGAAGGGTTGGAACGTTCAGGAGTACTGTCCAAAGTGGACTGGAGCGAGTGGGCTACACCCATCGTTCCTGTAATGAAGAGGTCATTGAGTAATACGCCTGGGGAACCAAAGAAGGTCCGCATCTGTGGGGATTTTAAGGTGACAGTGAACCCAGTCCTTCACACGGTGCACTCTCCGCTTCCACGAATTGAGGATATTTTCGCCTTGCTATCTGGAGGTAAACGCTTCACCAAAATTGATCTAGCCCAGGCGTACTTGCAAATGGAGGTAGAAGAAGCTTCGAAACATTACCTTACGATCAACACTCATAAAGGTCTCTATCAATACAACCGACTGGTGTTTGTAGTAGCCTCGGCTCCGGCTATCTGGCAAACGGCGATGGATCAGGTCCTGCAAGGGATTCCAGGGACCCAGTGTTATTTGGACGACATCTTGGTCACAGGCGAAAATGACGGTGATCACCTCGCCAACTTGGAGAAGGTGCTCACCAGATTAAAGGAGTATGGGCTACGAGCTAATCGCCACAAGTGTGAGTTTTTCCAGAAACAGATCTCGTATTGTGGACACGTCATCGATGAAGAGGGGTTACATAAGTCCGCTGACAAGATTGAGGCAGTAGTCAAGGCTCCAGCACCGGAAAATGTGTCACAACTGAGGTCGTTCCTCGGGCTGGTAAACTACTACCACAAGTTCTTACCAAATTTGTCTATGGTATTACACCCACTGAACACCCTACTGCAAACAGGGGTACCATGGAAGTGGGATGACGAACGTAGACGAGCTTTCCAGAAGTGTAAAGAATTGATCACATCAAAAGAGGTGTTGGCCCATTTCAACCCAGCACTACCAATTCGTTTGGCATGTGATGCATCACCCTATGGTATTGGAGCGGTGCTGTCGCACAAATTCCCAGACGGGTTGGAGAGGCCAGTAGCCTTTGCGTCTCGGTCACTAACCCCAGCCAAGCGCAATGATGCCCAGATTGACAGGGAGGCCCTCAGCCTGGTATGGGGAGTAAAAAAATTCAACCACTATCTGCATGGGCAGAAGTTCACCTTGCTGACTGACCACCAACCACTTGTCTCCATCTTTAATCCTAAGAAGGGCATTCCAGTGATGACTGCACAGCGGTTACAAAGATGGTCCCTGTTTCTAGGGGCGAATCAATATGAAATAGAATATAAAGGCATGAAACAGCATGGGAACGCTGATGGGCTATCGCGCCTGCCACTGCTTACTGTGGAGGAAGCACCAGCAGTGGACCCTATCGAGATATTTTATTCATCAATAATTGAACGATTGCCAGTAACAAACGCGGATATAGAGAAGGAGACCCGCAATGATCCGACGCTGTCGCGGGTATATGAATTGACGGTGAGGGGATGGCCAACACATGGTGACTCACTGTTGCCAGCATTCTCATCCAGAAGAGAACAGCTGTCAGTATGCCAGGGGACAGTGATGTGTGGATCCAGAGTGGTGATTCCACCCAAGTTAAGGGAGAGAGTGCTAAATGAGCTACATGAAGACCTAACTAAGAGCTGCTTAGGATGCCAGAAGGTCCAAAATGCACCACCACATGCCCCTCTACACCCATGGGAGTGGCCCTCCTCTCCATGGCAATGGGTGCATATTGATTTCGCTGGTCCATTCATGGACTCAATGTTCTTACTAGCAGTGGATGCTCATTCAAAGTGGCCTGAGGTGATAAAAATGTCTTCAACCACTACAGAGAAAACAATTGCAGTCCTACGGACCATATTTGCCAGAAACGGTTTGCCAGAGCAGATTTGCTCTGATAATGGACCACAGTTTGTGTCCGACAAGTTCCAAAAATTTATGAGAAGGAATGGGGTAAGGCATTACACATCCGCCCCGTATCATCCAGCCACAAATGGATTGGCTGAGAGGTTCGTACAAACCTTTAAGAAGGCGATAAAGGCCATGTGCGATGATGAAATTCCACTACAGCATAAGATGGACAATTTCTTATTAGCCTACCGAAACGCAACACATGCAGTTACCAACCAGACCCCGGCCATGATGTTCTTTAACCGAAGGTTGAGATCTCGTCTGGACTTGCTCAGACCAAATGTGCGAAGAAATGTTGAGGACAAACAATTCCAGCACATCAATGAGAAGCCGACAAGGAGCTTCAATGTAGGGCAACCAGTCTTGGCCCGTGACTATCGAACAGAGAAATGGCAACCCGGAACGATATGTACAAGGCAGGGGCCATTAATGTACACAGTGGATGTCGGGGAGAACATTGTGAGACGCCACGTTGATCAGATCTTAGCGTCACAGGAACGCGTCAACCCCATGTCTCGAATACCTGGGGATGAACCCGACATACCGGTAGCATCTACTTCAGACCCAGTAGCAGTGGAACCCGATGAACTACCCGATGAAAAGGGGTCAGAATCGCCTCTGCACCAAGAACAACAACCTCCGGAAAGGCGCTATCCCGAAAGGGTCAGGAAGCCGCCCCAAAGACTGAATCTATAAATGGACTTTTGTTGTTTAATGTACCTGTTGAAATGTTAATTGTTATTTGAATATTAGGGGTACTACTAATCTAAAAGGGGAGGAATTGTAGCGTATGTGCCTTTAAGTCAGAACTACTTTTACAGCTCCTGTATACTGTAGTACCGGCAGTGACCACACTGGTATATAAGCTTTGCGCATGCCTCTGTACCCCCAGTCTTGAGACTACCCTCCTCCAGTAAAAACTTGTTTATTGTTAATGTACAGCATCCGTGTGATTATTTAATAATAGCATATCTACTGAACCACGGATCCAACAATGTCTACCCTGATCAGTTGATGGTTATCTTTGCTGACAGCTTCCCTCTTTTGTCTCTATTGAGGGAAGGACACTGGATTCCTGGGGAATCTTCACAGATGTTCACAGCTCGGCCAAGGCAGCATCAGTGACTGGGACTGGTAGCCTCACACTGGAATTGCTTGAGTCTACAAGGCCTCCCTGACACTTCTACATTTCTCTCCATCCTATATACATGTGTCTGGGTTCGATGTCACATCACCGACATTCTATCCTTTCTTCTACATCATCTCCCAATGTGGAGGAACCCTTTCGATTCTCTCGAGTTTTGAGTTTGGCCCATTGTTTAAATGCACCCTTAGTTTATTTCAATTCATTCTCCATTATTCGCTATTTCTCCCTCCTTTCCAGGTACAGCCAGTCATCGGGGCTACTGGCTGCCAGAACTTGACCCATGCCATGGTGTGGAAGGTTACCTGTAAACATCAGTTGGAAAGGTTACCTGTAAACATCTGACATGATTCTCTGACTATATAAGCTGTGTCTTTATGCATTTCTCCACTTCACCTGAAGAAGGAGCAGCGCTCCGAAAGCTTGTGATTTCAAATAAAGCTGTTGGACTATAACCTGGTGTTGTGTGACTTCTTACATTTGACCCATGCCAAGCTGTAATTGGCCAGAGGGGGTCCTCAGCGGGAAGACACCTCACGTCCACTCGCTGCGTCTCCGTGACAACCCGGTTAAACATCTGCCATCCGCGACATTGAAAAAATAAGTTGGACAAAAGCAACTTATTATGACGCCGAGCTAAAAAAAGTAAAACAGAGAATAGATCCCAGACTGTGCATCACACATCACATGTACTGATACAGGCAGCACCGTAACTCAGATTGTGTATCACACATTCAACACATCAATCTGGGACTGGTATCTATAGTAGAACCCCTCAACACAGATGGCACTAAGCTTAAGAAAATCAGTACAGGTCTACAAGGACAAGCCATGCCCAAGAAGGCAAATACAAGGAGGGAAGAACAACAGCTAGAAGGCAAGAGCCAAATCTACTCATTACTTGACAGAGCAGCATCTATTTTGCTAGGTCATTGAGTCATAGGCCTAGAAATTCGGTGGAGGCCCAAACGGGGCGCCAAGCTCGCCTGGGCGCCGGAATTACCGCTGCGATCGGAGCAGTTGTGACCGCCAGAAATTCATCTTGTGCGCCCCAAGAGGGACACGGGGCGCTGCTCGAGGTGCTCCGCGTCCCTCTTAGGGCGCTGAAACTGAATATTGCAGCACAACGTGCCGCAGCGCCACACGATGCGGCACGGCGCGCTGCGGTACTGCAGGCCTTCCTCCCATTCTTAAGGGGGAGGAGCCTGCTGCAGCAAAAGAGCCTGGCACCGAGGAGAAGTGCCGGGCTCTCGGCAAACAGCCGGCACTGCCGCGGGGGGAGATCAGGAGGCCGGGGACGGAGGTGCTAGCAGGCAGCCGCCAAAAAAGACAGCCGCCCCACACCTCTACCTTAATTTGCGCCACTCCCGCCACAGGTAGGCCCCGTGAACCGGGCACGATTTGTGGCCAGAGTAGCGGAGGCGGACGCAAACAAATATGGCGATCGGGGCGGTAGTGGGGCGCTGCGCACACCGATGACGTCATCGGTGGCGGCGCAGAGCTACAGGCTAACGTCGCCATTAGCTCCCCCGATAAATATCACGGGAGGCACGGCCAGTGGTGCTACAGGCACTGAGTGCCCTCTATAGGCACTAACTAGTGGCGCAGCCCACCGAATTTCTAGGCCATTGAGTCATAATGGCACAGAAGCAGGCCGTTTGGCCCATCGAGTCTGTGCCAGCTCTCTGTAAAGCAATCCAGTCAGTCCCATTCCCCCGCTCTATCCCCGTAGCCCTGCAAGTTTATTTCCCTCAAGTACCTATCCAGTCTCCCCTTGAAAACATTGAGTGTCTCCGCTTCCACCACTTCCGTCGGCAGCGAATTCCAGGTCATCACCACTCGTTGTGTAAAAAAGCTTTCCTTTGCATCCCCCCTGTATCTCTTGCCCAAAACCTTAAATCTGTGTCCCTTAGTCCTTGTACCATCAACTAGTTGGAACAGCCTTTCCCTGTCTAGCCTATCCAAACCCATCATAATCTTGTACACCTCTATCAAATCACCCCCCAACCTCGATTGCTCTAATGAAAACAAATCGAGCTTCCCCAACCTGTCCTTGTAGCCCTGTAGATTTTGACAGCCTATTGATAGATTGCTAGAGTGATATCAGATAAGGCTGGAGATGCCGACAATATTTCAAAGTCAAACACATTGGAAAGAGGGAGGGGTGAGTCACACCTGGCTCCAAGGTAGAAGGAAAAAAATGTTAATGACATTCGGACAATCCAGTAGGAAAGTCAACCAGACAAATAAAGTCTGAAATCGTTGATGTCAATGTTTAGATCAGAGGGCCGAAGAAGAGGATGATTAAACTCTTGAATGGCCCAGCTCCAATTACAAGATTGTATCCCATCATTCTTGATTCATAGTCATAGAATCATAGAGTTATACAGCACAGAAAGAGGCCCTTCGGCCCATCGCATCTGCGCCGGCCATCAAGCCCTGTCTATTCTAATCCCATTTTCTAGCACTTGGTCCGTAGCCTTGTATGCTATGGCGTTTCAAGTGCTCATCTAAATGCTTCTTGAATGTTGTGAGGGTTCCTGCCTCTACCACCCTTTCAGGCAGTGAGTTCCAGATTCCAACCACCCTCTGGGTGAAAAGGTTTTTCCTCAAATCCCCTCTAAACTTCCTGCCCCTTACCTTGAAACTATGCCCCCTGGTTATTGACCCCTCTACTAAGGGGAAAAGTTCCTTTCTATGCCCCTCATAATTTTGTACACCTCAATCAGGTCCCCCCTCAGCCTTCTCTGCTCTAAGGAAAACAACCCCAGCCTGTCCAGTCTCTCTTCATAGCTGAAGCGCTCCAGCCCAGGTAACATCCTGGTGAAGCTCCTCTGCACCCTCTCCAATGCAATCACATCCTTCCTATAGTGTGGCGACCAGAACTGCACACAGTATTCCAGCTGTGGCCTAACTAGCATTTTGTACATTTCAAACAACTCGATCAGATTATCCCTCAATCTTCAATACTCAACAACAACAACTTGCGCTTTAACGTAGTAAAACATCTCAAGGCGCGTCACAGGAATGTTATAAAACAAAATTTGACACTGAGCCAAATAAGGAGATATTAGGGCAGATGATCAAAAGCTTGGTCAACGAGGTAGGCTTTAAGGAGTTTCTTACAGTAGGAACGAGAAGTAGAGAGGTGGAGAGGTTTAGGCAGGGAATTCCAGAGCTTAGGGCCGAGGCAGCTGAAGGCACGACCACCAATGGTTGAGCGATTAAAATCAGGGATGCTCAAGAGGACAGAATTAGAGGAGTGCAGATATCTCGGGGTGGGGGGGGGGGGTTGTGGGGCTGGAGGAGATTACAGAGATAGGGAGGGAGGAGAAATTTGAAAACAAGAATGAGAATTTTTAAATTAGTACGTTGCTTAACCGGGAGCCAATGTAGGCCAGCGAGCACAGGGGTGATTTGAACGGGACTTGGTGTGAGTTAGGACACGGGCAGCCGAGCTTTGGATGACCTAAAGTTTACGTACGGTAGAATGTGGGCGACCAGCCAGGAGTGCGTTGGAATAGTCAAGTCTAGAGGTAACAAAGACATGGATGAGGGTTTCAGCAGCGGATGAGCAGAGGCAAGGGCGGAGACGGGCGATGTTACCAAGGTGGAAATAGGCAGTCTTGGTTATGGCACGGATATGTGTCGGAAGCTCATTTCAAGGTCGAAGATGACACCAAGGTTGCAAACAGTCTGATCCAGCCTCAGACAGATACTCGGGAGAGGGATGGAGTCGGTGGCTAGGGAACAGAGCTTGTGGCGGGGACTGAAGGCAATGGCTTCGATCTTCCCAATATTTAGTTAGAGGAAATATCTGCTCATCCAGAACTGGATGTCAGACAAGCAGTCTGACAATTTAGTGACAGTGGAAGGGTCGACAGAAGTGGTGGTGAGGTAGAGTTGAGTGTCGTCAGCGTACATGTGGAAACTGACGCTGTGTTTTTGGATGATGTCGCCAAGGGGCAACATGCAGATGAGGAATAGGAGGGGGCCGAGGCTAGATCCTTGGGGGACACCAGAGGTAATGATGCGGGAGCGGGAAGAGAAGCCATTTCAGGTGATTCTCTGTAAGAAGTCACACAACACCAGGTTATAGTCCAACAGCTTTATTTGAAATCACAAGCTTTCGGAGCACTGCTCCTTCATCAGGTGAAGTGGAGAAATGCATAAAGACACAGCTTATATAGTCAGAGAATCATACATAGATACATAGATACATAGAAGATAGGAGCAGGAGTAGGCCATTCGGCCCTTCGTGCCTGCTCCGCCATTTAATGAGATCATGGCTGATCCTTTAATTCAGTATCCCGTCCCCGCCTTCTCTCCGTAACCCTTAACCCCTTTTGCCCGTAGAAATATATCTAATTCCCTCTTAAATATATTTAATGAGCTGGCGTACACTGCCCTCTGTGGCAATGAGTTCCACAGGTTCACCACTCTCTGAGTGAAGAAATTCCCCCTCATCTCTGTCCTAAATGGTTTAGCCCTTATCCTTAAATTATGTCCTCTAGTTCTGTTCTCACCCGCCAAGGGAAACATTCCTTCTGCATCCAGTCTGTCTAGACCTGTCAGAATTTTATACACTTCTATGAGGTCCCCTCTCAATCTTCTAAACTCCAGTGTGTACATCCCTAAACTACATAGTCTCTCCTCATAGGTCATTCCCGCCATTCCTGGTATCAGCCTGGTGAATCGCCGCTGCACCCCCTCCATGGCAAGAACATCCTTCCTCAGATGAGGCGACCAAAACTGTACACAGTACTCGAGGTGTGGTCTCACCAGTGCCCTGTACAGCTGCAGCAAGGTATCCCTGTTCCTGTATTCTAACCCTTTTGCTATGAAGGCCAGCATACCGTTTGCCTTCTTGACCGCCTGTTGCACCTGCATGCTCGCCTTCAGTGACTGGTGTACAAGAACACCCAGGTCTCTCTGTACTTCCCCCTCTCCCAATCTATTGCCATTTAAATAATAATTTGCCCTCCCGTTCCTGCACCCAAGGTGGATAACTTCGCACTTGTCCACATTATAGTGCATCTGCCATTTATCCGCCCAATCGCCCAGTCTGTCCAAATCGCTCTGGAGCTTCCTGGTCTCTTCCTCTGAGCCCACCCCACCTCCTAGTTTAGTGTCGTCTGCAAATTTGGAAATGCTGCATCCGACTCCCTGATCCAGGTCATTAATGTAAATTGTGAACAGCTGGGGGCCCAGGACAGATCCCTGTGGTACCCCACTTGTTACTGCCTGCCATTCAGAAAATGAGCCGTTTATTCCAACTCTCTGTTTTCTATCTGACAGCCAGTTCCCTATCCACGCCAAAACTTTCCCCTTTATCCCATGAGCCTCAATTTTCCATGCTAATCTTTTATGTGGGACCTTATCGAAGGCCTTTTGGAAGTCCAGGTACACCACATCTACTGGCTCTCCCCCATCTATTCTACCAGTTACTCCCTCAAAAAATTCCAATAGATTAGTCAAGCACGATTTACCCTTTGTAAATCCATGTTGACTCTGTCCTATCCTGTCCCCATTTGCTAAGTGCTCCGCTATTTCATCCTTAATGATGGACTCCAGCATTTTGCCCACAACTGATGTAAGGCTTACAGGTCTGTAATTACCTGCTTTTTCCCTACCCCCCTTTTTGAATAGTGGGGTAACGTTAGCTACCCTCCAATCCATCGGCACTGTTCCCGAGTCTAATGAATTCTGAAAAATCATCCTTAGTGCATCCGCTATCTCTAGGGCCACCTCCTTCAGTACCCTAGGATGCATGTTATCAGGCCCTGGGGATTTGTCCACCTTCAATCCCTTTAGCTTCCTTAACACCATATCCTTAGAGATATTGATTTGCGTCAGTTCCTCCTTTGCCAATGTCCCTATTTTTCCCGATATCCCAGGGAGGTTTTTTGTGTCTTCCTTCGTAAAGACTGACCCAAAGTATGCATTTAGTTGATCTGCCATTTCCTTATTTCCCATTATATATTCCCCCGTATCTGACTGCAATGGACCAACTTTGGTTTTCACCAGTCTTTTCCTTTTGATATATTTATAAAAGCTTTTGGAGTTAGTTTTTATATTTTCCGCCAGCTTGTTTTCGTAAGCTATTTTGCCCCTCTTGATCATGCCCTTTGCCCTCCTTTGCTCTATCTTAAACTGTTCCCAATCTTCCGCTCTGGCGCTTTTTTTGGCTATTTTATACGCCCTATCTTTGGATTTTATGCTGTCTCTAATTTCCCCTGTTATCCACGGTTGAGTCACCTTTTTAGATTTCCTTTTATGCCAGATTGGTATACACAATTTTTGCAATTTTGTCATTCTATCTTTAAATGTTTGCCATTGTTTATCTACCTCCAGTCCTCTCAGGAACGTTGTCCAATCAGACCTACTCAGTTCCCGTCTCATGGCATCATAATTCCCCTTGTTTAAATTCAGGACCTTAGTCTCTGAGTCAATTTCTTCGCTCTCCATTTCGAGTGAGAAATCGATCATGTTATGATCGCTCTGACCCAAGGGTCCCCGTACAACAAGATTACTGATTAGTCCCTTCTCATTGCACAGTACCCAGTCCAATATAGCCTGTTCCCGAGTTGGTTCCTCGACATATTGATCCAGATAACCATCCCTTAAACACTCAAGGAATTCCTCCTCCTCATTATTTTTACTGATTAGGCTAGTCCAATCTATATGTAAGTTAAAGTCACCTATGATGACAGCTGTGCTCTTATTGCACGCTTCTCTAATTTCCCTCGTGATGCCCTCCCTAACCTCTATTTTACTATCATGTCAGATGTTTACAGGTAATATTTCCAACTGCCATTTATCACACCTCGGCAGAGAGATAATCACAGCAATCAAAGGTGTGAATGGTGTCCAAACAGGTCAGTCAGGAAAATATTACATCAAAGAACAATGAGGTGGGATCACAAGGGGTCAATTATTGCAGATGCTGGGGTCTGTATGAAAAACAAAAAAACAGACAAAAAAAATTTTTTTTACTGGAAATCACAGCAGGTCCGGCCGCATCTGTGTAGAGAGAACAAGCCAATGTCGACTCGAGTCTGGATGACCCTGCGTCAGGTGGGGTTACATGTAGCGTGACATGACCCAAGATCTCGGTTGAGGCCGTCCTCATGGGTGCGGAGATCCGTTTCGGTACTGTGGCAGAGGTTGAAACTTGATTGGAGGGATTCAAACATGGAGTTCCAGAAAATGGGAGATGACAACACATTCAAGGACTTTGGAGAGGAAAGGGAGGTTGGAGATGGGACGGTAATTTGCAAAGACAGTAGGGGTCAAGGGAGGCCGTGATGACAGCAGATTTGAGGGAGAGGGGGACAGTACCTGAGGAGAGAGAACCGTTAACAATGCCCACTAACATGGGAGCCAGAAAAGGAAGTTGGGTGGTCAGAAGTTTAGTGGGAATAGGGTCGAGGGAGCAGGAAGTGGGTCTCATGGACAAGATGAGCGTGGAGAGGGCATGAGGGGATATCAGAGAGAAACTGGAGAAAGGTGTGAGTTCAGTGCTAGGGCAGGGGGGAACCTTAGAGGAAGTTTGGCCTGGTGGGCTAGGGGAAGGGAGGGAAGTGGCAGAGGCAGCTGAATGGATGGCCTCAATCTTAGAGACAAGGAAGTCCATGAGTTCCTCGCACTTGTTTTTGGAGGTGAGAGTGGAGGAGACGGGGGAGAAGGGTTTAAGAAGACGGTTTGCAGTAGAGAAAAGAAGCCGAGAGTTATCTTTGCATTCCAGAATTATCCTGGAATAGTGAACAATATTGGTTGAGGAGAATAGGTCCCGATAATGCTTTATGGGGTCCAGCGGTGAATGGCTAAACCAGTTGTCCGCCATATCCGTTCAAGTCTGCGTTCCTTGGCCTTAAGGAAGCAGACATGAGGGCTGTACCAGGGGGATAGGCCTGGGTGAGAGAGAGTAATGGTTTTAATAGGGACTAGGGCATCAAAGGTGGTGGTCAGGGTGTGGTTGAGCAGATTGGTAGCTGCAGAAATGTCATGGTGAATGGAGGGCCAAAGGCTGGACAGTTGAGATTTTGAAAGTGCAATTGTGTGAGTTGGGAGACAATTTTTTCCAGTGACGGACACAGAAGGAAGTAGGTTTGAGGGGGATGGTGGAAGGGGGATGTGGGTGCAGAGCGATACGAGGAAGTGGTCAGAGATGGCCTTATCTGCGATTGACACGATGGAAGTAGCGAGGCCATGAGAGATGGCAAGGTCGAGAGGGTGGCCGTGAATATGGGTTCGGGAGTTTACATGGAGGGAGAGATTTAGGGGGGACAGGAGGCTACTGAACTCAGAGGAGAGCGAGCATGATAAATTGAGATGGAGGTTGAAATCACCGAGGATGAGAAGTCGTTCGGTGCAGAGGCTGAGGGAGGAAAGCAGTGAATATATCTCGGTGAGAACATTTTTATGGTACTTGGGTGGGCAGTAGAGGACGAGAATTTTAAATGAGAGGTGAGAGGGGTGAGATGCTCAAAGGAGGAGAAAGTGGCGGAGGAGTAGGGGGACAGACCAAGGTGTGATTTGGTGATGAGAGCCATACCGCCACCGCAGCGGTCTGAACGGGGCAAGTGGTGGAAGGTATAGCCAGGCGGGGAGGCTTCATTTAAGGGTAAGGTGTCATCACCCCTCAACCAGGTTTCCATCAGGGCCATGATGTCGATGCAATCATCCATAATAAGCCCATGGATGGCAAGGGCCTTGTTTGCAAGTGAACAGACCTTCTGGAGGGAGATGCGGAGAGGGTCGGTAATGGCTGACCCACTGCCAGCGTCCACAGGGGCAGCGCTGGGGTGGGGGGGGAGTTGGACGGGGAGAAGATTGGTAAGATTAGCCCCCAGTGGGCACACTGGGTGGGAAGTGTAATGATATCAGCAAATAGAGATGGTATTTGCCTGTTTGATTATGATGCCTTACCAGCAAGTTTGCATGTATTGATTGCTTGTGCCGGACCAGCAGAGGGCATGTGACCGAGACAAGCAAGGCAGTTGAGTTTAGTTTCAGTTTCATTCTAGATGCATCACTAGCATGATGTCTCCTGTAAATGCTGTATAAAGAGTTGAACAGACTTTAGATTAAAAGACATTCTCTTTCATAAATGTCTCGTCATTGAACCCACAAAGAAATCAATATATGGTGTCAGAAGTGATTGAAAGAGATGAAGAGGAAAAATCTGAAGTTAAATCAGCTCTCCACATATTAGCAAGCCAAAAGAGAACATCGTTACTTACCATTAGAGAATAGCTAACGAAGTGAAAAATGGAAGGTTTACTCCCACCGGCGAAGCTTCAGTTGACAGGTAATGTGGCTGAAAATTGGAGGAGATTCAAACAACGTGTAGAGTTGTATTTAGCGGCAATCGGAGCTGACGAGAAAAGTGATAATAAGAAATCGTCAGTGTTCTTACATGTCATGGGTGATGAAGCGCTGGAGGTGTATAATAACTTCACATTCGCTGCTGATGGAGACAAAATGAAGCTAGATAAAATAATGGAACAGTTTGAGGCCTACTGCATACCTAAACATAACGTGACATTTGAGAGGCACAGATTTTTCACATGTGTACAGAAAACGGGTGAGACTATTGATCAGTATGTGACTGAACTGAGAAACCGAAGCAAAACATGTGAATTTGGGGGACTGACAGACTCGCTGATAAAAGACAGACTGGTGTGTGGTATTCCAGATAATGGTCTAAGGGAAAGACTGCTAAGAGAGCAAGATCTAGACCTGGGAAAAGCCATAGCACTGTGTAGGGCCACAGAGACTGTGAAGTCGCAGGCAAAAGAGCTGTTCAGTGACAATAGCTGCAACGTGGATGCAGTGAGAATGAACGGACATAAACCGTTTAACAAAAAGAGCGCCAATGTGAAAAAAGAGGTGTGGCCAGCGAACGAAAATGAAAGAGACAATCGATAGACATGTAGTCGATGCGGTACACAGCATCCACCAAAAAAGTGTCCAGCATATGGTAAAAAATGCAATAGTTGCAACAAAAACAACCATTATGCCCGTTGCTGCAAGAACCAAGCGCAACAAAGCAAGGTCCATGCAGTAGATGAAAGCGAGATAGAGGAGTTCTATGTAGATGTCGTTTCTGAAAACATAAAAGAAGAAAAAAGAGACTGGATGTTGACACTAAAAATGAATGACATACATATTCCATTTAAATTGGATACTGGAGCACAAGTTAATGTGATATCAGAGACTGATTTTAAGAAAATTAGACCCAGACCAAAGATACATGGAATAAAAGTGAAAGTGACAGGATACACAGGTACTGATATACCAGTGAAAGGAAGATGCATTGTCAAAGTAACACACAAGGACAGAGAGCACACGCTAGCATTAATCATGGTGCCAAAGGATGTGCAAGCCATACTAGGTTTAAAAGCCTGTGAGAGACTGAACCTGGTAAAGAGAGTCCTCGTTGTGGAAAGCGAAGGAGAGACAGTCTATGATGAACTCATGAAAGAGTACAATGACCTATTTAAGGGTCTAGGCTGCATTCCAGGAGAACACACGATCAGAGTAGATAAAAGTATGCCAACGGTCATACATCCATGCAGAAAAGTTCCGTTTGCTCTTCAAAAGCAACTGAAGGCAGAGTTGGACAGGATGGAAAGCCTGAACGTGATTCAGAAGATAGATGAGCCAACTGAATGGGTGAGTTCCCTCGTCGTTGTGGACAAAAAGAATGCAAAGCTCAGAATTTGCCTGGATCCAAGAGATCTAAACAGAGCAATAAAGAGAGAGCACTTCAAGCTTCCTACACGTGAGGAAATCATGTCACAGTTTGCAAATGCAAAATATTTCAGCAAGTTAGATGCATCATCAGGATTTTGGCAGATGAAACTGGACGAAGCAAGTTCAAGACTGTGCATGTTCAACAGTCCATTTGGCAGATACAGATTCCTAAGGTTACCATTTGGCATTGCCTCAACTCCTGAAGTGTATCACAAAACTATCCACATGATCTATGAGCACCTGGAGGGAGTTGATACATCAATGGATGACA